>NC_058095.1:82505000-83130000 GCF_020171115.1 Neogale vison
CCTCCCATTCCGTCTGCCTGTGCTCGCTCTCTCTGCCTCTCTCTCTTTCTGACAAATAAATAAAATCTTTAAAAAAAAAATTTTTTTTTTAAAATTCTAATTAAAATCTTCACTTTACTCCAACACAAATTGAATCCACAGATAAAGACTGGTAAACTGAAGCACTAAAATGTTTAAACTACTTCATCTATATTAAGTGGAGCAACTTAACAAAAATTTCTAAAAAATCACAAACATTCATAAGAGATAATCTCATACATTTTTTTTTTTAAGATTTTATTCATTTATTTGACAGACAGGGATCACAAGTAGGCAGAGAGGCAGGAAAAGAGAGAGAGAGAGGAGGAAGCAGGCTCCCCACCAAGCAGGGAGCCCGATGCAGTACTCGATCCCAGGACACTAGGATCACGACCTGAGCCAAAGGCAGCGGCTCAACCCACTGAGCCACCCAGGCGCCCCAATCTCATACATTTTTACACTAACACTGTAACTTACTGTGATGTGTCCAAAAGTTTAAAATTGTGGTAAATAGAAAATTTCAACCCAATAAGTACTATCAAGAAAATGGTTTGGTATTACACTCTACAATATGGTAAAAGTAAAGATAAACTTAAATGTATTTAAAACACAGCATAAAAATAAATACATTGTTATGGCTGTCAAAAATACATTGTGCTACAAGTGAAAATTAACGTGTTTTATTTATAATTACCAGAGTTATCAAAGAGCTTGACTTCTAAGAAATAAGGTATGAAATAAAATGATTTCTAGTTGATGAGGTGCTGACATATCCTTAAAACACTTAAAAATATATCCATGTCATTAAATTATGATAAAGTTGAAGGCTAACAAAGAAAAACATGACCAGACATGATATATGTTTTCCTTCGTATTTTATTACATTTTAAAAAATTATTTTTCAAGACACAAAATGGAAATCAGTTCTTATTTTCCACTTCAAAAGTCCATACTACTATCTGTGTCGGAATATTCCTAATAGGAATATTATAAAGAAATGAGAGGTGGCATCTTAAACCAAGTAAATCTGCTTTATGCTAATTACTCTTACTACTTGGGCAAGCTGAACACTTACCATTTGATTCCTCCCTTTAAACCGAACAGTGAAAAAAGAGAAAGCACATAAGAGGGCCTAATTTCAAAGCTTTTAAAAACAAAAACAAACATTAAATTTAACAATTTTTTCCAAAGACAGTTTTAAAGTAAATGAAGAGTAACTTAATACAATAATTACCTCAATGTTTCTTCTATTAACACAAAACAGTCAAGACCTATAAAGAACTTTTGTTAACATTTCTTCAGTGCTTGATTAGCTTATATTAACAAGCATTATGAAGCTAGGAACCAATTAAAACTGATACCAAAATGATGAAAAACTTCTATCCATAATTTCTAATATCAAAAAAAAACTAAAAATCTGGCAAAGACTGTATTTCCCCTAAAAATTTAATTCCTTTGTTACATACTATTTTAAGTATGGTTCCTCTTCAGAAAATTAAGAACATAGTTAACTTTGTGGCCTAACATGAATATTAATTAAAAAGAGAAACACAAACATAAAACAAAAAAACCTAGCACCAACTCTCCAGCCCAGGATTCAGCCAACTTCTTCT
Organism: Neogale vison; assembly: GCF_020171115.1. Classification (NCBI taxonomy): domain Eukaryota; kingdom Metazoa; phylum Chordata; class Mammalia; order Carnivora; family Mustelidae; genus Neogale; species Neogale vison. The sequence goes on from NC_058095.1 coordinate 82,506,632, forward strand.
GTACAGGGTCAAAGAGTAATAAGTATCTTGTGTTTTTTGAGTCACGGATACTCTAATATTCTCTTATTTTCCTTATCTATCAACTCTCTAAAATGTAAAACCACTCTTAGCTCTGTGGTAGAGTGGCAGAAACTGGGCACTGGTCCTAGGTTACAGTTTGCTGACTTCTGCTCTAGCCAAATTAATCTTACGATGCTTCAAATATACAAATTATACTTTAACTACCTGAAAACAAAGATATCTTAATATCTTAATAATAATATCTTAACATTAAAATATAACATTTACATTTTCAATAAGAAATTTATTTTCAATAAATGATCTATTTTTGAAATGCTTTAATAAACCCACCATGAATATTTTAAATATGTAATTCATTTATTCTCAAAGTTCATCGGTAATTTGTAAAATTCTACCCACCAAAAAATTAATTTTAAACATACAAATGTTTTAAAATTAAAACAAGAATTTGCAGTATTTCAATTTTAAATTATAGCAACATTTCCAAATAATTTTTGAATAGAAAAATAAATTTAAAATCTGTCCTTCATTAATTATGCCTATATTAAATGCCACTGAACAAATATAAAAAACACTGGTATGTTTTTAAAAAATTTCTATGAAATAATTTCAAAGAATAAAGAGCCTACAAACAAATTTATGATGTAACAGGAGAATACATTTTACTTAATCATTTACTTTTAGTCCCCTAAATTATTTATGTATATGACATTACAAATAGCTACACATATGCTCCAAGAAAGCAAAATTTATGCCAAAAAAATAGTAAGAAAGCTAATTCCACCAAATCTGACTATAAGCAAGCACTTTAGGAAAAGAAAAGTTCAGGTACATAAAAGGACAAGGAAGAATTTCCTAATCCTCAATGGAACAAAATAAAGTTTTCCTAGGAAATGTATTATATGTGGTTTACATCTTGATTATACTTGAAAATAAAAATAAAAACAAAAGTTTTCAAAATATGGACCAAAAAATTTTAATTCCACGTAGTTTTACAACATCATAAAATATCCTCACATTGATAAATCCAACATATTATGTTCACATTTAACAACCAAAAGACCTAAGACCACATTTAAAATACGTCATAGGCAAAGACTATGTATCCAAGTAGGAAAAAGAGAATTGCAAAATGATGCTAGAAATGCTAGAAATTAGGAGAAAATGTGCAATGCTTGAAAACTCAACTAACTTGGTAATGGAATTTAAAAATCAATTAAATTATACCTTTAGTGTAACTTATAAATAGTAAGAAACCTCTCAAATTGAATTTAAATGCCACATAATTTTTAGTCAAAGGATATTTACTTGATGTAACCAAGATAAAAATTTCTTGTTGTTGTTATACAAGTTAGGGTGCATTTTACTGTGTGTATTCTTTTTAGAAAAGAAGTTTAAAATTTTTCCAAGGGACAGAAGAATGGGGGCAGAAGGTCTGCAAAAGAGTCAGTGACTTGAATTAATACTTTTAGCCTCAGAAACTTTTTTAAAGAATGACTTCTGAATAGCTAGGGAAGAAAACACCAGTAAATATTTTTCAGAATAATGACTATTAAAAATGGCACTCATCTAAGGTGAATAGTAAGACTTGTTAGTTCACATTAAGAACATGTGGATTTTAACACATCTGAAGTATCCTTGTTTGCCCTACCATTTTGCCTTCCCAAAAAAACCTCAGTAAGACCAAATCTTCAGAGCTCCAATTTAAAAGAAACTCAGGGATAGAGAAACTTGTTAAACATCACTGCAAGGATAAATTCAACAAAATCCAGGATGTGAGAAACAACAAGGGTCTGTTTCTTAAAAAATTAAGGAAAAAATTTAAAAAGTGAAGAGAAAACCTACAGACTAAAAACACTGGATTTGTCAGCCAATTTGAACCAGTTATAAACAAAATAAAAACCTTTATAAAACCTGGGCACATGTAGGCTTTTACTAGTTAATATTAAAGAAGTAACCATTTTTAAGATACGACAAAGATATTTTTAAAAAGAGTCCTTATTTTCTAGGGATACATACTGAAACACATATTAATAAAACCATATAAAGTCAGGGATTTAATAAAAAATAATTCAGGAAGGGTTGGTAGATGGAAAGATCAGCTATGTAGCAGTAACTGTCATGGTTGGGTGATGAGAACATACTGGCCTACATTTGTATTTGTCTAGTATCCTCCAATATAAGGAATTTTTATTTATGTCATTCCATTAAGTTTATTTATTTAAATCATCTCTATGCCCAATGTGGGGTTTGAACTCAGGATCCCAAGATCAAGAGCTTCATGCTCTTCTGACTGACCCAGCCAAGTGCCCCTAAAGAATTTTTATTATCAATAAATGTTGAAATTCAATCAAGTAGAGATGATAGATTTACCAAGAATTCTAATTTAGAATCATATATTAAAAAAAGATAAAAATTGAAAAAAATTTAACATCCTTTTTATAAAACATTAATAGTATCTTCAGAAACTACTTATGTTATTGCCTGTAAGAGGTTAAGAAAATCATTAGTTTAACATAAACAAACATGACAAATTCGTAAAGATTTAAAAATATATAAACAAATATCCAAAGAATTCTAAATATGCCTTGTCCACCTGACAATATAAAATAATTTCAGTTAACTAGTATTTTACTTACATTTTCCATATAATTTGGCTTAAAGCCCTCTTGTTGTCGCCTCAGTTCCTCCTGTTCTCTGTGTCGGATCATTTCTTCCTCACGGCGTCGATGCTCTTCCTCATGTCTGAAAGATTTTCAAATAAAAATTTCAGCAGAGTTGACATGCAAGCTACGATCAAGTATTTTATTCCAGGTAAAACAAAATCATTTAATGAGTTACTTGATACAAAATCTGTAAATGATGACTGACTTAATATATTTACTTTCCTTCTAGTTTGCTCTAAGCCTTTAATAAATCAAATACCCCAAAGAACTAGAATAAATAAAAATACAAAGTAATAACATGTAACTAAGATGGTTAATATATTTATAGTCAAGAAGTCAGGAGTCCAAGAGCTCAAACATGCATTCTATTACTGTATAAAGAGAAAAGCCTGGGATCTATCACTGGCATAATAGAGTTCTTAAAGGCACTCAGAACCAATCCTGATAGAGACCATTACAAAGAACAAAACTGCCTACTCAAAAAAATGTGTGTGTGTCAAAGGAACCCGTAATAAACCCTCTCTTCCCCATTTTATCAACCCACTGAGGAAAACTTCTGGAACAGGTGTCAGCCTACCATCTGTTTTTATAAATTTTTATAAATTGAGTTTTAGAAGATGATCATTTACTTAATGTCTATAGCTACCTTTGGGCCAGAGCAGTGCTGAGTAGTTGAGACAAAGACAGTATGACCTGCAAAACCTAAAATATTTACTATTTAGCCCTTAGCCCTTTCCCAGAAAAAGTATGCCAACCTCAGCCTTAGAGGTATGTGGGAGAAAAAAATATCGAACTATATGTGTTCAGAATTACAAATAAGTTGGTAATTAGTTATGACTAAGAGAAAAAAAACCTACAAAATAATACCAAATAGACTCACATTATATTGGCACTGATGTCAATGCAAATTCAAATATATATATCCTCTACTCAAAAAACAATTTCAAGAGTGAAGACTATATAATACTGATGTCCTCTCATTGTCTCATTTTCTACATTGCTTTTGTAAGTACTTTCCTACACTAAGACTCGAATTTCAAGATACTATTGTTTCCTGTAGAATGCGTCCCCAAAACCAACTCCATGACCTTAAAAAAGAAAAAAAAAAAAAAAAAAAGGTGGTATTTCCCAGAGACAACAGAAAACCCAGCTGTTAGAGGAGTTTGGGTCAGACCACAAAGCAAAAATGTTCCTAAGGGATTTTAAGCAAAATCTAGACTATTTTGAGATTTTTCTCTAAGTCCCCAATACATATTTCTATTCAGATAAACTGAATTTTAAATAAAGTGGGTAATCTACTTCTTAGACATTAACACAGACATAAATTTTATGGTAAAGAAAATATTTTCATATTCACACAGCTGAAAACATATATATGTAGAGGTAAAAATCCTCCATCCAAAAACTCCACTACTACGTATGTTTTGAAACTGATTTTTCCTGATTTCAAAAAGGGTCCATATACAATTATTGTATTATTAACAGGATCTGGGACAGCAACCAACAATCAAACACACTGGTATTTCTGCAATAAGATGAACATTCACTTTTCTGAAAATAATAAAGGTCTGACAAGACCCCAACATAAACGCAGGTCAGGTTTTCTCATCAAATAGGCTCCTGTCAGATCTTGCCACTAAATGATACATGAAAAAGCTTTTGGTTTTCAAAGTTTTTTTGGTTTCAGAATTACAACAACAAACTTATTCAGGGATAACTTAAGACATGTATTAGAATTTTAAATGGGCAAGTCCATTTCCAATAAACTAAAAAGAAATATCTATATAAACGTGCAAGAATATATGTATACATAGATATACACTGTGGCATTAAAGACAAGAAGTTGAAGACATGATCAATTATAAATGGGAAACAAGTATGGCTCATTAATGCCAAGGAACACAAAACAACTGTTACAAAGGCACATCTGCATTTACTAAAACAAAATAGTATCTAAAATATAGCTGTCACAGAAAAAAGCAAGTAAATAAATAGCATTCCTATTACTGATTTTAAAAATCACCTGTATGACCACAGAGGGGGTAGAAAAAGTTTACATCATACTGGGAATAATCTGAGAAACAGGACCATTTACTTTACATATATATCACGGAGTTTTATTTTATATTTGTATTGCCATGAAATTAAAAAAAAAAAATGAAGTATTTTAAACAAAATTTGCAATGTACTTCTCCCATTCTTAAAGCAACTTTTTTCTGATAAAACGTGAGAACAGATTTACAAATCAGGAGTAAAAAGGTTAAAATCATTTAAAACAGTTATTTTTTTCCTTCCAGTCCTCTGTCCATAAATTCAAGAATTTCTATTTTGTTTTTAAAATAAGTTGATGCCACACTAACAATTCTATAATCAGAACTTACAGATAAGTCACATATTCCCTATCTTATATATATATGTATATATATATATGTATGTATATACATATATATACACATACCCAATTTTCATTTTTTCTATTTCACAAGATGCTTTAATGAATATTTTTATATGTATATTTACTGTCTCTTCAGGTGAAGGATAGATAACTTCCTAGATAACATTTACAAATGGAACTAAAAAAGTATGACAAATTTTAACATCCTTCATGTTATAACAAATGGAAATAGATAAAACCTCAATTTTACAATTTAATTTGAACCCACTAATTATTTTCAGGTCTCATATATTTTTCTAGGATTTTGATCTAGAAAGTAAGCTACGATATAACTAATGGATAACAATGTCCTGCTACTCTGTTTTAGCACTATGCTCTCCACACCTATTCAAGGACTCAGTACAGAAGATATTTATAACAAATGGCATAAAATGAGCAGAAAGGTGGTAAAAGAATGAAGAAATAAATGAACTATTAAGTGGTCAAGTCACAGCTTGAACTAGCTAATCATCCCTTGTCCTAGTATTCCTTCACTGCCACAGCCTCTGAAAAATTAAGTGACTTACAAGAAACCTAGTAATTTATTTGTAGCACTGAAAGGAAAACTGGAAACCTGCATACTCCAAATAAATTATTTCTCTCAAAATATACTTTCTTAAGCCAGTTTTGTCAATGTTCTAAGGTCAAACAAAAAAGCAGAGTCCACACTCCTGGCTTGTTAACAATTAAAGCAGTCTTGTACAGCAGTAGCCTCAGTCAGCTATATTTCTTCAGTTTAACCGCTATAATTTTATTTGCTTTGTCTTGCAAGTACAGGATATATTTGACAATTATTAGTGTAAGTTCCTAGACACATTCAGTCTTTCTTGGTCTTTCATGAACTTGACTTTCTTTTTTTCCTAGTGGCAGATAAGGAAGTTTCATTGAGCTGGGCTGGGGCAGAACAGAATCCTCACCCACAGCAGAGGGTAGAGGTGAGATTGAAAATAAAGTATGATTTGTGCTAGAATCACAGGTTTTGGCTATGCTGAGAGCCAAGGGCCTGATTAACTGGGAGGTGCAAAGTCTGACTTTTCCGTTGATTGTATCTGCAGCAGGAGCAGCGGGAAAGGAAAAAGCCTGACTTTCCTGCTGGTTGCCTCTGCAGGAGGAAGCCGAGGGGAGGCAAGGAATCCAGAAACTAGATTCGTGGAGCATAGGGAGGGAAGTCCAATCTGCTGGTTACCATGTTCAATCTGCTTTTTTAAGTACAAGGCACCACAAGGCCAAAGAACCTCTGTCTGGGTGGGCTAAAAGTGGCCGGGCACAGATTCACGTAAAACTTTTCTTGAGCTGCAAGAAAAGCTTGTGGCTTCTCTTCCTGTAGGACCAAAAGCTTCTCCTACAACTTCAGGATGTGCTCCTTGGTCTCCTCTAGTGACATTCTCTTTCAACTTCTCTTTCTTCCTTCTCTCCTACTCTTCCTCAACTTCTGTTCTATCATCTTGGACACCGCTCCTTCCTCCATCAGACCACATTCCTAGCTCTATCATGTGCCATTGCAAAACCCAGGCGATGGCACTGAAAAGCTTGGGGGCATTCCAGGAATGCACGCACAGTGCTGTTGGGGTACTTGGGCTATGGGAGCCCTGCTCTGTCACTGACTGCTAGAACTTGTACTAGACCTGTGGGGCAGCAGTTTCTCAGGGTGTACCATGCCCAGCTGAGGCAGAAGCCCACCCAGGTGGTGCCATAGTCAGGTGTCTAGCACTTACCACCCTGACTTCCTAGCCTTGCAGGAGAGGTCTACCATGTACACAGAGCCAGGCCACGGTCTCCAGCCTGGGTGCGCAAAACACCTTCCTCCCCACTCCCTTCAGAGTGAACTTGACACTTTTTTAAAGAGAACTGATAATTTTGTACAATGTCATTAATCAGGATTCCCATTATATTTCCTCATGGACTAGCCTGAGGTTATAAATTTTTTGCCAAAAACGCCCAAAGAAATGACAATGTATCTCTCTGACTGAATAGTATCAAGCAGTTCCTGGTGCCGATGTCTTACTACAGGTGATATGAACCTTAATACATGGTAATGGTGCTATCGCTTCTCCACTTTACATTTACTGTTTTTCCATCTGTACCTAATAAAATGAGTATTCAAATCGTGTTTCTCAAGTTTCAAGAGAAACTTGAACATTGGTCAGTAAATCTTATAACTTTTTATTATTTATGTCTGTAACTAATTATTACTATAGTGTTTGTCCCACTGGTGATTTTCCTCTCATTCCTTCCATACTGATTAACTGCAATTCTACTATAAAAAGAGTTGTTCATTCTCTTCCATTTATTTATTCATTGAATTATTTACTTCTATCAGTATGGATTCATGGTTATATGCTTTATTCTACAGTTTAAGATCTAATATTATAATTTCTTATTTTGTTGCTGAAACTGTTCCAACTTTGGCCATGTAGGAGCACCTTCAGTTTGCCTCCTGTGTAGTTTCAGTATGCCCCATGTTTTATGAGAACAGGCCCACTTTGTTTTATTCAGTTTTGCTTTACTGTGCACTACAGATACTGTGAGATTTTTGGTGGGTTTTTGTTTTTTTTTTTTTAACAAATTGAGGGTTTGGGGCAACTCTACATCAAGCAAGTCTAGTGGCCCCATTTTTTCCAAAAGCATCTGTTCACTTTGTGAGTCTCTTTATCACATTTTGGTAGGTAATTATCACAATATTTCATTATTATTATTATATTTGTAATGGTGATGTGTGATCTTTGATGCTGCTCATTGTTTTGAGATACCACAAACCATACCCATATAAGACCAAACATTATCAATAAATACTTTGTGTGTTCTAACTGCTCCATTAACAAGCTGTTCCCCCATCTCTCTCCCTCTCATCTGTCTCCTTCTCTGTGGGCCTCCCTACTCCCCGAGACACAACAATATGGAAATTAGGCTGATGCCTAGACCTAAAATGGTCTGAGTGTTCAAGTGAAGAGCTGCATGTCTCTCACTTTAAATCATAAGCCAGAAATGGTTAAGCTTAGTGAGGAAGTCTTGCCCAAAGCCAAAAAAGGCCAAAAGCTGGGCCTCCTACAGCAAACAGTTAGCTAAGCTGTGAATGCAAATGAAAAGTTCTTCAGAGAAACTTAAAGTACCACTCCAGTGAACATACAAATGATAAGAAAACAAAACAGCCTTTCGGTTGAAATGGAGGACTTTTAACTAGTTGCATAGAAGATCAAACCAGCCACAATACTTCCTTAAGCCAAGACCTAATCCAGACCAAGGCCCTAATACTATTCAATTGTAAAAAGGTGAAAAAAGTGAGGAAGCTGCAGGAAAAGGTCTGACACTAGCAGAGATCCAGAAGCTGCCATCAAGTTATCCAGAAGATCTAGCTTAGATTATTAATGAAAAGTGGGTACACTAAACAACAGATTTTCAATGTAGATTAAATAACCTTATACTAGAAGAAGATGCCATCTAGGACATTCATAGCCATAGAGAAGAAGTCAATGCCTGGATTCAAAAGATGGGCTGAATGTCTTAATGCTATTTGTTGACCTGAAGATGAAGCCAATGCTCACCGACCATTCTGAAAATCCTAGGGCCCTTAAGAATTACACTCAATCCACTCTGCCTGTGCTCTATACATAGAACAACAAAGCCTGGATGACACACATCTGCTTACAACATGGTTTACTGAGTATTTTAAGTCCACCGCTGACATCTACTGATCAGGAAAAAAAGATCCCTTTCAAAATACTGCTGCTCACTGACAATACACCTGGTCACCCAAGAGGTCTGATGGTAATAGACAACAAGATTAATGCTGGTTTCATGCCTGCTGACACAACATCCACCCTGCAGCCCACAGATCAAGGAGCAAATGCAATTTCAAGTCTTATTATTTAATAAATACATATTATAAATGTAAAAATACATTTCATTAAGGCTATAGCTGCTGTGGACAATGACTCCGCTGATGGGCCTGGGCAAAGAAAAACGAAAAACTTCTAGAAAGGATTCACCATTCTAGATGCCATTAAGAACATCTGTGTTGCACAGAAAGAGGTCTATCAACATTAACAGGAGTTTGGAAGAAACTCATTCCGACCTAACCCTCTGGATGTCTTTCAGGCTGAGGGGTTCAAGACATCAGTGAGGGAAGTAATTGCAGATGTGGTGGAAACAGCAAGCAAACTAGAAGTGGGGCCTGATGATGGGAGCTCATTGCTGCGATCCCATGATAAAACTTTAAACAAATGAGGAGCTGCTTCTATGGATGTGCAAAGAAAGTGGTTTCTTGAGATGGAATCTACTCCTGATGAAGATGCTGTGAAGACTGTTGAAATGACAACAAAGAACTTAAGCATATTACATAAATGTAGTTGATAACCCATCAACAGGGTTTGAGAGGATGGACTCATGATTTTGAAAGAAGTTCTACTGTGGATAAAATGGTACTAAACAGCACCACATGCTACAGAAAAATCCTTTCTGAAAGGAAGACTATTCATGAAGCAAATTTCAATATCGTCTTATTTTAAGAAATTATCACAACCACCCAACCTTCATCAACCACCAACCTGATTAGTATTTTTTTAATTAAGGCATGCACTTTTTAAAAACATAATACTATTTCACACTTCATTAACTACAGTTTATAGGTGTACATATTAATGTGCTGGGAAACCAAAGAATTCATGTGACACACTTCATTGTGATATTCACTCTACAGCACTGGTCTAGATCTGAATCCGCAGTTATCTTCCAAGGTATGTCTGTAAGAGAGGTTTGAGAGGATTCCTATTCTGAAAGAAGTTCTACTGTGGGTAAAATGCTATGAAACAGCATCACAACTAGAGAAATCGTTTGGGGAATAAAGTAAAAAACCGCCACAGCCTTCCCAACCTTCAGCAACCACCACCCTGATCAGTCAGCTGAAAGAGAGTCCACAATTGCCACAGGCTTCTCAACCTTTAGCAACCACCACCCTGATCAGGCAGAAGCCCATCAACATCAAGGAAAGACCTTCCACCAAAAAAAAGATTACAATTCACTGAAAGCTCAGATGACGGTTAGCACTTTTTATCAACTCAAGTGTTTTTTCATTAAGGTGTGTATATTTTTTTAGACCTAATGCTTTTACACACTTGTTACACTATAGTGTATAACTTTTACATGCATTGGGAAGGCAAAAAAATGCATTTGATATACCTTATTGCAATATTTGCTTTACTCCAGTGGTCTGGTACTGAACCTGCAGTGTATGAGAGATACACCTGTACTTTCTTATTCCCTGGAACAACATTTCAGGCTCAGGCTGGACTTTTTAGTCCAGGAATCAACTACTTCTCCACAAAACCCTAGCTCCTTTTATTAGACAATAGTGTTTGGAACAAGAATCTAGGCCCTCTATGTGTGCTGTTACTGAGGCATCCCATCATTGCTTCTAGGTAGACAGGAGCTATGGAATGTATGTATGTATGTATGTATGTGAATCTACATATTTACACACATCTGTACTTCTCTAAGTTAAATAACACAGAGTTCTACTGATAACCTTGATCCCAATTCATCATCACAGGATTCATTTTAGTTTTAGCCTTTTTCTCTTTTTTCTTTCTCCAACAATGAGAAACCCATGTTTCCTTACCTATATTTACTGATCTGTTCGCTCAAAAAAGTATATACATTCTTTTTTTTTTAAGATTTTATTTATTTATTTAACAGACAGATATCACTAGTAGGCAGAGAGGAAGGCAGAGAGAGGAGGAAGCAGGCTCCCTGCTGAGCAGAGAGCCTGAGCTGAAGGCAGAGGCTTTAACCTTGAAATGCAATGTTACTTACTTGCCATTGCAATTATTCATTTGTTTGTTTTTTAAAGACTTTATTTTTAAGTAATCTCTACACCCAACGTGGGGCTCAAACTGACAATCCCAAGACTGAGTTGCAAGCCCTATGACTGAGCTAACCAGGAACCCCCATTTGTGTGGATTTTTTTAATGCCTTCTTATGATTCTCCCTCATTGTCTGGTTAAATTATTTTATTTTATTTTTTTTTTGGCAAGTGAAGGGTAAGATTATTAATTCTAAAAGCCTAATTGGCAAGTATAAATACAAGGGAAACATGGAGTCAGAGTTTTATATTTGGGAGGGAAGGCTTCTTTTTCTTTGTACAAGTAGAACACACTTTAACAAACTTTAATACTTATAACTTTTAACATAAAAAGGAAAAAAAACAAAGATGAAGAAATTGGAAAAAGGTCCCTTGTGTAAGGAGATTATATGGGAAATTTTATATAATAGTGGTTCTCAAACGTTATGATGCACACCAATCATCTGGAATACTAAGCACAGGTGGTGGGGCTCTACCCTTTTAATTTCTGATTCACAAGCTGGGGCATGTAGGGCCTTATAATCAGAATGCTGACATTGTCTGCCCAAATATCATAATTTGAGAATAAGTAATTTAGAGTAAAGAGCAGAGTAACTGCCAAGACAGAAACATATACACACTGATAAAATCAGGTATAAAATTAGAAAAAATACATTAAAATATATTGAATACTACCTATCTCCAGACCATAATGACACTTGACATCTATTCAAGGCTCTTTGCATTCTTTTTTATTTATCTGCCGTAAGCACCTTACTTTCTACCACAAGCACTTACTACTTTTATAACACTTTAAAAAACAAAACTTTGAGGGGTGCCTGAGCAGCTCAGATGGTTAGGCCAGGCTCCCAGCTCAGAGGGGGTCTGCTTTTCCCTCTTCCTCTGCCTCTCTCCCTGTTCATGCTCTCTCTTCTCTGCCTCAAATGAATAAAATCTTTAAAAAATAAAACAAGGGTGCCTGAATGGCTCAGATGGTTAAGCGACGGCCTTCGACTCAGGTCATGTTCCCACCAGGGTCCTGGGATGGAGGCCCACATCTGGCTCTCTGCTCAGCAGGGAGTCTGCTTCTCCCACCCTCTCCCTCTGTCTGCTACTCCTCCTGCTTGTGTTTTCTACCAAATAAATAAAAACTATAAAAATAAATAAATAAAATAAGGCAGAGAAAACTTTGGGGCATTCAGGTGGAACAGTTAGTTGAACATCCAACTGTTGGTTTCAGCCAGGTCATGACCTCAGGGTCCTGAGATTCAGCCCCTGGCAGACTCCATGCTCAGAGGGGAGTCTGCTTGAGATTCCTTCTCTCCCTCTGACCCTCCACCCCACACTTGGCTCTTTCTCTCTCTCTAAAATTATTTTTAAAAAAGTTTTAGGGGTGCCTGGGTGGTCAGTCGGTTAAGCGTCTGTCTTCAACTCAGGTCATGATCCCAGGATTCTGGGATTGAGCCCCGTATCATGTTCCCTGCTCAACAGGAAGCCTGTTCCTCCCTCTCCAACTACCCCTGCTTGTGTTCCCTCTCTCTCTGTCAAATAAATATTTTTTAAAAGTTTTTTTAAGGGGCACCTGAGTGGCTCAGTGGGTTAAGCCTCTGCTTTCGGCTCAGGTCATGATCTCAGGGTCCTGGGATCGAGCCCCGCATCAGGCTCTCTGCTCAGCAGGGGCCTGCTTCCCTCTCTGTCTCTGCCTGCCTCTCTGCCTACTTGTGATCTCTCGCTCTGTCAAATAAATAAATAAAATCTTTAGAAATAAAAAAAGTTCTTTTAAACAAAAAAACAAAAGGTTAAGTTTTCTTTAATCTATCATAGTTCTGTTCATAACATTTCCTAACTATTTTGATTTTTAACAACTTTTAAGAGTAACATTTATCTCATATTTCACAATTAAATACTGCTAGTACAAGAAAAGCTGTTAATTTTTATTTATTTATTATTATTTTTTGAAGAGATTTTTATTTATTTATTTGACAGAGAGAGATCACAAGTAGGCAGAGAGGTAGGTAGAGAGAGAGAGAGAGAGAAGCAGGCTCCCCGCTGAGCAGAGAGCCCGATGCGGAACTCGATCCCAGGACCCTGAGATCATGACCTGAGCCAAAGGCAGCAGCTTAACCCACTGAGCTACCCAGGTGCCCTGTTAATTTTTATTTTTTTTATACATCTTGGATCAACCACTCCTCAAGGTCCTTATTTAACCTAGAAGACTTTAAGTTGACCATTACAGTTGCCCATTTTACACTGAGACTTTAAATACCCATATCCCTTATCATGTATTCCACTCCCACAAATCTTTTTTTAAGCAAGTTATCAGAAGCACAAAGATATATAAAAGCATTCACAATAGTATTATACACATGGAAAAACTACAAACTGAAACTAAAAACTAAAATGTTCATCTCTAGAAAAATGATCCAGTAAATCACAGTACATTCTTATAACAAATTATATGCAATACCTAAGCCCCTTATGTAAGTTCACAGTGAATGCAATCAAATGTCCAAAACCAGCTTAAAAAAATCAGTTCCAAAAATTATAATAATTTATAGAATGATTCCCAGAGTACAGTCAAAATATAGATACATTTTGTTATTTTTTCTATATTTTCCAACTTGTACAACTTGTTTATAGTAGGCAGTAGGGAATTTTATTAAAAACACAATGAAAACTACATATATTCACATATATATTACAATGATGTTCTTTTACCTCAGTTGTATTTGCTTCCGTTTTTGTAACTCTTGGTTTCTGAGTTCCTCCAAGCGTCTGAGTTCTTCTTGACGCCTCATGAGATCTATAAAATATTGATTACACATTAATATTTCTACCTTCCCTTTCTGTATTTTTTAATTCCATAATCACACAGGTTCTCTATTGCTGGCAATACATTTAGTAACTTATTCATACTCATACACCTAGCTTTTTTTGTATATTATTTTATAATGGGAAGATTATAAGCTATGTAATTAGTCAAATAAGTATCTTTTCTGGACCTGTTTCTTCATATGTATGAAAACAATAAAATTTATCCTAATTTTAAGAAATTAAAATGGGTAGTAACTGTTTTAATGTAAAGCCTGGAATATACTAAAAACCGAATAAATGGTAGCTATATTTTCATATATTTAGCTGGGAATATAAAGCCCAGAAAGATGCCTTGGGAGACATGAGCAGAAGGCACATAAGAACAAACAGTAAGAATAATGGGATACTGGGGCGCCTGGGTGGCTCAGTGGGTTGAGCCGCTGCCTTTGGCTCGGGTCATGATCTCAGGGTCCTGGGATCAAGTCCCGCATCCAGCTCGCTGCTCAGCGGAGAGCCTGCTTCCCTCTCTCTCTCTCTGCCTGCCTCTCCATCTACTTGTGATTTCTGTCAAATAAATAAATAAAATCTTTAAAAAAAAAAAAAAAAAAGAAGAAGAATGGGATACTGTTTAACTTCCAAAGAGTATTTCTGCCAGTAAAATTAGCATAAGATTCCTCCCACACAAAGTCAATTTCTTATGAAAAAAGGCAATGACAGAATTCTGATAAGTGGGGAAGGGCTGAATTCTGATACTAACAAGATTACTTTAAGCAAGATGAACAGGGACACCTGGGTGGCTCAGTGGTTTAAAGCCTCTGCCTTGGCTCAAGTCATGATCTCTGGGATCAAGCCCCACATCGGGCTCTCTGCTCAGTGGGGAGCCTGATTCTCGTCTCTTTCCTGACTGCCTCTCTGCCTACTTGTGATCGGTCAAATAAATAAATAAAATCTTTCAAAAAAAATTTAAAAATAAACAAGATGAACAGTCCCACAGTCACCAATCCCTGCCATATCATCAGGAACAGGGGTTCCAGAGTAGTTTAAGATTAGAAAAAGTACATCTTTGCCCATGTGCTATAAAAATCTTAGCAATATCTTACCAAACTATGTGTGCATACACATATGGATTAAAAAATATTGAAATACTCTGGGTGGCACAATTATTGGTTGCTTTTATTTCCCTTTCCTCTTATCACATCTGAAATTTCTAATGTAAACATAAATTACCTCAATTAAGCATTTCTTAATAAATCACTATATCAAAAACTTAAAAAACAAAATACTAACAGTTACAGTTATTCTACGTGCCAATAGCCCTAATAATATAACCATAACAAAGTGGCATCATATCCCTAACAAGGTAAACATAATCTTCCCCATTTTAATGACTGAAAACAGAATGAATTATGTATTACTTATGTCAAAGAAAAAAGATTCAGATTTATCAATGTATTATAACCATCCAGCAAGGGTAAGGTAGTGATCAGGGGATTCCAACAAGATGCCTCAAAACACTTAGCTACCTTAAAAACCATTAAAACCTACTACAATGATTTCAAACATTGAGACCATTAGTTGTCAACCTTAATTGCTTTTTAGAACTATCTAAGTACTTTTAACCAGAACAATTAAATCAAAATCTCTTGTGATGGAGACATCAATGTTTTTTTGAAGCACCAGAGCTGATCCACTGTACAAACATTGAGAACCATAAAACTATTAGATAACTGCGTTAGCTGGAGAAACCTAGTAGACACCAAAAATATATAATCTGCTTATATTCCTTAGAGGAAATGCTCCAATAAGCCAAAATACAGAAAGTGTACTATGATCACTAATTATCGAAGAAAAGCCTATCCGGTATATCCTGTAACAATTTTGTCATGGTTTTGCAGGTTAGCTGCTCTTAAATCAGGGACAGATTACCATATATAATAATGTAAAAATATGCATTACAGTTTCTTCCAGGAGTAAGAAAAAAACATACACATTTGTTTTCTGACAAATGGACTTTCTCCTTCTAAGCTGTGCCGGTTGAGAAAACTGCTTTAACCTCTCAGGTAGTATTTCCTCATCCATTAACACTGATATAATATAGCTCAAAGAATCCAAGAATAAAGTTTTCATAAAAGCACATTATCCAATTTAAGAGCACTATCAACTTAAAGCAAAACTACCATTTACATTCAGTAAATTATTTAAGTTGCTAATATCTGAAGTTCCTGAAATTTTAATAAAGCTTACATATTTGTATAGTGCCAAAGTAATACCCTATGGGGGAATAAGTTACCAAAAAAAAAAAAAAATATATATATATATATATATATATATATATATAGCTGGGATGTTTTCAATCTTTGATGCAGTACATCACAGTCACAAGGATTTTTCTTCAAAAAAAAAACAAAAAAACAAAGGCATCCAACCATACACATAAAGACATCAGCTGCAGCACTACTTATTACTAGGCCAAAAAATATGTGAAAGTTCTTTCCTAATTTAATGACAAAGAACATAAAATTACATCTATAATTTCAATATAATATAAATATATGGGAATATTATGGGAATAAGGACAAATTTAAAGTTTGATCTGGACTGTGTTTTCTCAATTCATATATACTCTCTGATCTAAGAGTCTATTTTCCAGAAATACAGGCACTGAATCTATAGATTTTAAGGGCGTATTTAGTCCCAAAGAAAAGCTGAAAACACTATGCTATTAAAACAAGATGTATCTTAATTACTAGAATGAAAAGACAGAAAAATATAATAAAGTACAATAAAATGTTAGTAACAGAATCTAAGTAATAAACACCTTAAAATTCCTTCAACATTATGTTTAAAATTTCTCTTAACAAGGGATGCATGGGTGGCTCAGTTAAGCATTTGACTCCTGATCTTGGCTCAAGTCTTGATATTGGGTTTTTAAGTTCAGGCCCTGTGTTGGGCTCCATCCATTCTGGATATGGAGCTTACTTAAAAAGAAAAAAAGAAAAGGAAAAAAAATTAACAAAATATCTGGGGCAGGGTTGGGGGCAGGGAACACATCCTGGGTTAAATTATTGGACTTGACTTAAGAAGAAAGAATCCACACGTACACCCCAAGGCTTACAGTAGCAATGTCCACAATAGCCAAACTATGGAAAGAGCCTAGATGTCCATCAACACTTGAATGGATAAAGAAGATGGGGAGATCTATATACATATACAATGGAATATTATCAAGCCATCAAAAAAAGAAACCTTGCCATTTGCAATGACATGGAACTAGAGGGTACTAGGCTAAGTGAAATAAATCAGAGAAAGAAAATTATCACATGCTCTCACTGATACGAGGAATTTGAGAAACAAGACAGAGGATCATAGAAGAAGGGAGGGAAAAATGAAACAAGACAAAACCAGAGAGGGAGACAAACCGTAACAGACTCTTAATCTTAGGAAACAAACCGAGGATTGCTGGAGTGAAGGAGGGTGGGAGAGATGCGGGTGCTGGGGGATGGACACTGGGGAGGGTCTGTGTTATGGTGAGCGCTGTGAATTGTGTAATACTATGAATCACAGACCTGTACCCCTGAAACAAATAATGTATTATATGTTAATAAAAAAATAAAATAAAATAAATAATAAGAAATAAAAAATAAAATAAAAGAAGAAGAATCCAAATCAAGTCACTTACGAGACAGAAAAAAATTCAGGCTTACTTCAGAGAAACATCCACACAGAAACATTCAATGTTAGAAGACAATGAAACATGCTATCAAGTACTTAAGAAAGGAAGAGAGAAAAAGATCATGAGTTTCAAACACCAGTTTAAAATATAAGGATCATACATAGTATTTTAGAAGACACAGAGTGCAAGGAATGTTGTTTTTATGAACCCTTCCTTAAATCATGAGGATGAACATCAATCAAATGAACAGAAAAGTCATGGCTCATCTATTTAAAGTAGGGTTAAGATTTCAACATGTTGAGGATTATCATGAAAGAACATTAAGCTGAAATGAAAACATGATATTTAAGAGTTATGTGCACTTCCCTGTTCCCTCCAGCATTATCCACAGCAGTGAACTCATGGAAACAACCTAAACGTCCATCAACGAGTTAATGGATAAAGATGTGGTGTGTACGTACACGTACATACATATGTACATACTCACAAAAGAATATTATTCAGCCACAAGAAAATGAAACCCTATGTTTCCAAACCATGGATAAACCCTGAGGGCATTACAGCTCAGTAAAATATGCCAAAAAAAAAAAAAAACCCACACAAAACAAAACAAATATTGCCTAGAACTTACATGTGGAATCTGAAAAACTCATAGAAACAAAGAAGTAAAAAAGTGGCTGTCAGAGGCTGGAAAGTGAGGTAAACAGGGAAAGGTTGATATAAAGGTAAAAACTTTCACCTGTAATAAGGCTTGAGAATTCAACATACAATGTAGTGACTACAGTTGATAATACTGTATTGTGTAACTGAAAACTACTAAGTAAAAACTAAATGTTCTGCAACACCAGAAAAATAAACAAAATCAGCTTTTACACTAAAAAGAAAAAACTTGGGGTGCCTGGGTGGCTCAGTGGGTTTAAGCCTCTGCTTCCAGCTCAAGTCATGATCCGGGGGGTCCTAGAATCAAGCCCCACATCAGGCTCTCTGCTCAGCGGGGAGCCTGCTTCCCTCTCACTCTCTGCCTACTTGTGATCTCTGTCAAATAAATAAATAAAATCTTTTTTTTTTTTAAGATTTTATTTATTTATTTGCCAGAGACAGAGGGAGAGAGAACGAGCGAGCACAGGCAGACAGAGAGGCAGGCAGAGGCAGAGGGAGAAGCAGGCTCCCCGCTGAGCAAGGAGCCCGATGTGGGACTCGATCCCAGGACCCTGGGATCATGACCTGAGCCGAAGGCAGCTGCCCAACCAACTGAGCCACCCAGGCGTCCCTAAATAAATAAAATCTTAAAAAAATGAAAAAGAAAAGAAAAAGAAAAAACTTAATGTCATAAATGTAGGCAAATCAGATGCAAAATAAAATTTGAGAGGAAAAGAGAATGAAGGAGGAATAAATTATGCCAATTTCCTTGGTTTTTTTTCCCCCCTTCAGTAATTAGGATCAAAAGACACTTAAAGGCAATTTACTTCCTCTACTTGATTTATCAGTATGAGGACATTAACATAAACATCGATAATATAATCCTAAAATTTCAGTGGTGGAAGAGGAGAGAGTAATAACAAATGTATGGCAGTTAATCTCATCTACTCAAAGTTTATAAACTATAGGAACAAAGATAATACAAAAATAACCATGAAGAAAACTCGAACTGCTTCTTATATTGATGATCAAAAACAGGGAGAAGGAAAAAAATAACCTATAATAGTATAATGGAATTTAGATCTAGAAAGGATTACATAAACATTAGCAAGGTACAAAAGTACAATTATTTCCGGACTTCAAGCTCTATTACAAAACTGTCATCATCAAGACAGCATGGTACTGGCACAAAAACAGACACAGAGATCAATGGAACAGAATAGAGAGCCCAGAAATAGACCCTCACCTCTATGGTCAGCTAATCTTCGACAGAGAAGGAAAGAATGTCCAATGGAAAAAAGATAGCCTCTTCAATAAATGGTGTTGGGAAAATTGGATAGCCACATGCAGAAAAATGAAATTGGACCATTTCCTTACACCACACACAAAAATAGACTCAAAATGGATGAAGGACCTCAATGTGAGAAAGGAATCCATCAAAATCCTTGAGAACATATGATAGTTGTCTTTCTCCGCTTGACTTAGTATTATCAACTGTAGTCACTACATTGTATGTAGCAACCTCTTCGACCTCAGCCGCAGCAACATCTTCCTAGGAACATCGCCAAAGGCAAGGGAAGCAAGGGCCAAAATGAACTATTGGGATTTCATCAAGATCAAAAGCTTTTGCATAGCAAAGGAAACAGTTAACAAAATCAAAAGACAACTACAGAATGGGAGAACAAATAATCCAATCAAGAAATGGGCAGAAGACATGAACAGACATTTCTGCAAAGAAGACATCCAGATGGCCAACAGACACATGAAAAAGTGCTCCATATCACTCGGCATCAGGGAAATACAAATCAAAACCACAATGAGATATCACCTCACACCAGTCAGAATGGCTAAAATCAACAAGTCAGGAAATGACAGATGCTGGCGAGGATGCGGAGAAAGGGGAACCCTCCTACACTGTTGGTGGGAATGCAAGCTGGTGCAACCACTCTGGAAAACAGCACGGAGGTTCCTCAAAATGTTGAAAATAGAACTGCCCTATGACCCAGCAATTGCACTACTGGGTATTTACCCTAAATATACAAACGTAGTGATCCGAAAGGGCACGTGCACCCGAATGTTTATAGCAGCAATGTCCACAACAGCCAAACTATGCACAGAACCTAGACGTTCATCAACAGATGAATGGATAAAGAAGATGTGGTATATATACACAATGGAATACTATGCAGCCATCAAAAGAAATGAAATCTTGCCATTTGCAACAACATGGATGGAACTAGAGCATATCATGCTTAGCACAATAAGTCAAGCGGAGAAAGACAACTATCATATGATCTCCCTGATATGAGGAAGTGGTGATGCAACATGGGGGCTTAAGTGGGTAGGAGAAGAATAAATGAAACAAGATGGGATTGGGAGGGAGACAAACCATAATTGACTCTTAATCTCACAAAACAAACTGAGGGTTGCTGGGGGGAGGGGGTTTGGGAGAAGGGGGGTGGGGTTATGGACATTGGGGGGGGTGTGCGTTGGTGAGTGCTGTGGGGTGTGTGGACCTAGCAATTCACGAACCTGTACCCCTGGGGATAAAAATATATGTTTATAAAAAATAAAAAATTAAAAAAATTAAAGTACAATTATTAAAACATATTGGTGTATCTATTAAGAATTAAGATTTACAGAATTTTTTTAAAAATTTACAAAATTTTGCTACGATCCATACATAAATATCCACTGAAGCACTGCTTTTACTAACTGGAAAAAGAACCAGGTATCAATCAACAGAGGATGAGTTAAATTAATTATATCCATTTAATAGTATCATGCACCCATTTAAAAGATGAAGCAGATCTTCTGTAGAAAGTACAATAGCAAAGATAAATAGGGGATTCTTTGGTTATAAATACATATACAGTATCTATTGACATAGTCAAGTTTTCTTTTCATTAAGGGATATACAAAAGAAACTATGATTCCTACAAGACAGTAGAAAGTGAGAGGAAGGAAGGGGAGGAGACTCTTTTTCTACATTATTTGAGTTTCCTATTTCCATGATAGGTGAACTAAAGAGCTGTTTGTTTCTGCACAGCAACAGAACAACGATTACCTAAAGTTCCTCCTCAACCTGAATATATCCTTAGAAATGCTGTATGAAATATAAAATTGTAGAACTAAAGTATAAATTTTTTAAAAAATTTTACACAAACGCTAAAATTTATCACCTGCAGACTTTTGCCAAAATACAAAATGTACTTCAGCAGAAGTAAACCCAGAAGGAGTAGGCTACACTACACAAAGTGCTTTCCTAATACTGTAAATCAAAATATTGTTAACAGGGGTTATAAAGAAACACACAAAAAGCAATGGGAAAAAAAAAAGTTCATGGAAAATAACTTTGCAAAATTACTCTGCTTCAAAAGTTAAGCCTTAGGGATGAGGCAAATCTAAGAGCTCAGAAGAGCTTTATGAGGCCAAAAGAAAAGTTCTTTGTCATCACTATATCCTCAAATATCTCAGTGTCTTCTACAGCTGACATTAAAAAATAAGTGAAGTAATGACTATTACACTCTTGTTTGTCATCATCAGCAACAAGTATCTTGTAGTACAAATGCTTCCATATTTAATCAATGTTATGTCCTAACTATAACATGACCTTAGACAGTGGCAAAGTGCCCAGCAGACTATGAGTAGAAAACAATTCATACTGAACAGAACTACTAGAGTAATCATGGGGCCCAGGAAATTAAATTTTAAAAAATTTCCCAGTTGATTGTGATGTATAACTAAATTTTAAAACCACAAAACCACCAGACTAGATAACCTTGAAAATCTCTCTTCCATCTCTAAGCAGTCAATGATTCTATAACCTTATCTTATAAAACAATTTAAAATTTTCTGCTAGATAAGAGACTTATATTATGCAATATAAATGAGTTCAATTTTCTTAGAAAAGTGAACTTACAGAACTGCCAAGTTTAGCATCCAAGTGAAACCAGAAATGTCTGACTAGTTTCTATAGTTTCAGCAGTTACTTAGTGACTTGATCGTGTATTTAATAAATATTTACTGATCAGAAAAAAATAAATAAACCCCAGACTTTTAGGAATCAAGAATCTAACAAAAGGACTGAAAGATGATCATATTTTTCACCTTTAAAAGAAATACTGGCTCTAGTATAAAGACTAGTTCAGAGGAGACCAGGATTAAATGACAGTCTAATAAGAAGGTTACTGAAGAAATCTAGGCATCCTGGTGCCTTCATCTCTAGGGGTAGCCAAGAGAAAGTAGGTACACTGAAATGCTAAATTTAAAAAAAAAAAATTAACAGCCAAATAGAAAGCAATCAAATGCTTATTTTAAGAAATATAAAACCTGGGACGCCTGAGGGGCTCAGTGGGTTAAGCCGCTACCTTCAGCTCAGATCATGATCCCAAGGTCCTGGGATCGAGTCCCGCATCGGGCTCCTTGCTCAGCAGGGAGCCTGCCTCTCTCTCTGCCTCTGCCTGCCTCTCTGCCTGCTTGCGTGCTTTCTCTCTCTCTCTTTCTGAAAAATAAATAAATAAAATCTTTTTAAAAATAGATATATATAAAACCTATTATGGATAGTTTAAAAATGAGTGACAGGAATAACCAGAAGAAATTATATGGAGAACTAAAGAACAGAAGAGATAAACAATAAAGAAAGATAGGCATAAAAGGAAACCACCAAGAAGATAGGGGATAAGTGAGCTTCCAGATATATTTAAGCAGCTTGTCATGTTAGGTATTTGACCAGTGAATATGAGAACAGATGATCACCCATTAAGACTGCTCTTAAAGGTTCACTGAGCTCTGTTTCAAATATTCTTGCCAACTACAAAGAATTCAGTCTGCATGAATCCCCATATTTATCAGCACACACAAATCTTTTTCACCCCTGCCAAAGAATATCCATCTGTAATCTGTAATCTTCTGACCCACAACACAATCTTAAATTGCCAGCGTTTGTCATAATTCTTCTTTCCAATAAACAAAATCTTTTTAAAAACTTTTTAATTCCAGTTAGTTAACATACAGTGTTATATTAGTGTCAGGTGTACACCAAAACAAAATCTTGATATGTGACTTTATGCCAAATCTACATACCCTGAGGTGCCCTTTTTTTCCTTTTTAAACACAGGGCTAGAACTCACAACCCTTTGATCAAGACCTGAGTTGAGAACAACAGTAAGACACTGTGGGGCGCCTAGGTGGCTCAGTCATTGGGCATCTGCCTTCAGCTCAGGTCATGATCCTGGGGTCCTGGGATCAAGCCCCACATCGTGCTCCCTGCTCAGTGGGAAGCCTGCTTCTCCCTCTCCCACTCCCCCTGCTTGTGTTCCCTCTCTCACTCTCTCTCTGTCAAATAAACAAATAAAATCTTTTAAAAAGAAAACAAACAAACAAACAAACAAAAAAAAACAAAAAAATAAAATCTTTTAAAAAGAAAACAAACAAAAAACAAGCAAATAAATAAATAAAATCTTTTATTTATTTAATAAATAAAATCTTTTAAAAAGAAAACAAACCAACTTAGCCACCCAGGCACCCAAAAACTTATTTTAATAAAATATTTTTGCTTTCTTTTTCTTTTTAAAGGAAGTTCTCTTAGAAAAGGGATATTTTTGTTTCTAACATAGTGGAAGTTCCAACTAGCTCAAAACTCGTAACAGGCAACTTAAATAACAGGTATCCCTGGGAAATATAAACAAGCCTTAAAAAAAAAAAAATACTTTATCTACATGAAAACCCATTTTTACCTTGCCTCATTAACATTAATTGGTGTTCGTGCCTAGCTGCTTCCATTTCTGCTTCCAGTTTCTCTTTGGCTTCTCTGATGTTTCTATCAACTTGTTCACGCTGCTGCTTTTCCATTTCATCAAGAGCCTTCCATCGAGATGCATACTCAAATTCAAAGGTTCCAGGTTGAGCAAAACGTGGTGGCTGTTCTCTTTCCCTAAGTTTACATTTAAAAACATACAGAAATGTATGTTTAAAAAGTCAAAACAAGTATGAATAATAAGGACTACCATTTACTAAGCACTTATAATGTTCATGGCACTGTGTCAGGCAAGTAAGTACTCCACATGATTTACCTCGGTCAGTATTATAATACATGTTTTAACAACCATGAGTTTAAGAAACTGCCCAAGAATGCAGATAGTAAGAAGAGAACCAGGACTCAAGCCTAAGTAATCTAATACTACAAGCTGCACTCCCCTAATTATCAACTTTAATAAGGCTTTCTGATTTTCACTCAACAAATGATTTTACATAAGATAATCTGCAACACATGAAACAAATATGCCCTAAATAGTCTAGATCAAATTTTTTTTCTAAAAGTATTAGTTTTTAGGAATAGTAATAAAAGCAGATAGTTGAGTGTTTCGTGCTAGATTAATAGGCAATACCAAAAAATAAAGGCTTCACTTATAAATATGTCTGTTCATTGCTGTACCTCAATTAACCTTAGCACAGTTATCTGGCATACTGTATACAATTAACATTTATTTCTTGAATGAATAAAAGATCAGCAAACAAATGACCAAAAATTAAGAAAAAAAGATTTATGAATGTACCTGAAATTCAAAGAATTTTTAATTATTCTTGCCTATCATAGCTTCTATAAAGAAATATTAATAAAAACATAATCCCTATCCCACCAGTAAAGTATAGATGCCTTATAATCCTAAATTTTAACTTTTATTTTAGGGAAAATGGGTAGGCAGACAAATTTGGGAGATAAAAAGGGAGGCTGTCACAGAAGAAAAGATATAATAACAAGAAACAGCATTAAAGATTTTCAGAGGCACATAAGGAAAATCAAAGTTAACCCCTGGTATTATATACCTAAAAAACCGACTTGGACTTTTTCCTTTGAAAACACTGACTGGAAAAGGCAAAGGAATAGAGGGTGGGAATCAACCACCTACTAATTTTTCTCAAAGAATTATCTGTCAGTAGTTCCTAAATCAGACTTTGACTATAATCACAAATACTAAAAAAATCTTCATTTTCTCCAATATGGATTTGAGGATTTAGAACTAAATTTTGAATCATGTTCCTTGGGCTTTGTGAACATTCCCTTCTGAGCATAACTCTTTAGTAGCAAAACTGGAAATATAATGAGATTTGTAAGGTTTGCTGGGTAATTAAATCATTATATAAATATTCCTATATGCATATAAATTCCACTTTTTGTAACACCCTTATAATTCCAGTTTTCTGATTCTTGAATCCCCAAGTATGCTCTAGTTCAAATTTGTAATGGTAAACTATAACCAGAAAAAAAGTCAAGTGACTAGGAAATCATAGTTAAGTCTTTGAAAAATAGCGTTATATGAGATATTAAAATGGTTCGGAATTACTAATGATTATACTACTGATCCTTCTCCACTAAAACATTTTCTTCCCTTGCTTCCAGGACACACTTCTGGTTGATTCCCTGCTACAGCAATGACTGTTCCACTCTTTGCTAATCCCTTCTGTGCGTCCCAACTTCTATATACTAGAGTATTCCAGGGCTCAATCCTTTGACATAGTTACATATCACATGCGGTAACTGTACCTCAGAAAGCTCATCTAAATTCCAAATGCAAATCCAACTACTTACTGGACATCTCCATTTGGGTGTTCGAAACCATGTCAAACTTACCATGTCTAAAACAAGGTTCCTGAACCTCCTCCCCCAAAACTGCTCAGCCTACAAGATTCTCTAGAACGATCATTAGCAGTTTCCATATTCCTGGTTACTTCTGCCAAAAACCATGTAATTATGCTTTTAACTCTCTTTCTCCCATATCCATCAGCAAAATCCAAAGTCTATTTTCAAACTATATCCAGATTCTAACCACTTTTCACCATCACCCCTATAAGCTCCCATTTCAGCAGGCTCCTAATTTACCATCCCTCCAATTCCACTCTTGGTTCTTTACAAATCTATTCTTAAAACGGTAGCCCAAAAGCTACTGTTAAGATTAAGTCACTATGCTGTTCCTTCCTTTCTCATAAAATACAAGGCAGTAAGGCACAACAATCTACACTCTTCCCAAGGTCCTATCCCTACCTCCTCCCTACTATTTCCCCTCCTTACTCACTATTGTCCAGCTAAACTGGCCTTTCTACTGTTCCTAGAACTTGCCAGAGTCCTCCCTCAAGGCCTTTATAGTTATTATTTCCTCCGCTGAGATCACTATTCTACTTCATCCCACTTCTGACCCTACATAGCTAGCTTCTTCCTTCCCACTCCTTCAAGCTCTTAATCAAACGTCACCCTCTCAGGTGGGCTTCCCCAACCACCCGTACGCTACAGCACACTACTCTGCTCCACAGCATCCACTTTCCCTTCTTTCTGCCATATCTGTTTTACTAATTTTATCTTTACCCTCCTTACCACCCCCACATAGCATGAATTTCTGGTCTATTTTGTTCACTGATACATCTCCTGCACCAGGCATATGACAAGCATTCATATTACTCATTTAAATCAACTGCAAAGAAAGCCATTCAACTGCACTAAAAAAATGCTAATTAAAATGATGTCTAACATTATTTATTAAAATAACACATAAAGTATCATTTCGAACATCTGCAATCAATCTTAAAATCATACGTTCATCCTTCTATCACAGTGAAGAAAAATACCTTTATACATACACCAAGAAGAGAAAATTGGTGTATTTATGGAAAACCATTTGCCAGTATTAATCAACTTTAAATATACACACACTGCTTTTACACCTTATGTTAGTAAGTTTTTTAAATAGTAATTCTCACAATTTAATACAAGTTTTATAATTTTTGGTTCCTATTTCTTGTATCTCCACCACCAGAAATATAAGCATCAGGAAGGCAAAAAACAGTTCAAAGTTGCACTGATAGCACGTGGATCAGTGCCTAGCACAAAAGCTCTCCGGTATTTATTGAATTCATGAATGCAAATATATTAGTTTTATTCAGCATAATGAACAAGTAACTGGTTAAAACAACAAAATATGGCATTTTATAAGAGAGATTTCTCAATTACTGAGCAAAAAGCAACTGGTAAAAAAATAATTCACATTCCAAAAATAGGCTACTTTTCTTTTTGCTTACTGTGGGCTTCACCTAGGTAAATAACTAGGATCTTCCAGGCTTTACCCCCACCAAAAGTCTCCCTTTAACTTACAGTACACCTAAATATACTAATTAAAGAAACAGTATACCTAAAATATACTAATTAAAAAATATTTTTAAAATATACTAATTAAAGAAATGTCTAAATTATATAGTTTCCTTGATATAATTACTGATAGCCTCCATCTACCTACCTACACCTGCCTCAATTATAAAAGCAGACTTTTCTAAGTTAATGTTCTACTCATATACAAAAGAAGAATAAAACTCCTGGTAGACCAGGACACTCTACTAACCAGATTATATGACTGAACAGAACACCTTATAATCCAACAATACTTGATAACAGATGTGATGTAATAAATATTCTTGATGGTAAATAAACAAAATATCTTTATTAATAAAATCTTACTTATGATATTGTTGGGTTTTCTGCATTAGCTTCTCTGGCAAGCCATCTTCATCATCAAACTGCTCCATAGGCTCCACAATGACTGGACGAGGGGTCCTGGGTAGGTAAAAGTGTAAAAGTTAATATGGTGTCTGGAATTAACATGCCCCTAGAAATTCTTTATAATAATTCCAAGATATACATGTGGGAAATTTCTCTCTTGAGAAAAATGTCACATATTCTTAAAATCAGTCAGTAAACATTTACTGCATCAAAATACAAATAAACATCTAAGTCAAAGATAAATGCTTTATAGAGCATACCTCACTCAAAACAGAGGAGTAAATCAACATCTCTGAACCTGCATAATCACTATAGTTAACTTTTACAAATCATGATAGAAAAGAATGAGTACATAATTCACATTTTCTGTGGAATCATCACTCCCATATCCTACCACCTCAAATTCCCACCTCCCAGCCTCCCTGTGCCTAACCAAGTCTTACTCAGAAAAGCCTTTCTAAAACCTAAAATGAGGGATGCCTGGATGGCTCAGTTGGTTAAGCATCTGCCTTCAGCTTAGGTCATAATCCCAGGGTCCTGAGATTGAGAAATGCATCGGGGTCCCTGCTCACCGAGGAGCCTGCTTCTCCTGCTCCCTGCTTGTGTGTGCTCTCTGTTAAATAAACAAAATCTTAAAAATAATAAAAATGAAAAAACCTAAAGTGACATCTAAAATACATGAGCCAAGCAACCAAGCAAAAGGGAACCAGAAGATAAAGACACGTTCAAGGTGGAGGTTGGGGACGGGGGAAACAACAGCGGGGTAATAGGACTTAAAAATCCTCCTTCTCTGCTACTTTCCCAAGTAAAACAAAAGGATGGGAAAACTCACTGAGGAAGACAAAACAGGAAAATGAAACAGCTATCAACAAATGATATGCTGATTTTAAAATTTTCGCACTATTACTCATTAACTTTGCTTATAAGGCTTTTATAGCCAAGCAGAGGATTTTAAAACCACAACTACTGAATACAGTATCCATGTGTGGTTTTTTTTTTTAATTTTTTTTTTAAGATTTTATTTATTTATCTGACAGATAGAGCTCACAAGTAGGCAGAGAGGCAGGCAGAGAGAGAGAGAGGAGGAAGCAGGTTCCCTGCTGGGCAGAGAGCCCGATGCGGGGCTCGATCCAAGGACCCGGGATCAAGACCTGAGCCGAAGGCAGAGGCTTTAACCCACTGAGCCACCCAGGCACCCCCCCATGTGTGTTTTTTAATAATACTCTCTTGTAGCTTAGGTTCGACTTATTTCCAAAATGATGCAAAAATATTTTTAACGTTTTTTTTCAAATGAGCAAATACTAGGACTGGTGCGTTTTCAGTGATAAAAGAATGCACTGGATTCAGTTTTTGTGAGAGGATTTTGTGCCCCATCCAAAGAATGAATCAGGAATGATCAGCTGGGTGAGAAAGAAGCACCCTAAAGATTTATAGATACTGTCAAACTATTAGTGATGACACCCTCATTGTCATAGCTGGGACTGCTGTCATTGCTATCATCACAACCATCTTCATATCATCTGAAGGGCATGGCTGCCTAATCCAGTCTAGAAGAGGCTTTGTTTCATCCTGGTCCTGCCTCCCAACTGTCACACTCAGAATACAGCTTATGCATTTGACAGGTTCAAAATGGCATCTGTACATGAAGATTCACACCAAGCTTTCTCAGGGTTAGGGCCTTCTACTGATACTAAAGCACCACCTCCAACCAGCTGTTTTGTTAATTTTGTCTACTTTTTGAAACTATGTAAGGCTAACCAAAAATAAAGAATCTTTGCCTATGTTAAAAGTTTTTTTTCCTTGCTACCAGTCTCTTACCATGAAAATAACTGTAAATCTACTGCAGTAGTAAATCTGTGCATTAACCCAAGGGCTAAGAGGTGAAGGGGTTTTCTAGATTCCAAAAGCTTCCCCTTACAAATAAATGAAGATCCTGAGAATAGCAGAGATTTTAAATCCTAAACTGCTACTAAATATAATTACTGGGGCACCTGGGTGGCTCAGTGGGCTAAGCATCAGACTCTTGATTTCAGCTCAGGTCATAACCTCAGGGTCTTGGGACTGAATCCCATGACAGGCTCCATGCTCAGCGTGGAGTGTGCTTCCTTCCTTTCTCTGCTCCTCCTCCCTGCTTGCCCGTGTTCTCTCACCCTCTCAAATTAATAAATAAAACATTTTTTTTAAAAAAAGAGAGAGAAAGGGGGGGAAAAGTGATCATTAAAAATGATTCCTGGGGCTCAGTGGGTTAAAGCCTCTGCCTTTCGTTCTGGTCATGATCCCGGGGTCCCGGGATCGAGCCCTGCATCAGGCTCTCTGCTCGGCAGGGAGCCTGCTTCACCCTCTCTCTCTCTGCCTGCCTCTCTGCCTACTTGTGATCTCTGTCAAATAAATAAATAAAATCTTAAAAAAAAAAAAAAAAAAAAAAAGATTCCTTGGGGGGGGCACCTGGCTGGCTCGGTTGGTACAACACGCAACTCTTGATCTCAGGGTTTTGAGTATGAGCTCCATGTTGGGTATAGAGATTACTTAAAAATAAAATACTTATTTTTAAAAATGACTCCTGGACTAGTAAAGACATTTAATTGTTTTTTCTTTGTTTTCTTTTCTTTCTTCCTTTTTTTTTTTTTTTTTTTTTTTTTTTTTTTTTTTTTTTTTTGGACAGAGAGAGCCAGAGAGCACAAGTGGAATGAATGGCAGAGGGAAAAGGAAAAGCTGAGCAGGGAGACTCGGGTCCCTGGGATCATGACCCGAGCCAAAAGCAGACGCTCAACTGACTGAGCCACCCAGGTGCCCTGCTAGTAAAGACATTTTAGAGAGAAAAGGAAATAGAAGCAAATGTGGAATACCTTGGAGTGATGGACACAATGGGATTATAGAAACCTCAGATAAACTGAGCAGGAACCCAAAAGAAAAAAGACCTCAATTGGTACAACACGTAAAAAATTAAAGTGTGATAAAGAATGAGTAAATACAGGGGCGCCTGGGTGGCTCAGTGGGTTAAGCCGCTGCCTTCGGCTCAGGTCATGATCTCAGGGTCCTGGGATCGAGGCCCACATCGGGCTCTCTGCTCAGCAGGGAGCCTGCTTCCTCCTCTCTCTCTGCCTGCCTCTCTGCCTGCTTGTGATCTCGCTCTGTCAAATAAATAAATAAAAATCTTAAAAAATAAAATAAAATAAAATAATAAAATAAAATAAAATAAAAAATAAATAAATAAAGTGTGATAAAGAATGAGTAAATACAGGGGCGCCTGGGTGGCTCAGTGGGTTAAGCCGCTGCCTTCGGCTCAGGTCATGATCTCAGGGTCCTGGGATCAAGTCCCGCATCGGGCTCTCTGCTCAGCAGGGAGCCTGCTTCCCTTCCTCTCTCTCTGCCTGTCTCTCTGCCTACTTGTGATCTCTCTCTGTCAAATAAATAAATAAAATCTTTAAAAAAAAGAATGAGTAAATACAGCTTCAAATATCACATGCAACCCAATCACGTAGAAAAAAATAGCTAAGAGTTCCTATACCCATGGGAGGACATGGTACTTCTAAGAGGACCCAGAAAGGCCCAAGGACAAATGAAAGAAGATGCATTATATTGACTACTTACCCACTGGAAGCCACTGCAGGACCACAAACATCAGAATAATAGGCCCAGATAAAAACTACACCTCAGCAGAAGCCAACAAAGACAAACTCACCCCCACCCCACTTCAATACCAGAAGGCCATTACCCCTCAAGAGAAAAATCGGGAGACTCAAGAAGGAAAACATACTAAGCAAATCATTCACACTCAGAACATGACAATTACTTAAAATTGACAAGATTAATTTTATGACGTCAAGGAAATGTGAACAAAATTAGAGAATATAATGACATCTCCTCTATACTCTCAAATAATGTTGAGTTTTTAAACCATAAATTTTCAATTTTCAACATATGAATACAGACCACCAGACACACTAATACAGGGGGGGGTGAATACAGCCCTCTGAGACAAAACTTGACCAAAGCATATATTTATACCTTGTTCCTGGAATTCCATTTCTAAAGAGATACATTAGTAAGTAAGCAAAGATCCATCAGTCACAACCACATTCATCATTACATAAAACAAAATGACTACATGTAGTGTTCAAGAGAAGTCCTAAAGGAACTCAATTGTTTTTTTTGTTGGGTTATATGCTAAAATGTGAACATAGTAATTTATACTTCCACCACCAGCAGGTATGCCTAGGTAACTCTTGTTTTCCTATTTACATAAGCAAAAGCAATGTGAATATTTAAGGTTTCACAGTAAGCACTACTCCCTGTAAAAATTCCCCTTGCCCATTATCTCAGACATCTTGTTTATTTCACTTTGATCTTCTGGTGTTTAAAAAAAGGGTTTTTTGGGACACCTGGGTGGCTCAGTGGGTTAAAGCCTCTGCCTTCGGCTCAGGTCATGATCCCAGGGTCCTGGGATCGAGCCCCGCATCAGGCTCTCTGCTCAGCGGGGAGCCTGCTTCCTCCTCTCTCTCTGCCTGCCTCTCTGCCTACTTGTGATCTCTGTCAAATAAATAAATAAAATCTTTTAAAAATAAATAAATAATTTTAAAAGGTTTTTTTAAAAAGATTTATTTATCTGAGAAAGACAGCGAATGCGAGTGAGGAAGGGGCAGAAGGAGAGAGAAAGAATCTCAAGCAGACTCTCCAATGAGCTTGGAGCTGGAGCCCAATGCAGGGCTCAATCTCACGACCCATGAGGTCATGACCTAAACTGAAATCAAGAGTCGGATGCTTAATCAACTGAGCCACCGACGTGTCCCTAAAATAATTTTTACAACCTAACTTAAATTCTGTGTATAGATAAAATTACTTACTCTTTTTATAAATGTAGAAAAATATTTCATAGAACACAAGACTATAAGGAAGCAAATCAAAGTGGTCAACCATTAATGTTAAATCTGGGGTTGTTATCTGTAGACTTTTTCTTCTCCACACTTTGCCCCCAAATTAACCAATCATTAGTTTGGTTGTAATACTAATACTTGTCCATAACAAGTTTTATATAAAATTAATCAGTCCTGTGAAATCCTATCATTCGGAAGGGACCTCTGATGTTTCATAAACATCTCTTTAGATTTTCCTTTCTGCTAGATATACGTAATTTTACACAAAATGCATCACCTATCCATGCCTTCTTCAGACATCCTGTATCACTCAATAAAAAATGGCACCATTTCAGATGTATGCATGCACCGTAATTTTTTAACCATAAATACTGGTGGACATTTAAGGTTTCCATGTTTTCTGAAACGGTACAAAATGATTAACATATTTGTGACTGACCGTTCCTCACTTGTTCAAATATCTCTTTAGAAGCAGAATGGTGGGAACAAGGTGTTATATATAAAGTACTAAAACCATAATGGCTTAAAAGATGATGCAACATTTTGTGTATGGAATTAAAAAGTGATTATGTAAGGATAACAACTTGTTTCACCACTAAATAATCCTTGTATATATATACCATTTTGCAGGATTTTTTTCAATTTTAGTCTTTAATATAGTTGCGAATTAGAGAATAATGATAAAATAATCCCTAGAAAGATGAAATAAAATGTTTTATGATAGAGGAAAAATAGAACAACTAGACCGGATATTTTCTTAGATTATAAAATGGACCAGCGGACCCTTAGAGTAAATTTTAAGGAAAAAGAAAAGTTTAAATAGTCTTTTTTGTTCTTTTGAAGACCTCTAAGAAATAATAAATTATTGATCTTTACAAATAATTAAGACTTTTCAAAAAAGAACATATAAGCTAAAACTGGACCCAGTTGACACTGACAGTATAATAAGGCTTACGGGTGTTTTTCTGGAAAGGTATGGGGCAATTTATACTTCTACCTCCAGCAGGTATGCCTTGGTAACTCTTGTGTTTCCTATTATATAAGCAAAAGCAGTATTATAATGTTGTTTTTATTAAGAAATATTTCTTCTGAATCTATATCCCATTTGATGGACAGATGTGATGAAGCAAATAAAATGATGGAAAAGTAATCCTTTTGAAGTAGGAGTATAAAATAGAAAAGGTATTAAAAAATTATTAATGGAACAATCCCTTGTATGCAGAAAAAGAGTTAACAAAACAGACCTGAAACAGTTATCCCACCACCCTAAAAGATAAAGCTGATTTTCTATATCGAAACTGTGAAAACAATGTGGTTTGTGTTGAATATAAACCACCTAAGTTTATTTCCTTCACGGAGTCCTAGATTCTGGTATTTTCCAGGTAGAGGAAACTTACAAAACTGACACTCTTACATCTAACCCACCAACCCTCTGCACACATCACTGGGGTCAATTAAACTTTACTTGGTAGTTAACACTGTTTCAACTAATTGCTGGAGGAATTAAGGCAAGTCCTGTGCTACTCAACTGGAAAATGACTCTTGGAAGTAAAAAAGAGTTTTGTAACAATTTGCTCCATTATTTTATTTATAGAAAATAAATATACACATTTATTTCTATGCTGAATTTATTTATAGATTTTTGAGCAGCTCTTTCACAGCATGGATGCACAGCCAAATGCTCTGCCATTAACAGGGGATTTGCAATTTAGTCTGTATTTTTATTGAAATATAATTCACACACCATAAAATTCACCATTTTAAAGTGTAGAGTTCAGAGGGCTTTAGTATGTATGACCATCACTATGATCTAATGCCAGAACATTTTCATTACCCTAGAAAGAATCCCTAAACTCATTTGCTATCAACTCCCCATTTCCCTGAACCTCTGGCAACTACTAGCCTACTGCCCTTTAAAAAAATTTTTTCAGGGAGCATAACTGACTCAGTCATTTGAGCATGTGACTCTTGATCTCAGGGTCATGAGCTGGAGCCCCATAGAAACTACTTTAAAAATTATAATTGGTGCACCAGGGTGGTTCCGTGGGTTAAAGCCTATGCCTTCCACTCTGGTCATGATCCCAGGGTCCTGGATCCAGCCCGGCTTCGGGCTCTCTGCTCAGCAGGAAAGCCTGCTTCCCCACCCCCATCTCTCTCTCTCTCTGCCTGCCTCTCTGCCTACTTGTGATCTCCGTCAAATAAATAAATAAAATCTTTAAAAAAAATTATAATAAAGAAATTCTTTTCAGGAGTGTTGAATTTCCTGGTGTCATGAAATATTCACAAAATAACTATAGACTAATCCACCACAAAAATAATCTACTTAATTCTCTATTAAGAAATTCAGATTTGGGGAGACGCCTGGGTGGCTCAGTTGGTTAAGCGGCTGCCTTCGGCTCAGGTCATGATCCCAGCGTCCTGGGATCGAGTCCCACATCGGGCTCCTTGCTCGCAGGGAGCCTGCTTCTCCCTCTGCCTCTAGTCTGCCACTCTGTCTGCCTGTGCCTGCACTCTGTATCTCTCTCTCTCTCTAACAAATAAATTTTAAAAAATCTTTAAAAAAAAAAAAGAAAGAAAGAAATTCAGATTTGGGACGCCTGGGTGGCTCAGTTGGTTAAGCAGCTGCCTTCGGCTCAGGTCATGATCCCAGGGTCCTGGGATCGAGTCCCACTTCGGGCTCCTTGCTCGGCAGGGAGCCTGCTTCTCCCTCTGCCTCTGCCTGCCTCTTTGTCTGCCTGTGCTCGCTCACTCTCTCTCCCTCTGTCTCTGACAAATAAATAAATAAAATATTTAAAAAAAAAGAAATTCAGATTTGGTCAATATTTTGTTATTAGAAATAAAGTGATAAACCACATATAAAGTGATACACCAAATCTTTGAGTCAAAATATTTACAGAACATATACCTCCAACAGTCAAAGAATCTTAAGGTTTTTATTACTCAGTAACTAAATCCCTCC
Organism: Neogale vison; assembly: GCF_020171115.1. Lineage (NCBI taxonomy): Eukaryota > Metazoa > Chordata > Mammalia > Carnivora > Mustelidae > Neogale > Neogale vison. The sequence goes on from NC_058095.1 coordinate 82,542,095, forward strand.
CAGAAACAGAGTAACAAATTTTCATCAGTGCCAGGAGTTACAAAATACTCAATGTAACTTCATTTTCACTCACTGGGTATTTTTAAATCTTTATCAACACATTAAAAAAATAATAATAAAAGAAAAAAGATTTCGTTTGTCTCTGATTACCAACAAAAGATCGCTTAAATATCTAGCCGTCAGCCCTAAAAAATGTTTCCCTCATGAATAAAAAGAAAGCACAGAACTGTAACTTAAGATTCTTAAGAGAAGTGCTATAGGAAGCAAAACATTTTTTCTCTCAAAAAGAAAAATAAAAGCAACAAATAATTAGCAAATAAAGTGATGCTACACAAAGCAAGGATTTTTTTTTTTTTATATTTTATTTATTAATTGACAGAGAGAGACACGGCGAGAGAGGGAACACAAGCAGGGGTAGTGAGAGAGGTAGAAGCAGGCTTCCTGCTGAGCAGGGAGCCCAACGCAGGGCTCGATCCCAGCACCCTGGGATCATGACCTGAGCCGAAGGCAGACACTTAATGGTTGAGACACCCAGGTGCCCCCAAAGCAGGGATTTTAAGAAAAATAAAAGCAACAAATAATTAGCAAATAAAGTAATGCTACACAAAGTAAGGATTTCAGCTACATCATATAACAGATTAAGAGGTTTCCTTCAAAGTTACTCTCTACAATTAATCTTACCCTCATGAATCTTTGGTTTTCTAATAAAGTTTGGGTTACCAAGTTCAACTGGTTTAAAAGGAACCATTTAAGAGGTATTTGGCTGGATCAGTTGAAGGACAATATAACTCTTGGTCTTGGGGCTTTGAGTTCGAGCCTGAGATCACTTAAATAAAACTTAAAACAATAAAAAAAAGTAAGCTATTTACTTAAGCTTTTCCATGGAAATTCCAGACTACATTTGCGCCATGTAAGTCTAAACCCAGAAGGGGCACCTAACTGGCTCAGTCAATGGGGCATGCAACTCTTGATTTCGGGGTACTGAGTTCAAGCTCCACACTGAGTCCAGGGACTACTTAAAAATTTTTTTTAAAACTTAAGAAAAAAAATTGGAGGTGCCTGGATGGCTCAGCAACTTAAGCGTCTGCCTCCCACTGAAGTCATGATCCAGGGGTCCTGGAATTGAGTCCCAAATCCAGCTCCATGCTTGGTGCAGAGCCTGCTTCTCCCTCTACCTGCTCCCCCTGCTTCGGCTATTTCTGTCAAATGAATAAATAAAATCTTTAAAAAATACAACTGTACCCATGAAACAAAGAGCAACCAAACATCTATGGTCCATAATGTTTGCCACAGATTAGCTATTACAGCAAAAAAGGGAAACCACCTAAATGTCTAATGATGGAATGTCTAGTGTCCAAAAAGGAATAGTTAAGTCTGGCATAGCTGTAATGAAATACTATGCATTTTTTTTTGAAGATTTTATTTATTTGACAGACAGAGATCACAAGTAGTAGGCAGAGAGGTAGACAAGAGAGAGAGGAGGAAGCAGGCTCCCCGTGGAGCATAGAGCCCAATGTGGGGCTCGATCCCAGGATGCTGGGATCATGACCTGAGCCGAAGGCAGAGGCTTTAACCCACTGAGCCACCCAGGTGCCCCGTGCATTTTTAATAATATCAAAAAGACTCAAATATAAGAGTCAGGAAAACTTCATAGAAAAAAAGGAAGCTTACTAATCAGGAGAAACATAAATAAATAAATAAATCCCAAAGTAGGTTAGTGATATAAAGGCAAGAGTCTAAAATAAAATGACTTGGAATCTGTTCCTACAAAGCTATGAGTTTAACAGTATAAACCCTCAAAAGTCTAAGAGGAAAACAAATCCAAAATGAAGCAATTCTGGAAAACACTTGTCCTGGACTCTTCAAAAATGTCAGTATCATGACAGTGACATTTTTGTCATTTGGGAAACTTAAGATAAAAGGAAATTACAGCCATAAAAACCAAATTCACTGTGCTATCAGTGACTGAATAGATTACAAAGTTATAAAGGACACTACTAAGGAACAGGAGAAATTTCAATATAGATTGTATATTAGGTAACATATAGGCAATACCACACTTCATTGTGCTTTGCTTTACTGGGTTTCACAGATACTGCATTTCTTACAAATACAAGGGTTTTCACAACCCTGTATTGAGCAAGTCTACTGGCATCATTTTTTTCAATAGCATTTGCTCACTTTGTGTCTCTGTGTCACATCTTAATAATTATCACAGTATATCAAATTTTTTCATTATTCCATTTGTTAGGATCATCCATTATCAGTGATCTTTAATGTCAATATTGTAATTGTTTCAGGTGTGACATGAACCACACCCATAAAAGACTGCAAACTTACCCAGTAAATGCTACGTGTGTTCTGACTGCTCCAAAGACCAGATGTTCTATCTTTCCCTCTCTTTGGGTGTCTCCCTACTCCCTGAGACACAACAATATTGAAATTAGGCCAATAAACTACCCTTCAATGGCTTCTAAGTGTTCAAGTCAAAGAAAAAAACTTGTACCTCTCACTATAAATAAAAAGCAATTAATGATTAAACTTAGTGAGGAAGGTATGCCAAAAGCTGAGACAGACTGAAAGCTAGGGCCTCTTGCACAGGACATGAGCCACCTTGTGACTGCAAAGGAAAAAGTCCTTGAAGTGCTACTCGAGTGAATACACAAATATGGAAACAAAACATTACAGGGGCTTCTGGGTTGCTCAGCAGTTAAGCGTCTGGCTCAAGTCAGGATCCTTGGGCCCTGGGACTGAGCTCCCATTCGACAGGAAAACTGGTTCTCCCTCTACCCCTCTTCTCGTGCTCTCTCTCAAATAAATAAATAAATAAAATCTTTTTTAAAAAGTTACTAATTACTGCTGATATGATGTTTCAGTGGCCTTGACAGATCAAACTAGCTAGCCTCAACATTCCCTTACGCCAAAACCTAGAGCAAGGGCATAACTCTTTCTACAGGAACAACTACAATATCATTTTTAGGGTATCAGTTAGCAAGTGGTAAAAACACTGTATCTTGATTTAATTTAACCTGTAATGGTCCATAGGGGGAAAAAATATGCAACAGGGGCACCTGGGTGGCTCAGTGGGTTAGGGGTCTGCCTTCAGCTTAGGTCATGGTCCCAGGATGCTGAGATCAAGCCCCATATCAGGCTCCTTCCTCAGCGGGGAGTCTGCTTTTCCCTCTGCCTGCTTCTCCCCCTGCTTGACTTCTTCTCCCCACAACCCAGGACAAATAATTAAAAACAAAAAACCTTTAAAAAAAAAAAAAAAAAAAAAAAACAGGAAAAGCCAGAGAGAGAAATTTTAATGAGCAGCTAGCATCATGCCTACTCAATTCCTATGTAGCTCTAGGGCCTGAGCATCTCTGCTCTAAGTGTGATTCTAATGTTTAAAGATATAAACACACCATTATTATCATGGATGAAGGTTTTTTTTTTAAGATTTTATTTATTTAGGGGCGCCTGGGTGGCTCAGTGGGCAGAAGCCTCTGCCTTCGGCTCAGGTCCTAATCCAGGACCGAGCCCCATATCAGGCTCTCTGCTCAGCAGGGAGCCTGCTTCCTCCTCTCTCTCTGCTTGACTCTGCCTACTTGTGATCTCTCTGTCAAAAAAAAAAAAAAGATTTTATTTATTTATTTGACAGACAGAGATCACAAGTAGGCAGAAGCAGGCAGAGAAAGAGGAAGGGAAGCAGGCTCCCCGCTGAGCAGAGAGCCTGACTCGGGGCTTGATCCCAGGACCCTGGAATCATGACCTGAGCTGAAGGCAGAGGTTTTACCCCACTGAACCATCCAGGCGCCCCTGGATGAAGGTTTTAAATTCTCCTTTTTTTCCTGCCATCTTTCTTTTTTGTAATTTCAAAATAGCATAAATATTTAATTAACACATATGTTTGCATGCTATGCACTAGTCATTACATACACTGTACAAAACTGTTTACCTAAAACTGCATATAGTATACAGCACCTTATAACAATTTAGAAGTATTTTGGGGCACCTAGGTAGCTCCACAGGTTAAGCATCCAACTCTTGGTTTCAGCTCAAGTCATGTTCTTGGGGGTCCTAGAATCAAGCTCTGCATCAGGCTTGCACTTAGTGGAGAGTCTGCTTGTCCCTCTTCCTTTATCCCTCCCCCTTTTCTCTTTTAAATAAATTTTTAAAATAAATTTTTAAAAAGAGAGATAAAGTATTTTCAAGAGACATTTTGATTACACAAGAAGTCTACACTTAGAAATTAAATCCTTATGATACCACCCTTATAAATCACTTGTATTATTCTTGACATCTGAGAGTCAGTCTGTCAATAAATACTTGATTACCCAAAATGTACCAAGACAACCCTACCTTCGGCTAGAGAATCAGGGTAAACAAAACAATCCCTAAAGTGTTCTAAAAAACCAAAACAAAAACGAATGAGTAAACAAATAATTTTAAGAGCTAAGAAGGAAAAACACAATGCTGTCAAGAAAGAATAGAGAGAGTCCACTTTAGATAAGGCAGTGAGGAAATTATATGAGGTCACATTTCAGTTGATTCCAGCCACTCAAACCGGGAAAAGAGCATCCCGAATTCCATTAGAAGGTTTAAGTAACAACGTTCTCAGAAAGGATAGATATTAAAAATTCCGCTTGTAGGGCACCTGGGTGACTCAGTTGGTTGGGCTACTGCCTTCAGCTCAGGTCATGATCCCGGAGTCCCAGGATCGAGTCCCACATCAGGCTCCCTGCTCAGCAAAGAGTCTGCTTCTCCCTCTGACCTTCTTCCCTCTCATGCTCTCTCTCACTATCTCTCTCTCAAATAAATAAGTAAAATCTTTAAAAAAAAATTCTACTTATAGCATAAAAGGGATACAGTGTCAGACTAAAATCTTCCATTTATCAGTTGTGCAATCTTACACAAATTACTTAACATCTCTTGGCATTACATTTCTCACCTTAAAAATGGAATAGTGCTATGAGAATACAAATGCTTATGACTATGATCATGATTATGAAAGATGAGACAGTACAGTGTTCAACAATTTGTCCATTCCCTCAAAAGTGTTTTTAAGTGATTCCAAAAGCTACCTGTAAAAAATAGTTGAATATTTCCCAATGCTGGGTGTAACTTTAAAAAAATACCAATTAATCAGGGACGCCTGGGTGGCGCAGTTGGTTGGACGACTGCCTTCGGCTCAGGGCGTGATCCTGGAGTCCCGGGATCGAGTCCCACATCAGGCTCCCAGCTCCATGGGGAGTCTGCTTCGCTCTCTGACCTTCTCCTCGCTCATGCTCTCTCTCACTGTCTCTCTCAAATAAATAAATAAATAAAATCTTAAAAAAAAAAAAAAATACCAATTAATCAAAGCCTGCAGTGAAAAAAACACTAATCTTATGCCTTGCCTATTGCTTTAGGTCCTTCTTTCCTTCCTTCATTAAATAACTATTATTAGCTTAGTTTGTGGCCAGGAATTATGACACTACAGGTGCTAAGACAGTGTAATGCTAAGCAAAGTAAGTCAGAGAAAGACAAATACCGTATGATTTCGCTCATATGCGGAATTTAAGAGAAAACAAAGGGAAAAAAAGAGACAAACCAAAAAACAGACTCTAACTACAGAGAACAGATAATTGGGAGGGGAGTATGAATGGGTGAAATAGGTGAAGGGTATTAGGAAGAGCACACTTATTTTTATGAACACTGAGTAAGACACACAACTGTTGAATGACTATACTGTACACACATAACTAATAAAACACTATATGTTAACTATACTGGAATTAAAATAAATTTAATTTTAAAAAAAGAAGAACATACGTGTTAGGATTACATAATGTAGAACAAGACAAACCCCTGCCCTCATGGAACTTAAAAATTCTACTGCAGAGAAAGACATACAAATTAAAACAGTAAATGCTAAGAAAAAAAATAAATTGAGAAAGGAGACTATAAGTGATGTTACAGAGGGGATGACTGTATCAAGATAAAACTACTTCTCTGAGGGGCACCAGGGTGGCTCAGTGGGTTAAGCCTCTGCTCATGATCCTGGGGTCCTGGGATCTAGCCCCACATCAGGGTCTCTGCTTGGCAGGGAGCCTGCTCCCCAGCCCCCTGTCTGCCTCTCTGCTTATGTGTGATCTCTGTCAAATAAAAAAATAAAATCTTTGGGAAAAAAAGAAGAAACTACCTCTCTGAGAAGATAACATCTTAGCAAAAGGTGAATAAAATGGAACAAGGCCTAAAATCTTAAAAAATCTAAAAAAAAAAAAAAAATCACACAACTAAGCTGTGGGGCCAAAAAACAGATGTTTTACATTGTCTTTGTAGCCAGTTCCCCAAACCCTAAAATATTTCCATGATCCCAACCAATAATACAGTAAATGGGCACATTTTATTACTAACAGAGATAAAAGGAATCAATACAATAATCAACTAAGGAACTTTTATATCAAATCCAGTGTAAGGATGAACATCAAGAACTTTGCTGTGAGAAAACTGAAAGGAATGGCATGTTAATACGGCAAGAGGTTTCATGACTATTACTGACAAGTATTTTTAAATAAATGGAGAGATATACCACATTAATGGAATAGAAAAGTCAGTACTGTGAAGATGTCAATATTCCCCCAATGACCTCTACACTCAAGGCAATTTCAATCGAAAGCCCAGCAGAATTTTTTTTTATTGACAAGTCGATTTTAAAATCAGTAAAAATAATCTGAAACTAATATAACATTGTACATTAACTATACTAAAATTGAGAAATAAATGGATAGATAGATAAAGTAAGTAAGGATATACAAGACAACAATACCCAGAACAATTTAAAAAAAAAGGGGATGCCTGGGTGGCGCAGTTGGTTGGACGACTGCCTTTGGCTCAGGGTGTGATCCTGGAGTCCCGGGATCGAGTCCCACATCGGGCTCCCAGCTCCATGGGGAGTCTGCTTCGCTCTCTGACCTTCTCCTCGCTCATGCTCTCTCTCACTGTCTCTCTCTCTCAAATAAATAAATAAAATCTTTAAAAAAAAAAAAAAAAGGGTGATACTACCTAATTTCAAACTTTAGCATAAAAGCTTAAATTAGCAAATTAAGCTTAAATAAAGCAAATTATTTTTAAATAAAGCAAATTATTTAAGCAAAGCTTAAATAAGCCAATTAAATTAGCTTAGCAAAAAAGCTTAAATAGCATAAATTAAGAAACTAGAGCATTGTTGTGGGGCACACCTGACTGGCTCAGTCTGTAGAGCAGCAACTCTTGATCTCAGGGTTATAAATTTAAGCCCAATGTTAGGTGTAGAGATTACTAAAAAATAAAATCTTTAAGGGGCGCATGGGCAGCCCAGTCAGTTATGCATCTGTCTTTGTTTCAGGGGCTTCCTGATGAGCCAGGAGCTTGCTTCTCCCTCTCTATTCAGTAGTTCCCCCCACCCTGCTCTCACATGCTCACTCTCTCTAATAAATAAAATCTAAAATAAAATCTTTTAAAAAAAAAAGGTACTGGTAGGGGCACCTGGGTGGCTCAGTGGGTTAAAGCTTCTGCCTTCGGCTCAGGTCATGATCCCAGCGTCCTGGAATAGAGCCCCGAATAGGGCTCTCTGCTCAGCAGGGAGCCTGCTTCCTCCTCTCTCTCTGCCTGCCCCTCTGCCTACTTGTGATCTCAGTCTGTCAAATAAATAAATAAAATCTTAAAAAAAAAAAGGTCTGGTATAACGGACACACAGATCAATGAAACAAAAAATAGTGCAGATTTTCCCCCCAAGATTTTTGATAAAGATAAAAGATTAAAAAAGGAGAAATCATCTTTTCAATTACTTGAGCTTAAACAAATGGGTATCTGTATGGGGAAAAAAAATGAATTGTTATCTCATATCATACTCAAAATGGACCACAGGTATAAATTTAACAAAGAAACTATAAAATGTCTCAAGAAAACACAAGAAAAACTTGCTACCTTGGGAGAGGCAGAAATTTCATACAAGGATCCAAAAAGCACAAGTCAGAAAAGAAAAAAAAATGATAAATTATAACTCACTTCTGCTTTCTGAAGAACACTAATAAGAATATTTGAAAGCAAGCCACAGACTGGGAGAAATCATCATAAAACAGACCTGTATCCAGATGTTTTAAATCAGTAAGACAAACCTCCCAATTAAAAAATAGGCAAAAAATTCCAACAGACACTTCATAATAGGTGTAAAAAATAGCCAAAAAGCACATGAAAAGTTGCTAATCATTAGTAGTTAGTAAAATAAAAGTTTAAACTAACCACGAGAAGTTCCCATACTCACTAGAATATCCAAAAGACTAAAAATACCAAGTGTTGGTGAAGGTATGGAACAACTAACCTAGAACTCTCTCCCACTCATTGCTGGTAGGTATGTGAAACAGTACAACCATTTTGGAACATAATTTGGCAGTTTCTTATAAAGCCGAAAATTCAGCCATTTACCCCTAAATATTACCCAAGCCACATGAAAACATAATGTTTACAAGAAGCCTTTACACAAATGTCCATTTGTTGGTTGGACGACTGCCTTCAGCTCGGGTCATGATCCCGGAGTCCCGGGGGTCATGATCCCGGAGTCCCGGGATCGAGTCCCGCATCAGACTCCCAGCTCCACGGGGAGTCTGCTTCTCTCTCTGACCTTCTCCTCGCTCATGTTCTCTCTCACTGTCTCTCTCTCAAATAAATAAATAAAATCTTTAAAAAAATAAAAAAAATTAAAAAAACAAAATTGCCAACAGTTAGAAACAACTTGAACATTGACCCACCCTTAGATCACTGGCCAAACTATGATTATGTCCACATAATAGAATAAAACTCAGCCATAAAAAGGAACAAAATACTGATACAACAGTATGGATGAAATCACATAAATATTATCCTAAGCAAAAGAAATCAAACAAGTGGCGCCTTGGTGGCTCAGTCAATTAAGTGTCTGCCTTCAACTGAGGTCATGATCCCAGAGTCCTGGGATCAAGCCCCAAGTCAGGCTACCTGCTCAGCGAGGAGTCTGCCTGCCCCTCTCCCTCTGTCCTGCTCATGCTCTCTCTCTCCCTCTTTCAAATAAATAAATAAAATCTTAAAAAAAGAAAGGAAGGAAGGAACACAAAAGAGTATATACTATTTCATTTATGTGAAATAACAAGAAAAGACAAAACTAATTTACAGGAGTGCAGAAAGAGGAGTAGCTATCTAGGACAGGGTTAAGGGGTGGAGAATAACTGCAAGAGAAAATAAAGAAACTTTTTTGGATGATGAAAATGTTCTCTATTTGACTGTGATTCTAAGTTACACAGTTCATTCACTCGTTGAAACTCAATGCGTTTTATATTTAAAATTGGGTGCAGGGGCGCCTGGGTGGCTCAGGGGGTCAAGCCTCTGCCTTTGGCTCAGGTCATGATCCCAGGGTCCTGGGATCGAGCCCCGCATTGGGCTCTCTGCTCAACAGGGAGCCTGCCTTCTCCTCTCTCTGCCTGCCTCTCTGCCTGCTTGTGATCTCTGTCAAATTAAATAAATAAAATCTTAAAAAAAAAACTGGGTGCATTTTGGGGCATCTGGGTGGCTCAGTCAGTTAAACAGCTGCCTTCAGCTCAGGTCATGATCCCAGGATCTTGGGATCGAGCCCCAGGTCAGGCTCCCTGCTCTGCAGAGAGCCTGCTTCTCCCTCTCCCTCTGCCTGCCCCTCTGCCTACTTGTGTTCTCTCTGCCAAATAAAGTCTTCAAAAAATAAATAAATAAAATAACACAAAATTGGGTGCATTTTAATTCATGCAAATTATCAATCTCATGAAGAGGTTGGGCATTACTTTTAGCTGTATTTCTGCTGAAACCATAGCATCAAAGCTCGATTCTCTTGAATTTCCAGAAATTCTGTAAACAACCTAGTAATACGTAACAAATCCAGTTCCGCTAAAACTTAAAAAAAAGCATTTATAAAGTTGATTATAATGTCATTCATCCATTATTTAAATATAAAATTTTCCTTTGCATATAAGAGATACAGTCAGCTGAGTGAAAATCATAATAGAAAATTTTTCTAAGATTCAATCAAGCATGAATCAATACACTGAAGTCTGAAGTATGACTCCTGCCTCCTGGAGATACACAAAAATTCCTTATTTATATTCAGTGAATATTTATTCAACACCTACTTACCCATATGCCAAAACAGTAAGAACTGTGCAAGGAAAGAAAGAAGTTCAGAACAGAGAGAAGCCCATTTGCAACTGTACAGAAGGATGATGAGATGTTTAAAACTTACGTTGTTAGCAAGAACGCCCCATCACCACATCTTTCCAGAGCCTTTCGTGCAGGAGGTTTTGCTGCAAATTCTACAAAACCTTTTCCTGTAGCTCTACCACGATCATCCACAACCACAACGGCTTTCTCTACAGGACCAAACTGGGAAAATGCTTGCTCTAGCAGCTCATTGGAAACAACCGGCGAAAGGTTCTTGACAGTTAGGGCTGCTCCATGTGTAGCAAAACGAATTCGGAGAGGTCTGCTCTTCAAAATGGTGCCATCCAGCTCTGCTTTTGCAATTTCAGCCAGTGTTCTGGATTCCTTTTTAGGAGGAAAAATCACTTTTTAAAGATGATAGTAACACAAATAATTTTAAATAGCGGTTTCTAGGGAGAAGAGCTGGGTAGCTTTTGGAAATGGCAGATAGGGTCACTTTGTTTTTGTGTCATTCAATTTTGGTATCACATGCATTGTACTAATTATTCAAAAATAAGTATGTTTAAATACCCCAATGTCCCAAGTCATCACTAAAAGATTATCTATTCAGAAATTAACAGCTATTAAATATTTGAAGCAATCTTTTTTAAATCTCCTATATATATTAAAAGAAAATAATTACTTTTTCAGACCAAGCACCAGTTACTGGAAGCTATTACTGAAAACAGAACAATTTCCCATATACTCCATGTTTTTGTATTTACATCTTAATAAAACATCTCACCCCTCCAATGCCAGAAAATCCCTTTCCTTTTTGTTTCTTTCTTCTATCATCTATGAAAACTCCTATCAGATGTTAATAACCACTTCTGAAATACTTTCATGGACTACACATTTCTCCATTATATTGAGAGAAGCAAAAGTGTACATTCATGGGCCATGTGTTCTCCCCATTATAGAGAAAAATCAAGTGCACATGCATTTATAAACTAGAAAATACATTCATTGCTGAAACCACTAGGGAACTTCCTTCTTGAAGAATTCAAAGCTGGTACAGAATATAGACATCTAAACATAATCAACAAATTGGAAGTTCAATATAGTTATGTTCTTTTTCTTTGTGTTGTGAGAACTCTCCAGAGAGAACTGAAAAAAGTTTTATATGCATCTGTAAGAGAACAAATATATTGTCTTATTTAAGTCTTAACTTCATAATAGATCCTTATTCAATACCTAAAATATTAATGACAGCTTTAAATTACTGCATTTATGCAGAAATCTATCTACAGAACTAATTTTACAAAGACAAATGAATCTAACCTTTTTACAGATTTTCAAAATAGCTATTTCTAAAAATTACTCTTGGGGGACCTAACCAGCTAAGTCAGTAGGGCATGTGACGTGATCTCCGGGCTTTAAGCTCAAGCCACACCTTGGGTATAGAGAGTACTTAAAAATAAAATTTCAGGGGCACCTGGAAGGCTCAGTTAGTTAAGCATCTGCCTTCGGCTCAAGTCATGATCCCAATGTCCTGGAATCAAGCCCGGCGACAGGCTCCCTGCTCAGCGGGGAGCCTGCTTCCCCCTCTCTCTGTCTCTGCCTGCCTCTCTGCCCACTTGTGATCTGTCCGTCAAATAAATAAATAAAATCTTTAAAAAAAATTTTTAATTTAAATTATTCTCAAAAGTACCAACAAACAGGGGCACCTGGGTGGCTCAGTCATTATGCATCTGCCTTTGGCATAGGTCATGATCCCAGAGTCCTAAGATGGAGCCCAGCATCAGACTCTCTGCTCAGCGGGAAGCCTGCTTCTCTCCCTCCCACTCCCCCTGCTTGTGTTCCCTCTCACTGTATCTCCCTCTGAAAACAAAAATCTCAAAAAAAAAAAAAAAAGTACCAACAACCATTCAATAAATATCTAACAAGGGATAGGTACTTTGTACCTAATATGTCATATAAAATCCAACAACTCTACCAGGTAGATTTTAAAAATACTGTTGGGTATGACTGGGAATGGCAAGAGGCATGAGGAAATTTTAAGGATGATAATGTTCTCTATCTTGATAGGAGTTTGAATTAAATGTTATTTTTCTAAGTTGTACACTTAAAATTTGTGCATTTCACTGTATGCAGGTTTCAAATACCTCAAAAAAATAATACTAGACTCTAGTTAATGATAAGCACGCTAGAGTGTTCAGAGAATCAAAAACTGATGGGTAGAGTAAGATGAATAGGTAAGTGAAAAAAAATATATAACAAAACTTAGTGAATCTAGATGGTGAATCAAAGGATGTTCATTACTATATATTTGAAATTTTTTCATAATAAAATGTTAAAGGATAGGAGGATAAAGAGAACCTGATGAGGACTTTCTAAAACTGAACACTGGTGGGCACCTGGCTGCCTCAGTTGGTAGAGTATGTCACTCTGGATCTTGGGATTGTGAATTCAACCCCCTCACTGGGAGTAGAGATTACTTAAAAATAAAATCTTAAGAAAATAATAAATAAGGGGTGCCTGGGTGGCTCAGTGATTTAAAGCCTCTGCCTTTGGCTCGGGTCATGATCCCAGGGTCCTGGGATCGAGCCCCGCATCAGGCTCTCTGCTGAGGAGCCTGCTTCCTCCTCTCTCTGCCTGCTTCTCTGCCTACTTGTGACCTTATCTGTCAAATAAATAAAATCTTAAAAAAAAAAAAAAAACCGGTTCCCAGACTTAAATAATAATAATTATTAATAAATAAATAAAACTGGAAAGTGCTTCCAGAGGGCATCTCCTGCTCAGATTCAGTCAAGTATATTCACAACATCATATATTATTTCCCCAAGAGAAGCAGGAAGTCCCAATTTTTATGTTAAATCAAGTAATTTATTTTACAGTTGGCAATGAATTAAATTACTTTTGGGCCAAATAAAATGTTTATGCTGTCATGAATTTTCAAAGCCATAATCCTTCAAAACTTATACTTTTCATTAAATAATTCTACATCAGGATTTCTCACCTTCAGCACTCTTGACATTATGGACAAGATAATTCTTGTTGTGGGGAGCTGTCCTGTGCATTACAGGAGGTTTAAGCCAGTAGAATAACCCCCACTTTTGACAATGAAAAATGTCTCCAGACACTGTCAAATGTCCCCCGGGAAAAAAAACTACCCCATTTAAGAACCACTGCTATAAATGTGTACTAAAGTTATCTGCAAATTCAATTAAAATTACGTGTTTGAAATGAAACCAAAGATTTCTTTACTTCATACCGCAGAATAATGATAACAAGGTAAATTTTACTAAGTAGGTACTATATGCTAGCCACTCATTATTTCATATAAATATACATAAATATGTATATAAATACACACCTACACAATTAGCTTCCATTATCCTCATCAACAACCTTACAAAGTGTGTTGTTAATATCCCCTCTTCACATATGGGGAAATAAGCCTAGCAGGTTGAAGTAACTCACCCCCAGATTTATACATAATTCATACTACCAATACACTATAAATTCCTCCTTCCAGCTAGTGTCCCTGCATCACTTTGCATAAAAAGTAAAATTACAGGTTTTCAACTTAAAAGGAATATAAAAAAATAACAAGAAACTGACTACCCCAAGATAGAGATTGCTTGAATTAGAATCTCATGATGTCCACTGGACCCTTTCAAAAGGCTCTTTACAAAGACCAGATCTTTTTATTGTTTGCTAGTGATTAAAATTGACCACTGCCAACAGTACTAAATTAATAAGTACAAGGAAATCCATCGATGCAAACAAAATGGAAACAGCCTTCAAGTCAATCAACAGAAAGTTGGCTGGGTAACTGTCAGTCCACTCATACTGTGAAATACAATATGGTCATTAAAAATCAATCTAATGATATGAGAAGATGTCAAAGAGATATTAAATGAAAACCTCAAATCACAGCAAAATGTGTACAGTACGGTTTGATATGGAAAAACCATAAAAAAGTTTAACAGTGATTACATTTAATGTGTTAGAGGACAACCTTTCACTAGAATTAAAACTGTAATAAGAAACTTCCCTGAACTAAAAGAGCACTTGAAATTATATGCTGGACAGGCCACTAAGGAAATTCTACAAGATCTTCTCTAGTATTTGACATTCTGTAAGAAGTACACAGCATTTCATTATTAAAAACAAACCCAAGGGGAGAGGGTTTAGTCCCCAGTGGCTAAATTAATGTAAATTCAGTAGATTTTTAACTCTTTATTTACAATAGTGGTTCTCAAATCTTAGCAAGCATAAGAATAACATGGAGGGCTAATTAAAACTCAAGACTATTGGGGCACCTGGGTGGCTCAGTGGATTAAGGCTCTGCCTTCGGCTCAGTTCATGATCTCAGGGTCTTGGGATTGAGACCCACAGAGACTGTACAACCCCTTAGCCCCGCATCAGGATCTCTGCTTAGCAGGGGGCCTGCTTCCCCCTCTCTCTCTCTGCCTGCCTCTCTGCCTACTTGTGATCTCTGTCAAATAAATAAATAAAATATTTAAAAGGAAAGCAAAAACAAAAATAAGATTGTTGGGTCCCAACCACACAACTTGATTCAGTAGATCTAATCTAGGGTAGGGTCTCAGAATTTGCATTTCTAACAAATCCCAGTTAACAATTTTTGGGTCTAAGGTCAGCATTGCTAGCATGAATGATAGGGAAAATAATGTAAGTGCACTAGAGAGAGATGAATCTGCCGGAAAGGACCCACACTTTTGTGACTCACCACTCCAGAAATCTGGTTTTAGTACTGAACTAAAAGTAGGGGAGGGAAGAGATAAAAGCAGAAAGAGTGTTCAGGTCAAACTAATAACCAGTTTTAACTACATTACACTATCTTTAAAATGCACCACTGGGACTCCTGGCAGAGCCAGTCTGAGAACCATGTGGCACTTAATCTCAGTCAGGGTCTGCAGTTCGAACCCCTTACTGGGTGTAGAGATAATTTAAATAAACAAATTTTTTTTTAAATGCACTACAACTTCTCAGTTAGTTTAGCAAATCTAATGTCAGTAACCAGTCAAATCCTAAAAAAGAATTTTTTGGGTCTAAAATTCCACAAAATGTATCTAAAATAAACAATTTCAACCCTAATGTACCGTTACCGTGGATTCAGAATATGGATTAGGATCTTATGAGGAAATGCCACTTCAATTATTTTTCCTCACGGTTACATTGTAGCAATGCTGACCCTGCACCATCTCCAAAATATGGTCTCACCTCATCAATTAACCAAAAAACTACAACCACCAATGTAAGAAAATTTATTTAATTTTAAAGATTAATTGCTGAACAAGTTAAAAAATATACCTAAAAATATAAATCAAATAAAATTACACCACTATTATAGGGCCACTACACCACCACCACACACTAGAGCCACTACACCATTACTTACATTCAAATCAGGTATACACTATTATTTCCCTAAGTAGAAAAAGATACATAATCACTCAGAAATGTTTAAGGCTTTTAAATGTACCTGTTAATCACAGAGCTAAGATTAAACAGTAAAGTTATCCATAAAGTCAAACCTTGTAAGCTAAATTCTCATTTCCCAATGACTTATTTTTAACATGCCTACACAAAAAATATCACATGATACGTTTGGAGGAGCCTACCCCGAAGAAGCAGACAAGAGCAGTCCTCACCTCCCCATTTCATAATCCCATAGACTTTTTATTCTTTTTAAAGAAACTAAAAGCAAATATCCATTAGCCACATGTGGCTATTTAAGAATAAATAAAATTTAAAGTTTAAAATCTCCAGCACCACTGCCACAGTTCAAGTGCTGAACAGTCACATGTGGCTAGTAACTACTACACTGAACAGCACATACACATAGCATTTCCATCACTGCAGAAGTTCTATCGGACAGGGCTAATACACTAAAGTAAAGAAAGGATTATTAGTAGCTTTAAAGACAGAAGATTTTTTTCATGTCAAAATGTTTACTACTGGCTTATTTTTTAAGTGTAAGGCTTCCAAAACAAAAGGAAATCCAGGCCTACCATTCTTTCTCCAGAATGTCAACTTTAAAACAGACCAAAAGGGTGCCAAAGGCTACAAAGACCATGAAAATGTTAAGTAACATCTTTTTGGAAAGTTTACTAAAAACTGCCTAAAATATTTCATTGTAGAAACCTAAATTCCTTTAAGATAACTTTTGTAATGGTATCAAAAATAATTTTATCAAATGACAGTTTCTCTAATATCCAAAAGATATTTATAATTTCATGTTCAAAATGCACTGATTACTTAACTTCAATTTTAAGGAAATTTCCCGGTCTTATTAATAATGCCCTGTGAAGGGGCACCTGGGTGGCTCAGTGGGTTGAAGCCTCTGCCTTCAGCTCGGGACATGATCCCAGGGTCCAGGGATCGAGCCCCGCATGAGGCTCTCTGCTCAGCGGGAAGCCTGCTTCCTCCTCTCTCTCTGCCTGCCTCTCTGACTACTTGTAATCTCTGTCTATCAAATAAATAAATAAAATCTTTAAAAAATAATAATAATAATGCCCTGTGAAGATTTACCCTTCTCCTGAAGCCATTTAGATTTTAAATGTTCAGGGGCACCTGGGTTGCTCAGTCGGTTAAGCCGCTGCTTTCGGCTCAGGTTATGATCCCAGGGTCCTGGGATCCAGCTCAACGTCGCGCTTCCAGCGCAGCGGAGAAACTGCTTCTTCTCCCTCTCCCTCTGCCTACTTATGCTCTCTAGCTCTCTGTCAAATAAATAAATAAAATCTTTAAAAAAAAAAAAAAGTTCAAATGTTCTCCCTAAAAAATACAAAGTTATTAAATTACAATCAATTCTATCTACATGTTAAAACTTTGCCTTGGCCAACCACGAAGAGAACCCGATTTGGAACGTTGAAACTCCAGTAATAAAATAAAAAAAAAAAAACCTCCAGTAATAAAGCTTCCACAAATTGCCATGCACATAAAATTTGAGGGTCAAACTAGAAAGGCAATACAACATAAGAAGTCTTTGTGTAAAAATGTCTCCAAGAAAAATATTTTGTTGGAAAAAAAAATCCAGCATCTAAATACGAATTACAATAAAGCTATATAACTGACACTGATGGAATTCACCACAAAGCACATGGGAAAACCAAATAAAGTAGATATTTGACCTGCAAAAGGAAACCCCTCTCTCTCTAAATTTGAAAAAAATCTAAGGGAGGCACAAATTTTGCATGTTATTGGAAAAGTTTTAAGGATTAAACTATAAAGTAAAATGCATGCTCTTTTAGCATTAAAATGTGCACGTAAAATATAAAATAGTATATAATTCATACCCCCCCCAACACGTGGAAACTTCCAGAATGTTTGGGAAGAGAGCACCCTACATTAGATACGTTAACAATTCAACACCGTCCCAATATTGCAGAGTTTAAGAACGAAGCAGTTAAAGGTGGGCTGCGCTGAGGTCAGGTGAGAAACATGATTTACCATTAAACGCATCCAAGTATGGTTGCAACCAAGGAAATGATTTGGAAATTTTTTAAGAAGCGAGTCCGCTGGTTGGTTCTCCATGCCCAATGAAATTTCTGGTAAGACGAAGCTTCCGTTCCAAATTCATTATCTACTTCGCTTACAACACAATTTTGCCTGGAAGAAGTCTCACCCGAAAACGTTCCTGACCCTTGTGGGAATCACAGAACTAGAACCCCAAACTGGGCCGGGTTAGCCGTAGACCATATGTAGCGCCGGGCAAGCGAAGCCGGACGCGCGCAGAGCAGAAAACGTTAGCAACCAAGAAGCGACGGCAAACCGAGACCACTAATCGGAAATTCCGGGCTAAAACGCTGCCTTGGGTGAGAGGACAATTCAACGCGGCGGGAAAAACAAGGACGCGAGGCGCCGCGATTTTCACAGGCCATAGCACAGGCCTCAGCTGGAACAAGAGCTTTCTCCACCGCGGCTGAAGAACGTGGACGATTGCTCGCGGCGCCCCGCTCCTCACAGGGGCCTCCCTTCACGCCCCCTTCCCCCTCACATCCCCGCCAGCCAGGCACTACACTCACCAAACGGATGAAGCCGAAGCCACGGTCCCGATTGATGAAGACCTCGCTGGGCTCGCCGTAGCGCTCGAAGAGCCTCTTGAAGTCCTCTTCCGTGATATCTGTGGGCAGGTTCCCCACGAAGAGGCGGCAGCGTTGCGTGTACGTCTTTTCGCCCGGCTTGAGGAAGCTCTTGATGTCAATGGTGAATCCCATCTCTTCATCGGGGTGGTCCTCCGGAGCCACCGGGGCAGGTGGTGCCGGCTCCCCCGCCAGCGCGAGGGCCATGGCGGCCGATGGCTCGCTCTCGCCTGCGGCAGACTCAAGAGCTCGAAGGCGGGCCGGGTTTTTCTCAATGCGTACTTGCTTCAGGTTTCCCCTTAACATCATCTTAGTTCAATTCAGATATCGGATATAATTCTAGAGCTACAGCCGTATCTCTATATATACCTACAAATACGGAATATAGAAGGAAAAAGTCAAAGAAGACGACCAGGTCGCTTAGCGCGCTGCTCTGTCTGGTGAGGATCACCGCCGCCGTAGCTGCACGTTCAAAATGGCGCTGCCACCACCCGCAGTTACAAGCAGAGACGCCGGCTGTAAGTCCCGCCCCTCCGCAAAGGCCGGCGCCGGAGCCAACGCGCCTGCGCATTATTGCACGCCAACGGCACGATAACTAACATGCGCATGAGCACAATATTACATGAGGTGCAGATCCAAACCACTTCCTAGGCTACGTTGAATGCGGTTTCCCACCCTTCTAAATTAGCTGACTGTTGGGTTGCACTTATGAGAAAAATTGTTATATGTGCACCAGTGTATGAAAACATAATGATTTGGGGAATATCCAAATTATTTTAGATATCCAGCTCAATCCTCAATGACTATGGAAAAACGAAAACTTGCAAATTTTACGCATGGCATTGAATAAGAAGATAGTTCTCGGTGAAATATCTTAAGATTGAAACACCTTAAGACATTTCTGTCCATCAACAGCAAGATTTTTATTATACTTACTGATAAAACTATCCGTTCTATAAAATAATTATAATGTTGATTATTCGCCTCAGAGAAGGACTCCATGAAATTGCTTATGAAGTTCTGAACTCCTATAGACCATACTCCATAAGAAGGGCCATCAAATATTTTCTGTAAAGGGTCAGACTGCAAATATTTTAAGATTTGTGAGTCATGCAGTGTCTGCCAAACTACTCAGTTCCACTCAGTACATCTCCTGGGACATGGGCAGGCACTCCAGTGAGTGTTAAAAAGAGATGAATGCACTCTCTGCAAAACATTTCAGTAGTTTCTCATGAGGTTAAATATAAGCTCACTTAAGAAGATCAATCCCAACTTCTAATTATCCAAGTGAAATGAAAACTTGTATTAACGCAAAAAAGTACATGCAACTGTTTATAGGGGCTTTATTTGTAATCAACAAGAACTGAAACAATCCAAATGTCCAAACTAGTGATAGGTAAACAGCGTGACATTCATATAATGGAATATGCTCAGCAATAAAAAGGAATGCACCACAGAACACGATCAGTGGTTGCCAGGAGCTGGAGGTGGGGGGTGATTACACAGGGACACAGGGAAATTTCTGAAATGATGAAACTATATTCTGAATGAGGTGGTGGCTACACAATTCTATGTGTTTGTCAAAACTTGATAAACTAAAAGGGTCAGTATTACTGTATGTAAATTATGCCTTAAAAATTTTTTTCAAAGATTTTATTTATTTATTTGACAAATACAGATCACAAGTAGGCAGAGAGAGAAGGGGAAGCAGGCTCCCTACCGAGCAGAGAGCCCAATGCGGGGCTCGATCCCAGGACCCCAGGACCACGACCTGAGCCAAAGGCAGAGGCCCTAACCCACTGAGCTACCCAGGCGCCCCTAAAAATTTTTAACTATTCAAAAATTTAAAAATAAAATACCATCGAGACTAATCCCTATTTACCTTAGTTACCATCCAAATTCTAATCACCCAGACTCTAATCCCCATGTAGGTCTGTAAATTCCTGAGTCTGACTCAATTCCCCACACCACTCTCAGTTGCTCCAAAGCCACCTATTGAGTGCTTGGAAACTCACTCTCTGTAATCAGCAAAATCCCCTATTTTTTATTTTTTTTTCTCTGAACATCTTCACCTTCCTGCTTTAACTGGAATATGGTTTTCCTCTGAAGATTGCTTCCCCAACAGCCCTCCCTAAAAATGGACCTTTTTCCTACTTCCCATGTGTCACTGGATTTAAGGATGAGGCACAGACATTCTCAATGATCCCTTACAAGCTGGAGAACATATCCCCTCTCCTTCAGCAAAAATCCCAGCTCCAAAATTCTCATGGCAACATAAACATGTTGCTCTCCCTCTTATTTACTCTCCCTTCCCCACCATAATAACTTTTCACCACTCTTTAAATTTACAACCATAAATGTGAGGTAGGAATGCATGAATGCATAGCCAATATTGTCAATATTTATTAACTTTGCTGAAGAAAAAGGCACAATCAGAATAAAATTGCCTCACTCGATCAGCACCAAATCAACTAACCTAATTTCATATGTAGCCTGTCTTCCTGTAACAAGAATGAATTGCCAGTGATCCCATGGGAAGCCAACCCATGGGACAGCATCTTCTTCCAAGCACTTTGCTTCTGCAATTATCTAGTCACCTTCCCAAGTAATCAGCCACTTGATCTGTATTCAACTGTGTCCATTTGCAAAATAAAACAAACTGCTGATAAAACTGTCACCTTAAAAAAAAAAAAAGGAACAAAAAAACCCCTTTCTTAGACCTATGTTATCCTTTAGCTATTTCTTTACTAGAAAGATAGAAACAGTGAAAGCAGAAGAATTGTCTATATTTTGTCTCTATTTGCTAATTTGATATCTCCTTAAGCCACATGAATCAGATGTCTATCCCCACATTCTATTCCTCTGAAACCTCGCTTGGCACAATGGTGACAGCCTCTACTTTACCAGGTGCAACAGTCAAATCTCAGACTTCTCAGCCCCATTTGCCACTGTAGACCTGTGCCTGAGTTTCACCATGTATAATTTGGTAATAATACCTACTTAACAGAGTTATTGTGCATAGTAAGTGAGTTACAGTATTATCTTTGGAAAATATTCTGGTACCTTAAGTGTTATTATTGGTCACTTTTCTCATATCTTCTGGAAACACTGTTCTGTCCTCTGTACTATCATCTTCTCCTCATGTTCTTTTTTTTTTTTTTTAAGATTTTATTTATTTATTTGACAGAGAGAGATTACAAGTAGGCAAAGAGGCAGGTAGAGAGAGGAGGAGGAGGAAGCAGGCTCCTTGCTGAGCAGAGAGCCCGATGCGGGACTCGATCCCAGGACCCCGAGATCATGACCTGAGCCGAAGGCAGCAGCTTAACCCACTGAGCCACCCAGGCGCCCATCTTCTCCTCATGTTCTTACACCTCACTGGACACTCCTCAGGCATTATATCTTTCTTAGGAATCTTTAGTATGTTAGAGAGCCACAAGTTGAAGTCCTTCTCTTTTCTTAAAGTATATTCATTCCCTAGGTCAGGCCATCCACATCATGGTACCTCAGAAGCATTAGAGCATCTTTTCTAAAGCTCGACACTATTTGCATTTTGTACCAAATAATTATTTGTTGTGAGCGGATGTTTAGAAGTGTGACTGGCTCCTACCACCTAGATGCCAGTAGCACCCCACTCCCAGCTGTGACAAAGCAAAACCTGCCAGGCATTATTTCAATTGTGCTACACTTATTAGCTCATTAATCTTCATAACAATATCTTCTTACTGTTGTCACTTTTATTTTTGTTTATTTTTTTAAAGATTTTATTTATCTGTCAGAGAGAGGGCGGAGAGAGTACAAAAGCGGGGTGGGGGGGGAACAGCAGGCAGAGGGAAAACCAGGATCCCTACTGAGCAAGGGGCCCGATGAGGGACTCAATACCAGGACACTGGGATCATGACCGGAGTCTAATACAGATCCTAATCAACTGAGCCACCCAGGAGTCCCTATTGTTGTCACTTTTAAACTTCATTTTTTACTTTTTTAAAAGATTTTATTTATTTATTTGACAGACAGGGATTACAGTAGACAGAGAGGCAGGCAGGTGGGGGGAAAGTTGGAGAACAGGCTCCCTGCTGAGCAGAGAGCCCGATGCCCAATGCAGGGCTTGATTCCAGGACGCTGGAATCATGACCTGAGCTAAAGGCAGAGGCTTTAACCCACTGAGCCACCCAGGTGCCCCTAAACTTCATTTTTTAGAGCAGTTTTAGATTCACAGCAAAATTAAAAGGAAGGTACAGAGATTTTCCATATACTTCCTGCTCCTACATATGCACAGTTTTCCCCATTATATACATAACCCACAAAAATGATACATCTGTTACAGTTGATGAACTATATTGACACATCATGATCATATAGAGTCCAATAGGTTTCACTCAGTAGGGTATATTCTACGGGTCTGGAAAAATTTATGGTGACATGTATCCACCATTACAGTATTACACAGAGTGCTTTCTCTTTTTTTTTTTAAATTTTTTCAATTTATTTATTTTCAGAAAAACATTATTCATTATTTTTTCACCACACCCAATGCTCCATGCAATCCGTGCTCTCTATAATACCCACCACCTGGTACCCCAACCTTCCACCCCCCCGCCACTTCAAACCCCTCAGATTGTTTTTCAGAGTCCATAGTCTCTCATGATTCACCTCCCCTTCCAATTTACCCCAACTCCCTTCTCCTCTCTAATACCCCTTGTCCTCCATGATATTTGTTATGCTCCACAAATAAGTGAAACCATATGATAATTGACTCTCTCTGCTTGACTTATTTCACTCAGCATAATCTCTTCCAGTCCTGTCCATGTTGCTACAAACGTTGGGTATTCTTCCTTTCTGATGGAGGCATAATACTCCATAGTGTATATGGACCACATCTTCCTTATCCATTCATCCGTTGAAGGGCATCTTGGTTCTTTCCACAGTTTGGCGACCGTGGCCATTGCTGCTATAAACATTGGGGTACAGATGGCCCTTCTTTTCACGACATCTGTATCTTTGGGGTAAATACCCAGGAGTGCAATTGCAGGGTCATAGAGAAGTTCTATTTTTTTTTAAATTATTTATTTATTTGACAGACAGAGATCACAAGTAGGCAGAGAGGCAGGCAGAGAGAGAGGGGAAGCAGGCTCCCCACTGAGCAGAGAGCCCGACGTGGGGCTCGATCCCAGGACCCCGAGATCACGACCCGAGCCGAAGGCAGCGGCTTAACCCACCGAGCCACCCAGGCGCCCCGAGAAGTTCTATTTTTAATTTCTTTTTTTTTTAATTTTTATTTTTAATTTTTTGAGGAATCTCCACACTGTTCTCCAAAGAGGCTGCACCAACTTGCATTCCCACCAACAGTGTAAGAGGGTTCCCCTTTCTCCACATCCTCTCCAACACATGTTGTTTCCTGTTTTGTTAATTTTGGCCATTCTAACTGGTGTAAGGTGATATCTCAATGTGGTTTTAATTTGAATCTCCCTGAGGGCTAATGAAGATGAACATTTTTTCTTGTGTCTGATCAGAGTGCTTTCTCTTAATTGATTTGAAAGAAACAGAGAGAGCAGGACCAGGAGGAGGGGCAAAGGGAGAGGAAGAGGGAAAGCAGACTCCCCTCTGAGCAGGGATCCCAGTCAGGGCTCAATCCCAGGACACTGAGATCATGACCTGAACAAAGTCAGACACTTTACCGACTGCGCCACCCAGGAGCCCCATAGAGAGTACTTTCATTGCCCTAAAACTCCTCTGTGTGCCTCCTATTCATCCCTCTCCTCAACCAACCTCTGGAGATCACTGAAGTTTTTATTGTCTCCATAGTTTTACCTTTTCTAGAATGTCATATAATTGGAATCAAATAGTATGTAGCCTTTTTAGACTGACTTCTTTCACTTAGTAATATGCATTTAAGATTCCTCTGTCTTTTCATGGCTCGGTAGCTCATTTCTTTGTAATATTGAATAATATTCCATTGTCTGGATGTACCACAGTCAATTTATCCATTCACTTACTGAAGGACATCTTGGTTGTTTCCAAGTTTGGCAGTTATGAATGAAGCTGCTATAAACATTTGTGTGCAGATTTTTGTATGGATATAAGTTTTCAACTCCTTTGGGTAAATAGCTAGCAGTGAGATAGCTGGATTTTACAGTAAGATTATGTTTAGTATTTAAGAAGCTGATAAATTGGGCGCCTGGGTGGCTCAGTGGGTTAAAGCCTCTGCCTTCGGCTCAGGTCATGATCTCGGGGTCCTGGGATCGAGGCCCGCATCGGGCTCTCTGCTCAGCAGGGAGCCTGCTTCCTCCTCTCTCTGCCTACTTGTGATCTCTGTCTGTCAAATAAATAAATAAAAATCTTTAAAAAAAAAAAAACAAAAAAAAAAAACAGAAAAAGAAGCTGATAAATTGTCTTCCAAAGTGGCTATACCACTCTGCATTCCCACCAGCAATGAATGAGTGTTCCTGTTGCTCTACACATTTGCCAGCATTTGGAGTTGTCACTGTTCTAGATTCTGACCATTCTGTTATGGATATAGTGATACCTAAATTTTTTGGTTTGCATTTTGCAGATAATATACCAAATGGAACATTTCTTCTTATGCTCATTTGCCATTTATATGTCTTTTCTGAGACATATATGTGTCTGTTAAAGCTATTGGCCCATTTCTTTTTTTTTTTTTTAAAGATTTTATTTATTTATTTGACAGAGAGAAATCACAAGTAGATGGAGAGGCAGGCAGAGAGAGAGAGAGAGGGAAGCAGGCTCCCTGCTGAGCAGAGAGCCCGATGCGGGACTCGATCCCAGGACCCTGAGATCATGACCTGAGCCGAAGGCAGCGGCTTAACCCACTGAGCCACCCAGGCGCCCCTATTGGCCCATTTCTTAATCAGATTGTTATTGTTGAGTTTTAAGAGTTGCTTGTATACTTTGGTAACAGTCCTTTATCAAATGTCTTTGGCAAATATTTTCTTGCAACCTATGAGCTTGTCTTTTTATTCTCATGACTGTATTTTGCAGAGCAGAAGTTTTTCATTTTAATGAAGTTCAGATTATCAGTTCTTTCTCTCATAAATCATACCTATGGTGTTATATATAAGAAGTCATCACCATGGGTTGCCTGGGTGCCTCAGCCAACTAAGCATCTGCCTTTGGCACAGCTCATGATCCCAGGGTCCTGGAGTCAAGTCTCACACCAAGCTCCCTAGTTGGTAGGGAGCCTGGTTCTCCCTCTCACTCCGCCACTCCCTTTACTTGTGCTTGCTCTCACTCTCCATCAAATGAATACATAAAAACTTTAAAAATAAATAATAAAAAGTCATCACCAAATCAAAAATCATTTAAATTTTCTTCAATTTTTCTTCTAGGATTTTTAAAGTTTTGTGTTTTACATTTAGGTGTATGATCCATTTTGAGTTAATTTCTATGAAGGTTGTAAGGTTTGTGTATAGATTCTCTCTCTCCCTCCTTTTTAATATGTGAATGACCAGTTGTTCCAGCACCATTATTGAAAAGACAGTCTTGGGGACGCCTGGTGGCTCAGTTGGTTAAGCAGCTGCCTTCGGCTCAGGTCATGATCCCAGCGTCCTGGGATCGAGTCCCACATCGGGCTCCTTGCTCGGCCTCTGCCTGCCTCTCTGTCTGCCTGTGCTTGCTCTCTCTCCCTCTCTCTCTGACAAATAAATAAATAAAATCTTTAAAAAAAGAAAAGAAAAGACAGTCTTGTTCCATATATTGCCTTTGTTCTTTGCCAGCCGATTGGTTGATCTTTACTTATGATGGCCTATTACAGGACTCTCTATTCTGTTTCATTGATCTATTTGTCTACTCTTTCTCTAATACAGTATTGTTTTCATTAGTGTGACTTAATAGTAAGTGTTAAAGTTGGGTACCATTAGTCCTCCAACTGTTCTTTTCCTTCAATATTGTATTGGCTATTCAGGGTCTTCTTCCTTTCCTTATAAACTTAAGAAGCAGTTTGTACATATCAAAAATACACTATTTATTGAAGAGACTGTCTTTTTTCCACTGTATATTTTTTCCTGCTTTGTCAAAGATTATTTGACCATAGAGTTGAGGGTCTATATTAGGGCTCTCTACTCTGTTCCACTGGTCTATGTGTCTGTTTTTATGCCAGTACCATGCTGTCTTGGTGATCACAGCTTTGTAGTAAAGCTTGAAATCGGGCAACATGATGCCCCCAGTTTTGTTTTTCTTTTTCATTTCCTTAACAATTGGGGGTCTCTTCTGATTCCATACAAATTTTAGGATTATTTGCTCCACCTCTTTGAAAAATGCTAATGGAATTTTGATCAAAATGGCATTAAAAGTATAGATTGCTCTAGGCAGTATAGACATTTTAACAATGTTTTTTCTTCTGATCCATGAGCATGGGATGGTCTTTCATCTTTTTGTGTCTTCTTCAATTTCTTTCATGAGTGTTCTATAGTTCCTAAGTACAGATCATTTACCTCTTTGGTTAGGTTTATGCCCAGGTATCTTCTACTTCTTGGTGCTATAGTCAATGGAATTGATTCTCTAATTTCCTGTTTCTGTATTTTCATTGTTAGTGTATAAGAAAGCAACCGATTTCTGTACATTCATTTTTGTATCCTGTCACATTACTGAATTACTGTATGAGTTCTAGTAGTTTCGTGGTGGAGTCTTTTGGGTTTCCCATATAAAGAATCATATCATCTACAAAGAGAGAGAGTTTGACTTCTTCTTTGACAATTTGAATATCTTTTATTTCTCTTTGTTGTCTGACTGCTGTCATTAGGACTTCTAATACTATGTTGAACAAGAGTGGTGAGAGTGGGCATCCTTGTCGTGTTCCTAATCTCAAAGGGAAGGCTGTCAGCTTTTTCCCATTGAGGATGATATTTGCTGTGGGTTTCTCATAGATAGATTTGATGAAGTTGAGGAATGTTCCCCCATCCCTAAACATTGAAGCATTTTAATCAGGAACGGATACTGGATTTTGTCAAATGCTTTTTTTGCATGAATCAAGAGGACCCTGTGGTTCTTCTCTCTTCCCTTATTAATTTGTCCTATCACATTGATTGATTTGCGAATGTTGAACCATCCTTGCTACCCAGGGATAAATCCCACCTAATCATGGTGGATAATGTTTTTAATGTACTGTTGGATCCTAATAGCTAGGATCTTGTTGAGAATCTTAGCATCCATATTCTTCAGTGATAATTGGTCCGAAATTCTCCTTTTTTGGTGGGGTCTTTGCCTGGGTTGAGGATCAGCGTAATGTTGGCTTCATAAAGAGAGTCTGAAAGTTTGCCTTCTGCTTCAATTTTTGGAAACAGCTTCAGGAGAATATGTGTTATTTCTTCTTTGAAAGTTTGGTAGAATTCCCCAGGGAATCCGTCAGGTCCTGGGCTCTTGTTTTTTGGGAGGTTTTTGGTCACTGTTTCAATCCTGTTACTAGATATCGGTCTATTCAGGTTGTCAGTTCCATCCTGATTCAGTTTTGGAATTTTATAGTTTTCTAGCAATGCATCCATTTCATCTAGGTTGCTTAACTTATTGGCATATAACTGTTGATAATAATTTCTGATGATTGTTTCTATTTCCTTAGTGTTAGTTGTGTCTCTCCCTTTTCATTCATAATTTTATTAATTTGGGTCTTCTCTTTTCTTTTGAATTAGTTTGGTCAATGGTTTATCGATCTTACTGATTCTTTCAAAAAACCAGCTTCTAGTTTCATTGATGTGTTCTATTGTATCTCTAGTTTCTATCTCACTGATCTCTGCTTTAATCTTTATTATTTCCCTTTTTGTGTGTGGAGTTGGCTTAATTTGTTGTTGATTCTCCAGTTCTTTAAGGTGTAAAGACAGCTGTATTCTGGATTTTTCAGTTTTTTTGAGGGATGCTTGGATGACTTTGTATTTCCCCCTTAGAACTGCCTTTGCTGTTGGTATTGTATTTTTTTAAAAAAAATTTATTTATCTGAAAGAGAGCGGGCATGTGAGAAAGGGAGAGCGAGCATGAATGGGGCAAGGGGAGGACAGAGGGAGAAGACAAGCAGACTCCCCGCTGAGCAGGGACCCCCCCACCCCCAACCTGAGGCTTTATCCCAGGACCCCAGAACCACAACCTAATCCGAAGGCAGACACACAACTGACAGAGCCACCCAGGCTCCTGGTATTGTATTTTTTATTTCAAATTCCACTTCATCATTCTGGTACATAAAAAAGTAATGGGCTTTTGAAAATTAACCTTATATCCTACAACCTTGCTATGATTGTTTATTAGTTTTTTTGTCAATTCTTTCAGATATTCTACATACACAATCATTTTATCTGCATACAAAGATAGTTTTATCTCTTCTTTCCCAATATCCATATCTTATATTTACTTTTCCTATCTTATTGCATTATTCAGGACTTCTAGAACAATGTTGAATGGCAGTGGAGAGAGAGGATATCCTTGTCTTGTTCCTGACCTTACTAGGAAAGCTTTGAGATTCTTACCATAAAGTATGATGTTAGCTGTAGGTTTCTTATAGATATTTTTATCACACTGAGGAGGTTACCATCAATTATTAGTTTACTGAGAGTTTTTATAATATATGAGTGTTGGATTTTGTCAAATAGCTTTTTCTGCATCTATTGATAAGACCATGTGATTTTTCTTCTTTGAATTTTTTTTTAAAGATTTTATTTATTTATTTGGCAGACAGAGATCACAAGCAGGCAGAGAGGCAGGCAGAGAGAGAGGGGGAGGAAGCAGGCTCCCTGCGGAGCAGAGAGCCTGATGTGGGGCTCGATCCCAGGACCCTGGGATCAAGACCTGAGCGGAAGGCAGAGGCTTTAACCCACTGAGCCACCCAGGCACCCCTCTTCTTTGAATTTTTTTTTTTAAAGATTTTTTTATTTATTTATTTGACAGAGAGAGATCACAATTATGCAGAGAGGCAGGCAGAGAGAGAGAGGAGGAAGCAGGCTCCCTGCCGAGCAGAGAGCCCGATGCGGGACTCGATCCCAGGACCCTGAGATCATGACCTGAGCCGAAGGCAGCGGCTTAACCCACTGAGCCACCCAGGCGCCCATCTTCTTTGAATTTTTGATGTGATGAATTACATTAATTGATTTTTGAATGTTGACCAGCTATGCATACCTGAGATAAACCCCCTTGATTCAGGCAACTGAGTGGCTCAGTCGGTTGGGCATCTGCCTTCAGCTTGGGTGGTGGTCCTAGGAGTGGGATTGAGCCCGGCATGTAGCTTCCTGCTCAGCAGGGAGTCTGCTTCTCCCTCTGCTGCTCCCCCTGCTTGTGCTCTCTCTCTCTGTCAAATAAATAAATAAAATCTTGAAAAAAAAAAAACCACTTGATTGCAATGTACCACTTGCTTTACACATTGTTAGATTAAATTTGATAATATTTTGTTGAGAAAGTTTGCAGCTATGTTCCTGTGAATTATTGATTTGTAGTGGTTTTTTTTTCCTTGCAATGTCTTTCTCTAGTTTGGGAATTAAGGTAATGCAGGCCTTATAGAATGAGTCAGGAAGAATTCCTCTGCTTCTACTCTCTGAAAGAGATTATAGAGAATTGGTGTAACTTATTCCTTAAACATATCGCAGAATTCACCACTGAACTTAACTGGGATCAGTGCTTTTTGTTTTGGAAGGTTATTAACTAATGATTAAATCTCTTTTAAAAGATACAGGACTATTCAGATTGTCTAGTAGTGTTTCTGTGATTTTTGGCAGACTGTGTCTTTCCAGGAATTAGTTCATTTCATCTGGGCTATCAAATATGTGGGCATAGAGGGGTTCACAGTATATCTTCATTATCCTTTTAATATCCATAGAATCTGTAAAGATATCCCCTCTTTCATTTGTGATATTAGTAATTTGTGTACTTTCTCTATTTTCTTAGTTAGCTTAACTAGAGGCTTATTGATTTTTTTTAAAGATTTTATTTATTTATTTGACAGAGAGACATCACAAGTAGGACAAGTAGGCAGAGAGGCAGGAGAGAGAGAGGAAGGGAAGCAGGCCCCCTGCTGAGCAGAGAGCCTGATGTGGGACTCCATCCCAAGACCCTGAGATCATGACCTGGGCCTAAGGCAGTGGCTTAACCCACTGAGCCACCCAGGCCCCCGAGGTTTATTGATTTATCTTCTCAATGAACTAATTTTTGGTTTTATTGATTTTCTCTAATACCTGCTTTTCAATTTAATTGATTTCTACTCTAATTCTTATTTCTTTTCTTCTGCTATCTTTGGATTTAATTTGCTTTTGTCTTTCTAGTTTTCTAACATGGAAACTTAGATGATTATATTAGAATTTTTAAATTTATGCATTCAACACTTACAAATGTTTCTCTAAGCACTGTTTTTACTGTATCCCAGAAATTTTGGCAAGTTGCATTTTCATGTTCCCTTAGTTCAAATATTTTTAAATTTCTCTTGAGATTTCTTCTTTCACCCATGTGTTATTTAGAAGTATACTATTTAAGGGTGCCTGGGTGGCTCAGTGGCTTAAAGCCTCTGCCTTCGGCTCAGGTCATTCTGCTCAACAGGGAGCCTGCTTCCCTTCCTCTCTCTCTGCCTGCCTCTACAGTTTTTATTCTTTTAAATTTGTTAATATATATTTTATGACCAAAAATGTGATCAATATTGGTGAATGGTTCATGTGATCTTTTTTTTTTTTCAGAAAAGGGTAGGGACGAAGGAGAGGGAGAAAAAGAATCCCAAACAGGCTCCACCCCTAGCACAGAGCCTGACACGTGGCTTGATCTCACAACCCTGGGATCATGACCTGAACTGAAATCAAGAGTCAGATACTCAACTGACTTGCGCCACCTAGGCACCCCACAGTCCATGTGATTTTTTTTTTTTAAAGATTTTATTTATTTATTTGACAGAGAGAGATAACAAGCAAGCAGAGAGGCAGGCAGAGAGAGAGGAGGAAGCAGACTCCCTGCTGAGCAGAGAGCCCGATGCGGGGCTCGATCCCAGGACCCTGAGATCATGACCTGAGCCGAAGGCAGCAGTTTAACCCACTGAGCCACCCAGGTGCCCCCAGTCCATGTGATCTTAAGAAGAATGTGTATTCTGCTCTTGTTGGATGGAGTAGTCTACAGATGTCAATTATATCCAGTTGAATGATGGTATTATTAAGTTCAACTACGTCATTACTGATTTTCTGCCTGATGGATCCATCCACTTTTGATAAATCCACTCCCGATAAATTATTGAAATTTCCAACTGTAATTGCAGATTCATCTAGTTCTCCATGGAGTTCTATCCATCATGTATTTTGATGCTCTGTTGTTAGGCATATTAAAAGTTAAAGTTTGTTATGTCTTTTTGGGGAAAATGACCCCTTTATAAATATGGGATTCCTAGAAAAATGGGAGGTGGCAGAGTAGTAAGATCCTGAGGTCACCTCCTCCCATGGACACAGCAGGGCTGTGACTCTATATAGTGAAACTCTCTCTGGGAACAACCTGAAAACTAGCAGAACAGTTCTTCCATGGCTGAAGATATAAACAAAAAACCCAAAGCATTGGAGGGGCAAATACACTGCCTAATCAGGAACCAAAACCCTGCCATGGCAACCCATAAGCAGGAGGCATGTCACTGGCACAAGGGTACTTCCTGAGGAGTGAGAGTTCAAGCTTCACATTGGGTAATCGCTGCCCTGGGGGATCCGAACCAGCTAGATGAGTTCCCATAATGTCTGGCTAGGAAAATGAATGGGGCTTAACCCCAGGAGAGCCAGAGGCCTAGAGGAAACCAAAACTCTACTCTTAAAGGTCTTGCACACAATCTCACCCCCTCCAAGACCCAACACAGAGGCAGTAGTGTGAAAAGAGCCTGGGCCAAAAATGAAGACTTATTAACTAATTTTAGGGCATGTGCCACTGGCACAGAGATCTGTAGAAAGCTTATGGGTGCCATTTTTCTTGCCCTCTTTCAGCCTACTTGACTTCAAGCTGATGAACATCAGTTCTGACACTTTACATCTAACATACTAACACCCCTCAAAAAGCAGTTTTGGGGGCACCTGGGTGGCTCAGTGGATTAAAGCCTCTGCCTTTGGCTCGGGTCATGATGCCAGAGTCCTGGGATTGAGCCCCGCGTCAGGCTCTCTGTTCAGTGGGGAGCCTGCTTCCTCCTCTCTCTCTCTGCCTGCCTCTCTCCCTGCTTGTGATCTCTGTCTAACAACAACAACAACAAAAAAGGCAGTTTTTGCTCTGCCACACCCAGTGGGCACCTCACCAGGGAACACCACCCCTCCAAAGCAATTCCTACTCTCACAGGACACCCATGCCAGTCATGGCCAGACCTCACAGTCAGTCCTGCCCACCACTGCATCTGCTGCAGTCATGGCCCAAGCACAATAGTAGGGTACATGCAACTCATACAGGGAACATCACTGGCGTGCCTGGTTCTGGAAGCCAGGGGAAATTGTACGTTCCACATAAGGCCACTCACTACTTTCAAGATCAGGAGACATAGTTGACCTACTTAATACATAGAGAAAAACACAGAGTCATACAATAAGAGAGACAGAGAAATATGTTACAGGGTGCCTCGGTGGCTCAGTGGGTTAAGTCTCTG
Source organism: Neogale vison (assembly GCF_020171115.1). Taxonomy (NCBI): domain Eukaryota; kingdom Metazoa; phylum Chordata; class Mammalia; order Carnivora; family Mustelidae; genus Neogale; species Neogale vison. Next base: position 82,574,915 of record NC_058095.1, read on the forward strand.
CTTTGGCTTGGGTCATGATCTCCAGTGTCCTGGGATTGAGGCCCGAATCGGGCTCTCTGCTCGGCGGGGAGCCTGCTTCTCTCCCTCTCTCTGCCTGACTCTCTGCCTACTTGTGATCTCTCTCTGTCAAATAAATTAATACATAAATCTTTAAAAATATATATGTTCCAAACAAAAGAATAAGACAAAATCTCAGAAAAGGAACTAAGCAAAAACAGAGGTAAGCAATCTACCTGATAAACATTTCAAAGTAATGGTCATAAAGATGATCACTGAACTTGGAAGAAGAGTGGATGAACTCAGTGAGAACTTTAGCAAAGAGATAGAAAATATTAAAAAGAACTAATCAGAGCTGAAGAATACAATAAATGAAATTAAAAATACACTAGAGAAGCCAATAGTAAATTAGAGAATGCAGAAGAATATAGCAATGATCTAAAAGACTGGACAGTGGAAATCTTTCAAACTGAACAGCAAAAACAAAAGGGAATTTTAACAGTTAGAGTAGGTAAGGGATCTCTATGACAACATCATGCTAGTGGGCATCAAAAGAAAGCCAGAGTAGACATATTTATATGAGAGAAAGTAGACTTAAAAAAAAAAAGATTTTATTTATTTGAGAGAGAGAGAGAGAGAGAGTGAGCAAGCACAAGTGGGGAGTTGGGGGCAGAGGAAGAGGGAGAAGTAGACTTCCAGCTGAGCAGGGAGCCCAATACAGGATTCAGTCCTCTGACTGTGGATCATGACCTGAGCTGAAGGCAGACACCTAACTGACTAAGCCACCCAGGCTCCCCTCAGACAAACTAGACTTTAAACCAGACTGTAACAAGAGATGAAGAAGGACACTGTATCATAATAAAGAGGTCTATCCAAAAAGAAGATCTAGGGGCACCTGGGTGGCTCAGTGGGTTAAGCTGCTGCCTTCGGCTCAGGTCATGATCTCAGGATCCTGGGATCGAGCCCCGCATCAGGCTCTCTGCTCAGCAGGGAGCCTGCTTCCTCCTCTCTTTCTCTCTGCCTGATTCTCTGCCTACTTGTGATCTCTCTCTGTCAAATAAATAAAGAAAATCTTTAAAAAAAACAAAAACAAAAAAACAAAAAGAAGATCTAACAATTGTAAATATTTATGTCCCCAACTTGGGAGCACCCAAATATGTAAATCAGTTAGTAACAAACATAAAGAAATTAATTGATAATAATACAATAATACCAGGGGATTTTAACACCCCACTTATTGCAACAGAAAGATCATCAAAGCAGAAAATCAAAAAGGAAATGATGGCTTTCAGTAAGACACTGGACCAGATGGACTTAACAGATATATTCAGAACATTTCATCCTAAACCAGCAGAAGACTCATTCTTTTTGAATGCACATGGAACTTTCTCCAGAATAGATTACATGCTGGGTCACAAATCAGCTCTCAACAAGTATGCCTGATTGTGTTGATCCAACAACAATCAAAAAGACTGAGATCATACCATACATATTTTCAGACCACAGCTCTATGAAACTTGAAGTCAACCACAAAAAATTTGGATAGACCACAAATACATGCAGGTTAAAGAATACCTCAGTAAAGAATGAATGGGTTAACCAGGAAATTAAATACAAAATTAAAAAAAAAAAACATGGAAGCAAATGAAAATGAAAACATGATAGTCCAGAACCTTTGGGATGCAGTAAAAGTGGTCGCAAGAGGGAAGTATATAGCAATACAAGCCTAGCTCAAAAACCAAGGAAAGTCTCAAATACATAACCTAGACTTACAACTAACATCTAACATACTAACACCCCTCAAAAAGCAGTTTTGGGGGCACCTGGGTGGCTCAGTGGATTAAAGCCTCTGCCTTTGGAACAAGAAAAGGGATAGCAAATAAATCCTGAAGCCAGGAGAAAAAGGGAAATAATAAAGACTAGAGCAGAAATAAATTATATAGAAACAAAAAAATAAAGTAGAATAGCTCAATGAAACTAAGAGGTGGTTCTTGAAAAGAATTAGTAAAATTGATAAAGCTCTAGCTAGATTTATCAATATGAAAAGAGAAAAGACCCAAATAAATAAAATCATGAATGAAAGAGAAGAGATCACACCAACACCATAGAAATACAAACAATTATAAGAGAATATTATGAAAAATTATATGCCGACAAATTGGATAATTTGGAAGAAATGGATAAATTCTTAGAAACATGCAAACACCAAAGCTGAAACAGAAAGAAATCCTGTACAGACCCATAACCAGCAAAAGAAACTGAATCAGTAATTAAAAAAAAAAATCTCCAAAAAACCAAAGTCCAGACCTACAGAGCTTCCCAGGGCAATTGTACCAGAAATTTAGAGAAGAGTTAATACTTATTCTTATTGGGACACCTGGGTGGCTCAGCGGGTTAAGCCTCGCTGCCTTCAGCTCAGGTCATGATCCCAGCATCCTGGGATTGAGTCCCACATTGGGCTCCTTGTCCAGCAGGGAACCTGCTTCTCTCTCTGCCTCTGCCTGCCACTCTGCCTGCTTGTGCTCTCTCTCTCTCTCTCTCTGACAAATAAATAAATAAAATCTTAAAAAAAAAAAGTATTCTTATCAAACTGTTCCAAAAAATAGAAATGGAATGAAAACTTCCAAACTCACTCTAAGAGGCCAGCATTATCTAAATTCTAAAACCAGAAGGTGACCCCACTAAAAAGAATTATAGGCCAATATCCATGATGAACATGGATGCAAAAATTCTCAACAAGATACTAGCAAAATGAATCCAACAGTACATTTAAAGAACTATTCACTATGATCAAGTGGGATTTATTCCTGGACTGAAGGGGTGGTTCAATATCTGCAAATCAATCAATGTGATATACCACATTAATAAAATAAAGAGCCATATGATCCTCTCAGTAGATGCAGAAAAAGCATTTGACCAAGTACAGCATCCATTGTTGACAAAACCCTTAACAAAGTAAGGATAAAAGGACCATACCTCAATGTCATAAATGCCATATATAAAAGACCCACATCTAATATCCTCAATGGGGAAAAAACTGAGAGTTTTTCTTCCACTGTCAGGAACAAAAAACAGAGACGTCCACCCTCAACATTGCTATTTAACATATTACTGGAAGTTATAGTCGCAACAATCAAAATAAAAGCCATCCAAATCAGCAAGGAAGAAAACAAACTTTCACTATTTGCAGATGACATGATACTCTATGTAGAAAACCAGAAAGACTCTATCAAAAATTTGCTAGAACTAATACATGCATTTAGCAAAGTCGCAGGATATAAAATCAATATACAGAAATCTGTTGCATTTCTATACAGCAATACTGAAGCCACAGAAAAAGAAAACAAGGAATCAATTCCATTTATAATTGCATCAAAAAACCATAAGATACCTTGGAAGAAACCTAATCAGAGGTAAATGAACTGTCTTCTGAAAACTATAGAAAACTTATGAAAAAAATTGAAAAGGACACAAAGAAACGGGAAAACATTCCATACTCATGGATTGGCTGAATAAGCATTGTTAAAATGTTTATCCTACCCAAAGCAACCTACACTTTTAATGAAATCCTTATCAAAACACCAACAGTATTTTTGTACAGAACCAAAACAAACAATTCTAAAAGTTGTATAGAACCACGAAAGCCATTTTGAGTTGATCTTTGTGTACGGTGTAAGAGAATGGTCGAGTTTCATTCTTCTACATATAGCTGTCCAGTTTTCCCAGCACCATTTATTGAAGAGACTCTCTTTTTTCCACTGTATATTTTTTCCTGTTTTGTCGAAGATTAATTGATCATAGAGTTGAGGGTCCATATCAGGGCTCTCTACTCTGTTCCACTGGTCTATGTGTCTGTTTTTATGCCAGTACCATGCTGTCTTGGTGATCACAGCTTTGTAATAAAGCTTGAAATCGGGTAAGGTGATGCCGCCAGCTTTATTTTTGTTTTTCAACATTTCCTTAGCGATTCGGGGTCTCTTCTGATTCCATACAAATTTTAGGATTATTTGCTCCAGCTCTTTGAAGAATGCCGGTGGAATTTTGATCGGAATGGCATTAAAAGTATAGATTTCTCTAGGCAGTATAGACATTTTAACAATGTTTATTCTTCCGATCCAAGAGCATGGAATGGTCTTCCATCTTTTTGTGTCTTCTTCAATTTCTTTCATGAGTGTTCTATAGTTCCTCAAGTATAGATCCTTTACCTCTTTAGTTAGGTTTATTCCCAGGTATCTTATGGTTCTTGGTGCTATAGTAAATGGAATCGATTCTCTAATTTCCCTTTCTGTATTTTCATTGTTAGTGTATAAGAAAGCCACTGATTCTCTTACACCGTACACAAAGATCAACTCAAAATGGATAAAAGACCTCAACGTGAGACAGGAATCTATCAGAATCTTAGAGGAGAACATAGGCAGTAATCTCTTCGATATCAGCCACAGCAACTTCTTTCAAGATACGTCTCCAAAGGCAAAGGAAACAAAAGCGAAAATAAACTTCTGGGACTTCATCAAAATCAAAAGCTTCTGCACAGCAAAGGAAACAGTCAACAAAACAAAGAGGCAACCCACGGAATGGGAGAAGATATTTGCAAATGACAGTACAGACAAAAGGTTGATATCCAGGATCTATAATGAACTCCTCAAACTCAACCCACACGAAACAGACAAACACATCAAAAAATGGGCAGAAGATATGAACAGACACTTCTCCAATCAAGAAATACAAATGGCTATCAGACACATGAATGAAAAAATGCTCATCATCATTAGCCCTCAGGGAGATTCAAATTAAAACCACATTGAGATATCACCTTACACCAGTTAGAATGGCCAAAATTAACAAAACAGGAAACAACATGTGTTGGAGAGGATGTGGAGAAAGGGGAACCCTCTTACACTGTTGGTGGGAATGCAAGTTGGTGCAGCCTCTTTGGAGAACAGTGTGGCGATTCCTCAAGAAATTAAAAATAGAGCTTCCCTACGACCCTGCAATTGCACTCCTGGGTATTTACCCCAAAGATACAGATGTCGTGAAAAGAAGGGCCATCTGTACCCCAATGTTTATAGCAGCAATGGCCACAGTCGCCAAACTATGGAAAGAACCAAGATGCCCTTCAACGGATGAGTGGATAAGGAAGATGTGGTCCATATACACTATGGAGTATTATGCCTCCATCAGAAAGGACGAATATCCAACTTTTGTAGCAACATGGACGGGACTGGAAGAGATTATGCTGAGTGAAATCAGTCAAGCAGAGAGAGTCAATTATCATATGGTTTCACTCATTTGTGGAGCATAACCAATAGCATGGAGGACAAGGGGCGTTAGAGAGGAGTAGGGAATTTGGGTAAATTGGAAGGGGAGGTGAACCATGAGAGACTATGGACTCTGAAAAACAGTCTGAGGGGTTTGAAGTGGCAGGGGGGTGGGAGGTTGGGGTACCAGGTGGTGGGTATTATAGAGGGCACAGCTTGCATGGAGCACTGGGTGTGGTGAAAAAATAATGAATACTGTTTTTCTGAAAATAAATAAATTGGGGAAAAAAAAATATATATATTATATGTTTATAAAAAATAAAAAATAAATTAATTAATTTTTTAAAAAGAAAAAATATCAACAAAACAAAAGGCAGTCTACGGAATGGGAGAAGATATTTGCAAATGACATATCTGATAAAGGGTAGGTACCCAAAATCTATTTTAAAAAAGTATCAAGGGCACCTGGGTGGCTCAGTGGGTTCAGCCTCTGCCTTCAGTTTAGGTCATGATCTCAGGATCCTGGGATGAGTCCCGCATTGGGCTCTCTGCTTGGCAGGGAGCCTGCTTCCTCCTCTTTCTCTCTGCCTGCCTCTCTGCCTACTTGTGATTTCTCTCTGTCAAATGAATAAATAAAATCTTTTAAAAAGATGTATCAAACTCATCACTTAAAAACCAAATAATTCCTTTAAGAAATGGGCAGAAGACATGAATAGACATTTTTCCAAATAAGACATCCAGAGGGCCAACAGACACATGAAAAGAGGCTCAACATCACTCATCATCAGGAAATACAAATCAAAACCATGATGAGATACCACTTCACATCTGTCAGAATGGCTAAAATTAACAATACAGGAAACAATAGAGGCTGGTGAGGATGTGGGGAAGGGGGAACCGTCTTGCATTGTTGGTAGAAATGCAAACTGGTGTAGCCACTCTGGAAAACAGTATGGAGGATCCTTAAAAAGTTAAAAGTAGAACTACCCTATAACCCAGAAATTTCACTATGAGGTTTTTACCCAAAGAATACAAAAATACTGGGGTGCCTGGGTGGCTCAGTGTGTTAAAGCCTCTGCCTTCGGCTCAGGTCATGGTCTCAGGGTCCTGAGATGGAGTCCCACATCCAGCTCTCTTCTCAGCGGGGAGCCCGCTTTTCCCGTCTCTCTGCCTGCCTCTCTACCTACTTGTGATCTCTCTGTGTAAAATAAATAAATAAAATATTTTAAAAAAAAGAACACAAAAATACTGATTTGAAGAAGCACATGCCCCCCAATGTTTATATGTTTATAGCAGAATTATCAACAATAGCCAAATTATGGAAAGGAGCCCAAATGTCCATTGACTAATGAACGGATAAAGAAGATGCGAGATATATATATACATATATATGTATATGTATATAACGGAATCTTGCCATTTGGAATGACGTGGATGGAGCTAGAGTATATTATGCTAAGCAAAATAAGATAAAGACAAATACCAGGGCCGCCTGGGTGGCTCAGTGGGTTAAACCTTTGCCTTCGGCTCAGGTCATGATCCCAGGGTCCTGGGATCGAGCCCCGCATCGGGCTCTCTGCTCGGCAGGGAGCCTGCTTCCCTCTCTCTCTCTGCCTGCCTCTTTGCCTACTTGTGATCTCTGTCTGTCAAATAAATAAATAAAATCTTTAAAAAAAAAGACACAAATACCATATGATTTCACTCATATATGGAATTTAAGAAACAAAACAGATGAACATATGGGAAGGGGAAAAAAGAGAGGGAAGCACACCATAAGAGACTCTTAACTGTAGAGAACAAACTGAGCGTTGATGGAGGGGAGGTGGGCAGGGGATGGGCCAAATGGGAGGGTATTAAGGAGGGTACTTGTGTTGATCACTAGGTCTTATTAAGGGATGAATCCCTAAATTCTACTCCTGAAACCAATATTACATTTATGTTAACTAACTAGGATTTAAATAAAAATTTGAAAAAGAAAAAAAAAACAAAAAACAAAGACTACAACAAGAGAAAAAGAAGGGCATTGCATAATGATAAAGGAATCAATCCAATAAGAGAGTACAATCCAGTAAGAGAATTTTGTCTTTCTTTATGTGTAACCTTCCATAGACAGAACATGAAAGCACGTAAATATATACAACAAATATAAACAGACATAAAAGTATAAATCAACAGTAATATGATGGTAGGGAACTTTAGCACCCCACCTACATCAATGGATCAGCCAGAGAGAAAATTATTAAGGAAAAAATGTCTTTGAATATTAGGCCATATGGACTTAGAACATTCTATCCCAAACCAGCAATATACACATTCTTTTGATGTGCATAAGGAACATTCTCCAGGATAGACCATATGTTGGCCACAAAACTAGTCTCGGTAAATTTAATAAGACTGAAATAATATCAAGCATCTTTTCTGACCAAAATGATATGAAACTAGAACAAAATGGGAAAAAAAACCCCAAACATTTGGAGGCAAAACATCATGCTACTAAACAACCAAGGGAGTAACAAAGAAATCAAAGAAGTAAAAAATACATGGAAACACATTTCAAAATCTTTGGGATGCAGGAAAACAAGAAATCTTCGGGATGCAGCAAAAGTAGTTCTAAGAGGAAAGTTTATTGCAATACAGGTTTACCTCAAGATACAAGAGAAACTCAGATAAATCATGTATCCTTACACCTACAAGGAACTAGAAAAAGAAGAACAAAGCCCAAAGTATAAGGAAGGCATACTGAAGATCACACTGCAGGTCATGATCCTAGAGTCCCAGGATTGAGTTCCAGGATCGAGTTCCAAATCACGCTCCACCTCCATGGAGTGTCTGCTTCTCCCTCTGACCTTCTCCCCTCTCATGCTCTCTCTCACTCTCTTTTAAGTAAATATATAAAATCTTAAAAAAAATTAAGAACTGGTTCTTTGTAAAGCTAAACACAATTGATAAATCTTTAGCCAAACTCATCAAGAGAAAAAGATAAAGGGCCTAAATAAATATAACCAGACATGAGAGAGAAGGAGTTACAATCAACATCATGAAAATACAAAGGATTATAGGAGACAACTACAAAAAAATTACATGCCAACAAATTGGATAATCTAGAAAAAATAGACAAATATCTAAAAACATACAATCTTCTAAGAATCTGAAAGAAATACAAAATCTGAACAGATTGATTACTAGGAGTGTAATTGAATCAGTAATCAAAAAACTCCCAACGAACAAAAGCGCAGAGATAAATGCTTCATAGGTGAACTCTATCAAACATTTAAAGAGTTGATACCTATCCTTCTCAAAATATTCCAAAAAATTGAAGAAGAAAGAATGCCTCCAAATTCACTCTACAAGACAAGCATTACTCTGATACCAAAACCAGACAAAGACACTACAAAAAAGAAAACGACAGGCCAGTATCTCTGATGAACACAAATGTAAAAATCCTCAACAATACATGCTAAAATATTAGTAAACCAAATTCAACTATACATGAAAAGGGTCATTCCCCATGATCAGGTGGAATTTATTCCAGGGGTGCAAGCATGGGTCAATATCAGAAAATCAGTCAATGTTACTCATTATATAAACAAAATAAAGTATAAAAAAATCATATGCTCACCTTAGCAGATGAAAAAAAAATCTGACAAATTTCAACATCCATTCATGATAAAAATTCCCAACAAAGTGAATGTAGAGGGAACATACCTCAACATAATAGAGGCCATATATGAAGGGCACCTGGGTGGCTCAGTCAGTTAATCAAATGCCTTTGAGTCAGGTCATGATCTCAGAACCCTAGGATTAAGCCCTGAATCAGGTTCCTCACTCAGTGGGGAGTCGGCTTGTTCCTCTGTTCCTCTACCCACTTGTGTTTTCTCTCTCTCAAATAAATAAATAAAATCTTTTAAAAAAATTGCAGCTATATATGATAAACCCAAGCTGACCTACTCAGCAGAGAAAAGGTGAAAGCATTTCCTCTAAGATCAGGAATAAGAGAAGGATGCCCACTCTCATCACTCTTTTCTTTTTTTTCTTTCTTTTTTTTTTTTAAAGATTTTATTTATCCATTTGACAGAGAGAGAGAGAGCACAAGCAGGGAGAGCAGGAGGCAGAGGGAGAAGCAGGCTACCCGCTGAGAATGGACCCCCAATGCGGGGCTCAATCCAGGACTCTAGGATCACGACCTGATCCAAAGGCAGATGCTTAACTGACTAAGCCATCCAGGTGCCCCTCAGTCTCCTCACTTTTATTGAAGATAGCTCTGAAGGACCTAGACAAGTATAGGAAAGGAAAAAGATTCCAAATTGGTAAGGAAGAAGTAAAACTGCCACTATCTTAAGATGACATTCTATATACAGAAAATCCTAAATATTTAGGGACACCTGTCAGTCGGTTAAGGAACTGACTCTGGATCTCAGCTTAGGTCATGATCTCTGGGTCATAAGATCAAGCCCCACCTTAGGCTCTACACTGGGAGTGAAGCCTCTTAAGATTCTCTCTCTTCCTCTCCCCCTCTTCCCTCATTCAGAGGGAAGAAGGAAGGAAGGAAGGAAGGAAGGAAGGAAGGAAGGAAGGAAGGAAGGAAGGATAGACAAACCTTAAATGTTTTTTTAAATACAAAAACTAGGGGTACCTAGTGGGTTAAAGCCTCTGCCTTTGGGTCCTGGGATGGAGCCCCACATTGGGCTTTCTGCTTGGCAGGGAGTCTGCTTCCCCTCCTCTCTCTCTGCCTGCCTCTCTGCCTACTTGTGATCTCTGTCTGTCAAATAAATAAATAAAATCTTTGAAAAAAAATAAATGAATACAAAAAATAATAAATGAGTTCAGTATATTTGTAGGATACAAAATTAATATATAGAAATCTGTTGTGTTTCTATACATTAATAATGAACTAGTAAAAAGAAAAATTAAGGAAATAATCTCACTTAAAATTGCTCAAAAAAAGTAAAATACCTAGGAATAAATTTAACTAGATGGATGAAAACTTTGAAAGCTGTAAGACATTAATGAAAAAAATTAAAGATGACACAAATAAATGGAGAGGTATACCATGCTCACAGATTGGAAGAATTAAAATTGTTAATATGTCCATACTACCCAAAGCAATCTATAGATTCTATGCAATCCCTATCAAAATACCAATGGTATTAAACACAAAACTAGAATAAATAATCCTAAAAGTTGTTTGGACTCCAAATACCCAAAGCAATCTTTTGAAAGAACAACAAAGCTGGATGTATCACACTCACAGATTTCAAACTATACCAAAGCTACAGTAATCAAAACAATATGGTACTGGCACAAAAACAGATGCATAGATCAATAGACAAAATGCAGAGCCCCGAAACAAATCCACATGTGGTCAATCAACCTATAATAAAGGAGGCAAGAATAAATAATAGGTAACAGATAGTTTCTTTAATACATGGTGTTGGAAAAACTGGACAGCTGTATGCAAAAACTCAAAATGGATTAAGGACCTAAATTAAAGACTTGAAAGTATAAATATTCTATAAGAAAACATAGGCAGGGGCACCTGGGTGGCTTAGTCAGTTAGGCGTCTGCCATTGGCTCAGGTCATGATCCCAGGGTCCTGGGATTGAGGCCCACACTGGGCTCCCAGGTCACTGGAGAGTCTGCTTCTCCCTCTCACTCTCCCTCTGTGCTCTCTCTCCCTCTGTCTCTCTCAAATAAGCAAATAAATTTTTTTTTTTAAAAGAAAACATAGGCAGTAATCTCTATATTTGTGGGATCTGTCTCCTCAGGCAAGGGAAACAAATGCAAATACAACTGGGACTACCTCCAACTAAAAAGCTTTTGTACAATGAAGGAAACCATAATGAAACAAAAAAGCAACTTATTGAATGGGAAGATACTTGCAAGTGATATATCAGATAAGGATATATAATATATATATAAATAACTCATGCAAATTGACACCAAAAACCCAAACAATCCAATTTACAAACGGGCAGAGGACCTGAATAGACATTTTTCCAAAGAAGCCATGCAAATGGCCAACAGACACATGAAAAGATGTTCAACAACACTAATCATCAAAGAAAATGCAAATCAAAACCACAATGAGATACCACTTCACACCTGTCAGAATGTCTAGTATCAAAAAGACAAGAAGTAGGGCACCTGGGTGGTGCAGTCCTTAAGCATCTGCCTTTGGCTCAGGTCACCATCCCCGGGACCTAGGATGGAGGCCCACATCGGGCTCCCTGCTTGCCAGGAAGCCTGCTTCTCCCACTCCCCTTGCTTGTGTTCCCTCCCTCTCTCTCTCTGAGTCAAATAAATAAAATCTTTAAAAAAAAAAAAAAGAGGAACGCCTAGGTGGCTCAGTTGGTTGAGTGGCTGCCTTTGGCTCAGGTCATTATCCCAGCATCCTGGGATCGAGTCCTGCATCGGGCTCCTTGCTCCGCAGGGAGCCTGCTTCTCCCTCTGCCTCTGCCTGCCTCTCTGCCTGTGCTCACTCGCTCTCTCTCCCTCTGTCCCTGACAAATAAATAAATAGAATCTTAAAAAAAAAAAAAAAAAAAAAAAAAAGACAAGAAGTAGCAAGTATTGGTAAAAACATGGAGAAAAGAGAACCATGGTGGTGGGAATGTGAAATAGTGTAGCCACTATGGAAAATAATATGGAGTTTCCTCAAAAAATTTTTAAAAAGGGCATTTGGGTGGCTCAATGGGTTAAGCCTCTGCTTTTGGCTCAGGTCATAATCTCACAGACCTGGGTTGGAGCCCCGCATCTGGCCTTCTGCTCAGCAGGGAGCCTGCTTCCCCCTCTCTCTCTGCTGCTCTGCTTACTTGTGATCTCTCTCTGTCAAATAAATAAATAAACTCTTAAAAAAAATTAAAAATAGAAATGATCCAGCAATTCCTTTTCTGGGTATTTTCTCAAGGAAAGTGAAAACACTAATTCAAAAGTATCTATGCAGCAGCCATAAAAAAAAAAAGAAAGAAATCTTGCCATTTACAGCAACGTAGATGGGACTAGAGGGTGTTATAAAGCATCAAGTGAAATGAGTCAATCAGAAAAGACAATTATCATATGATCTACTGATATGTGGAATTTAAGAAACAAGGCAGAGGATCATAGGACAAGAGAGGAAAAAAATGAAACAAGATGAAACCAGAAAGAGAGAGAGACAAACCATAAAAGACTCTTAGAAAACAGAGGGTTCCTAGAGGGGAGGGGTGTGGGGGGATGGGTAGCTGGTGATAGATGTTGGGGAGGGTATGAGTTGTGGTGAGCACTGTGTGTTGTGTAAGACTGATGAATCACATACCTGTACCCTTGAAACAGTAATACATTATATGTTAATTAATTGAATTTAAATGAAAAAAGATACATGCACTCCTATGTTTATTGTAGCATTATTTCAAATAACCAAGATATAAAAAAAAAACAATAACCAAGATATGGAAGCAACCCAATGTCCGTTGATCAATGAATGGATAAAGAAGATGCAGTGTATATATATAATATATATTATATATTATATATTATCGTATATGTTATATACACACATATACAAACTCTATTGATAAGTGATACTATATATGCTATATGTGATATGTGATATGGAATATTGCTCAGACATAAAAAATAATGAAATCTTACTATTTGTCACATGGTTGTACCTAGAGGGTATTATGCTGAGTGAAGTAAGTCAGATATAGACAGATATCATATGATTTCACTTATGTGTGGAATCCAAAAATCCAAACAAATGAAACAAAGAAGAGAAACAGATTCATAAATACAGAGAACAAATTGGCAGTTGCCCGAAGGGATGAGAGTTTGGAAATGGGCTGAATTAAGAATTACAAACTTAAAGTTATAAAAAAATAAATTGTGGATATATAAGGCATAGCATAGGGAATATAATCAATTATACTACAATAACTTTGTATGGTATCAGAAGGTAACTATAGGGGCGCCTGGGTGGCTCAGTGGGTTAAGCGCTGCCTTCAGCTCAGGTCATGATTCTGTGGTCCTAGGATCAAGTCCCACATCCAGCTCCACCTGCTTTGTGAGGAATCTGCATCTCCCTCTGCCTGCTGCTCCCCCTTCTTGTGCTGTCTCTCTGTCATATAAATAAATAAGATCTTTTTAAAAAATTAAAAAGATAAAGAACATCTTCTAACATTTTTTTAAAAGATTTTTAAAATTTATTTTAGCAGGGGAGGGTCAGAGGAAGTGGCAGATAATCTCAAGCAGACTCTTTACTGAGCACAGAGCCCCACAGAGGGACTCAATCTCATGAACCTGAGATCATGACCTGAGCTGAAATCAAGAGGCAGATGCCTAATGGACAGAGCCACCCCAGTGCCCTAAAGCACCATGCTTTTAACATTTTTTATATGGGGGAAAGCACACGTATTTCTTACATGAATGCACTACTTAAAACAAAGTCTCTCAAATTTTGTTTGTCTGAGTAAGCTGATTTCTCCTTCACATTTTGAAGGTATTTTTGCAGGATACAGAATTCTATACTGGTGAGGTTTTTCTCTCCACATTTTAAATATTTCACTCATTCTCTTCTTGCTTGCATGGCTTCTGAGGAGAAGAAATAACAAACATAAAAGTTATTTTTATTCCTCTATAGGCAGGCTGTTTGTTTTCTCTTCTTCCAAGATTTTTATTTACTTTGATTTTCTGTAGTTTCAAAATGATATGCCTAGCTGAATTTTTCTTAAAGATTTTATTTATTTATTTGACAGAGAGAGACACAGTGAGAGAGGGAACACAAGCAGGGGGAGTGGGAGAGGGAGAAGCAGGCTCCCCGCTGAGCAGGGAGCTGGACATGGGGCTCAGTTCCAGGACACTGGGATCATGATCCCAGCTGAAGACAGATGCTTAATGACTGAGCCACCCAGGTACCCCGTGAATGTTTTTAAAATTTTTTCCTGCTTGATGTTCTTTGAACTTTGTGGATTTGTAGTTTGGTATTTGATATTACTTTGAGAAAATTCTCAGACATTAATGTTTCAAGCTTTTCTTCTGTTTCTCTCTCTTCTTTTTCTACTGGTTTTCCTATTGCTCATTTTAACACCTTTCATAGCTGTCCCAGGATTCTTAGATTTTCTGTTCTGTGTTGTTGGTATTCCCCCCATACACACACCCATTCCTTGTTTTATTTGCTTTCAGTTTTGGAGGGGTTTTGTTTGTTTTGAGATATCCTCTAGTTCAGGGACTTTTTTCTCTTTTTCTCTTCTTTTTTAACATACTGTGTTATATTAGTTTCAGGTATACAATACAGTAAGTCAATATTTCCATACACTACCCAGTGCTCATCACAACAAGTGTACTCCTTAATCCCCATCACTTATTCAACCCATTCTCCCAACCCCCTTCCTTTCTGATAACCATCAGTTTGTTCTCTATAATTAAAAGAGTCTGTTTTTTTATTGGTCTTTCATTTTTTCCCTTTGCTTATTTGTTTCTTAACAAATATATATACACAAACAATCCACCATGAGCACGAATCAGTAGGAAAAAAATAGGACTTCAGGTACTAGAATGATTATAGCACATAAAATAATTTTATTTAGAGTGTTCACAGAAATGAAAGAGGGAACTAACAATAAAACAAAACGAAAAGATCATTAAAAATGAGAAGTTACACTATCAAGGAAAGTGAAAAGACAACCCACAGAATGGGAGAAGGTATTTGCAAATCATACGTCTGGTAGGGGATTATTAACCTGAATATAGGAAGAATCCCTGCAACTCAACAGCATCCATTAAATAAATAAATAGATACACAAATAAATGTAAAAAATGAGCAAAAACTTGAATAGATAAGTCTTACGTAAGTCCCAAATAAGATAAACAAATGGCCAACAACCAAATGAAAAGAAGTTCTATGTGACTGGTCATTAGGGAAACACAAAATAAAACCACAGGAAGATACCACATCCAATTCAGTTAACAAGAACCTGGGATTTTTGAAGAAATGTCTGATTCTAGGACTGGAGCAAGAAAAGTACAAAAGCCTGAAACATCTTATAATGCCAGAAAATAAGAAAATGAAAAAAACAAATGGAGATATGTCAAGAGTCATACGAGTGAACTTAAATATGAGTCCCAATGGCCAAATTTGAGAAAATTAGGCAACAAAATAAATGATAGTAATGGATTATAATCAATAGAATTAAGTAAGAATCTGTTAATCCATTCAAATATAAATAAAATAATTGCAGCCTGGGGGACCCAGAAAATGCCTCCCAGAGGAGGTGAGATACAACCATTTGTCTGGCTTTGCTTTTGCATAGCGCCTTTGGACAACACAAAGGAGCTGGCCCCTACTTTCCCCGACCCCTAACAGCCTTCTCTACCCTGCACCTCCGTGGTGCCTGCAGTCCACACCACACCCGGAGGCTGTGACCAAGGTTCCCTGGGCATCTCTACACCCCTTAGGGAATGGTGCCCTCCTCTGGTTCAGAGTCAGCAGACAACACTATCCCATTCTGGGTTAACCGCTCTAGGGAGGCGGCAGCTCTGAACCTGGAAGAGGTGAGGATGTGCCAGGCGGGAATGGCCAAGCTACATAAACGGTACCACCCAGCTGCAAGTCGCCTTAACCGGGCTCCACAAATCAAATTTGTAGCCAGAACCTAGGAAGGACCAAGGCAAAGCTGTGGCCTCCAGGGATTGGCAGCCCATTGCAGAGGCTGGAGGCACTGTAGGACCAAGGTTTCCAGTGCCAGGGTGTGCCTTGGTGTTCTCCAGCATTCACCAGCCCAGAATGCCCTTATTGCCTGAAGTCTCGGACCCTCCCCTGTAGAACTAGCCTCCCCAGTAGAACATGGGGCTCCGTGAGGGCCTGACCAGACCAACGCACCCGAAAATTCCAAAGCACACTCTGTACAGGGAATACAAATCTAGGATACCAGTGAAGCAGGTGACTTCCCAGATAAACAAAATTTCACCCTTAAAAGGAAAATGATTCAGGAAGTTTTTAAACTTTCAATGGAGCTATTTATTTTACTTATTTACTTGTTTTTTAAAAGATTTTATTTATTTATTTGACAAAGAGAGAGAGAGCGTAAGTAGGCAGAGAAGCAGGAAGAAGGAGGAGAAGCAGGCTCCCCACTGAGCAGAGAGCCTGATTCCACGCTCAATCCCATGGAATCATGACCTGAGCCGAAGGCAGAGGCTTAATGTCTGAGCTACCCAGGAGTCCCCTCAGTGGACCTATTTAGAGGAAGAACGCAAAGAGATCACTTCGGATTATTCAGTTCAAGGCATGCAATATAAATCTGCAGAGATTTATAACCAAACCAGTCTTAATAATAGAACAAGCACTCCTGCTTAGAATCCTACTGCTCTGTCTTTGGCACTACCTCCTTATCATGCCTTTTGCCTATTCAGAAATGACTGGCATGAAGATAGATCTTAGCCTGCTGTAATAAAGCTTGGGTACTATGGGCCTCCCCAGTGCCTTTCAACATTGCCATTTATCTCCTTGTGAATTACAAAATATATATATGTGTATGTGTGTGTGTGTGTGTGTGTGTGTGTGCGCGTGCACATGCGTGTATACATATACATATATGTGTGTATACATATACATACATACCATTTCCTCAAGCTTATCAATTATGAATACAAAGAGTGTTACGCACTCAAATAAATTAAAAAAATAGGGAGAAGAGGAAACAGAAGTCAGTCAGGGAGATGACTTTTGAAAAACCTAGAGAAGGCAAGGCTGTGATAGAAAGTAATCAAAAGATGAAGTTGGTAGTGGCTTGTAGGTCCCAGTAGTAAATATCCTTCTATACCAAGCTGTTGTGTCCTTTCAAAATTCTTGTGTTGACGTTTTAACCCTCAGTACCTCAGAGTGTATTTGGAGATGAGGGTTGTTGTTTTTTTAAGATTTTATTTATTTGTCAGGGAAACAGAGACAGAGAGCACATAAGCAGGGGGAGCAGCAGGCAGAGGAAGAAGCAGGCTCTCTGAGCAAGGAGCCTGATGTGGAACCCAGTCTCAGGACCCTGGGATCATGACCTGAGCCGAAGACAGACGCTCAACCGACTGAGCCACCCAAGCATCCCTGGAGATGATGTTTTATAGAGGTAATTAAGTTTAAATGAAGTCTCTAGGGTGGATCCTAATCTGATATGACTATTCTTAAAAGAAGACAAGGTTAAGAGAAAAGACTGTGAAGACAAGGAAAAAGACAGTCACGTGCAAGCCATGACGATAGACCTCAGGAGAAAACAACTCTGCTGACACCTTGATCTTGGACTTCTACCCTCCACCACTGTGAGGAAATAAATTGCTGCTGTTTAGGGCACCCAGGCTGTGGTACTTTGTTATAGCAGTCCTAGCAGACTAATATAGTAGCTAATAGAAGTATTGAGGCAAAAGACAGGAAAAGGCTGCATTTGTTGTTTTTTAGGTAGTAGAGTGAAGCCTGGACTGTAGTGGAGAGGCACAGATAAAAGGGAGATAGATCTCGAATAGGAAATTCTGGCACAAGGGTAAGAAAAATATGATTAGGCTTGGGCCAAGGAAATAGTGGGAGTGTTAGAAGACAGGCTTATTTCAAGAAGAAAGGGAGGAAAAATCTGTAGGATTTGATCTCTGGTTGTCTTGTCAGGGAGAAGGTGGAGGGAGAAGAGACATGCATTATAAGAACGAGCCAAGATGGGGCGCCTGGGTGGCTCAGTGGTTAAAGCCTCTGCCTTCGGCTCAGGTCATGATCCCAAGGTCCTGGGATCAAGCCTCACATTGTGCTCTCTGCTCAGCAGGGAGCCTGCCTCCTTCTCCTCTCTCTCTCTGCCTACCTGTGATCTGTCAAATAAATTAAAAAAAAAAAATCTTAAAAAAAGAAAAAAGAACGAGCCAAGAGGGGCACCTGGGTGGCTCAGTTAAGTGTCCGCCTTCCCCGCATATGAGCCCCACATTGAGCTCCCTGCTCAGCGGGAAGCCCGTTTCCCACCCTCTCCCACTCCCCCTGCTTATGTTTCTCCCTTGTTGTTTCTCTGCCAAAAAAAAAAAAAAGAGCCAAGAAATTGAGCAAAGCAACAGTGTGTCAACTGCATACATTGAATATTTTAATTAGGATTAAAATTAGAACAGAGGCAGCCGAGGCATATTAGACTGAAGGATAAACCAGCAGACAGGTGAATTGAACCAACCCTATTAGCTTTGAGTCAAGATTTTTAACCTTGAGTCAAGATTATGAAAATGTTTGGCTCAAGGCATTGGCACATTGGCACTCAATAATAAACATTTGTTTTTAAGGATGCCTGGGTGGTTCAGTAGTTGAACATCTGCCTTCCGCTCAGGTCATGATCCCAGGGTCCTGGGACTGAGTCCGGCCTGAGACTCCCTACTCAGTGGAGAGCCTGCTCTCCCTCTGCCTGCAACTCCTCCTGCTTGTGTGTACTCTTGCTCTGACAAAATAAATCTTTAAAAAAACAAACATTTGTTTTTAAAAGACAATCCCAGCATCAAAAATTATGAAATACATATGAGTAAACTTAATTGGTGAGACAAAAGATTTGTACATTTTAAACTATAAAACACTGGATATCTCCTTTGAAACAACTAAACTGGTTGGTTTGGTTACAACATAAATTAGGAAAAAAATACATTCCACTTCATATTTAGAAACTAAAATGAAATAGGGATAGGTTGTGTTACTTGTTAAATACATTAATTAAAAGTCTATCTCCTGGGGCACCTGGGTAGCTCAGTCTGTTAAGCATCTGCTGTAGGCTCAAGTCATCATCTCACGGTCCTAAGACTGAGCCTGGTGTAGGGCTCCCTGCTCAGTGGGGAGCTTGCTTCTTTGCTTCTTCCTTTCCCTCTGCTGTCCTGCTAGTTTTCTCTCTTTAAAAAAAAAAATACAGGGGCGCCTGGGTGGCTCAGTGGATTAAGCCGATGCCTTCGGCTCAGGTCATGATCCCGGAGTCCTGGGATCGAGCCCCGCATCGGGCTCTCTGCTCTGTGGGAAGCCTGCTTCCTCCTCTCTCTCTGCCTGCCTCTCGCCAACTTCTGATCTCTGTCTGTCAAATAAATAAATAAAATAAATCTTAAAAAAAAAATACATCTCCTAAGTTAAATTTAAAGCCTACAGAGAGTGGAATGTAATAAATCACAGTATATAAATTAGATATAGTTGAAAAATGGCTATGGCATTTGTAGAACACAAAAATTCAGAAGTGGCAGGTAGCACTTTGTTGTCACAAGGAGCTGCAAAAACAGAAAAGAGGAAGCACACATATGCCAAATTCGGCTGCAAGTAATCGGTTCCCCTGGCCCAGTTTTTTAAAGTGTGATATAGTGGCAGTCTGCACCCAAATCCCCTACAGAATGGTAAAAGTAGAGGCCCTAGGGCCCCACATCAGACATTTGCAGTTTAAACAAGCTCCCAGGTGTTTCTTAGGTTTCCTAAAGTTTAAGGACTCTTCTCCAAATCTCTGAAGACAACTGTTTTTCTGAGAAACCGATAGGAAATATTTGTCTCTAGTCAGAGCAAATTAAGGATGATAACCCATAAGAAACTTATTTGAATGTTCTGAGATTATAGAGTCTAAGAAAGTCATGGTTTTCACTTTAATATTGAGATTTTAGGAGGAATATAAAAGATATAACCTCACTTATTGTTTAGTAAAGAAAAGATGTTTCTTGGAATGAAAGTTTTTTTTTTTTTTTTTTTAAATTCCATGTTCTTTACCTCTGGACCCTGGACCCACGATAGAATGTTCTTGATATGTATCAAAGATACACTAGTTCCCAAAATCTGAAGGTTCAACACTATTGCAAGAACATCTCCGACTCAGTCGTGAGAATCAGTGGATATGAAGCCTGTGACAAATCAAAATTCTCATTCAACACATCTCTACTTCCATTATTCAGGTAGTTTCTCATAGCAGCTATACCCTGGGTGTCTCTATGGGTCCACCATGGCCCCAAGGGTGGAAAAATCTTTTATCTTCATGAGCCATGGGCATGGGGTTGATGGGCCACTGTGATCTCCATTTCTTTTTCATTCTTAAAAATATCCCCCATTTAGGGGCACCTGGCTGCCTCAGTCAGTAAAGCATGAAACTCTTGATCTTGGGGTCGTGAGCTCAAGTTTAACAGTGTAGAGCTTAATTAAAAATAAAATAAATAAGTGGTTCTTGGGTGACTCAGTCTGTTAAGCATCCAACTCTTGATTTCAGCTCAGATAATGATTTTGGGGTCCTAGGATTGAGCTCCAAGTCAGGCTTTGTGCTCAGCACAGAGTCTGCTTGTCCCTTTCCCTCTGCTCCTTCTCATTCAGTTTCTCTCTCTCAAATAAAGTCTTTTTAAAAAATAAAAAATAATAAAAATTCTTAAAAATTCAATTTCACTTTTTCTTTTAAAGCCCTATATGTTGTGTTTGTTCATTCTTGTGTTCCATCTACCTTAGTCTTTATTTCTGACATTTTTTATTTCTAATTTTTTCTTGACATCTGTGCCTTCATTTCTGGTTTTCTCTGATTAAGGTTCTATCAAATTGGGAATCATTTTCTTGAATTTTTTTCCTTTTTGAATCTTGTTTTTACAAGACCAGTGCTCTAACCCCTGAGCTATAGGGCCATGAATCTTGTTTTTAAGCAATATGTTGCAGTTTTGATGTTTTCTAAGCAGGTCTTTCTAGCCTATTTTCATTATCTCTTTGGATTTTTGTTCCTTATTCTCTTTTATAATAATTTTACTAGGGTTTGGCTTTGATATTTTTGTTGCTTTTTTGTAGGTTGAATTTAGTTTTCCCGAATTATTAGGAAATGTAGTTTAGGATAGCTTTTGTACTTCAGAGAGCTTTCATCTATTGTCCTTGTGTAGAGTTAAAAAACTATTTGAGCCTGCTTTCTCGGATTACTTGACTCTGTTCCCATTTTACACTTCAACCCAGACTTCCTTTGCTTGGTCTCTATTGTTCCTAATCTGCTTAATTTTGATTTCTCTGTAGGACCTTGTCCTTGGAGGGGACTCTTAACTGTTCAGTTTCCAGAATTTATATGGTTTTCCTATGGACACCTTAAACCCATCAGTTACTGAATTAGGAAAACCCCTTCCAGCTAATCCAGTTCTTGGATTGGCCTAATGTATCTTCCAGTTAACATTTGTTAGCTCTCTTGAGGTTCTTCTATTCTCAGATCTATCAAATGCCTCTTGCTTTGCTTGTCCTCATTCAGAGGGCTGGTACCAGTTTGTGAGACCACCCTGTCATCTACTGTAGTATAAATGCTTTTATTTTAATGGTTTTTGGTTTTGCTATTGCTTTGTTTTTATTGGTGATTAGGGATAATCCAGAAACTACGTTGCCACTGCTGCTGCCATCTCTTAGTTCTTAGTTCTGAATGAAGACCAATTTGCCAATCTGCTTTTATTTATTTATTTATTTTTGGTAAAGGTGATCCATGCCTTTTCTTTTTTTAAAATTTTATTTATTTGACACAGAGAGAGATATTGGAGAGCAGGAACATAAGCAGAGGAAATGAGAGAGGGAGAAGCAGGCTTCCCACTGAGCAGGGAGCCTGAGGTGGGGCTTTATTCCAGGACTCTGAGATCATGACCTGGGGTGAAGACAGACACAACTGACTGAGCCACCCAGGGGTTATCTTTATGCTCACTGCATTTTGAGTACTGTTTAAGAAATTTGGGTCTTGGGCCCCTGGGTGGCTCAGTCAGTCAAAGTTCTGCCTTTGGTTCAGGTCACCACCCCATGGGCCTAGGGTGGAGTCCTTGCTCCCTGCAGAGCAAGGAGCAGGCTTCTCCCTCTGTCCCTCCCCTGACTCATTCTGTCTCGCTCTCTCTCAAATAAATAAAATCTTTTGTTTTTTTTTTTTTTAATTTGTGTCATCCGGGGGCGCCTGATTGGCTCAGTGGGTTAAAGCCTCTGCCTTTGGCTCAGGTCATGATCTCAGCTCCTGGAATCGAGCCCCACATCGGGCTCTCTGCCTGCTTCTCTGCCTGCTTGTGATCTCAGTCTGTCAAATAAATAAATAAAATCTTAAAAATTTTGTGTCTTCCAAGGTCATGAAAATATTTCCCTGTGTTTTCTTATAGACGTTTTATTGTTTTACTTTTCATATTTAAGTCTGTGATCAATCTTGAATACATTTAGTGCATAGTGTGGATAGGAGTCAAGGTTTACTTTTTCATATGGCTATCCAATTTATCTAGCACTATTTTTTGACAAAACCATCAATCATCCTTTCTTCATTGAATTGCAGTAGTACCTTTACTGTAAGGGTAGACCAGGTGTTTATAAATGCGTAGTTTAGTTTCTGGGCTGTCTATTCCACTCGACTTAATGGATCTATTTGTTATCCTTTCCACAAAAACAAACTTAACTAGTCTTATAATACATATTGATAGGGCAGGATAGGTAGATCCTGCACAAATTTATTGTTTTGAGAATGTTTTGGCTATTTTTTTTTTTTTTTGAGATTTAGTAAATCTCCACACCCAATGTGGGGGTTGAACTTACTTCCCTGAGATCAAGAGTCACATGCTCCACTGACTGAACTGGTCAGGCACCTCAGTAGTACAGTTTTAAAAATATATTGACATTACAGTGTGGCTGGGTGGCTCAGTGGGTTGAAGCCTCTGCCTTTGGCTCAGGTCATGATCCTAAGGTCCTGGGATCGAGTCCCACAACCAGACTCTGTTCAGCAGGGAGCCTGCTTCCCTTCCTCTCTCCGCCTGCCTCTTTGCCTGCTTGTGATCTCTGTCAAATAAATAAATAAAATCTTTTTTTTTAAAAATTTAAAAAAATATGGACATTGCAACTAATTTCCTTATTAAATTCTTATTAACTCTAATAGTTTGCCAGATTCTTTTAGTCCTTCTCCACAGATAGGCATGTCAAATGCAAATGAGTTTTATTCTTCCTTTCCAATTTTTATACCTTTATTTACCTTGCCTTATTAAACTGACTAGAACTTCAAGCAACGTTGAGTAGAAGTGGTAATAGTGTACATTTTTGTCTTGTCCCTTAACTCAGAAAATTGTTATTTCACTATTACGATGTTAACTGCAGAGGTTTTTTGAGGTTCCCCTTTTCCTAGTGTTTCCCTCTATTCTTTTTTTTTTTTTTTTAAAGATTTTATTTATTTATTTGACAGAGACAGATCACAAGTAGGCAGAGAGGCAGGCAGAGAGAGAGAGGAGGAAGCAGGCTCGCTGCTGAGCAGAGAGCCCAATGCGGGACTCGATCCCAGGACCCTGAGATCATGACCTGAGCCGAAGGCAGCGGCTTAACCCACTGAGCCACCCAGGCGCCCAATTTCCCTCTACTCTTAAGTTTGCTGAGTTTTTACTATGAATGGCTGTTGAGTTTTTTTTTCCTATCAAGATGGCTTGTATTGTTTTCCTTTTACGGTATGGTAAATTGCATCAATTATTTTAAATGTTAAACTAGCCTTTTAGTTCTGAAATAACCCTACTTAGTTATGATGTATCATCCCTTTTATTACTGGAATCAATTTCTAATATTCTGGTTAGGACAGTAGTATAACAGAGGTGGTCTTTAATTTTTTTTCTTGTATTATTCTTGTCAGGTTTTGTTATCAGGGTATATCTGGCCTTCTAAGACAAGCTGGGAAATACCCTTTCTTTCTATTCTCTGGGACTGTATATTTTTAAGATTGGTATTATTTCTTCCTTAAGGAAGATTTCATCAGAAAATAGAATCTGATCCTATAGTTTTCTTTGTGGAAAAGCTTGTAATTTCAGAGTTAATATATTTTTTTTTTGACAGAGATCACAAGTAGGCAGAGAGGCAGGCAGAGAAGGGGATGGGGGGGGGACAGAGGGAACAGGCTCCCTGCTGAGCAGAGAGTCCAATGCAGGCCTTGATCCCCAGGACCCTGAGATCATGACCTGAGTGGAATGCAGAGGCTTTAACCCACTGAGTCACCCAGGTGCCCTTGAAATCAATTTCTTTAATAAAGACAGGGCTATTGAGATTTTCTATTTTTTTCCTGGGACAAATTTTTTTTTTAAGTAGGCTCCACATCCAGTGCAGAGCCTAACTGTGGAGCCCAGTCCAGGGCTTGAACTCATGACCCTGAGATCAGAGACTCAAGTCCAGATCAATAGTCGGATGGGGCGCCTGGGTGGCTCAGTGGGTTAAAGCCTCTGCCTTCAGCTCAGGTCATGATCTCAGGGTCCTGGGATGGAGCCCTGCATCTGGCTCTCTGCCTGCCTCTCTGTCTACTGGTGATCTCTGTCTGTCAAATAAATAAATAAAGTCTTAAAAAAAAAAAAAAACAGAGTTGGACACACAACTAACTGACTGAGCCAGCCAGGTGCCCATCTTGGCACGGATTTGGTAAGTTGTGTTTTTCAAAGAATTTGTGTACTACCTCAAAATTTGTCAAATTCTTTGAACCAAGGTGTTCATAACCTTTTGTTTTTAATGTCCATAGGATCTCATTTTTTTGAAGCATGGGGCTCAAATCACCACCCTGAGATCAAGCATCGCATGCCTTACTGACTGAGCCAGCCAGGCATCCCTCCAGTGTTTCTTTAGATATTGGTTATTTTTTTAAAAATTCCTTGATCTGTTTTACTAGGGGTTTATTAGATTTTTTATTAATTTACAGGCATATGATTTATGAAAGTCTTTTTTTTTTTAAGATTTCATTTATTTGACAGAGATCACAAGTAGGCAGAGAAGCAGGCAGATAGAGAGGAAGGGAAGCAGGCCCCCTGCTGAGCAGAGAGCCCGATGTGGGACTCGATCCCAGGACCCTGAGATCATGACCTGAGCTGAAGGCAGCGGCTTAACCCACTGAGCCACCCAAGCGCCCTATGAAAGTCTTTTTTAAGTCAGCTTAAAACATGGGGCTTGAACACAAAATCATGAGATCAAGAGTCACATGCTTTATCAACTGAGCCAGCCAAGAGCCCCATGAAAGTCTTTTTAACGTCCATATGTGTTGGGTGTTAGTCTGATTTCCCAGGTTTTAGGTTTCCCTTGCTTTATTCATGTGTGAAAGCAAACTGATTAACCGCTCTTCATTCTAGATGAACATTACTCATAATCATCTACTCTCTTTATTTAAAATCACTGAAAACCTTATACTCAATACTACAACACAATTTTCCTTAACTAGCTTTGTCTTTTCTTTCAGCTTAGTTAAATCCTCAAATTATTTTTTAAAAGATGTTATCTATTCAAGAGTGAGCATGAGCAGGGAAAGGGCAAAGGGAAAGGGAGAAGCAGGGTCCCTACTGAGCAGGGAGCCTGCAGCGGAGGATGGACCACAGGACCTGGGATCATGACTTGAGCCGAAGGCAGATGCACAACCTGTTGAGCCACCCAGGTGCCCCTAAATTCTCAAATTCTTAATCTCATTCTAACATGGTCACACTTTAGAATTCAAATTATAGAGCACTACTCACATCTACAATTTTGTACTTCATGTCATCTTTGTCTACAACCTCTTTCCCTACTATCTGCCACTCATGACTGCAGCTACTTATGTGCCAAGGAGTTGGGAGGTTTTTTTTATTTTTAAAAGATCTTATTTATTCATTTGAGAGAGACAGAGAGAACACAAGCAAGGAGAGAGGCAGAGGAAGAGTGAGCAACAGACTCCCTACTGAGCTGGGAGCCCTATGTGGGACTCGATCCCAGAACCTGGAGATCATGATCTAAGCTAAAGGCAGATGTTTAACCCCCCCTGAGCCACCCAGGTGCCCCAAGTTGGGAGTTTTAAACTAAAAGCAAAAGGGAACTTCAAAACTTTGAATCAGAAGAGTGACATGACCTGAAATGATAAAGCATTATTTTTTTCTACAGAACTTGAGCTCTTTACTTCACTTATTCACTTTTACATCCTATGTAGCAAGCTGTACCTTGTACATATAAAAAATTTATGAATTTCACTTGTCCTCTGTGAAAAGAGAAAACCAATAAACTGCCATTTCTTAAGGACTGTTATTCTGAATTGTACTTCCTAATTTCTCATATTAAATTAGTAGTAGATGTTTCCTAATGCTTTTTCTCAATGAAATTAGAAAGATGAAAATAAACCCTGTGTACAGTCCAGATCACTGATGACAAGTCCTTCCGCAGAGGAAGTGAATGATAAACAAGACTGAACTGTTTTCTTCCTTCCTTCTGTAGTAACAACATAGTAATTTTATAATTTAAAAAAACCTGATGATGGAAAAAACATTATTCTCCTCCCTAGAGATATTCTTACTATGTTCTGAATTTAGTTAATTTTTCCCTCAACATTTTATAATGAAAAATTTCACATACCTAAGAGCTGAATGAAATTTAGGGGAACATGGATAAACCCAGCATCTACATCTTTTGAATTTTTCACATTTACTTCATTACAATATGAAGAGTTTATCGTGCCTTATCGGTATGCAGTATGTTGAAGAAATAATTTTTTAAAGATTTTATTAATTTGTCAGAGAGCATGGGTGCATACACAGAAGCAGGGGGAGCAGCATGCAGAGGGAGAAGCAGGTTCCCCGCTGAGCAACGATTATGATATGCAGGACTGGAGCCCCCAGGACCCTGGCTGGGATCATGCCCAAGCTGAAGGCAGATGCTTCACTGCCTGAGGCATCCCAGGTGTCTCAGAAATGAGAGAATTTAAAGGAGATGATTTAATTTTGTTTTCTCAATGCATAAATTCAATGTTTTTTTTTTTTTTTAAAGATTTTATTTTTTTATCTGACAGACAGAGATCACAAGCAGGCAGAGAGGCAGGCAGAGAGAGAGGAGGAAGCAGGCTCCCTGCTGAGCAGAGAGCCCGATGTGGGGCTCGATCCCAGGACCCCGAGATCATGACCCAAGCCGAAGGCAGCGGCCCAATCCACTGAGCCACCCAGGTGCCCCATAAATTCAATGTTTTAAGCAAATTATCTTAAGTAGCCACTGGTTGATTTCATTAGTTTACTCAGATAACCACAGATACCAAGGGTCTATCTAATATAATATCATTCAATTAATTGTTAAGTTTTAATAAAATAATGAGCCCACTAATCATTTGGAAAGGAAATTCAAAACTTGCGTTATATTCTCTAGAGTATCCTCTTAGGCCTCCAAGAGTAAACTGGATTTTTTGAAAACATCCCAAAGCTTCATTCAAATCCAACTCTGGAAGACTGAAACGGTCCAGTGTCAAAAACCATAATGGTTATAAATTAATGAGAATGATTTTCCTAGGTATTCTAAAATTAATTTTATCCACGGCCATCACAGAGTCTACAAGTACTCCTAGTGTTATCCCAACAAAAAGAATGCACCTTATTCTGCTCTAGTTGTTACTCATATGCCATTTTATTCCACAGCTTTGAGACAAAACCTAAGTATATGTAAGAATTTAATATATGATAAAGTTGGTATCCGAAATCAGATACAAAGGGAGAATTACTAAATATAGTGATGGGAACAGTGTTCTTTTGAAAAAAACAAGGATCCTTAATTTTCATTAGTGTATTTCTCAAATTTAAGCATTTAGTCTCCTTCAGAAGAAAAAAAATTGCCACAATACCTAAAGGTTGACTTAATATATTTGTAGTATTTCTCAGATTTGTGCTAACATAAAAATAGATCTACACGCTTTATTCTTCTAGTTCTCATACAATAGAAGCTAAAACATTTATAAATTAAGACCAAGAAAATGCAGACTAATCACCTTAATATATAATGTAACAAATAATGCTGTTTTGCTCAAATAATAAAAAAATGTTTTGCCCAAAAGAAATAAATCACAGCTATTTGGTATAATAGCAAAAAGCTGCAGTTTCAGATTCCATTCTACTTTCAAACTGTTTCTGAAAGTTTTTACTTTAATAATGAAGAGAACAGTCACATAGTATCTTGTTCAAACTAGTAGTGATAAATTGAAGCCTTTTTCTCCTTGCAAAGTAATCAGAACAGAAAATTAACCAAACATGTTAAATGTTCACCCTCAAATGCGAATTTTAAAAGGTGTGAATTGACAGAATGAAAACGTAACAACTGACTTTATTCATATCTGCATTAACTACTATTGAATCCAATTAGTTTTAGAATTTGGAACAGAAACATTCTTTACTATTTGCTATTATACTTATTGCTAACAAACTGCTGAGTTATAGGATCCTCCCAACAAAAATGGTACAGATCTTTTCTGAATAAATTTAAGCCCCTACTATGTCAAGAACCACATAAGGTATATTATGTGTACAACAGCAGCACACCATCATTTTTCTCATTCTCATGTAATCCATGTCCTGCAGATTCCACAGTTTTATTTTTTTTCAAATCAGATTTTAATTTTGAATACTTAACACTATTATTGATGTGCATTTCACTTTCCTCATGTTTGCTAAGAATATGTGATAAATGCTGCCAATCTTTGCACCCATTCTCATTTTTCAGTTGATTTTTCCCCTCCCCAAAAAGTTTGCAATACAAACAAAACACAGAATCTTTTGAAGTCGAATAAAGTAACCAGGACCTAGTGGTTTTATCACCATTTGGAAGAATTCGTGTGTAGTAAGTTTCTGAAAATTTCCTCCCTGTACTGTCTTTTGGAAAGTTAAAATTTCTTACTTGAAGTGGATCATTTTCAACAAGAATGTCCCGTTGTTTAGTATTTAAAACTCGGGGCCATGTACCTGGGTCTGTAGAAAGTACAACTGATATAATGCAGTCTTCTGGTTTTTTCTCTTCCAGTGGCTCTTGAAATTTATCAGCTATGGTTAACACTGAAGAAGTTAAATTCACACTCTGTTTGATCAGTGATGTATCTGTGCTATATTCTGCCAAAACCTGTAGCTCTGGAGTCTTTTCCTTTTTATTCGGTATTCCCTCTTTGTTTTCTAAAACAGTATTCAATGGCCCATATAATTTTCTTTCATTTTCTTCTCTAATAGCATGCCTTTTTCTGTTTTCTGATGCTGACAAATTTTTTGATTTTGCTTCCATCATCTGAGGAGAAATAGATTACAATTTTATCTTAGATTTGTTGAAAGAAAGCCACCTTGGTGGCTCAGTCAGTTAAGCGTCTGCCCTCGGATCACGTCATTATCTCAAGGTCCTAAAATTGAACCCCGGTTGGGCTCCCAGAAGGGAGCCTGCTTCTCCCTTTGCCCCTCCCCTCCACTTATGCTTTCTCTCTCAAAATAAATAAATAAAAAGATCTTTAAAACTGATGTATATACAAATGCCCAATAAGCACATGAAAAGCTAATCATCTGTCATCAAAGAACTACAAGTTGAAACCACCACACATCTCTTCACAACCACTATGATGGCTATAAAAAAAGGATATATAATGACAAGTCCTGGAAAAGATGTGAAAAAACTGAAACCTTCCTGGTGCAGATGTAGAATGGTACATGTGCCTTGTAAAATATCCTGGCAATTTCTTTCTTTCTTTCTTTTTTAAAGATTTTATTTATTTATTTGAAAGATAGAGAGAGAGAGAGATCACAAGTAGGCAGAGAGGCAGGCAGAGTGAGAGGGGGAATCAGGCTCCCTACTGAGCGGAAAGCTCAATGAGAGGCTAGATCTCAGGACCCTGAGATCAAGACTTGAGCCGAAGGCAGAGGCTTTAACCCACTGAGCCACCCAGATGCCCCAGCCTGGCAATTTCTTAATTAGTTACCATATGACCCACCAATACCAGAATGAAAATGCAGGTCTACAAAGAATTGTACAAATTATTCATAGCAACATTATCATAATAGCCAAAAAGTAGGAATAATTCAAATTCAAATGTCCATTACTGATAGATAAATACAAAATGTGGGTGTTATCCATATAATGAATACTATTTGGTAATAAAACAAGTTATATGCTACAACATGAAAGAACCTTGAAAATAGTATGCTATGTAAAAGCCAGTCACAAAGTATCACATACTGTGTGATTCCATTTAATAAAAACGCCTAACTGATTTTAGAGTCAATAAAATCTAAAAAAAAAAATCAAAATAACAAAAATGTATACAATGTAAATGGCACTCTATTAGCTGTAATATTTTTGTATACAGCACAACTTGAACACTGCATTTGGTAATGTTTAAAAAACTAAGAACCTTGGGGTACCTGGGTGGCTCAGTTGGTTAAGTGTCCAACTCTTGATTTTGGCTCAGGTCATGATCTCAGGATGGTAAGATCAAGCCCTGCATCGGGCTTTGTTCTCAGGGCAGAGTCTGCTTAAATTCTATCTGCCCCTCCTACCTATAAAATAAATTCTATAAACAAAACAAACCAACTAAAAGTTTTGTTTTGATTTCACCCTGAAAGCAACACTGGCAGCATGAATTTAAAAAAGCAGAAGCAACATAATCAACTTCATACTTAGAAAGTTGCTCTGATTGCATTATGGATTTTTTTTTTCTTTTTCTTTTTTTTTTTTAAAGATTGTATTTATTTATTTGACAGAGAGAGATCACAAGTAGGCAGAGAGGCAGGCAGAGAGAGGAGGAAGCAGGCTCCCCGCTGAGCAGAGAGCCCGATGCGGGAATCGATCCCAGGACCCTGAGATCATGACCTGAGCCGAAGGCAGCGGCTTAATCCACTGAGCCACTTTTTTTTAAGATTTTATTTATTTATTTGAGAGAGATAGATAGTGACAGAGAGAGAGCACGTGCACGCAAAATCAGGGAGGAGACGGAGAAGCAGGCCCTCCACTGAGCAAGGAGCCCAATGTGGGGCTCAATCCCAGGTCCCTGGGATCGTGACCCAAGCCAAAGGCAGACGCTTAATGGACCGAGCCCATATTATGTATTTCTAACTGTAAGGAAGACCAAGGATACAGAGACAATCAGAGGCTATGGTAGTTTAGGGGCGCCTGGGTGGCTCAGTGGGTTAAAGCCTCTGCCTGCGGCTCGGCTCGGGTCATGATCTCAGGGTCCTGGGATCGAGCCCCACGTCGGGCTCTCTGCTCGGCAAGAAACCTGCTTCTTCCTCTCTCTTTCAGCCTGCCTCTCTGCCTATTTGTGATCTCTGTCTGTCAAATAAATAAATAAATAAAATCTTTTTTTTTTTTTTTTTAAATAAATAAATCAGTGGCGCTTATATGAACCACTATAGGAACAGAAGCAGGGAGCCTGCTTCCTCCTCTCTCTCTGCCTGCTTCTCTGCCTACTTGAGATTTCTGTCAAATAAATAAAATCTTATTAAAAAAAAAAAGAAGCTATGGTAGTTTAATTCTGGCAAGAGATGATGGCATCTATACATCTAGAGCTATAGGAGGAGAGACAGGATACAGTTGAGAGATACCTGGATTATTGGTAACTGAGTGGCTCCAGAGGCTAAGGAAGAGGAAGGAGTAAGAATGACCCTAAGTTTCTGCCTGGGCATCTGACTGAATGGTGGGATCATTTACTGATAGAGGAAACAGAGCGAAAACAGGTCTGGAGTTTCAGTTTTAGACAAGGAATTTGAGGTATTTGTGAACATTCAAATGGAGATTACAGATGGATATATTAGTCTAAAATTGAAAAAAGATCTACACACAAATGGAAAAAATTAAAATGAAAAAAGGAAAGAAGGAAATACCATCTACAGATGTATTTTGGAAGTTACCAATATTTATCACTGAATTATGGGATTGGATGAAACTGTATTGAAAAGGCATATAAAAAGGCCAAAAGAGAGCCAATTACTATAGTTAGCATTATCTTTTATATAACCAAACCCAAGCTTACTTAGTCTTGTTTCTCCTTCCTGAGTTTCCAGTAATGAACAGATATTCAACTTGTTATAGCCAGAATTCTCAATGGATGGGCCATGTCCCAACTGTCTGACCTTGGGCAAGTTACTTGACCAATGAAGCTTCAATTTCTTGGGCAATAAAATGAAGATATCAACCGTACCTAACTAGGGAGACTGTTTAGATGATCAAATGCAAAAATACATGTAAAACTGTATCTGGCACCACAGTAAAATTATGTTAGCTATTATTATTGGCATGAACACTAACAATGATACCTGTGATCATTTGATAATTACTGAATATGCTCTAATATCAAGAACTGATAATAAGACAAAGGTGGCTCATGGGTTTTCTGATTATTCTAGGTTCCAAGATTAAACTGGTTATATCTTTTCCTATTTGTGTCTTCAGGCATCTTTTTGGGGACATTCAACTGAAATTCTCTGAAAATGAAGTTCAAAAATACCCTAGTGCAATACTACATCTCTCAAAACCAAAATTTTTACTGATGACCTGAAAGAAAACTGAGGCTAAATAAAAACAGGTGAGCAGGCACCAGTTTAACTAAAACACTGGAAAGAAAGGTACCAAGATGAAGAGCACTGTATTTATTGACAGAATCTCTTTTCACTCTCAGAAGTGTCCCAGTTAGGTGGTTAAGTCACCCCACATATAAGGCTACTAATTCTGAAAACTACTAAATTGAATGAGATACAGATCCTGGCTTCAAGGAACCTACCGCTTATTAAGGACAATAAAGCACATGTATCATTAAATATTCATGGCAGATGCAAGAGAGCAAACTAAGGTTTTGGACTGAGGTCAAATCTTACTTGGGGTATAAGTAAGGGTATACTGAACTTCAGTATCTTTAACATATTTTAAACATTTAAACATTTAACATATTTTAAACGTTTTATTCAATCAAAATTGAATATACATTTAATATAAATCAACAAGCGATATCTGATTAATTAAACAGCACTCCCCTTCCACCTTTACCATTTCTGCTTTCCCAGAAGTTAATCACTTTTACCACTATTAGTTGATTCACTTGGTGTTTATGTCCAAATCTCAAAGTAATATGTTTTATCACTAATTTACTGGCTTTTCCTCCCAGTTTCAGGCATCACAAATTGGCTTTTCTTTTCTTTCTTTCTTTTTTTTTCTTTTTAAAGATTTTATTTATTTATTTATTTATTTGACAGACAGAGATCACAAGTAGGCAAAGAGGCAGGAAGAGCGGAGGAAGCAGGCTCCTCGCTGAGCAGAGAGCCCGATGCGGGACTCGATCCCAGGACCCTGAGATCATGACCTGAGCCGAAGGCAGAGGCTTTAACGCACTGAGCCACCCAGGCGCCCACAAATTGGCTTTTCAATGAGGAAGATAGAAATTTAGTTTTCCTCCTTTTCAGTGTATTTACCATGTGTACCATCCAGCCACCTATTTATCCTCTGGTTGTAGGATTTCTTAACTGTCTTGCTATTGACATCTAGAGCCAGAAAATTCTTTATTCTGAGCGCCTGTCCTGTGCATTGCAGGATGTTTAGCAGCATCCCCAACCCCTACCAGTGGATGCCAACTATGATAATGAAAAGTATTTAGATGTTGCCAAATGTCCTTAGGGGAAAAAAAAATGACCCCTGGTTAGGTCATTGGGTAAAATCAAGATTCAATCTTTACATTTATAACTGTGTATGCTATTCTTAGATAAACCACTAACTGCAAGATTTCCGTTTTTCCTTACAGTCTTCTTCTATTACTAAGACTTTTTATTGTGAAAAGGCCTGTCACTAACCATTAATGTGGTGGTGGGGGGGAGGTACATCATTTATAAAATATCTATATTTTATGGAAATATTCTTGTATTTGCCAACTGCTTATGAGGTATTTTGCATCACTGAGATATACGTAGCAGAATGGAGAGACTTTCTCTTGGGGATGAGTGGCAGACAATATAGTAATTCAAGAAAGTCTGGATATATAATTGCTGCCTATTTTGACTATGTGTATTTTGGTTTTACTTCTGTTTGTTTTCATTTAGGAGTAAAAAGTGGATCATCTATGTGCAAGCTTCATGCTCTTCAGGTGATATTCATTACATGTTGTAAAGTTTATGAACTCATTGCCTTTAACAAAAAGTCATGGTCTAAGCAGATATAAGTAAATCATCCATTAAAAAAATACTTGTAAAAAATATTAAGACCTTATAAAAATACTGGTTCACTACCAAATGAGTTCACTGTATTTTTGCCATGCACTCCTTTGTTGTTTTTCTTTTAAAGACTTTATTTATTTAAGAGAGATCACAAGTAGGCAGAGAGGTAGGCAGAGAGAGAGAGTGGGAAGCAAGCCCCCCACTGAGCAGAAAGCCCTGTGTGGGGCTGGATCCCAGGACCCTGGGATCATGACTGAAGCCAAAGGCAGAGGCTTTAACCCACAGAGCCACCAAGGTGCCCTGCCATGTACTCTTCTGAAAAGATAACATCTATGCTAAATCATTTTTACCTATTTTGTTTTTAAAGACTTTTATTCATTCATGAGAGAGAGAGAGAGAGCTAGAGGGAGAAGCAGGCTCCCCAAGGAGCAGGGAGCCCACGCAGGACTTGGACAATGACCTAGGCTGAAAGGATCCCGGACAATGACCTAGGCTGAAAGCAGACGTTTAACCATCTGAGCCACCCAGGCGCCCCATTTTTGCCTATTTTACTATTTATTTGTTTTTTAAAAGAAAGTCTGCCATTTTTTTTTTTTTAAGATTTTATTCATTTATTTGTTAGAGATAGAGAGAGTGCGAGCACAGGCACACAGAGCAGCAGGCAGAGGCAGAGGGAGAAGCAGGCTCCCTGCCGAGCAAGGAGCCCGATACAGGACTCGCTCCCAGGACACTGGGATCATGACCCGAGCCGAAAGCAGCTGCCCAACCCACTGAGCCACCCAGGCGTCCCCACTTTTGCCTATTTTAAACTGTTCATTGTTCTCTTCCATAAGCCACATCCAAAAGCTTTACTAAAAATGCGGTACGGTACATATAAAGAAAATAATAAAGCTAACATATAGAAGTCTTTCTTTAAAAACTTAAAAGTTAACTATAGACACCTATTGTTTCTTCTATAAGTCTTGTACACTTCAGGGTTACTTTTCCCTTAACCTAACCACTAATATCCTCATCCAGTAAAATAGGGGTTACGAATATTCCTGGTTTTGCATTTATAACCCATCTTGAATAAATTGTTTTGTATGGGGAAAAAAATGGGGTCAAAGCTCATTTATTTCCAAATAACCAAAAATGCATCCAACCTTGTTAAAAAGATCTTACTTTTCCCATTAAAATTATATGGTACCAATTGATGGAAGATAGCAGAGTAGGAGGGTTTTGAGCTCACCTTGCTCCATGGATGCAACAGAGAACAGCTATACCCAACACAACTAACTAGAAATTACCTAAAGACGGCAGAACATATCTTCCATGGCTAATCATAGAAGTTCACATTGAAAAGAGATGTACCTGGGAACCAAATACCTGGTGTAACTAACCACAACTAGAAGGGACCTCACAAGTGTGGAGAAGAAAGGCTTAGACCCCACACAGAGCACCCTTGGCACTGGGGATCTGCACTGGGAAGATGAGTTGCTGTAATGTAGAGCTTTAAAAACCAGCAGGGGTTATTTCCAGAAGCTTTAAAAATCAGTGGCACTGGGGCGCCTGGGTGGCTCAGTGGGTTAAGCCTCTGCCTTCGGCTCAGGTCATGACCCCAGGGTCCTGGGATCGAGTCCCACATCGAGCTCTCTGCTCGGCAAGAAGCCTGCTTCTTCCTCTCTCTCTTTCAGCCTGCCTCTCTGCCTACTTGTGATCTCTGTCTGTCAAATAAATAAATAAATAAAATCTTTTTAAATAAATAAATAAATAAATAAATCGGTGGCACTTATATGAACCACTATAGGAACAGGCCCCTTTCCTTGCACCCCACCCTCTCCCCCTACAGGAGTAGGGAGAGACTCCTAGGAGAGGCTCCTCCCACGAGAGGAGGCTGTGTGGTCTTTGTGCTAGGGCTCATTAGCCCTATCCATCCCTCTGCACCCTCTTGGGATGTCTGGCCACAGAGTGAGGTGTGCTCCTATATCCTGACCCTGACCCCCTATATTCCTACCATCGTATCTGGCTCACCTCTGCTTGAAAAAAAGCAATGCTTTTCCCTTAAAAGAAAAACAAAACAAAGCAAAACAAAACAAAAAACCAGTGTGGCTTAACTCTGGAAGCTTTAAAAATTCAGTGTGCTTAACTCCAGGACAGCTGGAGGGTGATAGGAAACCAAGTCC
This sequence comes from Neogale vison, assembly GCF_020171115.1. Taxonomy (NCBI): domain Eukaryota; kingdom Metazoa; phylum Chordata; class Mammalia; order Carnivora; family Mustelidae; genus Neogale; species Neogale vison. Next base: position 82,611,173 of record NC_058095.1, read on the forward strand.
TCACCCTTCAAGAGGCAGCATACTAAATAATGACCTGAGACATAGAAGAGAAGTAACAGTTTGAAAGGCATCTGAGGTACATACGAAGATTTATTGACTTGTCTGAGAATGTGTGCCAGAGGGGCAGGATCTACAGATTACTCTAAGAAAAGTGCTGGTGGGTACCATTCCCTCCCACCCCTGGCTTAGATATCTGGTCATTTGCAAGAGCCAACACAAATACTCTCCATCTACCTTGCTAGCACTGTGTGCCCTGCCCATCCAACCAGGAAGCCTCAGCTGGGACTGACACCACTCTAAAGTGATTCCCGCCCTGGGAAAGTGGGGGTAAATAAGCCCACCCACCATGCCTACAATTCTTGTAGCTGGAAATCTTAGGTGGCAGCACAGGGAGCAAGACCTGCCCTTTGATACACTATAGCTGTGACAGAAAGGGAAACTGCAGACTGCTAGGCTGATGGCTGCCCCACCCATCAATGAGACCACAAGCAGCAGCCATGACAGGTTCCTTAAGAGCACCCAGAGCAAACCCTGCCTAGTGCACCCACAGCAAACAAAGTGGGTCACTATAGGTGTGTGGCTAAAGGGAATTGTGGCTCAGTTACAACAGAGGGTACACAGCCCACACAAGGGACATCCCTGGAGCATTTGGTTCTGGTGACTAGGAGAAATTGTGTTATAGGGCACCACAGGACTTCTACATAATGCCACCATTTTCAAGACGAGGATATGTAGCTGACCTTCTTAATATGGAGAAACAAACACAGAAAATTAGATAAAGTGAGACAGAGATTCGAATGTGGCCCAAATGAAAGAAGAGGACAAAATTACAATAAAAAAGCTAAATGAAATGGAGATAAGCAATATGCCTGACAAAGAAGTCAAAGTAATGCTCATAAGGATACTCACTGGACTTGAGAAAAGAGTAGATGAGCTCAGTAAGAACTTCAGCAAAGAAACAGAAAATACAAAAAAGAACCAGTCAGAGCTTAAGAATTCAGTAACTGAAATAGACTAGAAGAAGCAGAACAGAGCAGCAATCTGAAAGAGTACTGGCAATCATTCAAGCTAAACAGCAGAAAGAAAAAAGAAAAAAGAAAAAAAAAACAGAAGAAAAGGTTAGCAACATCATTAAGCATAACAACATTTGCAGTGTAAGGATGCCAGAAAGAAACTTATTTCAATAAACAATAGCTGAAAACCTCCCTAATCTGGGGAAGTAAAAAGGTTTAGGAAGCACAGAGAGTCCCTAACAAGATGAACCCGAGAAGGTCCATGCCAAGACACATAATAATGAAAATGACAAAAAGTAATAATAAATACAGAATTTTTAAAGAAAAGAAAATAGTCACAGAAAAGGGAAACCTAAGGCTATCAGCTGATTTTTCATCAGAAACTTTGCAGACCAAAAGATAGTGGTATGATATATTCAAAGGGCTGAAAGAAGAAACCTATGACCAAGAATACTTTACCCAACAAGATCATCATTCAGAATAGGAGAGTTTCCCAGACATACTAACAGTTAGAGTTCATCATTACTAAATCAGTCTTACAAGAAATGTTAAAGGGAATTTTTTAATAAATATTTTATTTATTTCTTTGAGAGAGAGAGAAAGCACAAGAGTGGAGAGTAGGGACAGAGCGAGAGGGAGAAGCAGACTCCCCACGGGGCTCCATCCCAGGACCCTGGGATCATGACCTAAGTCGAAAGTAAAAGCTTAAGTGCCTGAGCCACCCAAGCACTCCAGAAATTCTTTCTTTTAAAGATTTATTTACGTTATTTATTTTTTTTTAAGATTTTATTTATTTATTTGGCAGACAGAGATCACAAGTAGGTAGAGAGACAAGAGAGAGGAAGAAGCAGGCTCCCTGCTGAGCAGAGAGCCCGATGTAGGACTCAATCCCAGAACCCTGGGGTCATGACCTAAGCTGAAGGCAGAGGCTTTACCCCACTGAGCCACCCAGGCGCCCCAAGATTTATTTACTTTAAAGAATATATGTCGGGGGACAGTAGGGGGAGAGGGAAAGAGAGAGGGGAAGCAGACTCTTGGTTGAGCATGGAGGCCAATGGAGATCTCAATCCCAAGACCCTGAGAGCACAACCTGAGCCAAAACCAAGAGTCAGACATTTAACTGACTAATCCACCCAGGAGCCCCACAAGAAATGTTAAAGAGAATTCTTTTTTTTTTTTTTTTTTTTAAGATTTTGTTTATTTATTTGACAGGGATCACAAGTAGACAGAGAGGCAGGCAGAGAGAGAGGAGGAAGCAGGCTTGAGCCTGATGCGGGGTTCTATCCCAGGACCCTGGGATCATGACCCGAGCCAAAGGCAGAAGCCCAACCCACTGAGCCACCCAGGCGCCCCAAAGAGAATTCTTTAACTGGAAAGAAAAGGTTGTAAGTCGCAGAAAATTACGAAAAGAAAAAAATTCACACGTATAAGCTAATACATAGTAAAGGTAGTAGATTAATCACTTATAAAGTCAGTATGGAGTAGTAAAATCTATTGCATCTACAAAAATTAGTCCAGGAATATGCAAAATAAAAGGATGTAAGTAAAATATGACATCATATACATAAACTGTGGAAAGGAAGTAAAAATGCCTTCAGAATGTATTTGAAATAATGCAACCACCAACTCCATCAACTTAACAGAGACTGCTATACTAAGACTGTTATGTAAGATGTTAAATATGAACTGAATGGTAACCACAAATCAAAAACTTGTCATACACAAAAATAAAGAGAAAGGAATTCAAGCGTAACATTAAAGAAATCCATCAAACCATAAGGGATGACAGCAAGAAAGGACATACAATTGTAAATATCTATGCACCAAACACAGGATACATAAATATACAAAATAAGTGTTAACAGAAATAAAAGAGAAATTGATAGTAATAGAGTTAATAGAGGGGACATTAACACCTCACTTGCATCAATGGATAAATCATCTGGACTACAAATCAACAAGAAAACTATGGCTTTGAATAACACATTAGACTGGATGGGTAGAACAGGTATATACAGAACATTCCATCCCAAATCAGCAGAATACATTCTTTTTAAGAACACAAGAAAACACTCGCTTGGACAGATCACATGATAAGTCTCAATAAATTTAAGACTGAAATAAAATCTTAAAAAAAAAAAAATTAAAAAAAAAAAAAAAAAAGACTGAAATCATATCAAGCATCTTTCCTGAGAACAAGAGTATGAAACTACAAGTCAATTATAAGAGAAAAATGGGAAAAAACAAAATAGATGGAGGCTAAAAAACATTCTACTAAACAATCAATGAATGGGTCAATGAAGATGTGAAGAGAAAATAAAAATAAATATGGAGATAAATGAAAATGATAAATGAAGATGGTCCCAGATCTTAGCGAAGAGGAAAAGTTTATAGCAACACAGGCCTACTTTAAAAAAGCAAAACAAATCTCAATCTACCATAAACTTAAGAGCTAGAAAAAAGAACAAAGCAAGTCCAAAGCCAGTAAAATGAAGAAAATAAGAGTAAAAATAAATTCAGAGATTAAACACATAATAGAAAAGACCACTTGAAAAGATAAAATAGAATTGATAAAGCATTAGCCACTCATCAAGAAAAAAAGAAAACTCAAATAAAATCAGAAATGAAGAATAATGACAGAAACACAAAAGATTTTAAGAAAAATTACAAAAAATTATATGCCAACATACAGACAACCTAGAAGAAATAGGTAAATTCCTATAAAAATATAATCTTCCAAAACTCAATCAATATTCAAAAAACTCTCAACAAAAGTCCAGGACTGGCTTCATAAGTGAATTCTACCAAACCTTTAGGAAAAGTTAATACCCCCCCCCAAAAAAAAAGAAAGAAAGAGAGAGAGAGAGAGAAGAAAAGTTAATACCTATTCTCTAAGAAGAGAAGGAAACTAGCTTAGAATAACCAATAGATTTCAAAACTCATTTGAGAGGAGAGCTGAATGACAGATCGACAAAAATGGAACTAAATGAGATTCTAAGATAAATTTGGTTAATGTAAGCTAAGAGGAAGAAGATATTGTATACTTGATCATTTAAAATGCACTGAAAAGAATTACCTGTTTATATTCATTGACACAACCTTGGCAGCAAAATCTTGTCTGCTGACCTTCAATGATCAGGACATTGTTTCCAGCACTTTTACTGGGCAAGTACTCTCCACACTGTTCACAGCAATTCATTATCAGACCATTGGCTAACCTGTACTTATTAAAGCACTGGTTACTGCACAGTTTATGTATTACATTATTAACGCTGACTTCATGGCGAATCTAAAAGAAAAGCCAGAATTTATTAAACAAATGAGTCAGATTAACACAGTAAGCAATGAGACAAAAATATAACTCCCCCCACCACTCCAAATAAAACCCAAAACAAAAAAAAACAACCTCTAGTAATTTCTCAGTGGAAGAAATATTCAGAGAAAAGACTAAAAAGCACATTTTGTCACTCTTCCATTTTTATCTCTGATTTCTTTATAAAACTGATTTTACAAAAGAAAAAGATTCATAGAACAAAAAACCCCTATAAAATCAGTATTAACTTCTCCATAGACACTTAAGAACTGGAAGAAATGAACTAGCTTAGAAGACTTTGATATGACCTTCTTCAAAGAAATGGATTAGGAATTTCTGGTATTAAACTTCATTGCCCTAGAAAATTTATGAAAGGGACTAAAGAAATAGTATTACCATATTCAGGATGGTATCTGTATATACACAAGCAAGGTGGTTCTTGCTTTGCTCAGTTCTGTGGTAACTAAGATAAAATCGTGTCCTCAATTTGCAAGGCTCTGGGAAACACCAAATTCAGTCACCAAGGACTGCGTTAAGTGAAGACTGCCTGTATGAATGTTTCTTCTTTTAGCAACTGGAAAGATGGCAATACCACTTAAGAAATGTGAGGGTATCAACACACCTACACTCCACTTGTTCTACATGTTCTTGTACCAGCATTGGTTGCATCTTTCACATCCTGAACCTATACTTTTATTTAGAGTGATTAGTAAGAACAAAATTCACCACAGAACTAGTGCTTTGTTTGAGAGCATATTCAATTTCATGGAAACAGCAGTATACTTTCCATAGCATGCAAATGGGGTATCTGTTCCTAAGAGAGTTAGTTCTAACATATCCTTATCCTTCCCCTTAACATCCAGGGCATTATTAGTAGATGGCAGTGCATATAAAAACACTGAAAAGTTAAAATTATCCCTGTTAACCTAGATAAAAACTGAAATAAGATATAAAAATCCACACCTCTGTTAGTTTACTACAGATTATACATCTTGATTTATTAATTCTTTTTCTAAGATTCTGGTTGTCTTCATAGGGAGGCAAAGACGTACTATAAAATTCTTGGGAGGAGTCTCTTGACTCAACTTGAGGAACAGTAGTAGCCTTTTTTGTAGGTACATCGCTGAAACCAAAGATACAGACATAACCTAAGAATACTGCACTTTAATAAAAGTCAAATATATGAACAATAAGCAACATTTTTTGTTTTTTCATGATTTAATCCTAGGAATCAACTATAATTTTTGGACCTAACAAAACATACTTTTTTGTTTTCATTGTCAAGCATTCCTAATTAATATGGCAAAAGATGATTTGGAGGTAAAAACATTTTGTAACAAAGAACCTTATCACAGGTTATTATGACTTTTTGAAGCATTCAAAAAGGGTGGCAACAACTTGGTAGAACTAAGGTAAAAGATGGGGAAGGGATGAAGCAAAGACAGTGGCAGGGAAAGGGTCAAGTTATTTCTATGTCTACATTCCATTTCCTACCAAGAATAAGGACAGTACAAATGAACCCATAGCTCTGATACACCTTAGGATAACTCAAGCTCAAAAAACCTGAAGATACCTTTGCAACAACTGTATCCATGAATCTGTGTAGCTCTCCAATTACATTCAACATACATCTATACTGCCAGAATTCAACTATTTGAAGCCATGTTGAAAAGTAAAGCTTACTTTTTACTTGTAACATTGCGTTTCTTTGGAGTGCGCTTATGAGAGAAAGAAGAAAGGCAGGTGGTAGAACAAAAGAGGTGAACTGATCCTTTTCGTTGATAAGCTGTCTGTCCCTTCTGTAAAGGTTTTCTGCAGTGTGCACAAGTGATTTTAGCTGGTTTTGTAAGTTGCTGTTGGACTGAAGACTGGAAAATCTGTTTAGGAAGGGAGGCCACTGGTGCTAAAGAATCCACACCTGGCTGTTTCTGATTACGGGGAAATGATGCTGACTGGGAGATCCAAGAATCTTGAAAACAAAACACACAAGAAAAAGTCATGAAACAAGTCAAAATTCACATCAGAAAAATATGTTCAATTTTCATTTTGCGTAAGTTTAACAGAATAATGACGAAGCCCTATAAACAAGTGGTTAAAGCCAGGCAGCACTGTTGTACAATCCCAGGGGAATGCTTCACTTTGGGGTTGTTTTTTTGGTGAGGAAGAATCTTAAGCAGGCTCCAAGCCCAGCAAGGAGCCTGATGGAGGTGGGAATGGATGTGGGACACTCAATCTCATGATCCTGACATCATGACCTGAGCCAAAATCAAGAGTTGGTTTCTTAACCATCTGAGCCACAGAGGTACCCCCTCCACTTTGTATTCATAGTGAACGATACTCTATTGTGAAAATTTAGTATGTGTTGACTCTTGAATCAGGTAATGCGGTAATCATCACTTAAGTCAGAGACCCCAAGTTCAAAATGCATCTCTCTCTCTCTTTCTCTTTTTCTTAGTATTTTATTTATTTAACAGAGAGAGACACAGCAAGAGAGGGAATACAGGCAGGGGGAGTGGGAGAGGGAAAAGCAGGCTTCCTAATGAGCAGGGAGCCTGATGCAGGGCTCAATTCCAGGACCACAGGATTATTACCTAAGCTGAAGGCACAAGTTTAACCAACTTAGCCATCCAGGCACTCCCCACTCCAAACACTTTTTAAAGCAACTATTTCTACAATTCCTTCTCAGCCTTCTAAATATTATTCCATAATCATTAATACAAGTGATAGGATTATCTGGGAAGACTCAAGTTTTCCTAACTTCACGACAGGGACTCCTCCATCATATACTGTTAGCTTGTAAAGGTAACAGTGTTTCTCAAACTTTAACATTCATGAGATCACTCGGGAATCTTTTTTATTTTTATTTTTTTTAATAAATTTTTTTTTCAAGATTTTATTTATTTGACAGAGAGAGATCACAGCGAGAGGCAGCGAGGCAGGCAGAGAGAGAGAGGAGGGAAGCAGGCTCCCTGCTGAGCAGAGAGCCCGATGTGGGACTCGATCCCAGGACCCTGAGATCATGACCTGAGCCGAAGGCAGCGGCTTAACCCACTGAGCCACCCAGGCGCCCCACTCGGGAATCTTTTTTAAACAGAGATTCTAGGGGTGCCTGACTGTCTCAGTTGGTAGAGCATGTGACTTTTGATCTCGGGTTTGTGAACTTGAGCCCCATGATGGATGTAGAGATTACTCAGAAATAAAATCATATATATAATATGCATTTATACACACACATGTATATACATGTACATTCATACACGCCATCTATATAAATATAAATCCATTCATTCAAAATCAACAGGTCTAGGGAGGGGTGTAAAGTTCTCCATTTCTAACTCCTGCATGATGGTGAAGCTTTGAGGCCCCAGAGTACTGAACTATTCTATCACTATCTTCAAAAACAGTTTTTTTAGGAGGGCCTCGGTGGTTCAGTTGGTGGAGCATCCAACTCTTGATTTTAGCTCAGGTCGTGATCTCATGGTAGGATCTAGCCCCAGGTCAGGCTCTGAGCTCTGCCAGGACTTTGCCTGGAAGTTCTCAGCCTCTTCCTCTCCTCCAGCCCCCACCCACCCTCCATTAGGCACTCTCTCTCCAAAATAAAAAATAAATTAAAAAAAAAAAAAAAGAGGGGGGAAAAAAAGCTTCTGTCATTAGTGAGAGATCTACTGCCCCCAAAGGCCTCTCACAGGATTAATATGGAGAACTATATTTTCATTCCTAAATTCCTACCTACTGCTTCTTATTTTCTTTGTACTATTTCAAGATACCTTTATCTTTATAAAAAGATGTATTTATTTTTACAAGAGAGAGACAAGAGAGAGAGAATGCGTGCGTGCACCAGTGGTGGAGGGGGTAGCGGGAGGACAGAGGAAGAAGCAGACTCCCCGCTGAGCAGGGAGCCTGATGCAGGACTTGATCTCAGGATCCTGGGATCATGACCTGAGCAAAAGGCAGATGCCTTTTTTTAAAAAAGATTTTACTTAAATTTATTTGACAAAGATCACAAGTAGGCCGAGAGGCAGGCAGATAGAAAGGAGGAAGCAGGACCCCCACTGAGCAGAGAGCCTGATTCGGGGCTCCATCCCACAACCCTGGGATCATGACCTGAGCCGAAGGCAGAGGCTTTAATCCACTGAGCCACCCAGGCACCCCCCAAAGGCAGATGCTTCACCGACTGAGCCACCTAGGCGCCCAAGATACTACCATCTAACAAGCAAAAATAAAACAGATAACAAATACAATTCTTTCATTCTACAGAATGACAAGCTGGCAAATATGGAATGTAGTATAATAAAAGTTTTTTAGGGGGCACTGGGTGGCTCAGTGGGTTAAAGCCTCTGCCTTCGGCTCAGGTCATGATCCCAGGGTCCTGGGATGGAGCCCCGCATTGGGTTGTCTGCTCAGCGAGGAGCCTGCTTCCCCCCCTCTCTCTGTCTGCCTCTCTGCCTACTTGTGATCTCTTTTGTCAAATAAATTAAAAAATTTTAAAAAATAATTTAAAAAAAAAGGTTTTTTTTATCACCTAGGGCTAAGTTTCATTACTGATAAATTTTCTTACTTCTGAACTACTCTAAAGAAAATAAAATTACAGATTCATCTATAGAACAAACATAGGTTGCACTCGGGGAGCACTTTTTTATATATCATCTGGATGCCACACTAGATTGAATAAAAACAAGGATTAAAAAATAGCAACAATTACAAGATTTGTCATTAGCATTAAAATGGGAGAAATAGGGGTGCCTGGGTGACTCAGATGGTTAACTAGCTGCCCTGGCTCAGGTCATGATCCTTGTCAGCAGGGAGTTTGCTTCCTCCTCTGCCCCTCCCCCTACTCTTGCTCTCTTTCTGTACCATTCTCTCACATAAATAAAATCTTTTTTAAATTTAATTTTATTTATTTATTTGACAGAGAGAGAGATGACAAGCAGGCAGAGAGGCAGGCAGAGAGAGAGGAGGAAGCAGGCTCCCCGCTGAGCAGAGAGCCCAATGCAGGGATCGATCCCAGGACCCTGAGATCATGACCCGAGCCGAAGGCAGCTGCTTAACCCACTGAGCCACCCAGGTGCCCCTCAAATAAATAAAATCTAAAAGAAAAAAAAAACACCTCTCTGCCCCTTCCCCCATGGGCACATCCGTTCTCTCTAAAAATAAATAAATAGATGCCCCTGGCTCATCAGTTAAGCGGCTGCCTTCAGCTCAGGTCATGATCCCAGGGTTCCGGAATCAAGCCCCACAGAGGGTTTCCCACTCAACAGAAAGCCTGCTTCTCCCTCTCCTTATGCCTGTCACTCCCCCTGTTGCGTTCTCTCTCTCTCTGTCAAATAAATAAATAAATAATCTTTAAAAAATATAAAGACAAACAAATCTTTTAAAAATACGGGAGAAATAAAAACTCTGAGCAAAAAATACTGGGCTTTTAAATTTTGTGGACATATCCATAAAGACAGCATATTTATACATATATATAATTATGGAATGTGAGACAGCTGCTTAGGACAATAATTAGATTCTGAAAAAAAGTTTTTAGACTTTATTTATTTGATAGAAGACACAGAGAGAGGGAACACAAGCAGGAGGAGTGGGAGAGGGAGAAGCAGGCTTCCCGCTGAGCAGGGAGCCTGATGTGGGGCTTGATCGCAAGACTCTGGGATCATGACCTTAGTCGAAGGCAAATGCTTAACAACTTAGCCACCCAGACGCCCCCTGAAAATTTTAAAAAATATTTTATTTTTAAATATCTACATCTAACATGGGGTTTGAATTCACAACCCTGAGATTAAGAGTCAAATGCTCTTCAAACTAAGCCAGCCAGGTGCCCCAAGATTCTGAAATTTCTTTTTCACAGTAGCTCTGGTGGCTATATAAATAAAACAAATGCTTCCTTTGTTAATAGCACAACTGTTTTATTTCTCTAAATTTCAAATTTTCTTATTTCATCAATTTTAAAATTTCATTTTATTTTTGGTATTTGTATCTCCAGCTTAAACTTAACCTTTTAATCAAATTCTTCCATGTCCTATCCTAAGAATGTTTTAAGAGGAGAAGGGCCCTAGTAGGTTACTTAGTCCAAATCCTGGTTATATACAAGGAAAACTGAGTCCTAGAAGTTACATGATTTATCCAAAGCTTAATAAATACTAGATACCCTACTGACTTTTAGACGTTACTCATTTGTTCTCACATCTAAACTCTTCTGCTTAAAAATATTTCAGCATTTCTACTATAGTGTTGGTCTGCTAATCTGAAAAGTTCTTTGGGTGTCTCACATAAAGAGACACCAAATCCACTTTTGGTGGTTTTTTTTTTTTTTTTTGGACTGTTAAAGAATAATGTACACATAAAGGTTTATAAATCTTTATGTGTGGAGCTCAATTAAATTTTTTAAAGTCTTTTTTTTTTTTTTTTTGAGAGAGAGAGAAAGGGGGAAAGGGAAAGAGAGAATGTGAAGCAGGCTCCACATCCAATGCAGAGCCTGACACGGGGCTCAATCTCGACTGAGATCCTTTTTTTTTAAACTTTTTTTTTTTAATTTAAAGATTTTATTTTATTTATTTGACAGAGAGAGATCACAAGCAGGCAAAGAGAGAGAGAGAAGGAAGCAGGCTCCCTGCGGAGCAGAGAGCCCGATGCGGGACTCGATCCCAGGACCCTGAGATCATGACCTGAGCCGAAGACAGCGGCTTAACCCACTGAGCCACCCAGGCGCCCTCGACTGAGATCCTAACCTGAACGAACCCATATGAAGAGTTGGATGCTCAACAAATGAGCCACCCAGGCACATGGCTCAATTAAACTTTTTACAGTGAATATATGACCTGACCACCATCCACATCAACAAACAGAAAAAGTCCAATATCCCAGAAGCCTTGTCTTTTCTCAATAATTTCCTTCTTTTCGGGGCACCTGGGTGGCTCAATGGGTTAAGGCCTCTGCCTTTGGCTCAGGTCATGATCCCAGTGTCATGGGATTGAGTCCCGCATCGGGCTCTCTGCTCCGCCGGGAGCCTGCTTCCTCCTCTCTCTCTGTCTGCCTCTCTGCCTACTTGTGATCTCTGTCAAGTAAGTAAATTTTTAAAAATCTTAAAAAAAAAAAAAAAATTTCGGGCCCTGGGTGGTTCAGTGGGTTAAGCCGCTGCCTTCAGCTCAGGTCATGATCTCAGGGTCCTGGGATCGAGTCCCACATCGGGCTCTCTGCTCAGCAGGGAGCCTGCTTCCTCCTCTCTCTCTCTCTGCCTGCCTCTCTGCCTACTTGTGATCTCTCTCTGTCAAATAAAAATAAAATCTTTAAAAAAAAAAAAAGAATTGTGGTGAGAAAACACATTTCTGAAAAAAAAAAAAAATTTTCCTTCTTTTCTTGTAAGCCATCCCTATTCGAACTTCAAAGATTAGTTTTCTCTTATTTTGAAATTCACATACACTGAAAATCATACAGTATGTACAATTTTGTGGTTAACTCAACATCTTGTCTGTAAGGTTCAGTCATATTACGTGCAGTTAATATTCCACTGTGTGGCTAGAACTATTTATCAATCCTGTTGATGGACATTTGATTGCTACAAATTTTGACTATGATTTCTGTACACGTCTTTAATGGTCTCTTAAGGTATTTATCCTGCATGTGGTTTGCAAATGTTCTTGAACTTGTAGGCTAATGTGTTTTTTTTGCCATTTTAGAAAATTCTCAATTGTACCTCTTCTGTCTCATTTCTCTCCTCCTCCTCCTGGAACATTAAACACATGGGGCTTTTTGTCAGTATCACAGACATTTTACATTCTTTTCTGGTTTTCCATCTTTCTATGATTCAGTCCGGACTTTTTCTTATTTCTTCCAATTCACTTATACTCTTCTTCAGCTATGCCCAACCTGCAGTTAAAATGCAGTTCCTTAAAATCTTTATCTAATAATCCTATTATTAGGTCCCTTGTAGGTTCACCTCTACTGTCTTTTCATTTTCCATGATATGGCCTTGTCTCCTAATGTTCCTGATTACTTTTTATTGTGCTTACAGAAAAAGCTGAGGCTCTATATTATGTCAGCAACCCAAGCCAGAGGTTGGAAGTAGTTTTCGGGTGGGGGGGGGGTGCTGTTTGTTTTTTCTACCAGTATCCCTCTTTGTGAACCCCTGTGAATCTGTTGAAAGTTCTTACAGCCTTCCTCTGTTTTTTTCTAGAACTATGCACCCATAAGAGAAAAGCGGCATCAAATGACAGATTACTTCTCTGGACTCCTTCTCTTAGATCTTAGGACGTTAATTTTCCCACTGTATTTATGCTCTGTGATGCTTCTGATGCATATTTTACATATTTTGCCCCTCTTCCCCAATACCTTTCTGCAAAAGGGACTGGAATTACCTAGTCTTTAATTATCAGAAATAGAATGCCCTAGTATCAGAATAATAGCCACAAATGACTATAATGCAATAAAAATAAAACAGATGCAAGAGCGATTTCTACATAAAGGTATTTTATGTGATGAGTTTTTTGCTGTTTATATAAAGATTTGTAATGAGTAGAAAACTTTTGCTGAAAAAGTCAACGCTAGAAGTTAATGAAAGGATTAAATGACTCAAAGGTCCATTCTAATGGATATCATCCTATTTTCATAAGATGAAATGCAAAGGTTTATGTGTATTTTATGCAGAGCCATAATTCTGTATGATGAAATTTGAATATGTAAGCCCTAGATTTATTTGTAATTCAACTCCAGAAACCTTCATTTTCTTATTTTTTTTCCCCCGTTTTGGAAATCCTTCTACTTATAGAAGTAGAAAGCACACAGAAACTAAAGGGGGAAAAAAGACTTTTCACTGCCTGACATAGACAAGAGGCCACAGCAAAACAGATCCACCATCTCCGACTGCTCTCGGCAAGATCCATCAAAGCACTGCCACAAGCCTGACAGTTGGTGAGCATCCCAGAGGAGGGCAAGCACACCTAGAGAGAGAGAGTCCTGCCCCGGGAGAGTGGAGGACAACCACACGCCAATCTGCCTGCAAGCACCACCCACCACCAAAAGCTTCTTAGGGGACAATACAGGGAAAGTGTCTGCAATCCGGGCTACTTCATCTCTGGTGGACAACTGGTCTGACTCAACTCAAACCCAAGGCAGGCGGCCCCCGACTGGCCCACTAACACCACGGGGACCAGACTGTGCCCACAACAGGCAGAGAGCCATCGCGGGCAGGACTAAAGGCAACACAGCTCCACCACAACAGTAGAACACCCCTGGAGCAACATACGTAGGAGACACCCCTGAAGTACCAGGCTCTGGGGAACAGCGGACATTGAACTGCAGGACCTTTTTATCATAAAGCTACTACTTTCAAGTGTGGGAGACATGGCTTACTTTCCTAACACAGAAATAGACACAGCAACAGACAGAATGAGGATACAGAGGAATATGTCCCAGATGAAAGAACAGAAACCAATCAGAGCAAGAGACCTAAGCAAAATGGAGATAAGAAACATGTCTGAGGGGCACCTTAGTGGCTCAATGGGTTAATCCTCTACCTTTGGCTCAGGTCATGATCCCAGGGTCCTGGGATGGAGCCCCACATTTGGCTCTCTGCTCAGCAGGAAGCCTGGTCCCCCCCCTTCTCTGCCTACTTGTGATCTCTGTCAAATAAGTAAATAAAAATTTAAAAAAAAAAAAGAAAGAAAGAAACATGTCTGATACTGAATTTAAAGTAACATTCATAAAGAGCATCTGGAATTGAGAAAGGAGTGCAGAACCTTCATGAGTCCCTCCACCAAGAGACAGCAGCCTCAAAGAACGAATTAGAGCTACTGGACAGAAATAAAAATAGACCACCTGGAATAAATAGCAAACAAGAGGAAGTAGAAGAATGGATCAGCCACCTGTCCATCAGGACAGAGTTATGGAAAATAATCAAGCTAAGCAGATTGGGGGGGGGGAATACACAAAATGAGAATAGACCCAGGGAACTCAGCGACAATGTCAAGCATAACAGTCGCATGACAGGGATCCCAGAAGGAGAAGAGCGAGGAAAGGGGGCAGATTTGTCTGAAGAAAGAATAGCTAAGAACTTCCTGAATCGGGGGAAGGAAAGAGAAATCCAGATCCAGGAGGCAGAGAGAGCCCCCAACAAAACCAACCCAAAGAGGTTTGCACCAAGACACAAAGTAATTAAGATGGCCAAAAGTAGCGATAAAGACAGAATTTTAAAAGCAGCAAGAGAAAGGAAAGCAGTGACATACAAGAGAAACCCCAAACAGCTATCAGCGGCTTTTTCAGCAGAAACTCTACAGGTCAGAAGAAAGTGGCATGATAAATTCCAAAGGCTAAAAGGAAAAAATGTAGAGCCAAAAATACTCTATCCAGCAAGGTTTTCATTTAGAAGAAGAGGTAGAGTTTCCCAGAAAAACAAAAGTTAAAAGCAAAACCAGCCATGTCCCTGTCACCCAGGATGCCATCGGCCTGTGGGTCCTAAATCCACAGTCCAGCCGCGGACCTCTTGCCCGAGTGAGCATGCCACAGCCTGCCACCAGCCAAGTCAATACGCCTTCACCACAGATTGATGAGGACTCAAACTGACAACTTTCCCCTCAAATTTCAGCCCCTGTGCTCAAGTTTGTGTGCAAAAGTGGGCATAATTATAACAGCAGAATGAAGCATTCCACACAGTGACACTAATTCTGTGGCATATATCATGGATCAAAGATTGTACTAGGCCGAGAACACCTCCAACAAGCAATCAAAGAACACATACAGCATGAGGCTAATTACTAAAAGAAACAAACCCAGGAAAAATAAAACAGGATGAAATCAGAGAGGGAGACAAACTGTAAGAGACTCTTAATCATAGGAAACAAACTGTGGGCTGCTGGAAGGGAGGTAGGTGCGGTACCTGGGGGATAGGCATTAAGCCGGGGCACTTGATGGAATGAGCACTGGGTGTTCTACGCAACTGATGAATCACTGAACTCTACCTCTGAAACTAATAATACACTGTATGTTACTTAACTGAATTTAAATAATAAAGAACCCCCCCCCAAAAGAAACTAAAGTAAGACACTCTGACTCAAAGTAACAAAATAATAATAATAATAAAGTTGGTGCCATCTGCTTCTACAAGTCTGGGAGAATTTAGTTTTACTAATGCTAACAGCAAGCAAAAACAAAACCTAGGGCCAATATTAAAATTAGACAACGTTTACTACTCTACATCAAAGTTAGAGAAAATCAGCAACAATGACAGAGACTGTTCTTTTGACAGCTGACTTAACATTTAAGAAAGCTTCAAAAAGAACTTCACCATCACTTTTCACCTGACAACTTGGTAAACATTCTTTTTAGAATTCCATACTAAGTGTTATTATTTAAAGACTATACTTCTGTAACTTTTGCCCCCCAAAATATAATTTTAGAGAACTCAGGAATGTTGCAAATTCATGCATACTTCATAAATAATAGAAATTTGTTGCCATGAATCAAACAAAATAGTTTAAATGTATGTAATCTAAGAACATCTCCATTTAGATGAATGTCAAGTGAGCTATTCTGTGCTTCTTTTCTGTTACATTTTAAAATCACCCATACTTCACATTATAAGAAAATATAGAAATGTAAAATACACTTCTGAATTAGTGAGATAAAGAGCTGACAAGCCAAGACTAATTGAAACTACTTCTAAATAACATTTTCAAGTTTCATTTATGCCCACAATTTGAGTGAAATATATAGTATAGTATAGCATCTAACTATAGTATGCTTTTCCATAGCATCAATCTATGCTATACTTTTATTTATTTATTTTTAAAGTAGGCTCCATGGAGCCCAATGCAGGGCTTGAACTCACGAGTCAGATGCCCAAGTGACTGAGCCACCCAGGTGTCCCCCATGCTATGCTTTACACTGAAAATCATCTTTGGGGTGTCTGAGTGGCTCAGTCTGTTAAGCGTCTGCCTTCAGCT
Organism: Neogale vison; assembly: GCF_020171115.1. Lineage (NCBI taxonomy): Eukaryota > Metazoa > Chordata > Mammalia > Carnivora > Mustelidae > Neogale > Neogale vison. The sequence continues at coordinate 82,627,435 of NC_058095.1, forward strand.
CAGATTCACAATCCCAGGGTTCTGGGATCGAGCCCCCATGTTGGGCTCTCTGCTCAGCAGGAGCCCCCTTGTTCCTCTCCCTCCCATTCCCCCTGTGTACACTCTGTCAAAGAAACAAAATCTTTAAAAAAGAAAAGCATCTTATTTATACACATTTTCCAATAAATACCCAACTTCATCAACTTATCTAGAAGGTGAAAAATGGTGAAAGCAAACATTAAGAAACAGGTGGAAAAGTTTCTGGTTTTAAGTCCAGAGCTTATGTGTACAAAAGATGGAATTCATGCTTATACAAGTAAACATCTACAATTTAAGAATGAATTATGGAACAAAATATAGGTAGAAGAGCAAGAGAAATAAACAGATCCAAAAGGACAATTTTGTTTTTCTTCTTCTTCTTCTTTTTTTAAAAGATTTTATTTATTTGCCAGAGAGAAAGCAAGAGAGCGGCAAGCAAAGGGAGAAGCAGGCTCCCCACTGAGCAAGGAACCCAACCCGATCCCAGGACCCTGAGATCATGACCACAGCCAAAGGCTGACACTCAAAACTGAATGAGTGACCCAGGCACCTCTGAAGGACAGTTTTCAACGGACGCTATTTAAAGTCTTCAATTGCTTTTAAGTTTAACACACCCTTTGTTAGAGATCGCAAGTTTTTATGACATGATTGCTCAGATTTAATTCTTATTCAATAAATGAAAGATGTACAGTTATAAATAGATGACAAACATGAACAAAAAGTTTGCAAATAAATTTTTAAAACTTCAGTGATGTGTAAATTAAATTAAGATGGCATCACCTTCCAAGGACCAGTTTAGCAAACATTAAATAATACTCCTATCCTCAAACTTATGATACGGAAAAATTAATGCTGTAAGGAAAGTAATACCATTTTTTGGTGGGGGGTAATTTTGCATTGACCATCAAAAGTTTTAAAAATATGTTGACATGGGGTGTTTGGGAGGCTCAGTCAGTTGGGCATCTCACTCTTAGTTTTGGCTCAGGTCATGATCTTAGGGTCATGGGATCAAGCCCCAAGTCCAGGTCTGCTTGGGATTCTCTCTTCTCCCTTTCCCTCTTCCTCCTCGCATGTGCATGCACACACATGCTCTAAAATAAATACATAAAATCTTTAAAAAAAAATATGTTGACACTGTCTTTTTTTTAACATGTTGACACTTTGACCTACAATTCCACCTATAGAAACTTTTTTCAGTAAGAGAAGTGTGCCAGTTTGCAGAAACATTCATGAAAAACCTCTTTACAATCGCAAAGACTAGAAACAACTTCAAATAACTACTAAATGATATATAAATATAAAAAAGATAATTCTGTTTGATGAGAGCTAATATGATGAAATGTCAAATACTCCTCCTTCCCTCACTCCAGGTCAAAAACAAGGCAAGGCTTTTTATACTCTTACCAGTTCTATTCAACACTGTATTAGAAAAAGAAAGAAACAGGGATCTGTGAGGCCAAACGATTTCCAAGATAATACTACCATTCTTAGCATTTTTCACTGTGTTGGCATTTACAATAATGGTGCAAAAGCGGTAACAGGTAAACTGCTGGGAGTTGAACCAAATTGTATTTCTTCACTATCACACACCTACAATAAAGAAAAAGTGTCACCTGTACTTATGGTAGCAACACCAACTGGTGAATACAATTCTGATACTAACTTGGAATTAGCATTGGACCCCACAGGTTTAAAGGCATAATCCCCCAAGACTGCCAGTCACTTCAGATGCCACCCATACTTCTGGCCAACTAGCTATAAATCTGGGAGGTTCCCAAGACCGCCCCCTCCAAGGGGCCTTAGGAGAGCTCTATACTTATAATCACAGTTTTAATATTAAGGATTCAAATCAGGACCAACCAAATGAAGAGACAAAGGAGGTTAAGAGACAAAGGAGGTTAAGAAGGCCCGACAGAGATTCTGTGCCTACTCTCTATGGAATCAGGTAGCATTTCCTACCTGGCACATTGATGAACACACCAACCAGTAGGCTGCATTGAGCTTTGGGGTCTACAGTTTTTATTGGTGCCTAACTGCATGTTACTGAACTCAATCTCTAGCATCCCTCTCCTCCCTTGAGGTTGACTGGCTAAAACCTCCAATACTCTATAATCATATGGTTGGTTTTTCTGGAGACCCTCCCTCAGCCTTTCTGTCACTTCACCCAAGTCTTAGCCCAAATTCAAGTGCAATCCAAAGGGCTCATAAATAGAAAACACAACCCCAATACTAGGGAAATTCCAAGGATTTAGTCTTTCTCCTAAGAACTAAGGACACAAAAGCCAGTAAACTTATGTATTATACAACAGATGTCTGTGATGAAATAGTAAAAATTATTATTACTTTTACTAAGTTTAAGCTTTCAACTATATGTTAATATTTTGTATGACAGAGAAACACGCATAAGCAGGAAAGCATAAATAAACCACCTCTGTTTCATACCGAAGTACAATGGTTGTCTGAAGGAAAAATGGAAAAGTGCTTGTAAAATAGTTAGATTGCAAGCTGAACTACTTTTTCATGAAATACCATTTTTACTTGAAAAAATGACAAACTGGCTATTGACATTTTCTTGAAAATAAATCAAGAAAAATTCACTTCAAGAAAAATGATAGTATTAGTTGCTGAGAAAATTTGAGCTTTCAAGTGAAAATTAGCGTCTTTGAAAACTGTATCCACTACTGTCAGCTTGACAGCTTTCTTAAGTGTCAACATTTAAAATAAAGTGTCAACATTCCTAAGTTCATTCATAAGTTCATCAATATTTTCCAAATATATACTTTTTTTTCCAATTTATTTATTTTCAGAAAAACAGTATTCATTATTTTTTCACCACACCCAGTGCTCCATGCAAGCCGTGCCCTCTATAATACCCACCACCTGGTACCCCAACCTCCCACCCCCCCCCTCGCCACTTCAAACCCCTCAGATTGTTTTTCAGAGTCCATAGTCTCTCATGGTTCACTTCCCCTTTCAATTTACCCAAAAGCACATACCCTCCCCAATGTCCATAACCCTACCCCACTTCTCCCAAGCCCCCCCCAAATATATACATTTTTTAACTGACTAAAGCACAATGTTACCAAACATATAAAGGTAAAAAATTCATTCACAGATCAATGAAACTTAATGTAATAAAGTATGAAAACCTCACTAGATGGTTTCAGATTCTACACTGTTAACAAATTTTAAGAAACTGCCGTTTGTCAAGTTTTGGTGCTGTGTTAAAAAACCTCACAACTATCCATAATTATCTGGAACAGTGCTCTCCTCTACAACCAAATGTCTATGTGAGGGCAGATTTTTGTTTTATACTTAAAACAAGATACAGCACAGATTCAATGTAGAAATAGATGTGAGAAGATACCATATACTTGCTGTCTTCTACAACATCAGACTTTAAAGAGATTTGCAGAAATGTAAAACAATGCCACTGTTCACTAAATTTTTGAAAATAATTTCACTATAGTTTAGTGTACAGTTTCAACAGTAAAAAAATGGAAAATCAGGGCGCCTGGGTGGCTCAGTGGGTTAAGCCGCTGCCTTCAGCTCAGGTCATGATCCCAGGGTCCTGGGATCGAGTCCCGCATCGGGCTCTCTGTTCAGCGGGGAGAGCCTGCTTCCCTCTCTCTCTCTCTGTGACTGCCTCTCTCTCCGTCTACTTGTGATCTCTCTCTGTCAAATAAATAAATAAAATCTTTAAAAAAAAAAAAAAATGGAAAATCACAGGAACACCCAGGTGGCTCAGTTGGTTAAGCATCTGCCTTTGGCTCAGGTCATGAACTCAAGGTCCTGGAATTGAGCCCCCATCACGCTCCCTGCTCAGAGGGGGTCTGCTTCTCCCTCTGCCCCTCCCCGTCACTCATGCTTTCAGATGAATTAATCTTGGGGGCAGGGAGGGAAACCATAGGGAAAAAAAAAAAAAAGTAGAGGAATGGGTATCTCAGGCAGAAGTATTTTATGGACACAGAAACTTTTTTTTTTTAAAGATTTTATTTATTTATTTGACAGAGCGAGATCACAAGCAGGCAGAGAGGCAGGCAGAGAGAGAGGAGGAAGCAGGCTCCCTGCTGAGCAGAGAGCCCGATGTGGGCCTTGATCCCAGGACCCTGAGATCATGACCTGAGCCGAAGGCAGCGGCCTAACCCACTGAGCCACCCAGGCGCCCAGAAACTTATTTTTTAAAGATTTATTTTTTTCTTTAATTTTTTCTTAAGATTTAATTTATTTATTTGACAGAGAGCGAGCGTGCACCACGTAGGCAGCGTGGCAGGCAGAGGGAGAGAGGGAGAAGCAGGCTCTCCACTGAGCAGGAAGCCTAATGAAGGGCTTGATCCAGGACTGTGGGATCATGATCTGAGCCGAAGCCACTTAACTGACTGAGCCACCCAGATGCCCCTACCTTTCTATTTTAGACAGAGAGAGAGAGAGAAAGCGAGCGCGTAAGCACAAGAGCACCTGTGTGAGCATGAGTGGGAGGGGCAGAGGGAGAGAGTATCCCAAGCAGAGTCAGAGCTGATTATGGATTGAGTGGTGGGGCTCAATCTAATATACCTGAGATCATGACCTGAGCAGACACCAAGAGTGGGACACCAAATCAACTGTGCCACCCAGGAGGCCCACAGAAACTTCTATTTCTAAAATGACATATTAAAATTTAGATTAAGTAAACCAACAGAACACAAAACTATATATAATATGCTCTGAATTTATTTTTTAAAACCACAGAGGCAAAAACTATATTCAAGCAAAGAAACCAAAATTTTAACAGTAGTCCCTGCTAGTTAGTGGGATATGGTAACCAATATTTTCTATTTCTAACCATGTTTCTTACAAATGTTCTGTAATAATCAGATAGTATTCTCATAACTACACAAAAAGATTAATTTTAAAAAGGAAAGAAAAAAATTCTAGCATTCCATTAAAAGAGTAAATGAGGATCTGATGTTTAGCTACTTTTTAGAATTTCCCAAAATTCTGGGGCGCCTGGGGGGCTCAGCGGGTTAAAGCCTCTGCCTTCAGCTCAGGTCATGGGATTGAGCCCTCCATCAGGCTCTCTGCTCAGAAGGAAGCCTGCTTCCCTTCTTCTCTGTCTGCCTCTCTGCCTACTTGTGATCTCTGTCAAATAAATAAATAAAATCTAAAAAAAACAAAACAAAACAAAAAAAAACTATTAAAAATTTTCCCAAAATTCTAAGTTGGTCAACAGCTTATAAAGCACTAGAACAGCCAAAAAACAGTACCTAAACAAAATTTAAAACTCTCAAAGCCCCACACTAACTCATTACAAAGCTACCAAAAAGATATGCTAATTTTTTAAACAGCTTTCATTTATATTTTAACAGAACAAGTTGGTCCATGTAAATTGGTTTTTTTTTTGTTTTCTTTTTTTAAAGATTTATTTATTTGACAGAGAGGGAGGGGGAGAGAAAGACACACACACACAGACTAAGTAAGTAAGAGAGGGAACAAAAGCAGGGAGCATGGGAGAGGGAGAAGCAGGCTCCCAACTGAGCAGGAAGCCCAACTGGGGCTTGATCCCAGGACCCCAGGACCCTGACCCAGAAGGCAGGCACTTACTGACTGAGCCACCCAAGCACCCTGTCCCTCTAAGTTTTAAAAATACAGGGCTCTGACTTAAGGGCAAGAAAGCTGACCAACTTTTAAGATAAAGCAACTAATAAAATGCTGATTTAAAATAAAAAATCAGAGACAAGAAGTCCAAAAATAACCACCCCGCATGCAAAAATTGAAATTTCACGTTATGTAATTACAAATTAAATAAAATTCGATTATTACATATTTCTTTATTTCTTCATTTCACTATTTTTTTTATTCTATCATTTTTACATTAAAATAAAGATACTAGTTAGCAGGGTGGTGGCAGTGAAGTATGGAAGTTTTCAATTAAAACACTTCAGATGGGACGCCTGGGTGGCTCAGTTGGTTGGACGACTGCCTTCGGCTCAGGGCATGATCCTGGAGTCCCGGGATCGAGTCCCACATCGGGCTCCCAGCTCCATGGGGAGTCTGCTTCGCTCTCTGACCTTCTCCTCGCTCATGCTCTCTCTCACTGTCTCTCTCTCAAATAAATAAATAAAATCTTTAAAAAAAAATAAATAAATAAAAATAAAAAATAAAACACTTCAGATGTATAACACATTGGGTAAAATAGACTTAATTTCTGAAAAATCAGGGACCAAGTAAAATCAAGTATAAAATATTTTATATATATATTTTATTCTTACTATGGAAGTCAAGAGAAATAAAGTATTTCATATATAGAAGGTAAATAAAATCACTTACTGCTTACCAGGACTATGATGAGTTGCATATTCTCCATTCTGAAATTCATCTCCTGCCACATTCATTCTACCAGGATTAAAAGGTCCTACTGCAGTCTTGGTCTGTGAAGTCAAAGATGGGGTGTATGTTTGTATATTAACACCAAAATTACTTGACTGAAGTCCTTTAGCGACATCTCTCAAGTTGGTATTTTATAGTGCTGTTTTATATGTGTAATCATTAAGTTCGTATCTCGCCCAGCATTCACAGAGCTTATATCTGTTTCTAAGGTTGTAACATTAGTAATAGGAATTTCAGAGTCGATTCTGTAGTGATAACATTATTACCCATTCCTGAATTTACCTTACTTCTTGAAAGACTGGAAGTGGAGAAATCCAAATCTTTGGTTCTATTTTTAGTTCCAGGAAGTCCCCATTCAACAAAATTGGAAGAATTTTTCTTTTCCCCTCCATCTGTTTTTATGTCCTCTTCATCATCGATAACAATTGTCTCACTCACATTTCCCTTCTGAGAAGGCAAATCTCTTGAGGCAGGAAGAATTATGGAATAGTTTCCTTGTAGCCTTTCATTTCTTGATGAAGCAAATATAAAATTTCTTTGATCAGCTATTGCTGGAGTAGAAGTCGAAGGAGGTTGTATAGATTCAATAAATACGACATCCTCATCATCATCATCACCATCTTCTACTGATGAATTTCTACATCTGTTAACTAAAGGACTAGCTGGGTTACCAAATGAATTTCCTATATCCATGAGACTAGCTGCGATGGCTTTATGCTCTAATAAAACAGGAGTTTGTTCATCCAAGTCTAATCCTCTCACTGAACATTTATCCATGCCAAAGAACCTGTAGGAAACAGAGAATAGTTAAAAAAAAAAAAAAAAAAGTACTCGTATGATTACTGAGCTTTATCACAATGGAATAACACAAAGGAAATTTTAAATTCTCGTGACTTTTACCTAACTTTTAGGGAAAAAATTACTTATTTTGTTTTTTCTCTCCCACTAACCATTTAATGCTTACCTCAGAATTTAATGGAAATTAATCATCCAATTTGTGGTACTCCTTTAAAAATTTACTCATAGTACTTATTTATTTAACCTACTTATCCTTTACAATGAAAAAACAAAAAAAAACACAAGTCTTCCTTTGAATTAGTAACAAAACAATTCTATCAAATACCAATAATCCTGGGTCCAAGCTATAATTACTATACTTTTATCTACTAAAATAACTATGATATAGTCTAATCCTTATTTCCCTAGTATCTTTGGTCACTGATTTTCAAATTCTCTGCTTCCGACAAAACTTTGATTAAATCTTTCTGAATCTTTCTTGTTTTTGTCCAGAAACTGCCAAACATTGTTATGGGTGTTCTACGTAAAATTCCGAAAACAGCCCCATAATGTAGGTATAATTTAATTCACTTAGCAAATCAGGAAAGAGGGGCGCCTGTGTGGCTCAGTGGGTTAAGGCCTCTGCCTTCCGCTCGGGTCATGATCCCAGGGTCCTGGAATTGAGCCTGGTATCAGACTCCCTGCTTGGTGGGGAGCCTGCTGCCCCCTCTCTCTGTCTCTGCATGCCTCTATGCCTACTTGTGACCTCTGCCTGTCAAATAAATTAACCTTAAAAGAAAGAAGGAGTAATGATAAGAGTTATCATTAAAACAAAGATATAGGGGCGACTGGGTGGCTCAGTTGTTAAGCGATTGCCTTCTGCTTGGGTCATGATCCCAGAGTCCTGGGACTGAGCCCCGTATCGAGCTCCCTGCTTGGCAGGAAGCCTGCTTTTCTCTCTCCTACTCCTCCTGCTTGTGTTCCCTCTCTCACTGTGTCTGTCACATAAATGAATAAAATCTTCAAAAATTAAATAAATAAAAGACATAAATAAAACTGTTTTGGGACGCCTGAGTGCTCAGAAGGTTAAGCGGCTAACTTTGGCTTGGTAACTTTGGCTTGCATCGTGACCTTGGCGTCCTGGGATTGGGCCCCTAGTCAGGCTCCACCCTTACTCTTACCCCACCCTTATCTCTCTCCCTTTGCCCCTCCCCCTACACATGTTCTCTTTCTCCCTCAAATAAAAATCTTTAAATAAATAAATAAATAGTGTTTTGCCCTTTTGTATTTACTTTTAGTGAATACTTTTAGTCACTTTAGTGATCAGTTGCTTTTATTTCCTGAAGGTTGATATATTTATCTTTTTTTTTTTGTAAGATTTTATTTACTTATTTGACAGAGATCACAAGTAGGCAGAGGGGCAGGTGGCGGGGTGGGGAAGCAGGCTCCCTGCTGAGCAGGAAGCCCCATGCAAGGCTGGATCCCAAGACCATGGGATCATGACCTGAGCCGAACCCACTGAGCCACCCATATATCAGCCACCCCTGATAAATTTATCTTTTTAAATAACTGTGGCAAAATAGTGGTACCTGGGTATCTCAGTCAGATAAGTGGTTTTTTTGTTTTTTTTTTGTTTTTAAATATTTCACTCATCCATTTAAGAGAGAGCACAGAAGGAAAAGTGAGAGGGAGAAGCAGACTCCCCGCTGAGCAGAGAGCCTGATGTGGGGGCTCAATCCCAGAACCCTGAGATATGACCTGAGCTGAGGCAGATGCTTAATCCACTTAGCCACCCAGGCACCCCAAGTGCTGACTCTTGATTACAGCTCGGGTCTTAACCTCAGGGTCATGGGTTCAAGCCGCATAATGGGCTCTACAATGGGTGTGGAACCTACTTGAAAAAAAAATTTGTGGCATAATACATATAACATAAAACTTACCATTTTAGCCATTTTTAAGTGTACATTCAGTGTTAGTTTCTAAAATTTTTTAAAGAAGGTTTATCTTTATTTGAGAGAAAGAGTGAGCATAAGCAAGGGGGGAAGGCAGAAGGAGAAGGAGAAGCAGACTCCCCACTGAGCAGGACTTGATCCTAGGACCTAAGATCATGACCTAAGCCAAAGGCAGTTAACAGATGGAGTCACCCTGGCACCTTATGCTTTTTAAAATTAGCAAGTTTCTGGCTAAATTTTTTTTTTTAAGATTTTATTTAATATTTGACACAGAGAGAGAGATCACAAGTAGGCAGAGAGGCAGGCAGAGGGGGAGGGGGAAGCAGGCTCCCTGCTGAGCAGAGAGCCCAATGTAGGGCAATGTAGGGCTCGATCCCAGGACCCTGAGACCATGACCGGAGCTGAAGGCAGAGACTTAACCCACTGAGCCAGCCAGGTGCCCCTCTGGCTAAATACTTATTAGTTGAATAATTCACTAGCCATTCAATATTCAATTATGTTTACACATACAATTACATAGAAACTACATAATAAAAAGAATCTGTTAGATTTTTAAAAAAAGATTTAGAGAGAGAGAGAGAGAGAGGGAGCATGCTCCTGCACACACATATGCATGCATTTGTGCCACTGAGGGGCATATAGGGAGAGAGAATCTCAAGCAGACTCCCCGCAGAGTGCTGAGCCCAACTGGCAGGGAGGGGGAGAGCTTGATCTCAAGATACTGAGATCATGACCCGAGCCCAAACCAAGAGTCAGATGCTCAACCAACTGAGCCACCAAGGCACCCCAAGAACCTGTGATTAAAAAAAAAATATTAGCTCAAATAGAAATGTTTAGATTATGACAAGATTAGCACATGATGAGAAAGGTAAACTAACTTACTTTATAAACCTTCAAAAATTAAAAACCAACAGGAAAGTACTTAGAAATATTTAATTATTGAGGTACCTGGCTAGCTCAGTTGCTAGAACATGTGACTTGATCTTGAGGTTTTTTTGTTTTTTTGTTTTTTTTAAAGATTTTTATGTATTTATTTGACAGTGAGAAATCACAAGTAGATGGAGAGGCAGGCAGAGAGAGAGAGAGAGAGAGAGGGAAGCAGGCTCCCTGCTGAGCAGAGAGCCCGATGCGGGACTTGATCCCAGGACGCCGAGATCATGACCTGAGCCGAAGGCAGCGGCCCAACCCACTGAGCCACCCAGGCGATCTTGAGGTTTTGAGTCTGAGGCCCATATTGGGCATAGATTAGTTAAAAACAAAATCTTTAAAAACAAAAAAAAAAATCATACCATAAAAAAATGATTGTTTTAAACGTTCATTTTTTTGGCCACTTGTAACTGTAAGCTCTATAAAAAAATAATCAAGAGGTAGGTTACAGGGGCGCCTGGGTGGCTCAGTGGGTTAGGGCTTCTGCCTTCGGCTCAGGTCATGGTCCCAGGGTCCTGGGATGGAGCTCTCTGCTCAGCGGGGAGCCTGCTTCCCCCTCTCTTTCTCTGCCTGCCTCTCTGCCTACTTGTGATCTCTGTCTGTCAAATAAATAAATAAAATCTTTAATTAAAAAAAAAAAAAAAAAAGAGGTAGGTTACAAAAACTGTTATTTATCACTAATTAGTCCTAAAACATGTCCTGTTGCATCTCTGCAAGCTTACACTGTCAGACAGGTCTTTCTTACTATTAAAATATTTATATATTTACATGAAAATAATCTCAACTCAAAAGCCAACTTCATGTTTAGTTCCTGTTAGTATCTGCCACACGCATTCCCATTTAATCAGAAATAAAATTACTATCTAGAAATCAATAGCTTGAAGGGACTAAGTTGATAGAAAGATCACATACAACTAACTTCATTTCCTTCCTTCATTTCCTTTTAACAGCCATAAACAAAGGTAAAGTTCCCACTCCCAAGGAAAGAAAGAAAAAGAAAGAAGCATCAAGAAGAAACAAAGCAACAAAATTTTACAAGCTTAATAGTGAATGGATGAGTATTAGATCTCAGCCTGAGATAAACCAACTCTAAGAGTGAGTGGAAAAGCTGAGAGAAACATCCTGATTTATGCTGGAGAATTTTCAATAGGCTCAGAAACCAGTAGCTCCAGATATCCCTGAAACAGGGGAAGGGGGAGCTAAAACGAGTTTGTGAGATCCCAGATTCAGTCTTTCCCTCCAGGTTGAGGATGACAAGTTTTTTCCTACCCTGGCACAAGTTCTAGACTCATTCTTCGGATAGAACTTAAGATTTTTGTCTGGGGTTCACCAAGCATGGGTAAATGGTTCAGTATCATGCGTGTGAAATGTCTTCTCCCACTCGATTCCCATACAGCTGGCAACCAGATCACGATCTTCGAGGCATGTACCTCTTCCCTGGAAACTTTTTTCTCCAAAACACTCTTCTCTGTAGAATTAGGAACCAGCAAAAAAGGAAAGACCTAAAGATACTGACTTAAGAGATGACCCACCACTTGGTGAAAAAAATCATCCTACAGGGAAGCTCACAAATTGAAAGCTCCACACATTTTTCTAACCTGCTTTCTCTACTTCCAAATTCTTAATCACAAGTAGACCAGTCAAAAATAAATATCTGATGAAAGCTTCTAATAATAATTACAAGGAAAGAAAAAAGAAAACAGAAGTAGATAATCCAACAAAAACAAAAATAAAATGAAAAAAAAAAACACAAAATTATCAGTACTCTAGACGGGTGATGAGTAAAAGATCATTAAAAATGTCCAGGTCAAGAGTAGCATGCTCTACTGACTGAGCCAGCAAGGCGCCCCAAGAGAGCAGAAATGTCAACACTGTTCTGGCTGGTACTAAAATCTAGTTTTTTTGTACTACATCATGCTGCAAATACCTCAGAACACTCTGAGAAAAATGGCTTTTCTAAGTGATAATAACTGAGTCAGTGACTTGTTACCTTGCCAATCTTTGTCCCCAGTAGTTCCCTTTCTCTGAGAATGCCCAGCATAGCTCTAGAACCATAACTACATCCCACCAGCTCACAAAACTCCATGGAATGTGAAATATCACCACTTCAAGGATCCTAAGAAAATTACCTAACAAACAATTTCCATTCCCAAAAGCTAGGCATAGCAATCTACATTGTGACGCCACATGTCCTAGGTCTAACTAAAATGGTGTACTGTGAAGAATAGAGTTAAGTGCAATGTCAAGTTAGGTAAGGAGCAACAAGGCCAAGGGGGAAGGCAGGAATACTACAATGTGAGTTATTCTAATCTCAAGTTTCTTTTCAATGACCAACTGTAAATTGTTGGATCAGCTTTAAAGGACAAAATAGGCAGGATCTAACACTGTACTGAATCTCAGGTAATAGATACAGAATCAGTGATTTATTTTTCCAAATCACCATCTTCAGATTCTTAATGAAGTTTTTATTCAGACTCCCCAAAAAATCATTATTCAGACAAGGATTGGTGTTAAGAAGCCATTAACTGAATATCTGACAGAGAATTGGACATTTTATTGTACCAAAATTAAACATCACATAGATTACTTTCTGGTACAAGGAAAAGATGCATTAACTTCAGGCTGTCACTACCAATTCAGTGATCAATCTTAGAACCACATTACTGTAACTACTACATTATATATTTCCTGATTTACTTTTACTGGGAAGACTGTTAGGGTACTTAAATACAAATCTTCCTCAAGCATAAGAAAAACACGAAAAATAATCTCTGTCAACCTTAATACAACATAAGATTCAGTACATTTTTCTTTAATCCAAGAGCAAAGAAAAAAAACAGTTTTATCCATTGTGAAAAAACAAGAAGTTAAATTCAACTTAAGTCGTGTTTTGGAACTCTAGAAAATGCCAGTGGTTTTTATCAGCAAGCATTACCAGTGCTTTCCGAAGGGATTACCCAGGTTTGGCTCTGAGGACAGGGGCCACCTAAGCAATTAGCTTTTTGCCTTCAAGATAGCAAAGATAAATCGCTTAACTGCGGCAGTAAGTGTATAAAGTAAAAAATCAGGGTGCTATTACTCACAAAGGGTGTGTTTTCTTTTAATATCGGGCAACGTTTCACCAGGTAAGTCTGAAGGTGATTCCTGATCCTAGAACGACAGGAGAGGATGAGAAATGATTTAGTTCCAGCCAATTTAGAAGCAGCACCAACTCCTAACTACCAGAGGAAGTAAAGAGTAAGAAATCCAGGAGTATCCATGCCTCCTCCACCCTCCCCCACCCAACAATGCTGTGGGGAGACAAGGTTAAAAAAAATAATTAAAAAAAAAAAAACCTTTAAGAACCCCAACGACTAGACAAAGCTACATATCGTTCTTTAAATTAAAAAATGGAAAGCGGAGGGCAGCAAGCTCGATCTAGAGAAGGGTCACGCGGGTGGTTGGAGGGCAAATGTTATCTTGACGCCAAAAAAGGAACCTGTATTCCCTCCTAACTTTGCACACCCAGCGTCATTTCCGTCCCTCCCCACACCAATTCAGAGATGAAGGAAAGCTCAAGTCTCCGCTGGGCTGCTATCTCTTACAATTGTCCCAAGCAGTTGCTATGACTCCGAGACTTCCCGGCTTGTCCGCCATTACAAACTTGCCCGAATTAGACACGAAGAGAAGACACGAAATGCCACGAAAGGAAGAGCGACGGAGGGCGCCGGGTGGGGGAAGACGCAGCACCCGCGACCAGAAAATCCGGGACCTCCGGTGGGAGCGCAGCCCGGAGAGCGCGAGAACAAACTGAAGCTCCCCTCCCCCCACTTTCCGCCGCCGCCGCCACCTCCCCCCCGCTCCGGCAAGAAAGAAAGAAAAATACCCCGCGACCTCCCACAGCCCCGACCCGGGGAGCCCCCGCCCCCCGAGAGACCCCAGCCTCTGGCGTCCGCCTCACCCAGCCCTCCCGGCGTCGCCCTCATTCTCGCAGCCCTTCTGGCCGCACGCGAAGTCGCCTGCGACAGGAGCGGAGCCCGGAGCTGTCCCCGAAGCCCCGATCCGGTAGCGGCGACGGCGGCCGCGCCACGGGGTATTAATCCCGGGTCGGTGGGAGGCTCCGGAGGCTGCCTTCACCCATCTCCGCCTTCCCAGTCGCCTCCGCCTCCGCCTCCGCCTCCCCTTCCCGAGGCTGCCCCGCTCCCGGCCACCGCCACTATCGTCGGACCTGGACTGGAAAGACAGCGGGGATAAGCCTCACCCGGTTCTGGCTGCGGCTCCGCGAAACGAACCTCCCCTCCCGCGGCCCGCCCCGCCTTCGGCAACACGCAGAGCTCCGCTAAATCCAGTCCGGATTTTAGCGCTGGTGAGGAGGAGGAGGAGGAAGAGGCGGAGGAGGCGAAGGAGTCGGTGGCGCGGCCATGCCCGGGAAGACCCCGCCCCCCGCCCCCTCATTGGCTGGCTGGAAGGGCGGTCCGGGGCGCCTCCCGGACGTCCTTGGCTGCGTCTGCCTTCTTTCAGGAAACCCCCCTCGAGGGGGTGGTCTGGAGGGCCGTCCATCAGGAACAGACCACACCCTCCGGCGTTACAGTTCCACTACCTCCTCGGCCGGCTCCCAGCCCTCGGCCGCGTCCCCTCCCCTTCTTACTCCGGCCTACCAGACCGCCCCTACCTCCAGGTCCGTCAGGGTCTAGCAGCCCGAGTTTCGCTGCACGCTGCACCGGACTCCGGCTCCGTACCCGGGGGCTCAGGGTGCTCTCCAGGGCCCCGCACAGCCCGAGGGATGGAGGCCGTGGTCGCCTGCCCTAGCTCGGGCCTGGACGCCCAGGCCCCTGGAGCCGCTCCCAACGACCCTGATCGAGGAGCGACGCGGCCTCGATGTCCCCAACGCCCTCCCTGTCCAATGCCTGAAACCCCCCGTGAGGGGCGAGCCCGGCAAGGTGCTGGAGCGAGGCAAAGTGGGAGGTCGGGGCAGCGCGTGAAGTGAGCTCCCGAATGTGCTGAGGGGAGTGGGAACACTTCCACCCTCGCCTCACCCCCGTGGGGAATTGTCCCCCCACCTCCCGTCATGGCTGCAGGAGGAGACGACGTCCTCCATTTTGTCGGGACTGCTGTGGGAACTTGGGACCAATTCAAAACCAAACCCGTGGGGCTGGGAAACTTGGCCCCGCGAAGCCCCAACTGGGCTCCGCCATTCGGCCGAGGGGACAGCCCTTGATTCCAGCGTCTGCGCCTGAGGGGCCCTTGGGGGACGGGTGCCACGGTGGAGCGACTCAGACGCCGCTCCCCGCCTCCATCAACCAAGATGGAGGAAGCTGCTGGCTCCCCTGGAGCTGGGCTCCCGCCTGTTGGGAGGGGCTGGAGCCTCCCCTCGGTGTGTCCGTCGGCGCTGCCGTCGTCCTCCTTCGCTGCCGTCGTCCTCCTCCGCAGACTCTTTCGGTTGCCCTCCCCCAGCCTCTACCCAGCCTCTCCACTGCCTTCCACCACCTCCTGGTCCTCGACGGTTGATGGGAGACTCCACTCCACAGTCAGCTCAATCGCTTCGCCCAACCAGGGCCCGCCCGATTGCGGGCAGAGAGCGAAGGTGCGGAGTGTTGCGGCGTGCCCCTGGGCGGGCGTGCTGGAGAAAGCCACATCCGCAGTGGGGCCTCTCTTCTGTTCATCGTCTACACCTACGTCTTTGGCGCACGTCACGGTGCTGTGCACTTTCCAAGATTCCATGTAAAGATGAAAGTGAGGCCTCTCTCGTCGTACCCTAGCGGTTGTTAGTGGCATTACACGTGATGGTGTTGGGGAACTAAATGGATGGATAAATGAGACTTCTCAATTTCATGGTTATCTAACACCATTGCCTATTAATAAATAGACGTGTGAGGTTACAACTTAAAGTTTTACACGAAGATGATGAACATGAGGTTTTAAATGAATTAATCTACTCAGTAAAAACTGATGTTGGTTTTAGATGCCGCTTACACAACGTAATGCAGTAGAAATTGAGATTCATTCTAATTACAAATCCATGACCATCATTTCAACCTCACTTGCTATTTTTTAATTGAATAATTTAGGATGTTGTAAGGTCCAAATTAAAAAAATCGTGACACTGATAAATAACAAGACAATGTTACTTATTATGGATATTTTGATAATTAAAGACTTAGTGCTCAGGGAAAGGCAGATAGACATTGTGACCAAGAGTATGTTTTCTGGACCCAAATTGCCTGTCTTTGAATCTTTATCAATAAGTTCCTTAAGCTATTTTAATAGCTGCTATATTGGACAGCATAGATAACAAAATATTTCATGACAAAAAGTTCTGTAGGAAATCACAGCATTCATCTTGAATATTAGGAGAGTGGGGAAAAAGACTGAAAAAACCAATCAGCCATTTAAGCTTTTCAGTCTTCCTTCTTTCCCAGTTTCCCTCATTTTACTGCCTAAAATACATTTTTGTTTTGTTATAAATAGTTTATTAAGATAAGCATTAAATCCCTCCGTCTCTTTTCTCACTGGTCCTTCACCCCTACAAATGTTTTAATCTTTGGTTATGATATACTGTGTAATACTTGGATCATGATTTTAGAAAACTAAGCCACTTTCCAAAAGTAAATTTTGGTTTCAAGTGTATTTTCTCCCAGCTTCATTTTATGTACTGATTCCAAACATTAAATCTTTTTAAAAAAAAAGATTTATGTATTTATTTGAGAGAAAGGGTGGGGTTGGGCAGACAGAGAGGGAGAGCCTTAAGCAGACTCTTCCCTGAGCAGGGAGCCCACCTGGGGCTTGATCTCACAACCCTGAGATTGAGCTGAAACCAAGAGTTGTTTAATGGACTGTACCACCCAGGTGCCCTAGATCTTTTCTTTTTGCATTATCATAATTTTCATTTTGTATTACAATAATATGCATTATTTTGTATTAAACATAATTTTATGAAGAATTTTTATCTTCATGTATGACTGAGCCAGTTGGAAATTAATAATCTGAATTAATAATAATAAAAGCTAAACTTTATCAAGTTCTTACTGTCTTAGAAGTACAATTCTAACTGTAATATGTGTGATTATTCATTAAATCCTACCAAAATTGTCTAAAGTGTTTTTATTAATCCATATTTTATAATTATCTTTTAATTTTTTAATTTTTACCCGTATGATGAAATGGACACAGTTTAAGTAACTTGCCTATGATCATATAGCTAGCAGGTGATAAAGTTAGGGTCAAACAAAGGCAATTTGCTTCTAGAGAATGTACCCTTAGTTACAATGTTTGCCTTTCCATGAGTAAATCAAATCAAAAGATCAGTAATTAGGGGCAACTGGTTGGAACGGTCAGTTAAGTCTCTGACTTATGATCTTGGCTCAGGTCATGATCTCAGAGTTGTGAGATCAAGTCCCATGATGGGCTCTGCCCTGGGGATAGAGCCTGCCTCATATTCTCTCTCTCCCTGAGCCCCTTCCTAGCCCCCCCAAAAATAAAAATTTAAAAGGTCAGTAAGTAATAACATTGTTTTGTTTTTCTTTTTAAACAGTTATTACACAGACATAAAAACCACAAGTGGTCACATATGATATCAGAATTAGTATTATGTATATTCTGTTTTTTTACAATGACTGTATCATCATTTATTTATAATCTGGGTTTTTTTTTAAGATTTTATTTACTTATTTGTCAGAGAGCATAAGCAGGCAGAACAGCAGGCAGAGAGAGAGACAAGCTCCCTGATGAGCAAGGAGCCCTGAGATCATGACCTGAGCTGAATGCAGGTGCTTAACCAACTGAGCCCCCCAAGTGTCCCTATGTTGTTTAAGTAAAGTAATACGTAGTGCCCCACGAGTTACAGGCCTGACTTGCACATGATGCAAGCTCTAATGATTTAGAATTATTATAAGCTTACTCTCAAAATAAAGATGTATAAATAAGTTTATGTGTATGTGGGGTGATAATAGTGTTGGGAGTTTTTGGAATTAACCTCTATGTAAAATACAATGTTTTTAAATGATAAGCAATAAATCATGTTAATTTGGAGTTTATAAGTTCATTATTAATACTCAACATTACCTGCAGTAATTATTTTCTACCTAGACCAGCTAAAGATAATTTTAAGAAGTATTTTACCACTGACAGTATTTAAAATTACCTGAACATAGTGATAATAAAAAACAGACTAATTCTTAGATTTTATCATTGTGTTTAAATTCCCTACAGAAACTACAACTCCCAATTAACAACTTCCCCTGCTGCTCACCCCATCCATGGGATGACATGAGATATACATATTTATATACATTTGTGTATATGTATGCATGTATATATATTTATATATTAATGTATATATATGTATGTAAAATAATGGCATATTGTAATGGCATATTATAATCACCAAGTAATTTATAAATTCATAATAATTAATAAATTGTTAATTTATTAATAATTTAATAATGATTAAATAATGATTATAATATGTCATATACATACATAAACCTAATATATATCACTTACAATGGGTTGAATCTTGTCCTCCCCAAAATATATGTTCACCCAGAACATGTAAAATTAATCTCATTCAGAAAAAAAGGTCTTGGTACACCTACTTGAGGATTGTGAGATGAGCTCATCTCAGATAAGAGTGAGCCCTAAATACAATGACAATTGTCCATAAAACAAAACTGACAAAGGAAAAGTACATGTGAAGACAGAAACAGAGACCTACAAATGGCCAACAGGCATATGAAAAAGTGCTCAATATCACTCCACATCTGGGAAAGACACTTTAAAACGACAGTGAGATACCAACTTATACCAGTCAGAATGGCTAAAATTAACAAATCAGGAAATGACAGATGTTGGTGAGGATGCAGAGAAAGGGGAACCCTCTTACACTGTTGGTGGTAATCTAAGTTGGTGCAGCCACTCTGGAAAACAGTATGGAAGTTCCCCAAAAAATTGAAAATAGAGCTACGCTATAACCCAGCAATTGCACTACCAGCTATTTACTCCAAAGATACAAATGTAGTGATCTGAAGGGGCACCAGCACCACAGTGTTTATAGCAACAATGTCCACAATAGCCAAACTATGGAAAGAATCCATCTGTAACATTGACAGATGAATGGATAAAGAAGATGTGGTGTGTATATACAATAGAATATTATGTAGCCATCAAAACTCGAAATCTTGCCATTTGCAACGATGTGGATGGAACCAGAGAGTATCATGTTAAGCAAAATAAGTCATTTAGAGAAAGAATTATCATATGATCTCAACTGATATGTGGACTTTAAGAAACAAGACAGAGGATCATAGGGGAAGGGAGGGAAAAATGAAAAAAGTTGAAACCAGAGAGGGAGACAAACCATAAGAGACTCTTAATCTCAGGAAACACTGAGGGTAGCTAGAGGTGGAGGGGTGGGGGGATAGGTGGCTCAGTGATGGTCATTGGGGAGGGTATGCGTTATGGTAAATGCTGTGTGTTGTGTAAGACTGATGAACCGCATACCTGTACCCCTAAAACAAATAATACATTATATGTTAATAATAATAGTAATAAAAGGAAATAACCAAATCTCTATCAACAAGGAACAAGTTTTGAAAATTATGTTACATCCAAGCATACTCTCTCCTAGCCATTCAGTTTTTACTTTCTACTCTTTTAGAAACTAGACATTAAAGACTAAGATATTAAAAAGCAACTGCTTATCTGAAAAAATTAGAGAGTGACCATGTATGCCCAGGGGAAGGCTCAGAAAAAATATGAAAAGACCTTAAGTGTACACCTCAGGTTGATTCTTGGCACACAGACAGACTACAAAAATAAAAAGCAATAACAAAATCAATAAACCCTGACAAAGGGTGAGACTCTGATTTCCAGAGTCTGGAAATCACATGGTTGGATTGAAATGTCCAGTGTACAACAAAAAAATCACAAAGCATACAAAGAAAGAGGAAAGTATAGACCAAAGGAAAAAAAATGTCAATTATTAACTGTTGATATAACGGCAGCTACATAGACAAAACTTCAAAATAATCATGTTAAGGATGGTCAAGAATCTAAAGGAAGACATAAAGTCAACAAAATAATGTGTGAACAATAATATAAATATTGATAAAGAGACAGACAATCTTAATAGAAAGCAAAAGAAATTCTGAAGCTAAAATGTTTGTAATGGAATTAAAAATTTCACTAGAGGGATTCAAAGGCAGATTTGAGCAGGCTGGAGGAAGAATCAGTGAACTTGAAGATAGGACAATGGAATTCTGCTGAGAAACAGAGGAAAGGGGTGCCTGGGTGGCTCAGTGGGTTAAGCCGCTGCCTTCGGCTCAGGTCATGATCTCGGGGTCCTGGAGTCCCGCATCAGGCTCTCTGCTCAGCAGGGAGCCTGCTTCCTCCTCCTCCTCTCTCTACCTGCCTCTCTGCCTACTTGTAATCTCTCTCTGTCAAATAAATAAATTAAAAAAAATCTTTAAAAAAAAAAAAAGAAACAGAGGAAAGTTTAAGGAAAAGCAAGTAGAGCCTAAGGGACCTATAGGTCATCATCAAATACTGACATATGCATTGTGAGAGTTCCAGAAGGAACAGAAAGAAAGGGACGGAGAAAGCATTTAAAGAAAAAATGCCTGAGAGCTTCACAAATTTGATGAAGGCATGAATATAAAAAAGAAGTTCAATGAACTACAACTGAAATGAACTCAAAGTGGCCTAAACTGAGACACATTATAATTAAGCTTTTAAAAGTCAAACACAGGGGCGCCTGGGTGGCTCAGTGGGTTAAGCCTCTGCCTTCGGCTCAGGTCATGATCTAAGGATCCTGGGATCGAGCCCCGCATCTGGCTCTCTGCTCAGCAGGGAGACTGCTTCCCCCTCCCCCTCTGCCTGCCTCTCTGCCTGCTTGTGAACTCTCTCTGTCAAATAAATAAAATCTTAAAAAAAAAAAAAAAGTCAAACACAGAACAAGATTCCTGAAAGCAGCAGCTAGGAAGCATATCATCATATATGTGGGATCCTTGGAAGCCAGAAAAAAGTAGGCTGATATGGTCAAAGTGCAAAAACAAAACAAAACAAAACAAACCTGTCAACCATGAATCATATATCAGGAAAAACATTCATTCAAGAGTGAGAAAGAAATCAAGAAAGTCCCAGATAAACAAAAGTTGAGAGTTCATGAACACTAGACCTGCCATGGAAGAAATGCTCAACAGAGTCCTTACTGTGAAATAAGCAGGCACTAGGCTATAACTCATACCTGTATGGAGAAATAAAGCTCTCAAAAAAGGTAATACAGGGGCGCCTGGGTGGCTCAGTTGGTTAAACAGCTGCCTTTGGCTCAGGTCGTGATCCCAGTGTCCTGGGATCCATTCCTATATTGGGCTCTTGGTTGGCAAGGAGCCTGCATTTTTCTCCCTTTGCCTCTGCCTGCCACTCTGTCTGCCTGTGCTCACCCTCTCTGACAAATAAATAAATAAAATCTTTAAAAAAAAACAGGCAATACATGGAAGGTTTAAAGTCTAGTATTATTGTATACAAACCATGGTTTTGTTTTCTACATGATTTATAAGACTCATAAATTTCAAGGAAAATAAATAATTATTAGTGCAAATGCTGGTATCACTGGAACTTTGGTTTGTAACTTTAAATGTAGTTTTCTAAATAATTTAGGGGACTAAGGAAATACATTCCGTTCACATAGACTGAAAGAACAAACATTGTTAAAATGTCCATACTACCCAAAACAATCTACATATTTAATGCAATCCCTATTAAAATACCAACAACATTTTTTTTTACAAAGCTAAAACAAACAATCCTAAAATTTGTATGGAACCAAAGAAAACCCATGAATAGCCAAAGGAATCTTAAAAAGAAAAGCAAAGCTGGAGGCATCATAATTCCAGACTCCAAGTTACTTAGAAAGATGTAATAATCAAAATAGTAAGGTATTGATACAGAAATAGACACATGGATCAATAGAACAGAATAGGAAACCCAGAAATGAACCCACAATCATATGCAATTAATCTTCGCTGAAGTCAGAAAAAATACCCAATGGGAATAAAACTGTCTTTTCAACAAATGTTTTGGTAAAACTCAACAGCAATATGCAAAAGAATGAAACTGGACCATTTCCTTACACCATCCACAAAAGTAGACTCAAAACGGATTAAAAACTTAAATGAGAGACCTGGAACCACAAAAATCCTAGAGAAAAACACAGACAGTAACCTCTTTGACATTGGCTGTAGCAATTTCTTTCTGGATATGTCTCCTAAGGTAAGCAAAACAAAAGCAAAAATAAACTATTAGAACTACATCAAGATAAAAAGCTTTCCACAGCAAAGGAAACAATCAACAAAACTAAAAGGCAGCCTATGGAATGGGAAATGAAACTTGCAAATGACATATTAGATAAAGGATTAGTATCTAAATTATGTAAAGTACTTATAAAACTGAACATCTAAAAATGAATAATCCAAGTAAAAAAATGGGCATAAGTCATGAACAGACATTTCTCCAAAGAAGACATCCAGACAGACAACAGATATATGAAAAGATGCTTAATATCACTCATCATCAGGGAAACGCAGAGCAAAACTACAGTGAGCTACCACCTCACACCTTTCAGAATAGTTAAAATCAACAACAAAGAAACAACAGGTGTTACTGAGGATGAGGAAAAAGGGGAACCCTCTTGCACTGTTGGTGGGAATGCAAACTGGTGCAATTACTATGGAAAACAGTATGGAGGTACCTTAAAAAGTTAAAAATGAGACTACCCTACAATCCAGCAATAACACTACTAGGTATTTACTCAAAGAATAATAAATAATAATAAAAAAATACTGATTCAAAGGATACATGCAGCTCGATGTTTTTAGTAGCTTTATCTACAATAGCCAAATTATGGAAACAGCCTCCGTGTCCACTGATTGACAAATGGAGAAAAAAGATGTATAAATATACAATGTAGTATTACTCAGTCATAAAAAAAAACTTAAACCTTTCCATGACATGGATGGAGCTAGAGAGCATCAGGCTAAGCAAAATGGTCAGAGAAAGACAAATACCATATGATTTCACTCTTATGTGAAATTTAAAAAACCAAAGAAATAAACAAAAGGGGGAAAAAGAGGCAAACCAAGAAACACTCTTTTTTTTTTTTTTTGAGAATCTCTTTTTGTTTTTTTTTAACAGAAACTCAAAGAGTTGTATTTTATTAAAGTGTACATAGGAAGGAACATGTGCAATTGAGAGCCTTTGAACGCCATAGTTTTTAACACAACCTAATGAAGCACTCTGGTAGTGAAACACTTTTTTTTAAAAAAAGATAATTTTGGAGGAGGAGGAGTCAAGATGGCGGAGAAGTAGCAGGCTGAGACTACATCAGGTAGCAGGAGATCAGCTAGATAGCTTATCAAACCATTGCAAACACCTACAAATCCAACGGGAGATCAAAGAGAAGAAGAACAGCAATTCTAGAAACAGAAAATTGACCGCTTTCTGAAAGGTAGGACCAGAGGAGAAGTGAATCCAAAGTGACGGGAAGATAGACTGCGGATGGAGGGGCCAGCTCCCTGTAAATGGCGGAGAAAAAGAGCACAAAATCAGGAGATGTAAAAGTCTGCTCCACTGAGGGACATAGCTCCAGAGGATAAACCGGGCTGAAGCCCACTCAAGGCCAGCGTGGCCCTAGGCCCCACAGGGTCACAGAAGGATCGGGAGTGTCTGAGTGTTGCAGAGCTCACAGGAATTAGACTGGGGAAGCCGGCTACAGGAGACAGAGCCGAAGAGTGAGCTCTCAGCTCGGGGTTACCTTGAACCGGTCCCAGGCTTGGTGAGCTCGGAGTACGACCAGAGGCCAGGGAGACAAAAGTGATTGGGCTCTTTTCTCTGAGGGTGCACTGAGGAGTGGGGCCCCAAGCTCTCGGCTCCTCTGGGCGGGAGACTGGGAGGCCATTTTCATTCCTTTCCTCCAGAACTCTTCCGAAAGCGTTCAGGGGACAAAAGCTCCCAAAAGCAAACCTGAGCGGATTACTTAGCCCGGCCCCTGGTAAGGGCGTTGCATTTCCGCCTGGGGCAAAGACACTTGAGAATCACTACAACAGTCCCCTCCCCCAGAAGATCAACAAGAAATCAAACCAAGAAAAATTTCACCCACCAAGGAGAACAGCAGAATTCTGGTGGAGGAGAAAGCAAAGCACGGAACTCAGGGCTTTCTCCCTATGATTTTTTAGTCTTGCGGTGAATTTAATTTTTTTTTAGTTTTATTTTTTTCTGTTAAAATTTTTTTTAACTTTTACCCTTTTTTAACGTTTTTTAACTAGTTTATCTAATATATATATTATTTTTTCTTTATTTGTTTTCTTTATTTTTTTTTATTCTGAACTTCATTTTTTCCCCTTTCTCCCTCCCACGATTTGGGGTCTCTTCTGATTTGGTTAAAGTGCATTTCCTGGGGTCTTTGCCACCCTTTCAGTATTTTATTTGTTCCTTCATATACTCTTATCTGGACAAAATGACAAGGCGGAAAAACTCACCACAAAAAAAAAGAACAAGAGGCAGTACCAAAGGCTGGGGACCTAATCAATACAGACATTGGTAATATGTCAGATATAGAGCTCAGAATGAGGATTATCAAGGTTCTAGCTGGGCTCGAAAAAGGCATGGAAGATATTAGAGAAGCCCTCTCTGGAGAGATAAAAGCCCTTTCTGGAGAAATAAAAGAACTAAAAGTTTACAAGTTGAAATTTAAAAAGCTATTAATGAGGTGCAATAAAAAATGGAGGCTCTTACTGCTAGGATAGATGAGGCAGAAGCAAGAATTAGTGATATAGAAGACCAAATGACAGAGAATAAAGAAGCTGAGCAAAAGAGGGAAAAACAGCTACTGGACCACGAGGGGAGAATTCGAGCGATAAGTGACATCATAAGACGAAACAACATTAGAATAATTGGGATTCCAGAAGAAGAAGAAAGAGAGAGGGGAGCAGAAGGTATACTGGAGAGAATTATTGGAGAGAATTTCCCCAATATGGCAAAGGGAACAAGCATCAAAATCCAGGAGGTACAGAGAACCCCCCTCAAAATCAACAAGAATACGTCCACACCCCATCACCTAATAGTAAAATTTACAAGTCTTAGCGACAAAGAGAAAATCCTGAAAGCAGCCTGGGTAACATACAATGGTAAAAATATTAGATTGGCAGTGGACTTATCCACAGACACCTGGCAGGCCAGAAAGAACTGGCGTGATATATTCAGAGCACTAAACGAGAAAAACATGCAGTCAAGGATACTATATCCAGGTAGGCTATCACTGAAAATAGAAGGAGAGATTAAAAGCTTCAAGGACAAACAAAAACTGAAAGAATTTGCAAACACCAAACCAGCTCTACAGGAAATATTGAAAGGGGTCCTCTAAGCAAAGAGAGAGCCTAAAAGTAGTAGATCGGAAAGGAACAGAGACAATATACAGTAATAGTCACCTTACAGGCAATACAATGGCACTAAATTCATATCTTTCAACAGTTACCTGAATGTAAATGGGCTAAATGCCCAATCAAAAGACACAGGGTATCAGAAATGGATAAAAAAACAAAACCCATCAATATGTTGTCTACAACAAAATCATTTTAGACCCAAAGACACCTCCAGATTTAAAGTGAGGGGTGGAAAACAATTTACCACACTAATGGACATCAGAAGAAAGCTGGGGTGGCAATCCTTATACAGGATCAATTAGATTTTAATCCAAAGACTATAATAAGAGATGAGGAAGAATACTATATCATACTCAAAGGGTCTGTCCAACAAGAAGATCTAACAATTTTAAATATCTATGCCCCTAACGTGGGAGCAGTCAACTATATAAACCAATTAATAACAAAATCAAAGAAACCCATCGACAATAATACAATAATAGTAGGGGAGTTTAACACTCCCCTCACAGAAATGGACAGATAATCCAAGCAAAAGATCAACAAGGAAATAAAGGCCTTAAATGACACACTGGACCAGATGGATATCACAGACATATTCAGAACATTCCATCCCAAAGCAACAGAATACACATTCTTCTCCAGAGCACATGGAACATTCTCCAGAAGAGATCACATCCTGGGTCATAAATCACGTCTCAACTGGTAACAAAAGATTGGAATCATTCCCTGCATATTTTCAGACCACAATGCTCTGAAGCTAGAACTCAATCACAAGAGGAAATTTGGAAAGAACCCAAATACATGGAAACTAAACAGTATCCTTCTAAAGAATGAATGGGTCAACCAGGAAATTAAAGAAGAATTGAAAAAATTCATGGAAAAAAATGATACTGAAAACACAACGGTTCAAAATCTGTGGGACACAGCAAAGGCAGTCCTGAGAGGAAAATATATAGTGGTACAAGCCTTTCTCAAGAAACAAGAAAGGTCTCAAATAAACAACCTAACCCTACACCTAAAGGAACTGGAGAAAGAACAAGAAAGAAAGCCTAAACCCAGCAGGAGAAGAGAAATAATAAAGATCAGAGCAGAAATCAATGAAATAGAAACAAAAAAATCCAATAGAACAAATCAACGAAGCTAGGAGCTGGTTCTTTGAAAGAATTAATAAGATTGATAAACCCCTGGGCAGACTTATTAAAAAGAAAAGAGAAAGGACCCAAATAAATAAAATCATGAAAGAAAGGGGAGAGATCACAACTAACACCAAAGAACAATTATAAGAACATACTATGAGCAACTCTACACAAACAAATTTGACAATCTGGAAGAAATGGATGCATTCCTAGAGACACATAAACTACCACAACTGAACCAGGAAGAAATAGAAAACCTGAACAGACCCATAACCAGTAAGGAGATAGAAACAGTCATCAAAAATCACCAAAAAAAAAAAAATCTCCAAACAAAAGCCAAGGGCCAGACGGCTTTCCAGGGGAATTCTACCAAACATTGAAAGAATAATTAAATCCTATTCTTCTGAAACTGTTCCAAAAAAAGAGAAGTGGAAGGAAAACTGCCAAACTCATTTTATGAGGCCAGCATCACCTTGATACCAAAACCAGACAAGGATCCCATCAAAAAGGTAATTTCAAACCAATGTCCTTAATGAACACAGATGCGAAAATTCTCACCAAAATACTAGCCAATAGGATCCAACAGTACATTAAAAGTCATGATCTTGGGGTCCTGGGATAGAGCCCCGCATCGGGCTCTCTGCTCAGCGGGGAGCCTGCTTCCTCCTCTCTCTCTCTCTGCCTGCCTCTCTGCCTATGTGATCTGTCTGTCAAATAAATAAATAAATAAATCTTTAAAAAAAAAAAAAAAGTATTTAGAGGTATCCGTGTGGCTTAGTCAGTTAAGTGTCTGCCATCAGCTCAGATCACGATCCCAGGGAGCTTGCTTCTCTCTCTTCCTCTGCCTCCTACTGATGCTCTTTCTCTCTATCTCAAATAAATAAATAAAATCTTTTATTAAAAAAGTATAATTGGGGCATCTGGGTGGCTCAGTTGGTTAAGCATAATTTTGCCTCAGTTCCTGGTCTCATGTAGCATGAGATGGCATGCCACCTGGGGCTCCATGGTTAGTGGGAAATCTGCTGGAGATTCTGTCTCTCCCTCTCCATCTGGCCTTCCACCTTTAAAATAAATAAATAAGTACTGAAACAAAAAGTGTTATTGACTTGTTAAGAAATGAGAGCCAGGCCACAGTGGTGCAAGCCTGTAATTTCAGCTCCCTGAAAGACTGAGTTCACGACCATGGATGTTGAGGGACTGGGAAATATGTCACTTTGTAACATAGACATCTGCACCAAGTGTGGCACCAACATGGTGCTCCTGGGGGATACCACGTGGTCTAAAGCAAGGGGGACCCAGTCAAAGCTTGCATAGAACAAGTCAAATATCCTGTGTTGGGCAGAGGTAGAACAAGCAATGTGTGCAGTTTTGCTCAGTACATTTGATAAGACCTGTTCTTAGAAAGAAGGAAAAAAAGAAAGAAAGGGATCATACAAAATATTCAATTAAAACCACAAAAAACAAGGGGCTCCTGGGTGGCTCAGTTGTTAAGCGTCTGCCTTTGGCTCAGGTCATGATCCCAGGGTCCTGGGATCAAGCCTAGCATTGGGCTCCCTGCTTAGCAGGGAGCCTGATTCTCCCTCTCCCACTCCTGCTTGTGTTCTCTCTCTTGCTGTGTCTCTCTCTGTCAAATAAATAAAATCTTTAAAATAAAAATAAAATAATAAAACTGTCCAAAGTCTTCTGGGGCACCTGGGTGGCTCAGTTGGTTAAGCTGCTGCCTTCAGCTCAGGTCATGATCCCAGGGTCCTGGGATCAAGTCCTGCATCAGGCTCCTTGCTCAGTTGGGAGCCTGCTTCTCTTTTGCCTCTGCCTCTTCTTCTCTGCCTGCTTGTGCTCTCTCTCTCTGACAAATAAATAAAGTCTTTTTTTTTTTAAAAAAAGAAGAAGATGTGGCATATAGACAATAGAACATTACTCAGCCACCAAAAAGAATGAAATCTTGGGGCACCTGGGTGGCTCAGGGGGTTACAGCCTCTGCCTTCAGTTCAGGTCATGGTCTTAGGGTCCTGGGATCGAGCTCAGCATAGGGTTCTCTGCTCAGCGGGGAGCCTACTTCCCCCTCCCCCTCTGCCTATTTCTCTCTCTCTCTCTCTCTCTGTGTCAAATAAATAAATAAAATCTTTAAAAAAAAATAAAACCACAAAAATACCAGAAGAGGAGTTGAAAACAAAAATAAGAACAAACAACAAGGGCAACAAATAGAAAACAATGACAAATTTGGTAGACATTAATCCAAATATGTCAATAATCACTTTGAATGTTAATGGTCTAATTGTGCCAATTAAAAGAGAAGTTGTCAGATAGGATCAGAAAACAACACTCAACTACATGCTGTATTTAAGAAACCCATTTTAAATGTAAAAACACATATAGATTAAAAGTAAATGGGGAAGGGGCGCCTGGGTGGCTCAGTGGGTTAAAGCCTCTGCCTTCGGCTCAGGTCATGATCCCCGGGTCCTGGGATCGAGCCGCACATCGGGCTCTCTGCTCAGCAGGGAGCCTGCTTCCCTTCCTCTCTTCCTGCCTCTCTGCCTACTTGTGATCTCTGTCTGTCAAATAAATAAATAAAATCTTAAAAAAAAAAAAAGTAAATGGGGAAGCCTGGCTGGCTCGATCAGTAGAGCATGTAAATATTGATCTTGAGGTCATGAATTCAAGCCCTGTGTTGGGTATAGATCTTACTTAAAAAAAAAATGTTGTCAGTACTTCTTCATCTGTGATGAGCACTGGGTGTTGTATGGGAAGTGTTGTCTCACTATATTATACACCTGAAACTAATATTACATGTATGTAACTATACTGGAATTAAAGTAAAGACTTTTATTTTTAAGAAAAAAATATTTTTTAAAAAAGATTTTATTTATTTATTTGAATGAAAGCACAGAGAGAGAGAGAGAGAGAGCACTAGGAGGGGGAGGGATGGATAGAGAGGGAGAAGCAATCTCCCTGTGGAGTAGGGAGCCCAATGTGGGGCTCCATCCTAGGACCCCAGAATCATGACCTTAGCTGAAGACAGATGCTTTACTGACTAAACCACCCAGGCACCCCTAAAATAAAAACTTTTTAAAAAAATAAATGGAATGGATGGGATGCCTGAGTGGCTCAGTCAATAAAGCATCTGCTTTCGGGTCAGGTCATGATCCTGGGGTCCTGGGTGGAGTCCCATGTTGGGCTCCTTGCTCAGTGGGGAACCTCCTTCTCCTTCTCCCTCTGCTTGCCGCTCCCTCTGCTTATGCTCTCTCTCTAATAAATAAAATAAAATAAAATAAAATAAAAAGATAAATGGGTAGGGAAAAATATACCATGCTAACACTAATCAAAATAAAGTGAGAATAGCTATATTAATTTCAGGCAGGGCGAACTTCAAAGCAAAAAAGTTATCAGGGATAAAGAAAAGTATTACATATTGATAAAGGAGTCAGTTGTCTGAGAAGACTAAATAATCCTTAGCATGCATGAGCTTAAAAGCAGAGAACTGAACTATGAGGCAAAAACTGATAGAACTGCAAAAAGAAATAGATAAATCCAGTATCATAGTTGGAGGTTTCAACATTCTTCTAGCACAAATGAACAGATCCAGAGGTGCCTGGGTGGTTCAGTTGGTTAAGCATCTGACTCTTCATTTCAGCTCAGGTCATGATCTCAGGGTTGTGAGATTGAGCCTTAACGTCCAGCTATATCAGCTATATGCTGGTCAGAGAACCTGCTTAGGGTTCTTTCTCCCTCTCCCTCTACAACTCCACCCCCCCCCAAAAAAAGGACAGATCTAGCAGCAGAGAATCTCTAAGAACATAGTTTAACTCAACAACACTATCACTCAACTGGACATCAATAGTCTACTTCAACAAGAGCAGAATGTGTATTCTTCTCAAGCTCACATGAATCATTCACCACGATAGATCGCATTCTCCATCATAAAACACACTTTAGGGGCGCCTGGGTGGCTGAGTGGGTTAAAGCCTCTGCCTTCAGCTCAGGTCATGATCCCAGGGTCCTGGGATCGAGCCCCACATCTGGCTCTCTGCTCGGCAGGGAGCCTGCTTCTTCCTCTCTCTCACTCTCTTTGCCTGCCTCTCTGCTACTTGTGATCTCTCTCTGTCAAATAAATAAATAAAATCTTTATTTAAATAATAAAAATAAATTAATAAATTAATAAAAATAAAACACACTTTATCAGAATGAAAAGAATAGAAATTAAACAGTGTCTTGTCTAAGACCCTAATATAAATAAGCCAGAATTAAATAACAGAAAGAAAACTAGAAAATCCAAAAACACATGAAGATTAAAAAACACACTTCCAAACATATGGGTCAAAGAAGAACTCTCAGGAGAAACTAAAAATATTATGAACAAAAGGACAATGAAAATACAACTTACCAAAATTTGTGGGATACAGTGAAAATATACTTAGCTGGAGATTTATAGCACTGAATTAATATATTAGAAAAGAAATAAGATCTAAAATTAATCATCTAAGTTTCCATCTTAGGAAACTAGAAAAAAAAGGCAAATTAAACATAAAGTAAGCAGAAAAAATAAATAGTAATGATCAGAGCAGACATCAATTAAGTTGAAAACAAATCAATATGGAAAATAAATGAAATTAAAAGCCAGCTCCTTTAAAAGTTCAATCAAATTGATGAGCCCTAGTCGGGCAAACCAAGAAAAAAGACAGGACACAAATTACTAACACCAGAAATAAAAAAGGGACTTATTACAGATCCTATAAACATCAAAACGATAGTGAAGGAATATTATGAATGGCTATGCCTACAATTTTGATAACCTAAGTGAAATGGACTAATTTCCTCAAAAGACACAATCCACCAAAATTCATACAAGAAGAACAGGCAATTTAAATAGTGTAAAAGAAACCTAGTAAACACAATTATAACCTAAATAACCTAATACCTGAAATCTGTAAATGTTTCCTATATGGCAAAGATTTGCAAATGTGATTAAATTAAGTATATGTGCTGCGGAAGCGAGCATGCAAATGTGATTAAATTAAGGATCTTGAGATAAGGACAGTATGGGATAATCAGTGTGGGCCCTAAATGCATTCACATATATCCTTATAAGAGGGTCTTTATAAGATTTGACACACAGAAGAGGAGAAAGCAATGTGGCCATAAAGGTTAATGTTGGAATGATATCACTACATATTAAGACATGTCATAGCCATCAGAAGCTGGAAATGGTAAGGAATGTATTTTTTGCTAGAGCCTCCGGAGGGAGTACAGCCCTCCTAACACCTTGCTTTGGCCAGTTAACCTGAATTTCGAATTCTGTCCTTCAGAATGCTGAAAGAATTAATTTCTTTTTTTGCTATTTTTAATGTAATTTTTATACTCCAGTTTCTGCGGGCTAGATATGTAGGCATGGCTTAGCTGGGTCCTCTGCTTCAGGGTCTCACAAATCTGCAGTTAAGGTATTGGCCAGGCTGAATTTTCACCTGTAGGCTTGACTGGGAATGAATCTACTTCAAAGATCATTCAGGTGTTTACAGAATTCATTTCCTTGAGGCTGTGTGATGGAGCACTCCAGCTTTTTGTTGGCTGTCAGTTGAAAGCTGACTGAAAATCCTGGATTTTTCCCACAGTTCCTTGCCATGTGGACTTCCTCAAAATGGCTGCTTACTTCACTGAGCCAGCAAAGAGTATCTCTCTCCAATCTGCTAGGAGGGATCCTTATATAACACAGCCTAAGCAGGAGAATAACATCCCTCACCTTTACCATATTCTATTGTTAAGACTCAAGTCACAGGTTCTCCCTCATAGAAGATCCATAGGTATATGATGAAAGAATTAGTGACTGACTTTGGAGACCTATGATTTCCAGTACAGTTCCTAGATGGGAGGATAGGTGTCCTGTAAACCATATGAGGGTAAACAACCAAGGTTTACAAGAGAACAACCTACCCTCAACTCCCCCCAACTGGGTTGACAGATGGGAAATATGATCTGGAGAGGTTAAGTCATTGCACAGATCAGTCACTGTTACAGACAGGCTGGAAGCCCTCGTGTATGCAGCTGCCGAGTCCAATTTTCATTAAGTCCATATAGGGTGCCAGGTATTGAGCCTAGTGTGAGTGACACAGATAAGTAAAATGTGGACCCAGCAGTACCTTTGTATCGCCTTGAAACAATAGGATCCACGGCATCTGTGGCTAGGGAGGAATGTAGAGCTTTGCCAGAAAAGAACCCTTTGAGTTAGTGGTTCTCAAATTACAGAGGGCATGAGAATCACCAGGGTAACCTCTTTAAAATTCATTCTCTGTCTGATAGCCATTTGTATGTCTTCATTGGAGAAGTGTCTCTTCATATCTTCTGCCCATTTTTTGATGTGTTTGCCTGTTTCGTGTGTGTTGAGTTTGAGGAGTTCATTATAGATCCTGGATATCAACCTTTTGTCTGTACTGTCATTTTCAAATATCTTCTCCCATTCCGTGGGTTGCCTCTTTATTTTGTTGACTGTTTCCTTTGCTGTGCAGAAGCTTTTGATTTTGATCAAGTCCCAAAAGTTTATTTTCGCTTTTGTTTCCTTTGCCTTTGGAGATGTATCTTGAAAGAAGTTGCTGTGGCTGATATTGAAGAGATTACTGCCTATGTTCTCCTCTAGGATTCTGATGGATTCCTGTCTCACTTTGAGGTCTTTTATCCATTTTGAGTTGATCTTTGTGTACGGTGTAAGAGAATGGTCGAGTTTCATTCTTCTACATATAGCTGTCCAGTTTTCCCAGCACCATTTATTGAAGAGACTGTCTTTTTTCCACTGTATATTTTTTCCTGTTTTGTCGAAGATTAATTGACCATAGAGTAGAGGGTCCATATCTGGGCTCTCTACTCTGTTCCACTGGTCTATGTGTCTGTTTTCATGCCAGTACCATGCTGTCTTGGTGATGAAAAAATGTTCATTATCATTAGCCCCCAGGGAGATTCAAATTAAAACCACATTGAGATATCACCTTACACCAGTTAGAATGGCCAAAATTAACAAAACAGGAAACAACATGTGTTGGAGAGGATGTGGACAAAGGGGAACCCTCTTACACTGTTGGTGGGAATGCAGGTTGGTGCAGCCTCTTTGAAGAACAGTGTGGAGATTCCTCAAGAAATTAAAAATAGAGCTTCCCTATGACCCTGCAATTGCACTCCTGGGTATTTACCCCAAAGACACAGATGTCGTGAAAAGAAGGGCCATCTGTACCCCAATGTTTATAGCAGCAATGGCCACAGTCGCCAAACTATGGAAAGAACCAAGATGCCCTTCAACGGATGAATGGATAAGGAAGATGTGGTCCATATACACTATGGAGTATTATGCCTCCATCAGAAAGGATGAATACCCAGCTTTTGTAGCCACATGGACGGGACTGGAAGAGATTATGCTGAGTGAAATAAGTCAAGCAGAGAGAGTCAATTATCATATGGTTTCACTTATTTGTGGAGCATAACAAATAGCATGGAGGACAAGGGGCGTTAGAGAGGAGTAGGGAATTTGGGTAAATTGGAAGGGGAGGTGAACCATGAGAGACTATGGACTCTGAAAAACAATCTGAGGGGTTTGAAGTGGCGGGGGGGTGGGAGGTTGGGGTACCAGGTGGTGGGTATTATAGAGGGCACGGCTTGCATGGAGCACTGGGTGTGGTGAAAAAATAATGAATAATGTTTTTCTGAAAATAAATAAATTGGAAAAAAAAATTCATTCTCTGTCTGCAGAATCACTAGCATGGGCTCTTCAAAACTGTCAAGGTCTTGAAAGACAAAAAGGCCAAGGGTCCTTCACAGATTACAGGAGAAAAGAGATGTGGCAAATAAATACAGCAGTTGTTTCTGGACCAGATCCTGGAGGGAGGCGTAGGCAGGAAGACTTGCCATAAGGGAAAATATTAGAACAACTGATAAAATTTGAATACTAAATAATAATATTCTGTCAGTGGAATTTGATATCTCATATATATATGTTTATGTATATATTTTTAGAGACTGATTTATTAGCTGAATAGTGACCTCATGAAAACTGTGATAGCACAAGATTGTATACTTCTTACTTTATATTTGAAGGTTGAGAAAATTTCTTTTATTATTATTTTTTTATTTGTTTGTTTATTTTTATTTTAAAAAACATTTATTTATTTATTCGAGAGAGAGAAAGAGAGACAGGAGAACTTGAGCTGGGGGAGGGGCAGAGGGAGAGGAAGAGAGAGAATCCTCAAGCAGGCTCCCTACTGAGCACGGAACCCGGTGCCAGACTACTTCCCCAGATCATGAGATCATGACTTGAGCTGAAATCAAGATTGGGATACCCTCTGAGCCACCAGGCACCCCCATTTTTATTATTTTTTTTAGCTAATTTGTTTTTTAAGTTTTTATTTTAATTCGTTAGTTAATATACATTATATTAGTTTCAGATATACAATATGGTTATTTGAAATTTTATACATTATTCAGTGCTCATCATGATAAGTATACTCTTAGTCCCCTACACCTATTTCACTCATCCCCAACCCCTTCTCTGGTGACCTTCAGTTTGTCCTCTATAGTTAAGAGCCTGTTTTTTTTTGTTTGTCTCTTTTCTTTGGTCATTTGTTTCTTAAATTCCACATATAAGTTAAATCATACATTGTTTGTCTTTCTCTGACTGACCTATCTCACTTAGTATTATATCCCCTAGTTCTGTCCATGTTGTTGCAAATGGCAAGATTTCATTTTTTATGGCTGAGTAGTATCCCATTGTGCATATGTGTGTGTGTGTGTGTGTGTGTGTGTGTGTATTTCACATCTTCACATCTTCTTTATCCATTCATCTATCAGTAGATACTTTGGTTGCTTCCATTACTTGGTATTGTAAATAATGTTATAATAAACATAAGGGTGCATATATCTTTTTGAATTAATGTTTTTATATTCTTTGGGTAAATATCAGTAGCGGAATTTCTGGACCATATGGTAATTCTCTTTTTAATTTTTTTAAGTTTTATTTTAATTCCAGTAAGTTAATATAAAGTGTTGTATTAGTTTCAGGTATATTATATTGTAATTCAACATTTCTATATATCATCTTGTGCTTATCATGACTATTTTTTATTTTTTTTTAAAGATTTTATTTATTTATTTGACAGACAGAGATCACAAGCAGGCAGAGAGGCAGGCAGAGAGAGAGGGGAGGAAGCAGGCTCCCTGCGGAGCAGAGAGCCCGATGTGGGGCTCGATCCCAGGACCCTGGGATCATGACCTGAGCCGAAGGCAGAGGCTTTAACCCACTGAGCCACCCAGGCGCCCCTATTTTTAATTTTTTGAGGAACCTCCATACTGTTTTCCACAATGGCTGTACCTGTTTGCATCCCCACCAACAGTGCACAAGGATTCCTTTTTCTCCATATATTTGCTAGTAGTTGTTTCTTGTGTTTTTGATTTTAGTTATTCTGAGATGTGTTAGGTGATATCTCATTGTAATTTTTATTTGCTTTTCCCTGATGAAGAGCATCTTTTTATGTGTCTGTTGGCCATCTCTATGTCTTCGATACTTCCTTTATATTTATGAAAGAGAATACCTTAGTAATTTAGCACATGCTAAAGCATTTAAGGACAAAGCAACATTATATCTGGAACTAACTCAAATCATTCTGGAAAAAAACCCAAAAATGTGTATATATAGAGAGAAAAAAAGGAACAAAGCAGATGTTGCAATATGTTAGCAATCAGTGAATCTGAGTAGAAGAGTATGCAGGATATTTTTGTAAAAATACAACTCCTTATAGGTTTGAAATTATTTCAAAATAAAAAAATTATCTTAAGAATATCTGGATCTGTTACTTTTTGGAAACTTTTGGTTATAGTTTTAATTTCTTTAAAGGTATAAAAAATATCCCTATTTTCAAGGTGTCTGGCTGGCTCAATAGGGATGTAAGTTCAAGCAAAACATTAGGTATGGCGATTACTTAAAAAACAAAATATCTTTTTAGATTTATTTATTTATTTTTAGGGAGAGTGAGAGAGAGCGCGCGCGCACGAGAGAGAGAGCGAGCAAGCAGGGTCAGGGGAGAAGGAGAGAGAGAATGTCTATCATACTCTGTGCTAAGCACAGAGATCAATGTAGGGCTCAGTCTCGTAACTCTGAGATTATGAGCTGAGCTGAAATCAAGACTCAGATGCTTAACCAACTGATTCCCCCAGGCATCCCTTAAAAGTAAAATCTTGGGGTGCCTGGGTGGCTCAGTTGGTTAAGCGTCTGCCTTTGGCTCAGGTCATGATCACAGGATCTTGGGATTGAGTCCTGCATCAGGCTCCTTGCTCAGCTGGGAAACTGCTTCTCCCTCTTTTTGCTTATCCCCCTGCTTATGCTCACTTTCTCTGTCTGACAAATAAATAAATAAAATCTTAAAAATAAATAAAAATAATATTTAAACAAAAATAAAATCTTAAAAATATTCCCATTTCTTCTTGGATTGATTTTAACAATCCAATTTTGGCAATAGTCCATTTTACCTAATATTTGAAATTTATTGGTATAAAATTGTTCAGAGTGCTTTTTTAAATATGAAACTGTGTTACAGTTAGTTCTATTTGAAATTCCTGCTACTGTTTTTCCATATAGTCTTTATGGTGTAATGATTGAGATTGCCAATGACTTGTTTTCTTTATTAAAATTTTCAAATAAAGATTTTAGTTACTTTTATTCTGTCTGTATATGTTTGCCTTCGAACATGTTAATTATTTCTCTGACCTTTATATTTTCCTCTTCCTTTTTTGGGGGGGATTTGTTATGCTGTTCTTTTTCCAATTGAGTCCAAAATGTAATTCATTAATTTTCTGTTTTACTTTTTATCCAGGAAGGGCAGTAATGTTTACATTTTTCAACATGTGATGCTTTAGCTTCATATTACAAATTTTAAAATATAATATTTTAATTTTTATTCTGTTCTAACTTCTTTTTTCATTTTTAAGTAATTGCTAACCCAACGTGGGGCTCCAACTCATGACCCAGAGATCAGGAGTCCCATGCTCTACTGACTGAGTTGCCTGGGTGCCGCTGCTTAATTCTTTTCCAAATTTTTATAATTTTCGTTATTAGTTTCTTCTTTGACCATGAACTGTTTTGAAGTAAGATTGAAAAAGTTATAAATGGGGTGCCTGGGTGGCTCAGTGGGTTAAAGCCTCTGCCTTCAGCTCAGGTCATGATACCAGGGTCCTGGGATCGAGCCCCGCATTGGGCTCTCTGCTCGGCAGGGAACCTGCTTCCTCCTCTCTCTCTCTGCCTGCCTCTCTGCCTACTTGTGATCTGTCAAATAAATAATAAATCTTAAAAAAAAGAAAAAGTTATAAATGCATGATTGCATCTATAATTTAATATACATAAGCACTTAAAAATTTCTTTAAGTATTACTTTATTTTCTATTTTATTATTTATTTTTTTTCAAAGATTTATTTATTTATTTTAGAGAGGGAGAGTGAGAGCAAGTAGGGGGAGGAGCAGAGGGAGAGAATCTCAAAAAGACTCCACTGAGTGCAGAGAATGTGAAGTAGGGCTCTATCTCACAACCCAGTTGAAACCATGACTTGGTCACTCAACTGACTGAGACACCCAACTGCTCCCCAGTTATTATTCTGTGAGGTTTTTTTTGTTTGTTTATTTTTTAAAAGATTTTATTTATTTATTTGACAGAGATCACAAGCAGGCAGAGAAGCAGGCAGAGAGAGAGAGAGAGAGAGAGAGAGGGAATCAGGCTCCCCACTGAGCAGAGAGCCCGATGCGGGGCTCAATCCCAGGACCCTGAGGTCATGACCTGAGCCTAAGGCAGAGTCTTTAACCCACTGAGCCACCCAGGCGCCCCTATTCTGTTTTTTGATTAAGTTCTCATTTGTGTGCGCTACAGTTGGCATAAGACCTATTCTTAAATATTTGTAAATAAGTCTCTGGGGCATCTGGGTGACTCAGTGGGTTAAGCATCTATCCTTGGCTCAAGTTGGATCTCAGAGTTCTAGGATGGAATCCCACATCAGGTTCCCTGCTCAGCAGTGAGTCTGCTTTTCCCTCTGCCCCTCACCCTGCTCCTGTTCTCTCTCTTACTCTCTCTTTCTTTCAAATAAGTAAATAAAATCTTTAAAAAATATATTCATAAATAAGTCTCTTCTGACCTAATTGGTGGTCAGTTTTTGCAAATGTTCCACCTGTGACTGAAAGCTGCTTTAAGTATTTCTTTCTCTCTTTCTTTTTTTTTTCTTTTCTTTTCTTTTTTTTTGAAAATTTTATTTGACAGAGAGAGAGCACAAACAAGGGAAGTGGCAGGCTGAGGGAGAAGGAGGAGCAGGCTCCCCTCCAGAGGAGGGCCCCAGATGTGGGGCTCGATCCCAGGGCTCTGGGATCATTACCTTAGCCAAGGGCAGTCACTTAACCAACTGAGATACCTAGGAGCCCTGGTATTTCTCTTTTAATAGGCGAACATAATAAATCTATTCATATTCATTGAAATTACTCATTATTTTGTACCTATTTTTATATTTTATTTTGTGTTTCTTATTTACGCAGTTTTTTTTTTTTGCTTATGTATTTTCTTTCTTTCTACTTGTAACAGTTTTAACATATGTCCACAAATTCCTGATACTCTTCCATTTAATTGATGGTACCTCATTTCCCTCTCCTGAAGTATGGAATGAACTTAGCTGTTTGCTTTTGATGACTCAAATAAAGTGGAAATGATGGTGTGCAAATTAGTGGGGATAGTGAAGAAACGAGGCCTCATGCTAACGGCCACATGGAGCAGATTGGTCAGCCCCAACCAAACCTTTAGATGACTATAGTACTAGCCTGCATTTGGCCTGCAACATCATGAGAGACCCTGAGTCTGATCCATGTAGCTGAACTTCTTCTGAATTGCTGAGTCACAGAAACTTTGAGATAATAAATATTTGAGGTTAAGCTACTAAGTTTTGGGGTAATTTCTTATACACCAAGAGTAGCTAATATACTGCCTTTTGTTTGTTCAAGTTCTCCTTAGTCTTATTAATATTTATTTTTGTATTCTTTTAGTAGCTATTCTTACATTTTTAAAAATACATAATTGATTTAGAAATATCTAGTTAAATTATATGTATGTCTCTCTTGAAAAATATAAGAACTTCTGAATATTTTAAC
Source organism: Neogale vison (assembly GCF_020171115.1). Lineage (NCBI taxonomy): Eukaryota > Metazoa > Chordata > Mammalia > Carnivora > Mustelidae > Neogale > Neogale vison. The sequence goes on from NC_058095.1 coordinate 82,667,165, forward strand.
TCTAATTTCTTTTTTCATATACTCTATATTAATATTTTATAAATTGTAAAACATAATAAAATTTTAAAAAGCAATCTCTAAAAATTGAAAGTAAAATGAAACAAGTAAAGCTTGTGTGTTCAGTTGGCAATGTAGCCATTTAGCAAGGAACACAAAGTGACTTTACACAATTAATTTAATGCTAAGTTGAGTTTCCTCTAAGAGAAAAGTAACTTTACACTAATTTTAAGCTATTTTCTGTAATTATATTCTGGGTGATAGTCTGCGTATTGTTGTTCTGTGATAATTGTGTCAATGTGTGGGATGAAACAAATAAGAATTATGTTTGTGTCTTCATGAACCAGGATTTTTGACATGAGAAAAGAAAATACTGACATAAGATCAATGAGTTTAAGTAAAAACCTTGGTTTTCCAGTCATTCGGTAAGAACTCATGTTATGTTTCTAACATAACATAACAAAACAACATAACATAATAATATAACATAACATAATTTATTCATTCTTAGCGATGTACTGGAAAGCATGTGAACAATGAGCAACTAAGTAGTAATGAACACTGGTAGTTCCCCAGATTATTGTCCCTAATTACTATTTGCCATTCAAAAAAATGAAACTTCCTTGGAAAAATGACTGAATCAGGTGTGGGACATTTAATGTATAAGATGATCTTGGAAAATCTTGTCATAACAGAATGCAAGGAAATATGAGAAATGACTTAGAGCATATCAAAAGTTGAAATGACCGAGGATTACATTTTATGACCATCAGTAAATAACTACAGTGGATTAAAACCATTATATATGAAAAAAAAGTATTTTATATGTTTCAATCCCTGTGTTAATAATTGTGCTCATCCTATCATGGCTTTATCATCCACTGGTGCCAAACTGCCTAGATCCTTTATTTCAAAAGGGATTACATTAATTTTAAGTTTCCTCCAACTAACCATGATACTCGTTATTCTATTATTTATATCATACACATCTGTTATATTTTCCAACACATATTCTTTTTTTGCCATTGCTTCCTAAATGCCACTCTGATTTTTGTTAAAAATTCTGCTTATTAGGGTGCCTGGCTGGCTCAGTAGAGCAAACAACTCTTGATCTTGGGGTTGTAAGTCTGAGCCCCATATTGAGTGTAGAGATTACTTAAGAAAATAAAATCTTTAAAAAATTTCTTCTTACTGAAATATCTCATTTATTGATTCTTCAGTGAGAGTCTGTGAGAAGTAAACTCCCTCAGACTCTGCCATAAAAAGTGTTTATTTATTAAAACCACATTGAGATATCACCTTACACCAGTTAGAATGGCCAAAATTAACAAAACAGGAAACAACATGTGTTGGAGAGGATGTGGACAAAGCGGAACTCTCTTACACTGTTGGTGGGAATGCAGGTTGGTGCAGCCTCTTTGGAGAACAGTGTGGAGATTCCTCAAGAAATTAAAAATAGAGCTTCCCTATGACCCTGCAATTGCACTCCTGGCTATTTACCCCAAAGACACAGATGTCATGAAAAGAAGGGCCATCTGTACCCCAATGTTTATAGCAGCAATGGCCACAGTCGCCAAACTATGGAAAGAACCAAGATGCCCTTCAACGGATGAATGGATAAGGAAGATGTGGTCCATATACACTATGGAGTATTATGCCTCCATCAGAAAGGATGAATACCCAGCTTTTATAGCCACATGGACGGGACTGGAAGAGATTATGCTGAGTGAAATAAGTCAAGCAGAGAGAGTCAATTATCATATGGTTTCACTTATTTGTGGAGCATAACAAATAGCATGGAGGACAAGGGGCGTTAGAGAGGAGTAGGGAATTTGGGTAAATTGGAAGGGGAGGTGAACCATGAGAGACTATGGACTCTGAAAAACAATCTGAGGGGTTTGAAGTGGCGGGGGGGTGGGAGGTTGGGGTACCAGGTGGTGGGTATTATAGAGGGCACGGCTTGCATGGAGCACTGGGTGTGGTGAAAAAATAATGAATAATGTTTTTCTGAAAATAAATAAATTGAGGGGCGCCTGGGTGGCTCAGTGGGTTAAGCCGCTGCCTTCGGCTCGGGTCATGATCTCAGGGTCCTGGAATCGAGTCCCGCATCGGGCTCTCTGCCCAGCAGGGAGCCTGCTTCCCTCTCTCTCTCTCTCTCTGCCTGCCTCTCCATCTACTTGTGATTTCTCTCTGTCAAATAAATAAATAAAATCTTTAAAAATAAATAAATAAATAAATTGAAAAAAAAGTGTTTATTTGTTTCACTCTTGATGGATTGTTTAAATAAGTAGGTATAGGATTCTAAATGGACAATTATTTTCCTCAGCATATTAAATATGCTATTGCATAATATTCAGATATTAAATGTGCCTAATGAGAATCTTATATTTATTCTGATTTGACTTTTCGTAGAAACATTTTAATTTCTCTCTTAAGTTTTTTTCTGTTGTCTTATGTGTTCTGCCATTTCCCCTGATTGTCCAGGTAAAAATTTGTTTTTAATTATCTTGTTCAGAATAAAGTATGCTTTTTCATTCTGGAGATGCATGTCTTTCTTTTTTTAAACACTGGAAATATCTCCACTGTTATTCCCCCTCCACTGTTACTTTTTTTTTTAAGTTTATTTATTTATTTGGCAGACAGAGATCACAAGTAGGCAGAGAGGCAGGCAGAGAGAGAGGAGGAAGCAGGCTCCCTGCGGAGCAGAGAGCCGGATGCGGGACTCGATCCCAGGACCCTGAGATCATGACCTGAGCCGAAGGCAGCGGCTTAACCCACTGAGCCACCCAGGCGCCCCCACTGTTATTTTTAAAAAGTATTTCCTTACCATAATTCTGTCTAATGTTTCTTTTGGAATTTCTGATGGACACGTCTTTAAAATTTTCTCTTTTTTCTTTCTTTTTTTTCTCTTTGTGGTAAAATACATGCAATACAAAATATATACTTTTCATTTTTAAGTGTATGGTTCAGAGGCATTCAAAAGATTACATTATTGTGAACCATCACTACCATTCATCCTCATATTTCATCTTGTAAAACTGAAATTTCATACAGATTAAACAATAACTCCTTATTTCCCTCTTCCCCCAACTCCTAGCAACCACCATTCTCCTGTCTGCCTTTATGATTTTGGCATATGAGTGGAATTATATTTGCCTTTTTGTGACTGGCTTGTTTTACCTAGCATAATGTCCTCAAGGTTCATCCATGCTTTTTTTTTCACGCTTTTTCTAGCCTAATTTCTCTGGCAAATTGGGGGAAAGAATAGTTTCTTCAACAAGTGTCTCTGGGACAATTGGATATCTAAATGGAAAAAAAGAAATTTGTACATTTTTACAAATGATTTACATATATAAATTAACTCAAAATGGATTAATGACCTGAATAAAAGAACAAAAACTATAAAACTCTTAGAAGAAAACACAGGGCAAATCTCCATGACCTTGGATTTTCCATTGGTTTCTTAGATATAACACCAAAATATACTAAAAAAAATACGTTGATTGAAATAAAAAAAAAATACAACACCAAAGGGGCACTTGGGTGACTCAGTAGGTTAAGCATCTGCCTTTGGCTCAGATCATGATTCTGGGGCCCTGGGATTGAGGCCTGTTTTGCGCTCCCTGCTCAGTGGGGTGTCTGCATCGCCTTCTCCATCTGCCTCTCCCCTAGTTCATGTTCTCTCTCACTCTTTCTCTAATAAATAAATAAAATCCTAAAAAAAAAAAAAAAAAGATGTACAACAACAACACCTGAACAATGAAAGATTATACTTCAAGGAGCCCCTGGCTGGCTCAGTTGGAGGAGTTCAAACTCAGGGTCATGAGTTTGAACCTGACATTGGGTTTACAGATTACTTAAATAAATAAATAAACTTTTAAAAAGGTTATAATTTGCACTTCTTCAAAATTAAAAACCTTATGGCCCCTGGGTAGCTCAGTTGGTTAAGCATCTGCCTTCAGCTCAGGTGATGATCCTGGAGTCCTGGGATCAAGCCCCTCATTGGGTTTCCTGCTCAATGGGCAGTCGGCTTCTCTCTTTCCCTCTGCTCCTTCCAGCACTCATGCTCACTCTCTCTCTCTCTCTCAAATAAATAAGATCTTTAAAAAAATCAAAGGTCTTTGTGTATCAAAGGGAATTATCAAGGAAGTATAAAGGCAACCTACCAAATGGGAGAAAATATTGGCAAATCATATCTAAGAAGGTCTATTATCCATAATATATGAAGAACTCATAACTCAACAAGTAAAAGGCCCTTGTATCCAATTCTTTTTATAAGAAACATCATAATGACTTCATTGCCCTAAATACATCTAATACATTTCAGTCTACTGGGATTATTTTATTTATTGATCAGATTGCCTTATCTTTGTGAAGAGAAAGCCTCTTCAATTTGGCTTTCAAGTAGTTTAAACATAACTCCAGTAGTGTTGGATTGTGTCCTCATTATTTTGAGTGACAAGATGTTGTACATTTCCTGTCTAGGCCTGAAATCAGCCATCTAGTCCTCTATCTTCAAAAAACAGAGCTAGGAAATCTGTATCCCTGTCTATACTCCCACGCTTGCAAATAAAACAAAGTACTCAATGAGTTCAAACTATACTATCAATTCAAATTTAAGACTAGAGTTATTTATGTAACTACCCTGTCTTAAATCTATGTCTTCTTTTTCTCACCCTGAATGTAATTATTCTCAAGGACATTAGGAGTAATAGAACATAGTGTATACTTCATGTGCTGTATCCCATATTAGCATAAAACAGACTCACAATGAAAAATAGCAACATAATTATTGAAAACAGTTTTAAAATGTGTTTGCCTATGCTTCCTTTAACCATTGTTTCTACATTTTTTGTGTTAAATTTTTAGAGCATATATTCATTAAATACTATACTGTCTGCCTTATATCCCAAATATTTTCTTAGTTCTACATTAAATTCAATGCTCACCATTCCTCTTTATGCCAATAAATGTCATTCCAGCCATTATGGTTGTACAAAGATCATTCTCTAGCAGATTTGGAGGTGAGGGATCATAGCAACAATATTCTCTGAGTTTTTTCCGGCAAGTTGTTGATAATTTCTCTATATCCTTCACATTTGAAAATTAAACTTGCTGGTTATAAGATTACGGGATCACATTCTTTTCTGTGGCTATTGTAAATATATTTGTCTATGGGCATAAAGTATTGCTATCAAGAATGTCTGGTGACAATAAATTTTCTTTTGGGACACCTGGGTGGCTCAGTTGTTAAACATCTACCTTCCACTCAGGTCATGATCCCAGGGTCCTGGGATGACCCTGGACCTCACTGGGCTCCCTGCTCAGCAGGAAACCTGCTTCTCCTCCCACTCCCCCTGCTTGTGTTCCCTCTCTTGCTGTGTGTCTTTCTGTCAAATAAATAAATAATCTTAAAAAAAAAAAGAATACATTTTCTTTTATCACTTGTGCTTTAGATTTTCAAAGACTATTTTCTTTTTCTTAAAGAGTCTAATAAATTTTTTAAAGCAGGATCCACAATCAATGTGGGGTTTAAACTCACAACCCCGAGATCAAGAATTAATTGTATCCTCTGCTGACTGAGCCAGCCAGGCACCCCTAAAGTCTAATAATTTTAAAAAATATGTTTCAGTATTTATCTTTCAGGGTCAATTTTCCCAAATGTGGGTGTCTGGGTGGTTCAGTTGGTTGAGCATCAGAGTTTTCATTTTGGTTCTGGTCACGATCTCAGGATCATGGGTTCAAGCCCCGCATTCCATTCTGCTCTCAGAGTAGAGTCTGCAGGAGATTATCTCCCACTCCCTCTCCCTCTCCTTCTCCCCCCTGTTTAGTGCTGTCTCTCTCTCTCTAAACTAAATAAATAAAATCTACAAAATATGTTTTCTTGAATTATATTTTAAACTTTTTATCCTTTATCCTTGTTTTGATCTTTTCTTTCATAACTCTTATGAGATATATATTAAAGTGTTATTATACTATACATTATATATAATTATAATTTATTTTATAATACTTGTATACTGCTTTATTGTCTTATATTTATATATATAAAATCTTCTTTGCCTGTCTTTTATATTTGCCCGTTCTCTTGAATATTTCATCTCTTCCTATCTTTTTTTGTTTTTTATTTAAATTCAATTAATTAACATATAATGTATTGTTGATTTCAGACACAGATGTCAGTGATTCATCAGTCTTATATAATACCCAGTGCTCATTACATCACATGTCCTCCTTCATGTCCAGCACCCAGTTACCCCATCTCCCTACTCCTGCTCCCTGCTGCAACCCTCAGTTTGTTTCCTATGATAAAGAGTCTCTTAGGGATTTTCTCCCTCCTGATCCCATCTTGTCTCTCCCCTTTACTTTAAATCTGAAAGTGTCTTTGGGTCTAAAATGAGTCTCTTGCAGACATTATATTGATGGGTCTTGCATTTTTTTAAAATTTTTTATTTTTCATAAACATGTATTTTTATCCCCAGGGGTACAGGTCTGTGAATTGCCAGGTTTACACACTTCACAGCACTCACCAAAGCACATACCCTCCACAATGTCCATAACCCCACGGGTCTTGCATTTTTATCCAACATGATACTCTGTGTCTTTTAATTGGGGCATTTAGCCCATTTACATTCAGAGTAACTATTGAAAGATATGGATGTAGTGCCTTTGTATTACATGAAAGTCACTGTTTCTGTATATTGTCTCTGTTGCTTTCTGGTCTATGTTATTTTGGGGTTCTCTCTTTGTTTAAAGGATCCCTCTTAATATTTCCTGTAGGCCTGCTTTGGTGATCACAGATTCTTTAACGTTTCTGTTTGTCCTGGAGGCTTTTTATTTCTCCTTCCATTTTGAATGACATCCTACCTGGATAAAGTATTCTTGGCTGCACATTTTTCTCATTTAGCACCCTGAGTATATCATGCCAGTGCTTTCTGGCCTGCCAGGTCTCTGTGAATAGGTTTCCTGCCAGTGTAATGTTTTTACCCTTGTAGGTTACAGACCTCTTGTACCAAGCTGCTTTTAGGATTTTCTCTTTGTCTCTGAGATTTGCTGTTTCACTATTACATGTCAGGGTATGGACCTGACATATAATGGACATATTTTTACTGATTTTTAAGGGGAACTCTTCGTGCCTCTTGGACCTGGATGCCTGTTTCCTTCCCCATGTGAGGGAAGCTCTCCACTATAATTTGCTCCAATGTATGTCCTGCCCCCTCTCTCTTTCCTCTTCTTCTGGGACCCCAATTATTCTAGAATTGTTTTGCTTTATGATATCAGTTAATCTCTCGAATTCTCCCCTTGTGATCCAGTAGTTGTTTATCTCTCTTTTTCTCAGCTTCTTTATTTGCCATCATTTTGTCTTCTATATCTCTAATTCTTTCTTCTGCCCCATTTATCCTGGCAGTTAGAGACTTCATTTTTTTTTTTTTAAGATTTTAAGATTTTGCATCTACAAACCTTGTGGACTCCTGTGGTGCACACCTCTGTTGCTCTTTCTGGGGTAAGAATGGTGGTCCCACTGTTTCTGTTGCTTGCTGGGCCTCTCCTCAGAGAGCAGTCACCCAACTATGCTGTGGTTCAAGATTTATGGCAACCCCGAGCTGAGAGGCCATTTCTGGGTTCACTGATTATAGCCAGCTTCCCCACTCTGATGCCTGGAACTTTACTGTACTCAGACACTCCCGTTCTTTTTGTGACCTCAGGGTCTTGAGACCACACTGTCTCACCTAGGATTTTGCCTGCTTCATCACCTGGGTGCCTTTCAGTCCTTCACTGGAACAGACTTTTAAAAGTTCTGATTTTGCATTCGGCTGCTCTATCACTTCCTGGTAGCAGCCTTTGGTAGTCTCCCTGACCCTGTGGTTTATCTTCCCATATATCACCTCAGATTCACTTCTCCGCACATCCTACCTTGGAGAACATGGTCGCTTTTCTATTGTAGAGTTGCAGCTATTTTTTTCTTTGATTCCCAATTGAGTTTGCAGGTGTTCTGAAAGATTTGGTAGCTATCTAGCTGAATTCCTGGGACCAGAGGAAATTAAGGTCTCCTACTGTTCCACCATCCTAGACTCTAACTCTTTTTCTTCATTTCTGTTTGATTTTTCTCCTTTTCTTCTTCTTCTTCTTCTTTTTTTTTTTTTAGGACATTTTACAGTGCTTAAGCATTTTTATGTTTCTTCTATTTTTTTCTTTGTTTCTGAAGCAATTCTCTTCTGTTACCTCATTTCTGTTTTTTTCTGGTTCCCATGTTGTTCTTTCAATTCTCTATAATTCTTAATGTATTTTAACCAGTTTTCTTTTTAAAGACTTTATTTAATTGAGAGAGAGACAGAAGGAGGGAACACAAGTAGAGGGAGCTGCAGGCAGGAGGAGAAGAAGGCTCCCCACTAAGCAAGGAATCCAATGCAGAACTTTATCCCAGAACCTTGGGTTCATGATCTGAGTAGAAGGCAGACCCTTAACTCACTGGTCATCCAGGCTTCCCTCTTTTAACTAGTTCTGAAATATTTGGCTGTTGTTTCCATCTATTTTACAAGCATATGTTCTTGATGTCCTTTTATACTCTTTTAGGAACTTACCTGTTTCTTAATCTCTATTCTAACAAAGTACATTAACTTTGTGTAAGATTTAACATGAATCTGTTTCTGTTATTTATTTATTTATTTAAAAGATTTTATTTATGGGTGCCTTGGTGGCTCAGTGGGTTAAGCCGCTGCCTTCGGCTCAGGTCATGATCTCAGGGTCCTGGGATGGAGTTCCGCATTGGGCTCTCTGCTCAGCAGGGAGCCTGCTTCCTCCTCTCTCTCTCTGCCTGCCTCTCTGCCTACTTGTAATCTCTCTCTGTCAAATAAATAAATAAAATCTTAAAAAAAAAAGATTTTATTTATTTATTTGACAGAGATCACAAGTAGGCAGAGAGGCAGGCAGAGAGAGACCGGGAAGCAGGCTCCCCGCCAAGCAGAGAGCCCAATGCAGGGCTGGACCCCAGAACCCTGGGGTCACGACCTGAGCCGAAGGCAGAGGCTTTAACCCACTGAGCCACCCAGGCGCCCCTCTGTTATTTATTTTTACTTTAAGTTAGTTCCCGAAACTTTAAGAGGTAAAATTTAAATTTGTTTTGCTAATTTTACAGCTCTTTAGTGCCATCTTCTGTTGTTTTTATGAAAAGTTAAAATACATGGCAGCTAGCTTTCTGGGATATTCTGATCCTGTCTCTACATTGTACTTTGTTTTATCTGTATCCTCTTTTTGCTTGTGTTCTTTGTCCATGAACTTCTTAAATCTTAACATTCTTACAAAGAGAAATTTAGCTGGTTATTTTTGAGAGTTTATGAGACTCTCTCTCTCATTACCTTTTTATCTTCTGAAGACACCTTGTACAAAATGCTGGAGTTTCAGATTTTATCCTCATATTGGCTCATGGAAGCTGCCCAATGAGTGCCTTTTAGTAATCGAGGATTTTAGTTCTCTCTGGTACTCTGTTTCTTCCCTGTTTCCTCTTGCACAGATATTGATACCATTTATCTCTAGCGGTTTTTGGTGGTTTCTTACTTTCTGCCTATGTTTTGGAGCTCATGGGATTGCTTTATCACCTGATTTTATTGAAGATATTTTTCAAGAATTTTTGTGTTGTTTATTTTTTATTCTAGTTCTGTGTGGGCTTTTTTCTTTTTTACTAGAAAAATATTAACCTTTTCTCTGAATCAATAAAGATACTATTTTTTTTGTTTTATTTTTTTCATCCAGGTTTTGAGCAGTCTTTGTCATTAAGTTCTTTGCATGCAATATACTCGTCATCTTTTCATGCAATGTCAACAGCTAACAACAGGATATCAGTATTTGCAATCCTGTTAGGATTGTTTTGACCCAACTCGATTGGAAAATACATTAAAGGGCATGGCAATAACATTTAAATTAGAATATCTATTTCCTTTGATTTAGATATCCCTGCTTTGTGACTATATCTTATAGGAATAAAATTATCATATATACAAGGATATAAAAACGGTATTGTTTGTACTGGTAAAAAGTGGGGAGAGGGCAAACACCCCAGTATTGGGGAATAGGCTGTCTAGAACATTTACACTATGGACTGATTAGGTTGCTATTTTAATGAATTAGAGTCCTGTCAATTAACCTGAGGGATATCCATAATCTATTTTGTTTTAGGAATATTTTCCAACATTTGGAAGCAACAAAAAATGATTACATGAATGAACAGCCTGCTGTACCACTTTCTATTTCTTCTGGAAATGTAACTTGATTTGACTTACTGTTACAAATGATTAGGGACCAGGCATTTTACAACATTATAAAGTTAGAAGTTAACTTGTAGAACACTAATAAGTTGTGTTATGGACTGAATTGTGTCCCCATACCAAATTCATATGTTGAAATCCTAACACCCAATGTGACTGTATTTGGAGATAGAACCTATCCAGGGGAATGAGAGTTAAGTGAAGTCAGGGGCACCGGGGTGGCTCAGTTGGTTAAACATCTGATTCTTTTGTTTGGCTCAAGTCATGATCTCAGGATTGTGAGGATCAAGCCCATTCAGAATGGAGTCTAATTGAGATTTTCTGTGTCCCTCCCACTTATGCTCACTTTCTCTTTATTGTAAATACATAAATCATTAAAAAATAATAAGAAGAAAAGTTACATGAAGTCATCAGGTGGGGCCCTAGTCCAGCAAAACTGGTCTTTTTTTTTTTCTTTTCTTTTTTTTTTTAAGAGAGAGGGAAGGAAGGTAGAGGGGCAGAGGAAGAGGGAAAGAAAGAATCTTAAGCTGACTCCACACCCAAGTGGAGCTGACACAGGGCTTGATCTCACAACCCTGAGACTATGAAATCAAGAGCTGGTTGCTTAACTGACTCAGTCATCAAAGTGCCCCAGAACTACTGTCTTTATAAAAAGAACAAAAGACATGAGAGCTTCCCTGAAAATTGCATGCACAGAAAGGAGGTAGTACAAGGACACAGTGAGAAGATGGCTGTCTGCAAGCGAGGAAGAAAGACCTCATGAGATAACAATCCTAGTGGCTCCTTGATCTTTGATTTCCAAACTTCGGACTATAAAAAAAATAAATTTCCGTTTTTTAAGCCACCCTGTCTGTTGTATTCTGTTTTGATAATCTGAGCTGAATAATAACACAATGTGATAATTGTTTTCTGTTTACTAAAGATTATAACCCCAAAGGTTATGATTTTATTTTGCTATAGGATATTGGTCAATTTTACAAAATTAACCCCTGAACAACATGAGTTGAACTGCACAGGTCCACTTATATAAAGGGATTTTGTGTGTGTGTGTGTGTGTGTTTGTGTATGTGGTTTTTTTTTTTTTTTGATAAATTCTGTATAGTACTATAGATGTATTTTCTCTTCCTTATGATTTTCTTAATAACATTTTCTTTTCTCTAGCTTATTTTTTATTTTTTATTTTTTTAATTTTTTTTTGAGATTTTATTTATTTATCTGACAGAGAGAAATCACAAGTAGATGGAGAGGCAGGCAGAGAGAGAGAGAGAGGGAAGCAGGCTCCCTGCGGAGCAGAGAGCCCGATGCGGGACTCGATCCCAGGACCCCGAGATCATGACCTGAGCCGAAGGCAGCGGCTTAACCCACTGAGCCACCCAGGCGCCCTAGCTTATTTTTTATAAGAATAGAGGATGTAATACATTTAACAAAAAAATATGTGTTAATTGACTGTTTATATTATCATTATGGCTCCCGGTTGACAGTAGGCTATTAGTAGTTTACTTTTGGGGGAGTCAAAATTATACATGGATTTTCAGCTGTGTGGGTGGTTAACACCTTTAACCCCCCACGCTGGTCAAGGGTCAACTGTTTTTAATCTAGCAGTTACACTGCAGCATTCCTTGTTTCACTGTTTATACAAGTCCAGGTTTCTCACATTTGAAATTAATCAGTGTTGGGGTGCCTTGCTGGTTCAGTTGGTAGAGCATGAGATTCTTGATCTTGGGATTGTGAGTTTGAGCCCCTCATTGGGTGTAGAGATCACTTAAAAACTTCTTTTATTTATTTATTTATTTATTAATTTTTAAAACATTTTATTTACTTATTTACTTATTTGAGGTCACAAGTTGGCAGAGAGGCAGGCAGAGAGAGAAGGGGAAGCAAGCTTCCTGCTGAGCAGAGAGCCCAATGTGGGACTTGATCCCAGGAGCCTGAGATCATGACCTGAGCCAAAGGCAGAGGCTTTAACCCACCAAGCCACCCAGGTACCCCCGAAAACTTCTTTTAAATACTGAAGTAAATCAGTGTTTTCATTCTGCTCGTTTCCCCATCAATGCTTCTATAAATTTTTGACATGCGCTTAGTATTATCTGTGGGAATTTTGTTTTCACTAACTTGAAAAATAGGTGGGTTTTTATCCTTTAAAAAATGGTAGTTGGGTGCCTGGGTGGTTCAATCAGTTGGGTGGCTGCCTTTGGCTCGGGTCATGATCCCAGGGTTCTGAGATCGAGCTCTGTGTTGGGCTCCCTCAGTGAGGTGCCTACTTCTCCTTCTCCCTCTTGCTCTCTCTCTTAAATAAATGAATAAATAAATAAATAAATCATTTTAAAATGGTGGTAAAAGACATTTAACTTAAAATTTGCCATTTTATTCTTTTTAAAAAAAGATTTTTTTTATTTATTTGGCAGAGAGACCCAAAGTGAGAGAGGGAACACGAGCAGGGGGAGTGGGAGAGGGAGAAGCAGGTTTCCCACCAAACAGGGAGCCCAATGCAGGACTTGAAGTGGAACTGGATCCCAGGACTCTGGGATCATGACCTGAGCCAAAGGCAATGTTTAACAAACTGAGCCACCCAGGCACCCCACCATTTGAATCGTTTTAAAGTGTACAGTTGAGTGGCATTAATGACATTCATAATGTTTCATCATCACTATCCATTTCCACTATCCCAAATAATAGTCAGTTAGCAAAAGTTCTCAGTTTTGTTCTTCTCACAGTCCTTCGGTTACCTCTATTCTACTTTCTGTCTCTACAAATTGCCACTTCTAGATAGTTCATATAAGTGAATTCATAAAATATTTGTTCTTTTTGTGTCTGGCTTATCTCACATAACATATTTTTAAGGCTCATCCGTGTTGTAACATGTAACAAGAACTTCATTTCTTTTTGTGGATGAATAATATTTCATATACCACATTTTGTTTATTCATTTATCTCTTGATGGACATTAGGGTGGTTTCCATCTTTTGACATTTGTGAATAACTCTATAATTTTTTTTAAGATTTTATTTATTTATTTGTCAGGCAGAGATCACAAGTAGGCAGAGAGTCAGGCAAAGAGAGAGAGATGGGGAAGCAGGCTCCCTGCTGAGCAGAGAGCTAGAAGTGGGGCTCAATCCCAGGACCCTGAGATCATGACCTGAGCTGAAGGCAGAGGCTTTAATCCACTGAGCCAGGTGCTCCAATAACTCTACTATTAACACCAGTGTGCAAGTATATGTTTGAATCCTGTTTTCAGCTCTTTTGGATATATACAGAAAAAGGTAATGACTGGGCCTTATGGTAATTCTATGTTTAGCTTTTTTTTTTTTCAATTTATTTATTTTCAGAAAAACATTATTCATTATTTTTTCACCACACCCAGTGCTCCATGCAAGCCGTGCCCTCTATAATACCCACCACCTGGTACCCCAACCTCCCACCCCGCCTCCCGCCACTTCAAACCCCTCAGATTGTTTTTCAGTCCATAGTCTCTCATGGTTCACCTCCCCTTCCAATTTACCCAAATTCCCTACTCCTCTCTAACGCCCCTTGTCCTCCATGCTATTTGTTATGCTCCACAAATAAGTGAAACCATATGATAATTGACTCTCTCTGCTTGACTTATTTCACTCAGCATAATCTCTTCCAGTCCCATCCATGTTGCTACAAAGTTGGGTATTCCACTGGGTGTGGTGAAAAAATAATGAATACTGTTTTTCTGAAAATAAATAAATTGGAAAAAAAAAAAACCCCAAAAAAAAAGTTGGGTATTCATCCTTTCTGATGTAGGCATAATACTCCATAGTGTATATGGACCACATCTTCCTTATCCATTCATCCGTTGAAGGGCATCTTGGTTCTTTCCATAGTTTGGCGACTGTGGCCATTGCTGCTATAAACATTGGGGTACAGATGGCCCTTCTTTTCACGACATCTGTGTCTTTGGGGTAAATAGCCAGGAGTGCAATTGCAGGGTCATAGGGAAGCTCTATTTTTAATTTCTTGAGGAATCTCCACACTGTTCTCCAAAGAGACTGCACCAACTTGCATTCCCACCAACAGTGGAAGAGGGTTCCCCTTTGTCCACATCCTCTCCAACACATGTTGTTTCCTGTTTTGTTAATTTTGGCCATTCTAACTGGTGTAAGGTGATATCTCAATGTGGTTTTAATTTGAATCTCCCTGAGGGCTAATGATGATGAGCATTTTTTCATGTGTCTGATAGCCATTTGTATTTCTTGATTGGAGAAGTGTTGTTCATATCTTCTGCCCATTTTTTGATGTGTTTGTCTGTTTCGTGTGGGTTGAGTTTGAGGAGTTCATTATAGATCCTGGATATCAACCTTTTGTCTGTACTGTCATTTGCAAATATCTTCTCCCATTCCGTGGGTTGCCTCTTTGTTTTGTTGACTGTTTCCTTTGCTGTGCAGAAGCTTTTGATTTTGATGAAGTCCCAGAAGTTTATTTTCGCTTTTGTTTCCTTTGCCTTTGGAGACGTATCTTGAAAGAAGTTGCTGTGGCTGATATCGAAGAGATTACTGCCTATGTTCTCCTCTAAGATTCTGATAGATTCCTGTCTCACGTTGAGGTCTTTTATCCATTTTGAGTTGATCTTTGTGTACGGTGTAAGAGAATGGTCGAGTTTCATTCTTCTACATATAGCTGTCCAGTTTTCCCAGCACCATTTATTGAAGAGACTGTCTTTTTTCCACTGTATATTTTTTCCTGTTTTGTCGAAGATTAATTGACCATAGAGTTGAGGGTCCATATCTGGGCTCTCTACTCTGTTCCACTGGTCTATGTGTCTGTTTTTATGCCAGTACCATGCTGTCTTGGTGATCACAGCTTTGTAATAAAGCTTGAAATCAGGTAAGGTGATGCCGCCAGCTTTATTTTTGTTTTTCAACATTTCCTTAGCGATTCGGGGTCTCTTCTGATTCCATACAAATTTTAGGAGTATTTGCTCCAGCTCTTTGAAGAATGCCGGTGGAATTTTGATCGGAATGGCATTAAAAGTATAGATTGCTCTAGGCAGTATAGACATTTTAACAATGTTTATTCTTCCGATCCAAGAGCATGGAATGGTCTTCCATCTATTTGTGTCTTCTTCAATTTCTTTCATGAGTGTTCTGTAGTTCCTCAAGTACAGATCCTTTACCTCTTTAGTTAGGTTTATTCCCAGGTATCTTATGGTTCTTGGTGCTATAGTAAATGGAATAGATTCTCTAATTTCCCTTTCTGTATTTTCATTGTTAGTGTATAAGAAAGCCACTGATTTCTGCACATTGACTTTGTATCCTGCCACGTTGCTGAATTCCTGTATGAGTTCTAATAGTTTGGGGGTGGAGTCTTTTGGGTTTTCCATATAAAGAATCATGTCATCTGCGAAGAGAGAGAGTTTGACTTCTTCATTACCAATTTGGATACCTTTTATTTCTCTCTGTTGTCTGATTGCTGTTGCTAGGACTTCTAATACTATGTTGAACAAGAGTGGTGAAAGTGGGCATCCTTGTCTTGTTCCTGATCTCAATGGGAAGGCTGCAAGCTTTTATGTTTAGCTTTTTGAGGAAACTCCATTTCAAAAAAAATAGACTTTACTTTCTAGAGCAGTTTTAGGTTTACAGCAAAATTGAATGGAAACTATAAGTATTTCTCAACTGCTCCCTGCCCCAACACAGAGGAACATGCATATGTGCGTGCACACACACACACACACACACACAAACACAAACACACACACACACACTCTTATGCACTATCAACAACATGAACCAAAGTGGAATATTTGTTACACTCAACAAACCTGTGTTGTTGACACATCGTCATCACCTGAAGTCCATAATTTATCCTACTAGGGTTCATTTTTGGTGTTGCATATTCTCTGGGTTTTGATATATGTGTAAAGATAGACATATACATACCATTATAGTATCACACAGGATAGATTCACGGCCCTAAAAATCTTCCTATTCACCTCTTTCTTCTCCCAACCCCTGGTGACTACTTTTTAAATTTTTCTGTCTTCATTGCTTTGTCTTTTCCAGAATGTCATACAGTTGGAATTATAAAACACATAGTTTTCCAGATTCCTTTCTTTCACTTAGCAATATGTACTTAAGGTTGCTCTGTCTTTTCATGGCTTCAGGGGTCATTTGTTTTTAGCACTGAATAACATTCCATAGTCTAGATGTAGCATAGTTTATTTATCATCTAAGGAGGGACAAGTTTCCAAGTTTTGGCAATTATGAATAAAGCTGCTTGAAATATAAGGGTACAGATTTTTGTGTGTATATAAATTTTTATCTTATTTGGGTAAATACCAAGGAGGATGACTGTTGGATTCTATGATAAGAGTGTGTTTACTTCTAGGATCCCTGGCTGGCTCAGTCAGTGGAGCTTGTTACTCTTGATCTTGGTATTGTGAGTTCAAGCCCAAAATTGAGTGTAGAGATTGCTTAAAAATACAATCTTAAAAAAAAGAGAGAGAGAGAGAGAGAGAGGAGAGTTTGTTTAGTTCGATAAGACACTCCTGCCAAAAACTTAAAGTTTGTATCCCCCAAAATTTTTGTTGAAATCCCAAACTCCAATGCAGTAATATTAGGAGATGGTGCCTTTGGAAAGTGAAGTACTCCTGAATGGGGTAAGTGTCCTTATAAAAGAGACTCCAGAGAGGCCCCTCACCCATTCACTCATTCTGCTAAGGACAGAGTGAGACGATGGCTGGCAATGAGTCAGGAAGGGCCCTCACCAGACAACATACCTGGCAATACTTTGATTTTGGATTTTTTAGCCTCAAAAACTGAGAGGAAAAAAAAATTTCTGTGTTTACAAGCCACCTAATTTATTTCATTTGTTGTGACAGCCTGAAAAAGACTGAAAATTGCCAAAACATCTTCCCAAGTGGTTGTACCAGTTTGCATTCCTACAAGCAATGAGTAAGAATTCCTGCCTTTTCATACCCTCATCAGCATTTAGTGTTATCAGTGTTTTGACTTTTGACCATTCTAATAGATCTCATTGTTGTTTTAATTTGCAATTCCCTAATGGCATATAATGTTGAGATGATGGTGAGCACCTTTTCAAATGTTTGATTGCTATCTGCTATATTTTCTTCTGTGAGGTGTTTTTTTCAGGGCTTTTGTCCATTTTTAAATTGGTTTGTTTATTTTTTTTAAGATTTTTTATTTTTATTTATTTGACAGAGAGAAATCACAAGTAGGCAGAGAGGCAGGCAGAGAGAGAGAAAGGAGGAAGCAGGCTCCCTGCTGAGCAGAGAGCCTGATGCAGGACTCGATCCCAGAACCCTGAGATCATGAGCTGAGCCGAAGGCAGAGGCTTAACCCACTGAGCCACCCAGGTGCCCCGGTTTGCTTTTTTTTTTTAAATTTGGTTTTAAGAGTTCTTTATATTGAAACTGGGGAAAAAAAGAGTTCTTTGTATAATTTGGATAACAGTCCTATATGATGTATATCTTTTGCAAATATTTGCTCCAAGTCTGTGTTCTGTCTTCTCGTTCTCTTGAACAGCCTGTGTGGTTTTAAGGGGGATATAGATAGAGTAAAAATGTACATTACCATTACCACCAGTGCTCCAAAAGTCCTTCTAAAGTTTCCTTAAAGTTAATTTTTGCTTACATATTAAATAAGAATGTATTTTCTTTGAAAAAAAAACCTTTAATACAAAAAGATAAAATACCTTTAAACACCTATCTAACTCCTACCCTATATTTATGTGTTTTTTCTATAACACCAAATCATTTTCTGTGTATTATATATATATGTATATGTACATATATGAAACCTTTAGTACTATATGTTTCTTTTGGGCATAACTTTTTCTTTTGGTAACTCAAACTTGGTAATATTCTGCACCTTGTTTTTATCCTTTAACTGTACATCTTCAAGTTTTTTTCTGCCTGAGAATAATGCAGATCCACCCCACTTACCTAAAATTACCCAATATACCCCAATATACACTCTTTTGTATACCACTACTATTGAGCTGCTAGGTAAAGCCACATTTATATCTATCCTCCTTCAACTCTTACTCCCTTACAGTTTTTTACAAAATGGCCTAAATGATAAATAAGTAAATAGTATATTTCTAAAATCAGGTTTTGTAATCTAAAGGCTCAAAACAGAGAAATGGTTTTTCATTGCTCTAAGAGTTAAATCTGAAGTTTCTTCAATGGAACATGAATACTTTGAAGGCAGGAATTTTTTATTTCTGTTGACTTTTATTGTATTTTTTTAAAAGATTTTATTTATTTATTTGATAGAGAGAAATCACAAGTAGGCAGAGAGGCAGGCAGAGAGAGAGAGAGGAGGAAGCAGGCTCCCTGCCGAGCAGAGAGCCCGATGCGGGACTCGATCCCAGGACCCTGAGATCATGACCTGAGCTGAAGGCAGCGGCTTAACCCACTGAGCCACCCAGGCGCCCATTTTATTGTATTTTTATTGTGGTAAAATACACATAAGATTTAACATTTTAATCACTTTAATGTGCACACTTCAGTACTATTAAGTATATCCATGTTATCACTACATTATTAATAGACTGTATATTCACAGCATTATTACACTCTACCTCCAGAACTTCTTCATCTCAAAGAGAAATCATACTTATCAAGCAGTAATTCCCTATTCCCACCACCTCCAGCTCCTTGTAAACACTATTCTGCTTTATGCCTATATATTTGGAGGGCAAGATTTTTTTTTACACGTTGATGCACATGTATAAACTATATTGAGAATTACTGTTGTAGGACACTCTCAAACATAGTAACCACAGCTGTGTGGTCGAGGACAGCTACCCACTGGTAGTGCAGTTTTTGTTCAGAATTTTGTACTTTTCAAGCCAAGATAACACTGCAAAATAGCACTCGATTTTCTTGTAAAGTTACCCTTCGTGAAAGACACAGTTAGTAGTCTCCAGCTTTTGAAAGGTGGACCATTATATCTCAGTATAAATGTAATATTACATATAATCAGCAGTCTGCTTCTGTAGATCCAAGACTTGGACCATATGGACGTTGTACTTGTTATTACTTTCTTTGTTGAACTTGTTGATCACAAATAGCATCATGATAGTCACATTGATCCCTGTTGCAAACATTTCTTTGACACTCATATAGGTATTCTTCTTTGCTTGATAAATGTGATCACCAGAATGGCCAGCAGAAGCCATGTGGCCTGCCATAGTTTTCCCATAGGCCCTAAGCTGGGGAGGAAAAGAAAGAGTCCTCTTCTGGACTTCATCCAAAGGATGAAGGAAGGCTAGGATTTTTATGTTTTGTTTATTAGTACATCCCAAGCCCCTAGGAAACTGTAACACAAGCAGTAAATTGAATGAATTTAGTAAGAAAAAAAAAACCCATAATCATTTCAATAGATTCAAAATAAGTATTTTGAAAAATTGCCATAATTATCAAAATCCCAGCAACGCATAATAATAAGGAAGTTTCTAATGCCTGAAACCAATAAGCTATTATAGAAAGGTTGTAGGATAAAAGGTTAATATACAAATGTGAGATGCTTCCCTATATGGCAGCAATGAATAAGTGGAAATTAAATTAGAAACACAATACGATTTACATTAGCACAACCCCAAAATAAATACTTCTGCATAAATTTAACAGATTATGTACAAGATCTGTATGAGGAAAACCACAAATCTCTGATGAATAAAATCAAAGAAGAATGAAATAAATGGAAATATATTCAATATTCATGATTAGGAAAACTAATATTGTCAAAATCCTAATTTTTCCCAATGCGATCTATAGATTCAATGCAATCCCCATCAAAATCTCCTCAAGTTATTTTGTACATATGAACAAATAGATTCTCAAATTTATAGGGAAAGGCAAAAAGGTTCATAATAGCTAACATAATACTGAAAGAGAACAAAGTTGAACTCATGCTACTAACTCACTTCAACACTTACAAGACCACAGTAATCTAAACAATGTGATGTTAGTGACGAAACAAAGAGATCAGTGGAACACAATAGAGAACCCAGAAATTGACTTTCATGAATAGGGGCACCTGGATGGGTCAGTTTGTAGAGTATGTGATTCTTGGTCTTGGGGTGGTAAATTTGAGCCCTGTGTTGGGTTCAGAGATTACTTAAAAATAAAATATTTAAAAAAAAGAAAACTGACCTTGATGAATAGAGATCAACTAACCTTCAGCAAAAAGCAAAGGCAGTGCAATGGAGCAACACAAATGGTGCTAAAACAGCTGGGCATTCAATGTGAATAAATAAATAAATAAAGGGTCGCCTGGGTGGCTCAGTGGGTTGGGCCACTGCCTTCAGCTCAGGTCATGATCTCAGGGTCCTGGGATCGAGTCCTGCATCGGGCTCTCTGCTCAGTGGGGAGCCTGCTTCCTCCTCTTTCTGTCTGCCTCTCTGCCTACTTCTGATCTCTCTCTGCCAAATAAATAAATAAAATCTTTAAAAAATAAATAAATAAATAAAAATTTAAAAAGCTGTACAAATACCTTACAGCCTTCACAAAAATTAAGTAAAAATGGATCACAGACTTAAATGTAAAATGCAAAATTATAAAACTCTAAGAAGATAACAGAGCAGAAAAACTTGATGATCATGGGTATAGAGATGACATTTTAGATATAATACCAAAGGCATAATGTAGGAAAGAAATCATGAATAATGAACACCATTAAAATTAAAAACTTTTGCTCTGGGAGAGATAATCTCAGGGTATGAGAACAATAGGCCACAGATAGGGAGAAAATATTTGCAAAAGATTTGCTGATAAAGGAATATTATCCAAAATAGACAAAGTATTGTTAAAACACAACAATAAGAAAACACCTAATCTGGTTAACAAATAGGTCAAAGACCTTAACGGATGCTTCACAAAAAGATATATAGGTGGAAAATAACCATATGATAAAATGTTCCACATCATGTCATTATAAAAATACAAGTAAAAACGGGGTGGCTGGGTGGCTCAGTGGGTGAAAGCCTCTGCCTTCCGCTCAGGTCATGATCCCAGGGTCCTGGGGTCGAGCCCCGCATCGGGCTCTCTGCTCAGTGTGGAGCCTGCTTCCCTTCCTCTCTCTCTGCTTGCCTCTCTGTCTACTTGTGATCTCTGTCTGTCAAATAAACAAATAAAATAAAAAAAATACAAGTAAAATCAATGAGCTGTCCCTACACCCCTATTAGAATAACCAAAATCTGGAACACTGACAACACCAAATCTGGCAAGAATGTGAGGTAATAGAATTTTCCATTCATTGTTTTGGAAGACAGTTTGGCAGTTTCTTACAAAACTAAACATGCTCTTACCATAAGATTCAGCAATCATGCTCTTTGATATTTACCCAAATGAGCTGAAAACATATGTTCACAAAAACCCTGAATACAGATGTTTATAATAGTTTCATTCATAATTGCCAAACTTGGAAACAACCAAGATGTCCTTTAGTAAGTGAGTAGGTAAATAAACTTTGGTACATCCAGAATGGATTCCAGAATGGAATATTATTCAGTGCTAGAAGTAAATGAGCTATAAAGCTATGAATATTACAAAGTGAAAGAAGCCAATCTGAGAAGATTGTATGCTGTATGATTCCGACTATGTGACATTTTCGAAAAGGCCAAACTATGGAGACAGTAAAAAGATCAGTGTTTGCCAGGATTCAGGTGGGAGAGCGATGAATAGCCAGAGCACGGAATTTTAGGTAAGTGAAAATACTCTGTATGATACTATAATTATATATTTTCCCAAACCCATAGAATATTCAAACCAAGAGTGAACCTTAAGTAAATTATGGATCTGGGGTAATAGTATCCGTTAATATAGGTTCATCAATTATAATAAATGTACCACTCTAATGAGAGATGTTGATAGTAGATAATATACATGAGAGGGGACAGAAAATATATAAGAAATCTTTGTTCCTTCACCTAATTTTGTTGTGAATCTGAAACTGAAAAAATAAAGGCTTAAAAAAGGGGAAGATTTGTAACATAATAAAGGGTTTATTATTCAGGGTTTAATGAAGGTAACAGGTACCCTTCTAGGAATTCTAGGCAGGAAAAGATGGCGCTATACATATATTTGCCTCTCAACTTCCATTCTCCAATTTTTTCCATCCTGCTCTATGATCTGGCTAGGTGAACTTGCATGGAATGCATTATACAGTCTCCCATGCCCTCTAACCTGGAGTTGAGTTTGAAAGGAAATTGGAGGGAAGAATAATGATGCCAGATAAAATATCTGGTTAAGAGGTACCTGGGTGGTTCAGTCAATGGGCATCTGCCTTTGGCTCAGGTCATGATCCCAGGGTCCTGGGATTGAGCCCCACATTGGGCTCCCTGCTCAGCAGGGAGCCTGCATCTCCCTCTCCCACTCTCTCTGCTTGTGTTCCCTCTCTCACTGTATGTCTCTCTGTCAGATAAATAAATAAAATCTTAAAAAAACAAATAAAAAGTTAAAAAATAAAATACCTGGTTAAATATGAATTTCAGATAAACAACTAATTTTTTTTAATATAGTTCTATGACCCAGGCAAAATTTGGGAAACATTTTTTTTTTAAGATTTCATTTAATTATTTGAGAGAGAGAGAGAGAAAGAGAGTGAGAGAGAGCAGGAGAACGGGGTGAGGAGCAGAGGGAGTCCAATGTGGGGCTGGATCTGGGGACTCCAGGATCATGACCTGAGCAGAAGGCAGACACTTAACCAACAGAACCACCCAGGCACCCAGTTTGGGACACACTTAAGCTAAAGTATAATTTGTTGTTTAATTTGAAACTCAAAATTAAGAGGTATTTTTGTATTTTTATTTGCTAAATCTGACAACCCTAGAGAGAAAGGAAAGTGAAGTGGGAATATCTCTGTAGGGTCACTGTGGTGTGGCTGGTCTTCGTTCTACCATATGAGCTTTTCCATTCAGTTTTCTTTCTTAGGATTTTGGTAACCCAATTAACATGAGTTCACTTCTTGGGGAGTCACAGATCGACAACTCCAGGCATTGTTGAGCAAAGTAAACTTTATTTGTAGCCAATAAGGAGATCACAGGGAATAACTTCCAAAACCGTGACTGCCTGAGCAATGGTGAATGGCTGGCTTCCTTTTATTTAGGGTTAGGATGAATATTTAGATAGGGCAGCCTTGTCATCATATGTAGAGAGAGGCAGGCATAAGGTCGCTCATGCCCCTTAGGAAACATGCCTATACATACTTTATATCTTACGTAAATGAACCTTGTACTACTTCTTGGGTGGAGATTTTAGTGTTAAAACGAAGTAAAGATAATTGTTGGTCATTCCAGAGGTTATTCCAGAGGTTATTCCTGAGGTTACTCTGTGGTCCACCTGCAAAGACACAAATTGGGTGTTAAGCTCAAATTGCTCTGGGCCTGGGCCCCTGGAGTTCTTCCTTGGAGCAGTCATTGCTTGCAGAGTAGTTTCAGTTTTTATCAGGATATTATGCCCATAAGGTCATTTGCCTTGGATAAGCTAAGCTAAGCTGGAAAGGAGAGCTTAAGGAAAAATGTAAGACAAAGGTTAGTGACTATAACTCGGTGAGCAGTAACGTGAGATCTTGGGTCTAGCTTGGGTCAGCCTCTTCAGGACACACATTATCTCTAGATCTATTTATTACACTCTCCCTTCTTGTTTCCCTCTACCTTGCAGTTTCCTTTCATCTGTTAAAATATGACCTTTATTAAATGTCCCCCAATTATGAAATTTCAATGTGCCATGTTTCTTATCAGGACCCTCACTGATACAGGATTCAGTATAAGGGATTAAATGCTTTTAATGCCTTTGGAAGGGTTGGAGGAGTGGGAAATCAGCATATGATGGCTAATTGAAGGTATGAACTTATCTGGGCCATAGGGTTGCCCAGGTAATTGGTTAGACATTATTTTAAATGTGGCATTAAGGTTGTTGATGAGATTGATATTTGAACCAGTGGACTGAGTAAAGCAGATTGCTCTCCGCAGTGTGGGTGAGTCCGTCCAATCCACTGAAGGCCTGAATAAAATAAAAAGCCTAAGTAAGGGAGAATTTGATCCACTGCTATCTTCAAGCTATCTTCAAGCTGCATTCTTGGTCTTCACCTGTCTTTGGACTAGAACTCTGATTGGAACACACACCATCAGCTCTTCCTGTTCTTTAGTCCTAGGATTTGGACTGGACTTTCACAGCAGTCTCTCCTGCTTCTTAGGCCTTCAGTCTTGCAGAGAAACAATGCTATGGGCTCTCCTGCATTGCCAGATTGCCCACTGCAGATCTTGGAAATTCTCTACCTTTCTTAAAGAAACAGCAGGCCCCAAATGGAGTCTTTTGCAAAGTCCCACAAGGCTTGATACTTATAGTATCAAGTTTCTCCCAAGAGTGGAGTTTTATTTTTTTTTTTAAGATTTTATTTATCCATTTGACAGAGAGAGACCACAAGCAGGCAGAGAGAGAGAGAGAGAGAGAGGAGGAAGCAGGCTCCCTGCTGAGCAGAGAGCCCTATACGGGACTCAATCCCAGGACCCTGAGATCATGACCTGAGCCGAAGGCAGCGGCCCAACCCACTGAGCCACCCAGGCGCCCCCAAGAGTGGAGTTTTAAACCCATCAATCTGGAATACTCTGATCAGTACTAGTGAGGTAATCTGCATGATAAGACCCCCTAAAAGAAGATGACCTTGCCTGAAACAATCTTTTCTTTTGCAGATTAACCTCCTTATCTTGCCCTATTTCTGCCTATAAAATCCTTCCATTTTGTATCTCTCCTTGGAGGTCCCTTATTCTTGCTGGGTGGGATGCTGCCCAACATATGAGTCATTAAATAAAGCGTATTAGGTCTTCAAATTTACTCCTTTGAATTTTGTTTTTTAACAGCCTTCACAGTCACATCAGCCAATTCCTTAAACTTTCTCTTCACATACTCCATTGGTTCTGTTTCTCTGGAGAACACTGATTAATACATATTTTGAGACTAATAGTGGTTGTAGTGAAACAGAGTGCTATGGGTGAGTTTTTTGAATTGGTTCTAGGATTCCTGAAATTGGCTCTCCCATCTAATTAGATATAAAGATGCTAATGACTACAGAGCTTACTCGAAGTCCATGGTAGGATCTTCCAATACAGATACACAAAATATCTCTACTGGATGCTCTAAATAATCGATTGTTTATAAGAAGCAAAAAGGTAGATCACTGTATATATGATATCTTTGAGCATTTTAGAAAAACCAATGAATAAAATGAGATTTGACTAATTGCTTCCAATGTTACTGGACAAAGTGGTGAAAGAAATTGATGAGTTTGGGGATTCACATCCCCAGCTCAAGAGCTGTATAGGAACCTGAAGGCTTCTATGTATGCCCCCAAGGAGACCCTTATCTCTTAGCCACAGGGTTGAGATTACTGAAAATCAGATGCACAATCTCATCCTGTGACTGTTTGAGTTACAGTGCAAGTTGAACCGACAGCCTTGCAGTGTGTCTGCTGTTAAAATGAGGAAACTGATTTGTAGGAATGGGATACTTCAAGTTGGAATAGGAATGTGTGGGAAAACCCTGATGAAGGTGGGGACATGATGATGAGTCTTTTTTGACAGATGGAGACCTTACACACCCAATGGATGTAGTCTTCTCACCTACAGTAGAATTGGACTTTTCACCCCTTTCTGAGAGAATTAGATCTGTATTGCCTGAGGAAACTGTAATGGCATCCCCTGAGACAGTGGCTATGCAAGCTGGTGATGCTTCTTTTAGAATCCACCCCCACTGCCATTCTTTGCTTTTAGGCCTGTAAGTAGACTCAAGTCCTAGCAGGTGCCTAAAGATGAGGTAAAAATCATGACCTATGAACAGGTGCACTGCACTCCAAAAGAACTACCTGAGTTTTCTATATAATATATGTAGACAGAAATCTGGTGGGAAAATGTGAGAATGGATACTAAGCATGGGGAAAAATTGTGCAAAGAACATCAGGTTGGTTCAGGCTGGGAGGGGCCAAGTGGTGGCTTTCAGTTGCCAAAGGCAAGATGAGCATAGTTACCGTAATGGACCACCAAATCAAAGCAATAATCAGAATAGTCTAACTCAGCAGATCTATGGAATTGGCTAGCTGACCATGGTGTTTTTAAAAATGAGATAGGTGGAAAACCTACTAAATTCTTACTTGACTTGTATAATTGGAAAATTTCTAGGTCAATTACATAAAAGTCTAACCTAAATCATAAAATCAGAGAGTCATAGCCCCTTAATTCCCCAAACCTCTTTAAAAAGGGAGGTGCCAGATCCTTGTGAGGAAAGACTCTAGTATACTGCCAAAAATTTATACTGTTAATCTTTCACCTTCACCAAGGGAACCAATGACTTTTTACCAGGAAACTATATTTTGGAGAAAAAGAAATAATCAGAGTTTTCAGGGACTACCAGACACTGGCTCTGACACTAATTTTGAGAAACTCAATATGTCACTGTAGTCGACCAGTCAGAGTAGAAGCTTATGGAAGTCAAATGATCAATGGACTTTTACTTCAGGTCTGTCATACTGTAGGCTCAGTGACTTTCCAAACACAACTTGTGTTTTTCCTCTAGTTCCATAATGCATAATTGCAATAACATATTCAGTAACTGGCTGAATCCCCCTTATTGATTCTCAGTGAGAGATATTTTGTTGGGAAAAAACAAGGCAAAGAACCCCTATCTAGAAAAAAAATTATAATTTAAAAGCAATATTGCATTTCTATAAGAATTGCAAGAATTAGTGAAAGTAAGTCACTTGGCTCCCTTGTAACTATATAATTAAATCCCAAGAATCTGATGTCTTTCTTGACCCTATCCTAGTTTCACTGGTGAATTCCACCAAACATTCAAAGATGAACTAACACGAAACTTCCAAAAAATTGAAGAGGAGGAAATACTTCCTAATTTATTCATTCAATAAGGCTACCATAACCTGATACTACAGCCAAACAAAGACACTACAAGAAAAGAAAAACAAAGACTGGTATGATATTCTTTATGAATATTGATGCAAGAATATTCAACAAAATACTAGCAACCTGAATTCAACAAATATTGAAAAGCTTAACCAGGGGCGCCTGGGTGGTTCAGTCGTTGAGCCTCTGCCTTGGACTTGGGTCATGATACTAGTGTCCTGGGTTGGAGCCCCGCATTGGGCTTCCTGCTTGGGGGGAAGACTGCTTCTCCCTCTCCCACTCCCCCTAGCTTGTGTTCCCTCTCTTGCTGTGTCTCTCTCTGTCAAATAAATAAATCTAAAAAAAAAAAAAAAAAGCTGAAACAAATAACCAACTGGGATTTTATCTCTGAAGTCAAGAATGGTTCAACATATAAAAATCAATCAATGCCATAAATCCCATCAAAAGAATGAAGGGGAAAAAAAACAATCTACCATCTTAACTGATACAGAAAAAAAATTTGACAAAATTCAGCACCTCTTTATGATAAAAGTGCTCAATACATTAGGAACAGAGGGAAACTATCTCAACATAATAGAAGTCACTTATGAAAAATCCACAGCTAACATCACACGTAATGGTGAAAGTTTCAAAATTTTTCTTCTCCAATCAGGAAAAAATTCAGGAAAATAGTTGAATATAAAATCACATGCAAAAAGCAGTTATGTTTCTACACAATAACATGAACAGTAAAAAAAGGAAATTAAGAAACAGTTTTATTTATAATAGCATCAACAGGCTGGGGATCTGGGTCGCTCAGTTGGTTAGGTGTCTGACTCTTGAATTTTGCACAGATCATGATCTCAGGGTTGAGAGATCAAGCCCTACATTGGGGTCCAGTGGGTATGGAACCTGCTTAACATTCTCTCTCTCCCTTCTTTCTCTCTATGAGCATCAATAAAAATACAATACTAAGGAATTAAGAATTAACCCAATCAAAGACATGAAAGAATTTTACAGTGAAAACTATAAAACATCACTGAAATTAATTAAAGAACATATGAATAAATGAAAAGACATCTGATGTTCATGGATTGGAAGACTTAATATTGTTAAGATGACTATACCACACAAAATAATCTACAGATTCAATACAGTCCCCAATGAAACACTAACAGGATTTGCTAAGAAATAAGAAAATCCATCTTAAATTTATATGCAATCTATGGGGTGCCTGGGTCTCTCAGTGGGTTAAAGCCTCTGCCTTTGGTTCAGGTCATGATCTCAGGGTCTTGGGATCGAGCCCCACATCAGGCTTTCTGCTCAGCAGGGAGCCTGCTTCCTCCTCTCTCTCTGCCTGCCTCTCTGGCTACTTGTAATCTCTATCTGTCAAATAAATAAATAAGATCTTAAAAAAATTTATATGCAATCTCAAGGGACCCCAAATAGCCATAGCTATATAAAAAAAGAAAACTAGGGCACTCATACTTCTTGGTTTCAAAACTCATTATAAGATTACAGTAATATAAACAGTGGGGCACTGGGTATACAGACATAAACTAATGGAATAACATACACAGCCAGGAATAAACCACTTATATACTGTCAAATGATTTATAAGGGTGCCAAGATGATCCCAATAATAAATTATTTGTGTCTTAAAATACTTCCAAAACTGATTATAGTAGTGAGGGAAGCCAGCATCCTCTACTTGTTTACCATCTTAAGAGAAACCCATGTATCATTTGTTGTCTTTCTCAAGCTACTTGGCATCGAGAAAGCGTCAGGATCAAGTGCAAGCATTTTTGGATTCTTCATATGCTTATCATTCGTAATACAAATTATTTTCGTCCATTTAGAGATACTTTCAGGGCACCTAGGTGGCTCAGTTGGTTGGGCATCTGCCTTCTGCTCGGGTTATGATCCCAGAGATCAAGCCCTGGATTGGGCTCCCTGCTCAGCAGGGAGTCTGCTTCTCACTTTGCCCCTCACCCTGCTCTTATGCTCTCTCTCTCTCTCTCAAATAAATAAATAAATAAATAATCCAAAGACAAGCTTTAAAAAAAAAAAAAGCTCAGTGGGTCAAGCACCTGGTTCTTGATTTCAGCTTTGGTTGTGATCTTGGGTTCGTGATATAGAACGCTATGTTGGGTTCTGTGTTCAGCTGAGAGTCTGCTTCTCTCTTTCTTTCTCTGATTGCCTCTGCCCCTCCCCTTCTTGTGCTCACTCTCTAAAATAAATAAATAGATCTTTAAAAAAATAATGACTGCTAGACTGAGATTTTCCATACCATTCCTCTGAGTAAGAGTCACTACTCAATAATCTGCAGCACTTTGCCTTATATTGCTATAGAGTATCATCCTAGGAAGAGTTATCAAATAATGAAGTGGTCCAGGCTATCTGTCCTAGAGTTCTTCTTTATTGAAATAAAAAATGATTCTATCAGTAAACACCAATTAGCTGTGTGAACTGCAAGAGTTTTAACCTCCCCATAAAACCTTTCAACTTCTATGTTAGTAAGCAAAAAACATTACAAGGAGAGTTTCAAGAGTCCTTAGAATTCTGATCATGATTTATACTTGTTAGGTGGAATAAGGGAGTCTCTAGCTAGCAACAATAAGGTTTTTGAAAATCTTCATCTTTTCTAGGCCTTTAATTAGTAGTTCAAGCCCAACATGTAAAAGATATAACATATTAATAGAAGAACTTCATATGTTGTATGTTCTATACTTCATAGAAAATAGTCACACTATTTTCTAAAGAATACACTTTATCATGAGGGGGGGTTGTTTCAGACCTTTCCAGAATTAAAGGATTATGTTGTCTG
The DNA here is from genome assembly GCF_020171115.1 of Neogale vison. Lineage (NCBI taxonomy): Eukaryota > Metazoa > Chordata > Mammalia > Carnivora > Mustelidae > Neogale > Neogale vison. The sequence continues at coordinate 82,697,129 of NC_058095.1, forward strand.
TAATTTTTCCCATTAAATAACCTCATAGCATGGACCTTAGAAAGCATATTTTGAGGGTCTATTTCATAAAATATTTTATTCTTGTCTTCTTTTTAAACTGTGAATATTACTAGTATTTAGAAGCTCATTTTTATAGATGGAGGTTTTCTAAGTTAGGAAAAGGTATACATTTTTTTTTCAGAAGAAAAGGAAAAAAACTAAGAATTGATGGGTAGTCAAGGAAGGGAGGTTCTCTTCAGTTTCTTTCCTAGTATCTACTAATTGCTACAATTTCACAGATTTACTAAAATATTGTAGATGGGTTGCTGAATGTTTCATTAGAAAGTAAATAGTAATTTTCAAGAAGCCTGGGTGGCTCAGCTGGTTAAGCAACTGCCTTCAGCTCAGGTCATGATCTCAGGGTCCTGAGATTGGGGTCCGCATCAAGCTCCCTGCTCTGTGGGGAGTCTGCTTCTCCCTCCGCCTCTCTCTCTCTCTGTCTCTCATGAATAAATAAATAAATTAATTAAAAATGATATTGGGACGCCTTGGAGGCTCAGTGGGTTGGGCCGCTGCCTTTAGCTCAGGTCATGATCCAAGGGTCCTGGGAGCCTGCTTCTCTCTGCCTCTGCCTTCCTCTCTGTCTGCTTGTGTGTACTCGCTTGCTCTCTCTCTCTCTCTCTGGCAAATAAATAAAAAATCTTTAAAAAAAATAAAAAGAAACAAATGATGTTATATAATTTTTGTTTCAGATACTTATTGCAGTTAAATTTGTGATAGCAAAGAATTGGAAATGTCCTAAACATTAATCAATATACAGTTACAAATTAGGGAATATAATGGGACGTCTGGGTGGTTCAGTTGGTTGGACAACTGCCTTCGGCTCAGGTCATGATCCCGGGTCCCAGGTTCGAGTCCCGCATCGGGCTCCCAGTTCCGTGGGGAGTCTGCTTCCCTCTCTGACCTTCTCCTCGCTCATGCTCTCTCTCACTCTCTCTCTCAAATGAATAAATAAAATCTTAAAAAAAAATTAGGGAATATACTTATTATGGAATATCTACTATTTGCTATGAAAAAGAATGAGGTAGATTCGTACATAATTTAATGCTGAAAACTTTAGTTTAGAACAATATTAAACACTTTACATATGTAAACTCTTCTAATTCTCATTACAACTGTATGTGATAAGTATTGTCATTATACCTATCTTTCAAATGAAGGACCCACGGCAGTATGTCATAGCAATACTACAGACAATTATGTAGCAATTATAAATGAGTTAGGTGGGGGCGCCTGGGTGGCTCAGTGGGTTAAAGCCTCTGTCTTTGGCTCAGGTCATGATCCCAGAGTCCTGGGATCCAGCACCCACCCAACTCCCCGCATCTGGAGCTCGGATCAGCAGGGAGCCTTCTTCCTCCACTCTCTCTCTCTGCCTGCCTCTCTGCCTACTTGTGATCTCTGCCTGTCAAATAAATAAATAAAATCTTAAAAAAAAATGAGTTAGGTGGACCTATTTGAATTGATTTGGAACAATATAACATACTCTTTTTATTTTTTTGAGATTTTTATTTATTTACTTGACAGACAGAGATCATAAGTAGGCAGAGAAGCAGGCAGAGAGAGAGAAGGGGAAGCAGGCTCCTTGCTGAGCAGAGAGCCCTGATGCAGGGCTTGATCGCATCAGGCGTCCCTCTAAACATACTCTTAATTGAAAAATCCAAATGTGAGAGTGATACTGATTAGCACAATTCCATGTTATATTTTTAAGAATATAAAGGTTTATATAAACATATCTGTGTAAGAATATAATCATGTATAGAATAATATTCCTTTAATAATTTGGATTTGGAAGACTTATGAAGAGGGTTCCAACTGATGTTTTGATACCTAATTTTAAAAGGAAGGAAGGAAGAAAGAAAAAAAAGAAAGAAAGAAAGAAGAGGAGGAAGAAGAGAAAAAAGTAAAGAAATTTGAAATAGAGTTCATCCTTAATGGTAAGCCATTGTCCAGGAGCTGGACAATGTGTTAAAACAGTTATTTTCATTCACCTAGATGGAGAATAGTGTTATTAATCTAGTCAGAATTTGGAAACATTCAAAGCAAACTTACCTCCTTAGTTTATTTAAAGAAATCACTAAGTCTTTCCCAGACTTGGTGTTTATTAGATGATCTGATATCTACTGCACTACGAATAGTTAACTATCACACCAACTTCCTGACTATTCTCTACTTGCAGTACTAGCTTACAGGTTTGGTCTTTTTTTTCTTTTTTTTTTTTTCCCTGAAAAGAGCAAAAGATTTTGTTTCTTTAATCAGTTAGTCCCAAATCACTCTCTAACATTTTTACTTAGCTTTCCTGGTGTTTCTGTAGGAGATATCCACTAGACTATATGTATCAAATGGCTTAGGGCCATTTACATGGCCTCTGTTAATTTTCTCTAGGTAGAACCAGACATTTTCTCAGTGCACTTGGGATTAAAAGGTATATTCTTATAGAAAAATTCTATAACCTCTTCCTACTGTAAACTCTAGGACATGAGATATATCAGGAAAATTTTTATGAACTTTATAAATTCAAATAAATTTGTAAATATGTATTCTGCACTTAGAGTTATGGCAGGCATGAGAACACAAAGATAAATAACATATTGTTCCAGCCCTCCAAGGGAATAGGGAGAAGGGGTAAACAACTAACCTTTAAACCTATATTACAGTATTTTATATGCTGTAGCAAACTGCAGATGAGTTCTGATGAAGAAGAGAAAGAAAGGACAGGGAAGACTTTTCAGAGGAAATAGTATTTCAGTTGGACCTGAAAATAAGGGTCTTCAAGAGCCATCTGAGTGGATCAGTTAGCTAAGCATCTGACCCTTGATCTAACCAAGGTCTTGATCTTAGGGTTGTCAGTTGAAGCCCTGACTGGCTCCACACTGGGCATGAAGCCTACTTAAATAAAAACAAAGGTCTTTGGGGCGCCTGGGTGGCTCAGTGGGTTAAGCCGCTGCCTTCGGCTCGGGTCCTGATCTCGGGGTCCTGGGATCGAGTCCTGCATGGGGCTCTCTGCTCAGCAGGGAGCCTGCTTCCTCCTCTCTCTCTCTGTCTGCCTCTCTGCCTACTTGTGATCTCTGTCTGTCAAATAAATAAATAAAATCTTTAAAAAAAAAAAAACAAAGGTCTTCAAACTTCTTTGGCTCATGTGCTTTCCAGAAAAATTTTTATTAATATAAACTCATTTACATAGTATAAAGTAACATCTAATAGAATTTCCAGATAGTGCTAACATATGCATTTAAAAATAAAAATCTTAAATCACTTTTACTAATGTATTCAGTCACATCTAAATAATATATTGATTTGGCATTTTCCATCTTTCTTTTAAAAAGTACAAGAATAAGAAATTCTTTAGTAGTAGGAAATTTAAATGATTCTCTTCTCATTTGGACTTCATCTCCCCCACAAATTTTAACCTCATGTCATATATATGTATTCTTTTTTAAAACAATTGAAATTAAAAATTTTCTAGGGCCATAAAACTAAATATTAAACATTTCTTATTAATGAAATATGAAATAAATGATTAATAAATTGATAAATTATTAATAAATTACTATACCAAAATAATGTGTTACACATTTTAATTAATAATTTTTATAAAGTAGAATTTCTTAGAAATATCTCATTTAATGGCATAGAAGGAATTTTAAAAGTAGCTATGAATCTTTGGATGAACATTACTTTTTGTTACAAAGGGCCAAATCCTATTTCCCCCTTTTTTAGTTTCATGGATGTTATGAAAAAATTGGTTAACATAAATAAATAGACGAAAGTAGGAGTTTTTTTAAATACTGTCTCTCAACTATTTTGAACTCTTTGGAAATTACATACTAAAAGCTATATGTAGAAATCTCTATTCTTTTCCTAGGGGGTGCTGTAAGAAAGTACTTAAAATTGGGTGGCATAAAACAACCCAATTTTTTTATCTTATAGTTTTGGAGGCTGAAAATCTGAAATCAAGATGTTGGCTGAGCCAAGCTCTCAGAGGACTCTAGAGGAGTCCTGCCTTTTCCAGCTTTTGTGGTTTGCTGGTAATCCTTGGCGCTCCTTGCCTTGTAGATGCATCATACCAGTCACATGGCTATCTTCTCCCTATATGTCTTCTGGTTCTCTGGAAAGGCCCTATTTCCGAAGAAAGTCACATGTAAGGTATTGGATGTTAGTATATCTGCATATCTTTAGGAGGGAGGGACAAAATTCAGCTCAAAACACCATCTGTTATCAAAAGTTATTTTAAGGACTTATTAGCTGACATCCTAAGTGGGTCTTCCCTCAGTTTTGTTGAAAATAAAGAATTTTTTAAAAGCTGTTACTCAGGGCGCCTGGGTGGCTCAGAGGGTTAAAGCCTTTGCCTTGGCTCAGGTCATGATCCCCAGGGTCCTGGGATCGAGCCTCGCATCCGGCTCTCTGCTCAGCGGGAAGCCTGCTTCCTCCTCTCTCTCTCTCTCTCTGCCTACCTCTCTGCCTACTTGTGATCTCTGTCTGTCAAATAAATAAATAAAATCTTTAAAAAAAAAAGCTGTTTTTCAGCCATAAGAATCCCAAATTTACATTAAAAACTTACAGCAGTATTTCAAATCATCTTTTCATTGGGTACCATGCCTGCCTTTTGTTTTAAGGTGGGAGAAAGTAGGGGCACCTGGATGGCTTAGTTAGTTCAGTGTCGGACTCTTGATTTTGGCTCAGGTCATGATCTCAGAGTTGTGAGATCAAGCCCCCCATCGGGGTTCATGCTCTGTGTGAAATCTGCCTAAAATTCTCTCTCTAGCCCTTCCCCCCCTCTGCATGCCCCCCCCCCCCGTTTCCCCCGTCCCACAAAAGTGGGAGAAGGTAGATGTGAAAGCACAGCTTTACTTTAAGGAATTCCCAGGCAGGTCAATCTTAGGAAAGAGTACAACTGAACTTGAGGACCTGGAAATTGATTACTCTGAAACCGTTTTTGCTCCTGCACTGTTTGGAAAGTGTGAATCCCAGAAGTATGTGTACCCAAATGTGACATTCCTGCCTTAAAGAAGAAATAGCTCACCAGACTGAATGGAAGGCAAGTTTTTACTAGTTTGAGGTCAATGAAAAGTGTGCAGAATGGTTGGGGAAGAGTAAGTCATCCAAGGTGCCTAGAGTGTCAGTTGTTTGAGAGGAACCAGAGGAGAGATGAGGCTGGATTAGTGGACAGAATTGTGAAGTATTTATGGTCATGAAAAGAAATTTGCGTTTTACACCCTTTAGGCAGCTTTGGAAGTTTCAGATTTTTTTTTTTTTTTTTTTTAAGGGATGGAGGGAAGAGAGAAAGAAAGTGAGCACATGTGAGTGAGGCAGGTAGGGGTAGAGGGAAAGGGAGAGAGAGAATCCTAAGCAGGCTTTTTTGCCCAGCTCAAAGCCCCATGGGGTTCGATCCTATGACCCTGAGATTGTTACCTGAGTGGAAACCAGGAGTCTGACGCTTAGCAGACTGAGCCATCAGACACCCATCAGATCTTTCTTTACTACTTCTCTTTTGGTCATTTAAAAGCTCTTCACACTTGTCTTTGGTCACTCTTTCCCTTAATCTATTACTCTCCACCCTATTGATCTTCCAGTTCCTAGAATGAGTTTAATTCTTGTTTTTCCTGTTGTTTATTTATTTATTTTTAAGATTTTTTTTTTTTTTTTGAGAGAGAAAGAGATCACAAGTAAGCACAGAGGCAGGGAGAGGGGGAAGCAGGCTCCCTGCCAAGCAGAGAGCCTGATGCGGGGCTCGATCCCAGGACCCTGAGATCATGACCTGAGCTGAAGGCAGAGGCTTAACCCACTGAGTCACCCAGGTGCCCCTTTCCTGTTGTTTAGAGCAATATTCCTTTGGTTATTCTAATGGATTCTCCTTTGGCAGATCTGTTTAAATGTTACTGCCTCAGAGAGATCTTCCATAATCATGAATATAGGTCTGCAATGTTATTCTCTATAAAGAAGTTCTGTTTAGGGGTGCCTGGATGGCTCAGTGGTTTGAGCATCTGCCTTTGACTGTGGTTGTGGTCCCTGAGTCCTGGGATTGAGCCTCTCATCGGGCTCCCTGCTGAGTGGAGAGCCTGCTTCTCCCTCCTCCTCTACTACTCCCTCTGCTTTTGCTTTCTCCCTCTCTCTCTCTCTCTCTCTCTCGTGTGTCAAATAAGTAAATTAAAAAATTTTTTTTAAAGATTTTATTTATTTATCAGACAGACAGAGATCACAAGTAGGCAGAGAGGCAGGCAGAGAGAGAGGAGGAAGCAGGCTCCCCGCCAAGCAGAGAGCCCAATATAGGGCTCGATCCCAGGACTCTGGGATCACGACCCTGGCTGAAGGCCAAGGCGACTGAGGCACCCCAAGTGAATAAAATCTTTAAAAAAAAAAAAAAAAAAGAAGTTCTGTTTATTTCCTTCCCAGCACTCAACTGTAGTTGTTTTATTTATTTTGGTGATTCCATATTTTTTTTAGCTCTCTCTAGCCTAGGCTGTATATTCCAGGAGGGTAGGAATTTTATCTTTTTATCTATCTTATTCACCATTATATCCCTAGCATTTATCATAGTATCTGGCAAAACATAGACACTCAGTATTTGTGGAATGAATGAACAAAGATCTTAAAAGTTCCATAGTCAGTGAGTAACAATGACTAATTTTTATTACCACCACTAAACATTAGTTAATAAAAGTTTTCTGTCATATCAAGTTTGATAATTCTAATACTGATTATAATTCTTTTTTCCTTATTACATTTAAAGATTTTATTTTTATTATTTGAGAGAGAGGAGAGAGAGAGTGAGAGTGTAAGCACAAGTAGGGGATGGTGTAGAGGGACAAGCAGACTCCCCACTGAGTGGGGAGGCTGATGCTCTGGCTCAGGGTAGGGTGCAGGGTATGGGGTCCCTTGATCCCAGGACCCTGGGATCATGACCTGAACCAAAGGCAGAGACTCAGCCAACTGAGCCACCCAGGTGCCCCTGCTTATTATTATTATTTTTTAAAATTTATTTCACAAACAGAGATCACAAGTAGGCAGAGAGGCAGGCAGAGAGAAAGGAAGGAAAGCAGGCTCCCCACTGAGCAGAGAGCCTGATGCCGATGCCGATGCGATGCGGGGCTGGACCCCAGGACCCTGGGATCATGACCCGAGCCGAAAGCAGAGGCTTTAACCCATTGAGCCACCCAGGTGCCCCGGTGCCCCTCCTTATTACATTGAAAAAATGATGATTAAATCCAAAATTTTTCCTTACCACCATAGACATAGTGTCTCAAAAGCATTTTCCATAAACCATTTTATATCACATCACATAGTAAATAAGTATGTCTAGTGTTTTTCATCTTGCTACCTATTATGAATATTCAGCCTATCCCAAAGTGTCCTTTTTTAATGGGTGGATTCTTGAGCTTGATTTCATATTTTGCTAGTAGAAGGAAGCCAAAGTGCAATTCTCTCCCTAGCTATATATTAGTCTCTAGGCATCTCCTCTCTTTCATTCTCTCTCTCTCTCTCTTTTTTAAGATTTTACTTCTTTAAGAAAGAGAGTACAAGAGCAGGGGGAGGGCAACAAGCAGGGGAAGGGGCAGGGGGAGAAGCAGACTTCCCGCTGAGCAGGGAGCCCAACTCTGGACTTTGGTCCCAGGACCCTGAGATGGTGACCCTGAGATTATGACCTGAGTTTAAGAAAGACACTTAATGGACTGAGCCACTCAGGCGCCCCTCTATGCATCTTTCTTAACATCTTTTTACCTGTCTGACAAAAACAAAATGAAGATGATGACCCTATTCTCAAAGATAATTTTATTCCTCTGATATTATTAGCTCTTTACAGAATCTCTTTTCATGTCTGTGGCATGTAATAAAAAAATTACCAAAAGATAGTTTCTGTGAGTGATATAAATTTTTTTAAAAGATTTTATTTATTTAACAGATGGAGATCACAAGTAGGCAGAGAAGCAGGCAGAGAGAGAGGAGGGAGCAGGCTCCCTGCTGAGCAGAGAGCCCCATGCAGGGCTTGATCCCAGGACTCTGGGATCATGACCTGAGCCAAAGACAGAGGCTTTAACCCACTGAGCCACCCAGGTGCCCCTGATAAAAATGTTTTAAAACTTTCTGTGAAAAAATAAAATAGAAAAATATTGATACATCAAAATGTTAACAATGTAAAACATTATAAAACAATGTAAAATGAGAGTGGTGAAAATCCAAATTGCTGACAACACCAATTGTTGGTAAGGTTATAGAACAGGAACCCTCATTCATTACTGGTGGAAATGCAAATTTTCAAGGTCTTTTGGCAGATTCTTATAAAATTAATCTTACTATAATATGCAGCAATCCCATTCCTTGGTATTTATCCAATGAATGGAAACCATTGTCTACATAAAGACCTGAACATGGACTTTACAGCAGCTGTATTCTTAATTACCAAACCTTGGGAGCAACCAAGATGTGCTTCAGTAGGTGAATGGATAAATTGTGGTCCATCCAGACAATGGGATGGTATTCAGTGCTAAAAGGAAATGAGTTGTCAAGCCAGGGGGGAAAAAAAAAGGGAGAAACATTAAATGTTTAGGCTAAGTGAAAGAAGCCAATTAGAAAAGACTATAGTAATGTATGATTCCAACCATACAGTATTCTGGAAAACACAGAAGTATGGACACAATAAAAAGGTGAGAGGTTGCCTTGAGTTAAGGTGCAGGGAGGGGAGGGATAAGAAGGTGGAGCACAGGTGGTTTTTAGCATAGTGAAACTATTCTAAATGATACTATAATGGTAGATACATGTCATGATACATTTAGCAAAACATACAGAATGTACAACACAAGAGTGAACTCTGTAGTCTATGAACTTTGAGTGAGTACCATACATCAATGTAGTTTCATCCAGTGTAACAAATGTACCACTCTGGTGTGGAATGTTTTGAGTGGTGGAGGCTATGCATGTGTGGGGACAGGAGGGTTATGGGAATTCTTTGCACTTTCTGCTCAATTTTGCTGTGAATCTAAAGCTGCTTTAAAAAATAAGGTATGTTGGGGTGCCTGGGTGGCTCAGTGGGTTAAAGCCTCTGCCTTCAGCTCAGGTTATGATCCCAGGTCCTGGGATCAACACATACATCAGGCTCTCTGCTTGGCGGGGAACCTGCTTCCCCCACTCCCCTGACTACTTGTGATCTCTGTCTCTCAAATAAATAAATAAAATCTTAAAAAAAATAAGGCTTGTTGAATAGTTAGCCTTCTCAGGGTTGTGAGTTTGAGCCCCACCTTAGTTGCAGAGATTACTTAAAAATAAAATCCTAAAAACACTAACAGCAAAGGAAGGTTTGGGCCGCCTGGCTGGCTCAGTCAGTAGAGTGTGTGATGCTTGATGTTGGGGTTGTGAGTTCGAACCCCATCTTGGGTGTACAGATTACTTAAAAATAAAATCTTAAAAACAATAACTATCCTTGGGTGTATGGATATTACTGGATTTTTTTCCTTTGAATTTTTCAGGTTTTTCAAACGTTTATTTGTTTGTTTTTTTCCACTAAGTGTATTTCTTGTCCATGGAAACAGGAAAAAAAATTAAAAATAGAAATACGTTAAATACAAAATGGTAATAAATTCAAAACATAATAAATACATTAAATCCAATTAATTTTAGGTTTTAACGTCTTGCAGAATTACTGCCTTGTATATAAACTTAAAAAATAATAGTTGTTGGGACACCTGGGTATCTCAGTGTGTTAAAGCCTCTGCCTCCAGCTTGGGTCATGATCCCAAGGGATGATCCTGGGATTGAGCCCCGCATTGGGCTCTCTGCTCAGCGGGGAGCCTGCTTCCCTCTCTCTCTTCCTCTCTCTCTGCCTGCCTCTCTGCCTACTTGGGATCTCTCTCTGTAAAATAAATTAATAAAATATTAAAAAAAATAATAGTTGTTAATATAAGGAATCCATAATGGGTAAAAATTAAGCTTTAAATTATTATTTTCAGCTTATGATTTTATAAGAGTGTAGAATTGAGTTGCTGGAAAGGACCTCCATAATCATCTAATGTAATATTTATAATATTTTCTTTTAAAATTTTCTTCTATTTTCCAGTGAGTACCTCTATAAAGTTTAGAAGGCACTTGAATTGGCGAGGCTTATTGGGAGATAAAATGAGGAACATAATGGGTCCCCATACTCCAGTGTGAATGAGCTAAGGAGGAGTGAAGAGCAATTTTTTTAAAGAATATAGGGGTGAAACATTTTATTGTTTAATAAAATAGCCATGGAAACTGAGATGAGAGGACGAGAATGTTCATAATGAGCTGAACAAGTAAGAAAGTATTCGTTGGAGGTGTTGGGATTCCAGGGAATGAGAAGACTATAAAGAAAGAAAAGTGGATTTTCCTTCACTGGCATATTATGTACAATTCCCTCATTTGACTGAAGAAGAAACTCAAAAAGGTCTAGGGTCACAAAGGTAAGGAATGGTGGAATCAATATCCGCTCCAATTCTTCATTCTTTTCTAAATCATCACATTGCTTTTCCAGAGACATTTGTTAATTGGCTGCATTACAGTTTTATGAAGTGTAAAGCATGTTGTTAGGAAGGAATAAGGAACTCATATATTTAGGAAGAATGGCAGCTTAAATGTCTATTTTTAAAAATGAGTTTTTCAACTTATAGTTCATTCCAGATTACTCAGTTTCTGATATCATCTTGTGTTTTTACTTCTGTTTTAGAACTTGATTTTATCCATGATTTGCTTTCTTTAGAATAGTGTTTTTCAAACCACAGCTTGTAAACCATGAAATCAATTTGGAGGGTTGAAACCACTGTTTATTTTTTTAAAAAGGGAAGAAAACAGTATAGACTAGAATAGAAAATATTAGAATCCATCTGAGGTTATAAAGGAAATAATTCTATGTAACTTCAGTTATCTACTAATGAACATAGGTGGGCTTGTACTTGGTCTCCATTTATACACATATCCCAGTTATTGTCATGGTCCAAAAGGTTTATAAGCCACTGCTCCAGAATGTATTATTTTGTGCTGTGTTTTAAATTATCTAAGATGACATATTTAAGAGAAGATTTAGGAGTGGACTATCCTGGTGAGGCAGCATGATGAGGTAGTTAAGAGTATGGACTATGGAGCCAAGAATCCTAGGGCTGTGAGTCTCTCTCCATCACTTTGTAGCTACGTGACCTTGAATAATTTCCTCAACCTTTTAAAAAATTATTATTCATTTTATTTATTTTTTTAAAGCTCTACACCCAACATGGGGCTTGAACTCACAACCCCAAAATCAAGAGTCACATACTCTATGTACGGACACAGCCAGCCAGGTGCCCTGCCTCCCTGACTTTCTTTTACTTCAGTTTTCTCATCTGTAAAAGTGGGACAGTAATATTAACTACTTCGTAGAGTTTTTAAGAGATAATATGTTATTACTCACAAGGAACACAGACAATTCCTGGCACTAGAAATACTACACAAGCAATTTGTTAAGTAAAATTGTATAAATTGACTTATTTTAATTTATCTGGACTTCACCTTTTTCTCACAGTGGCAGAACAACATTATTAAGATTTTTGATTGCTATATCAAATATCATTCAGTATAAGCAAATTATTAAAAGTCAAACATGCTAAAACTAACAATTTTTATTTAATATTATTTTGTTTAATTACATTAGAAGCATTCTACCCAGGCATACATTTTATATAGCAATTAGCCATGTTGAGCATCTCTCAGTTTTTGATCCTTTTCCCACAGAAATTTTCTTCAGTGCTTCAATGATTAAACTATTGTTTTCTTTTCCCCTTTTCAATGATGAAAGTTAAAATGTTAGTGTACATTAGCTCTCCAATTCCCAGCCCCAAAACAGTTCTTCTTTCTGAACTTCTAATATCCTACTATCCATAGTGGGAACATGAGATGTACTCTGAGATTATACTAAACTCCTTTCCAAGAAAAATAAAAGACTTTGATTTGAAGTACATTTCTTCCAAGCTTTGCAATGATGATAATGATTATTATGATCTTTTTTTTGGATTATACACTAGCATAGTACTGATGACAGAGATGTTTCTCTTCCTCACAAAATATTATAAAGAATTAAAAAAATTCCACTAAGTCAGTTATCAATAACAAAAAACAGCTAACGTTTTTGAGGTCCTTATAAGTGTGAGGTGCAAGTTTTGGATGTGTATGCCTATTGAATCCCCCCCTGAAACTCTGTGAAAGTGAAATTATTGCCTACATTTTATACATGTTAAAACTTAGGTGTAGAAAGTTGTTTGTTTTTTTTTTTTTAAAGATTTTATTTATTTATTTGAGAGAGAGAGAGCATGAGCAGCAGGGAGGAGCAGAGGGAGAAGTAGATTCCCTTCTGAGCGGGAAGCCTGATCTGTGGGACTCCATCCTAGAACCCTGCAATCATGAGTCAAAGGCTGACGCTTAACGGATTGAGCCACGCAGGTATCTTGGCCTTAGAAAGTGAAAACAACCCTAAAATCACCCAGCTAGCTGTGGAAAAAGCCAGAATTCAAACTTGGGCATTATAGCTCCTAAGCTGTGCTCCGAAGAGCTATTACATTGCACCTTAATTACTGGTGAGCTCTTGGTTTCCATATATATATATATATATATATATAAAATTTATCTCTCTGTACATATAAATAAAATTATACTATATATTTTATATTTTAAATAAAAATTTATAATTTAATATTTATAAATTAAAAATATTTATTTTATATTTTATTTATCTATAAATAAAATAATATATAATATAAATATATTTATTTATATATAATATATACTATATATTACATAATATAATTTTATTTATATATAATATATAATTTTATTATTTTAATAATTTATTTAATAATTAATATATAAATATATATAAAATATGTAATTAATTTATATATATTTTATTTTATATATTATATAAAAATAAAAATATATGTAAATAAAATTATACTATATAACATATATATTATAAATAAAACATAAAAATAAAATTATACTATATATAGTGTAGTTTTATTACACTATTTTTATTACACTAATTTTATTACACTATTATTTATATGTACAGAAAGAGATAAATGATCATAATAAGTCTAGTTAATATCATGACGACACAGTTACACATTTGTTTTTCTTGTGATGAGAATTTTCAAGATATATTGTTCTAGCAACTTCTAACATTTTTAAAAAAGATTTATTTATTTTAGAGAGAGAGCACAAGGTGGGGTGGAGGAGCAGAGAGGGAAGGGCGGAAGGGGAGGGGCAGAGGACAAGGGAGAAGGTGAGAAAGAGGCCAAGAGGAAGAGGGAGAGAATCTTCCGCAGACACCACTCTGCACTGAAAGTAGAGCCCAAGGTGGGGCTTGATCTCACCACAATGAAATCATGACCCTGAGATCATGATCTGAGCCAAAACCAAGAGTCGGGCACTTAATGACTGAGCTATCCAGGAGCCCCAAGAAATTCTAACATTCTAAAATTACTTGCACATAAGTTATTTGGTCCTTAAAATAGTGCTGCATTACTTTATAAGTGACTATACTGAGGCTCAGAGAGAAGGTAACTTGCTCAAGGCCTGCAATACTTAGGATGCTTTTCTGATTAGTACTGAATAACTATGGTTATTCACAGACACACACACAGACACACATTTTTAATAACAGCTTTATTGAGTTATAGTTCCGTACTATACAGTCCTCCCACTTAAAGTGAATGATTCAATGTTTTGATTGTATTCAGAGTTGTCCAACCATCACTATAGCCAGTTTTAGACATTTTTACTTCTCCATTCTCTTCCCACCTCCCAAGGCCTAGGCAACCAATAATCTACTTTCTGTCTCTCTACATTTGCTTAGCCTGGAAAATTCACATAATGTCATCAAAAAATGGTCTTTTGTGATTATTTCTCTTGGAATAATGCCTACAAGTTTCATCCATGTTATGGTATGGACCAGAACTTCATTCCTTGTTATGGATGAATAATAAAAAATATTTCATAATATAGATATACTACTTTTGGTTTATACATTCATCAATTAATGGACATTTGGGTTGTTTACACTTTTATGGAAATTATGAATAATACTGGTATAAACATCCAAATACTTATTTTTTAAAGTACTTTTGTATAGAATAAAGTATAATTTTTATTTAAATTATGACAAAAATATGGCTTGTTTTTTACCCATTCTTACCTCTCAACTAGATTTCTTCCTGTATTAGGCAGGGAAACCAGTGAACATTTTCCAGGACAAAGACTTAAAAGAAGGGATACAAAATGTGAATAATATATTCTACTGCAATTATTATTCTTGTTAATTGATTATAAAATGGCAATAATGCCAGGGAATCGATAGCAGCATAAAACTTCCTCAAACTGAACAACATTTGGAAATCTGATTTAGCATTTAAGTCTATGACAGAGCTTATTGGGAAGTATCTCTATTCAAGCCTTCCAACTATAAATTCAATGTGAAGTACCTACTGCTGTGGTATATGATGAAAAAAGGGATGCTCCAAGTTTTCACAGAATTATTACAATGTTGCCCTGCATTTGGTAATAGAGGAGATTTCTGTTGTGAAGATAGTGACATCAAAAATGTCAATGTAAGGGGCATCTGGATGGCTCATTCAGTTAAGTGACTACCTTTGGCTTAGGTCATGATCTCAGAGTCCTGGGATCGAACCCTGCGTCAGGCTCCCCGCTCAGCGGGGAGTCTGCTTCTCCCTCTCCCTCTGGGCTCCCCCTGATTGTGCTTTCTCTCTCAGATGAATAAATAAAATCCTAAAAAAAAAAAAAAGTCAGTGTAAAACAGTACTGTGTAATACAAAGTCTTACAAGGATATTGGATTAGAATACTGACAAAATTTTGTTGTGAAATAAAATATCTACTGAAAAATAAAATACCATTCTGAGAAAACTCATTGAAATGCATGTTGGATATTCTTCAACTTAAACAGAGTAGTATATTTATTGCATTTAGCTCTAGGTGTTAGGATTATTTGATTTTTTAAGTCATAGTGAATGAATGAATCTCAATTTCTACTGGATTACATTGTGTAAGCGGCATCTAAACCCGTTCAACATCAGTTTTTACTGTTGATTCATTAAAAACCTTATGTTCCTCATCTTCGTGTAAAACTTTAAGTTGTAACCTCACACGTCTATTTATTAATAGGCAGTGGTGTTAGATAACCACGAAATTGCGAAGTCTCATTTATCCATCCATTTATTTCCCCAACACCATCACGTGTAATGCCACTAACAACCGCTAGGGTGAGACGAGAGAGGCCTCACTTTCATCTTTACATGGAATCTTGGAAAGTGCACAGCACCATGACGTGCGCCAAAGACGTAGGTGTAGACGATGAACAAAAGAGAAGCCCCACCGTCGATGTGGCTTTCCCCGGCACGCCCGCCCCGCGGCGCGCCGCAACACTCCGCACCTTCGCTCGCTGGCCGCAATCGGGTGGGCCCTAGTTGGGCGAAGCGATTGAGCTGACTGTGGAGTGGAGTCTCCATCAACCGTTGAGGACCAGGAGGTGGTGGAAGGCAGTGGAGAGGCTGGGTAGAGGCTGGGGGAGGGCAACCGAAAGAGTCTGCGGAGGAGGACGACGGCAGCGCCGAAGGACACACCGAGGGGAGGCTCCAGCCCCTCCAACAGGCGGGAGCCCAGCTCCAGGGGAGCCAGCAGCTTCCTCCATCTTGGTTGATGGAGGCGGGGAGCGGCGTCTGAGTCGCTCCACCGTGGCACCCGTCCCCCCAAGGGCCCCTCAGGCGCAGACGCTGGAATCAAGGGCTATCCCCTCGGCCGAATGGCGGAGCCCAGTTGGGGCTTCGCGGGGCCAAGTTTCCCAGCCCCACGGGTTTGGTTTTGAATTGGTCCCAAGTTCCCACAGCAGTCCCGACAAAATGGAGGACGTCGTCTCCTCCTGCAGCCATGACGGGAGGTGGGGGGACAATTCCCCACGGGGGTGAGGCGAGGGTGGAAGTGTTCCCACTCCCCTCAGCACATTCGGGAGCTCACTTCACGCGCTGCCCCGACCCCCCACTTTGCCTGGCTCCAACCCCTTGCCGGGCTCGCCCCTCACGGGGGGCTTCAGGTATTGGACAGGGAGGGCGTTGGGGACATCGAGGCCGCGTCGCTCCTCGGGCAGGGTCGTTGGGAGCAGCTCCAGGGGCCTGGGCGTCCAGGCCCGAGCTAGGGCAGGCGACCACGGCCTCCATCCCTCGGGCTGTGCGGGGCCCTGGAGAGCACCCTGGGCCCCCGGGTACCGAGCCAGAGGCCGGTGCAGCGGGCAGCGAAACTCGGGCTGCCTGACCCTGACGGACCTGGGGGTGGGGGCGGTCTGGTAGGCGGGGGTAAGAAGGGGAGGGGACGCGGCCGAGGGCCGAGGGCCGGCCGAGGGGGGAGTGGAATGGCAACGCCGGAGGGTGTGGTCTGTTCCTGATGGACTGCCCTCCGGACCACCCCCTCGGGGGGGGGCTGAAGGAAGGCAGATGTAGCCAATGGACGTCCCGGAGGCGCCCCGGACCGCCCTTCCAGCCAGCCAATGAGGGTGCGGAGGGAGGGGCCTTCCCGGGCTCGGCCGCGCCGCCGCCTCCTCCGCCTCCTCCTCCTCACCAGCGCTAAACCCGGGACTGGACCGAGCGGAGTTGTGCTTGTTGCCGAAGGGGGGGTGGGCCGGGGGAGGGGAGGTTCGTTCCGCGGAGCCGCAGCCAGAACCGGGTGAGGCTTATCCCCGCTGTCTTTCCAGTCCAGGTCCGCCGATAGTGGGGGTGGCTGGGAGCCGCGCAGCCTCGGGAGGAGGAGGCGGAGGCGGAGGCGACTGGGGAGGCGGAGATGGGTGAGGGCAGCCTCCGGAGCCTCCCACCGACCCGGGATTAATACCCCGCGGCGCGGCCGCCGTCGCCGCAACCGCGTCGGGGCCTCGGGGGCTGCTCCGGGCTCCGCTCATGTCACAGGCGTCTTCGCATGCGGCCCGAAGGGCTGCGAGAGTGAGGGCGAGGCCGGGAGGGCTGGGTGAGGCGGACGCCAGAGGCGGGGGTCTCTCAGGGGGCGGGGGCTGCCCGGGTCGGGACTGTGGGAGGTCGCGGGGTATTTTTCCTTTCTTTCTTGAGGCGGGGGGGTGGTGGTGGAAGGGTGGGGGGAGGGGCGCTTCAGTTCGTTCTCCCGCTCTCGGGGCTGCGCTCCGACCGTCTCCGCGGTAGCCTGAGGTCCCCAAGTTTTTCGGGGCGCGGGTGCTGCCTCTTTCCCCACCCGGTCCCCTCCGTCGCTCTTCTCTTTCCTGGGTTGCGTTGCGCGGCCCTTGCTCCTCACGTATTGTTTGGCTGGGTCTCTAATGGCGGACGGGGAGGCAGCGCTGCCGGTCGCCGACTGCAAGGGGGGGGGGCGGCGGGCAAGTCTCGGGCCCAGGGCAACTGCTTGGGGCAAATATGGGAGATAGCACCCCGACGGTGACGTGAGCCGCCCCTTACCTCCGAATTGGTGCGGAGAGTGACGGGGATGACGCTGGGGTGGGCAAATTTAGGAGGGAATACAATTCGCTTGCTGGCGTCGAGGCAACGTTTGCCCTTCCCCCCGTCCCCCGCCCGCCCCTTCCCAGTTAGCAGGCTTGGTGCCCTCCAGCCTCCTCCCTCCAGATTTTGCTTTTCACGTGGGTTTTGTTCCCAGATATATATTTTGCGTGGTTTTCCTCTACTTTACGTAGGAGAGGATTGCTGGTTGCGGGCTGGGGAGTAATAATAGAAGGGCCAAACCTCCTTGACCTCTTACTCCCTTATCGTCTTCAGGAGGAATCCTGGTGGAAAGGGCTCGGTTTTCCCACATGGTTGGATGTTCTTGATCCATTTTTCATTTTTCCTTTTACCCCAGGACCAGGAATCGCCTTCAACCCCAGTTGGTGCATCTTTGGCAGAAAGTGAGGAAAACACCCCCATTGTGAGTCCTTCGCCCCTAATTTGTTGTTCTTAAAGGACCTTGTCAGGTTGTAGGGGTTCAGCCATGGGACTTGTCTGTCCCCGTTGTCTTGAGGGGGAGGAGCTTTCCCTTGGGTGGCAGCTGCCCCCGGGGTGAAGCCTGGGTAATGGCTGGTGAGGCAGCTGGGAGTGGGCGCTGCTGTTTTCCACCGCTGCAGACATCTCTCCTGCTGCTGCAATACCAACCTCAGCAACCAGACGACGGGCTCCTGCAGCTGCTCACGTTACCCGGGAGGAGGGGTGGTGCAAAGGAGGGCATATTTCTGGTGCCCTCTAGAGTTCCAAAGTGGGAATTGAAGTTAATTCGTTTTAAATGCTATGCATGCAACCATCTTTAACACTTTTTCTTCCTTTACAATGGATAATTGATTGTAGGTATTGGAAAAAATACAATCATTTGACTTTCCGTTCGTGTCTGATTTAAAAGACTCTTAGGGTTCATAGTTGGTAGATCTCTTTCATGACTTTGTTTAGGAAAGGGTATGAAATCAACTCTTCTAGTACTTTACTTTATCCAACTAGGTAACTCGCTACTATGCAGATTACACCACTCCACTGCTCCAGGTAATCTCTTGGTCGTCCATCTACTGTGTTGATTAGTCTTCACTTGAGTCATTCTTGAATGTGTCACCTGAGTTACTGTTTAATGCTTGTAATTTGTTGGTTTTGAGGAGCAGTCTTATAATATGCTAGACAATAAACAAAACCAGTCAAAATTTCTGTCAGTTGAAATTAGGTACAAAATATCAGTGAAGCTCCACTCTGGACTCAGTGTATTTCCTGAGCTCTGGACACACTGTATCTCATTGACTGTTGATATTGTAACTTGTAGCTCTTTGTCAGAGGTGAGTCATAAATACAGTAGCTTATGCTTAAATATTAAGTCCCAAATGGATCAAAAGATAATTAATAGGTGATGAATATTTTGCTGAATACTGACCTGAAAGATGATGTGAGGATGGCAACTTATATTTTGATACACAACATTCTAGGCACAAGGCACTTTCATGTATTATTTCCTTTAGTTTTAGCAAGTAGCCTGCAGACTGATAAAAGTGGCACATGTTGAGCTCTCATTGTATGCCAGTACAATTCTAAGTTAAAAAAAAAAGTTTATTATGGAAAGTTAAATTTAATGAATGAGGACAATATGCTGAACCTTTGTGTTTCTATCATTTACATTTTATAATTATCAACACATATCCAGACCGACTTTTAAATGAATTAAGTAATATAATCCTCACAAAAAAGTACTCTGTGGTAGTGTGATATTGTGAGAGACCAGGGATAAATGTACTGTTTTTATTTCTAATTTGTAGAGGGGAAAACAGAGGCATAGGGAGGTACCAGGTAGTAATAGTAGTGTCAAACAAGCGGTTTGATTAAGGTGCCTTAAGTTCAGCAACTAAGCTGTCCTGTTTTAAAGTACATACTGGCTTTATACGTGTGGAAATTGGAACAGTGAAAAAGCCAAGGTTAGAATCCTTTCAGCTTGTCTTCTCCTAGAGAATAGGTAGATAGATAGCAAATGTTTGAATCTTATTGAGTACCTTTTAAAAAAAATTATAGAACTTCAGTTATGCCTTATTTAAAAACTGTCTATTTGAGGGGCGACGGGGTGGCTCAGTTGGGTAAGCATCTGCCTTCGGCTGAGGTCATGACCTAGGGTCCTGGGATTGAGCCCCAAATCGGGCAGGAAGTCTGCTTCTCCCTCCTCCCACTGCTGGTGTGTGTGTGTGCATGCCTGTGCTCACTCACAAAAATAAATAAAATCTTTAAAAAACTGTCTATTTGTATCAGAAGTAATACATTCTTTTCAGTAAGTCTGTGTACAGAGTCTCTCTTAAATACTACAACTTGAGTGAATATATTGTCTGATGAATTTAAGGCTCTTCAGGGATTAAGTCATTGATGTAATGGATCAAGGATCAGATCTTCCACATAGATGGGCAATGCTTATTACCAAGTATTTTCACAAAAAATTTAACTTTCTCAGATTTTTTTCTTTGTTCTTAATTTTGATGTTGATAGGAGAAAGGTTGGTAATTGGTTATATTTAATAGACATTTGGAGATGACATACAAAATGGATAACCAGGACTATATGTAATGTCAACACAAATATAATTATGAAAGCCATGGTTCTTAATGATAATACTGAAATGTGGTTCTTGTTATGCTTAATGATTTAGCTCAGAATTTAAAATTCTTTTGTTTAAAAAGACCAACTAATGGTGCTTTAACATGCCATACAGTAAGATGAAGATAACCTGATGATTTAATTGACCTTGACTAAATAAGTTCTTTGTGATACTTATTATTGGGCACTTAATGTGAGGTAGGTACTTTTATGTGTATATATGAAGTGTTTCAGCAGTTAAAAGTACTCTTTTATAATTATGGCATTTTTCTTTAGTGCATCCTTAATAGTATGTATCCCCCTTCTCCTGCCTGACATTTTATTATTATTTTTAAAGATTTTATTTATTTACTCGACAGAGACACAAGTGAGAGAGGGAACACAGGCAGGGGGAGTGGAAGAGGGAGAAGCAGGCTTCCCACCAAGTAAGGTGGCCAGTGGGCTGGATCCCAGGACCCTGGGATCACAACCTCAGCTAAAGGCAGACGCTTAACAACTGAGCCACCCAGGCGCCCCACGTCTGTCATTTTTAAAGATTAAAAAAAAAATTATTTTCATGCTTAAGAGTGCATGTGTGCACAAGTGGGGGTTGAGGCAGAGGAAGAGGGAGAGAATCTCAAGCAGACTCTGAGCTAAGTGCAGAACCCCACTTGCGACTTGATCTTACGTCCCTGAGATCATTCCCTGAGTCAAAACCCAAGAGTCCAATGCTTAACAGACTGAGCCACCCAGGCGCCCCCCACCTGTCCTCTTCTTAAACACTTGGGGAAAAGATACAGGGTGATTTCTACTTTTCAGTGTTACATAATCTCATGGGGCAGGTTTTTTGTACCTCATGTGGTGAGACAACCCTGAATCACTCAGATACCACACCGAAGCTGACATTTGAATGTTTCAGAATTTTGCATGGATATAGAGCTTGACGTATTGTCTTTTTACAACAGTGGTTTTTTTGTTTTGTTCTGTTTTTTATTAAGAGGGGGGAGGGAGAGAGAGTATCTTAAGCAGGTTCCACTCTCAGTGCAGACAGTGTTCTTAAAGATTATTCTATTTTGCCTTTGAGGTACAAAAGTGCATAAAAAATGCATTTGAGATGAAGTGAGTCTTAAAATCAGATGCTGTAGTATTGTGATGGAAAAAGTATGTATGAAATACTGGGCGCTCTATGTTGTGAAAAGGTGTGGTATAATTAGAAATTTTTACATTTTTTCTTCTAGACATTAATATCCGTCTCTGCCCCATTAACTATTAACATATATGTTATTGTATTGAATAACATTTATTTTAAGAAGACTTTGAGATATTCAGTTTGTGTGTATATTTTTAGATGAGCCCAAATGCAAATGTTTTCTCCCACTGGATTCTCAAGTAGTATTTGTGTAGGGCATTTTAAGTTACTTTGACTCCATGCATTTTCTATTTCTTAATTTCATTTGTTTAATTTTCTTCTCTTCCTGTCAGAGAGTGGAGTTAGGATTTTAGTCTTTAACAGGACTTTGATCTATTCAAATCTGAAAATTCTTATGCACAACTCTAATATGTAAGACCTCTAAGGTTGTCAGTGAGAAAAACTGCTGTTGCATAAATTCATAATTTTTTACTTTGGGATTCTGGGTAACAGTTATATTTTATTTTTTATTTTGGTTATATACCAGCAAGAAAGTTCTGTTCTACATAGTTGGAGCTGCAGATTTCTTTTTATCTGCAACCCGTTTTTTAAACAAGTCAGTTTGGAATCTTACGTTTTTATTATTAAAATAGCAATGGTAAGGAAATTATAAGGGCCAGCACCAGACACAAACTTGGTAACAAGGTATATTGGTCTTCTTAAATGTGTTAAAATTTGGATTGTGTGAGCATATCTGTTGTTTTATTGTGTATTTTATTTTATTTTATTTTTTAAGGATTTTATTTATTTATTTGACAGAGAGAGATCACAAGTAGGCAGAGAGGCAGGCAGAGAGAGAGGAGGAAGCAGGCTCCCTGCCGAGCAGAGAGCCCGATGCAGGACTCGATCCCAGGACCCTGAGATCATGACCTGAGCCGAAGGCAGCGGCTTAACCCACTGAGCCACCCAGGCGCCCTTTATTGTGTATTTTAAAATCGATTAATTTTTTGCATCAAGTGTTATATAACACTTTGGAACTGCAGAATAATTTTTGTAAACCAATGGGAACATCGGTTGTGGAGTTTAAAAGAGATGTTTTAGAGAGGTTTATGAAATCACTTGGTCACATGACTTGTTTGGGATTTGTTCTTAGTACTATTTTTTTTTAAGATTTTATTTATTAATTTGACAGAGAGATCACAAGTAGGCAGAGAGGCAGACGGTGGGGGTTGGGGGTAAGCGGGCTCCCTGCTGAGCCAGAGAGCCCAATGCAGGGCTCAGTCCCAGTACCCTAAGATCATGACCTGAGCCAAAGGCAGAGTCTTAATCCATTGGTGCCCCCTATTTTATTTTTAACTTAATAGCAGTTCATTGAAAGTTAGAAGTAACAAAATTTAAGAAAAATTTATGGTTCTTAAATTGAAAGAAGTATATGATTTTTGGGGTTTTATTTTTATTGATTTGATTACTGTCTTATAAGTATTTATACTTAACTATTACAAGAAATGATTTAAGAGTAAATTTTGGATATTACGGTAAGTAGGTAATAAGAAAAAAGATTTGAGTATTTCATTATTACATGTTGTCTAGTTTTTGTTTATATTTGAAGAATTACATTACCGTTTTAACCATGCTTTTTAATCTCAATAGACTGCCAAGGATCAGGTTTCTCCTACTTTTCCAGAATGTACTAGATTTTTTTCCCCTGGTGTTCCTAGTAAATTTGAAGGTTGAATTTGTTATGTGAATTTCAGATTTAAAGGTTGGAAAAAAGTACACTTAAACTAATACAATGTTACATGTCTACTATAGCTTCATTAGAAAAAGTTTTAAAACATTTCATTCTTAAATTATTAAATATTTTAATATGGTTCTCATTTAAAATTAATATTAAATTGTAATTTAAGAGTAATTGTAATTTACTAGTAGAATTAATTGTAACCTCATTAAAAATTGGGAAAGATGTTACAGTTCTTACAATAAACATTTCTTTCTAACTGTACATTTAGGTTGGTTAAGAAAAATACTTAAATGGCAATTTTAAGTCAGATTGTGGTGCCTAGTTACAGATTTCAGACAGAAGAAAGTTCACAAAATGTGACATACAATGAGACAGATTCTTTAGATTTTTTACTTTATGGCAATGTCAATACTTTTGCTGTACCCACCTAGATAGATGTATTATCTGATTTATTATTGTAAGAGTTTGGAGCTGAAATTATGGTTTTGTAACTTAAAGAGACTTTTTTTTGTAATACTGGAACAGTTTTATAATCATTTCTAAAAGGTGTGTCTTTTGACTAGAAAATGTATTTTTTGCACTATTGAGCTTGCTGGACCAGACTGAGAATAGTTCAGGGTAATCAGGGCACTGCAGAAATCATTTATTCAATAATTTATGTATTATAGTGTTTATTAATGTCAGGTAGTCATGAAAATTATGTTCTGTTAGTAGTTACTGAGCAGGGAGCCAGAGCTGCGGCTTGGTCCCAGTACCCTGGGATCATGACTTGAGCCAACAGCAGATAGTTGACTGACTGAGCCACCCAGGCACCCTTTAACTTTACAACTTTAATTACTATGAATGTTTCACTTTGTGTTTCTATTTGTGTGTGTGTGTGTGTGTTTATTTTTGTTTGACTCACTTAATATTGTATAGTTCTATTTCTTAAGTTTTAATTTCTGCTTAGTAAGTCATTTCGTTCTGTATCTGAACAGTTTTATGTTGCATATCAAAGAAAAGCTTCTGTTCAAGTCTTTGTCTTCCGTGACCCAAACTCCTGATTTCTATTATTTTCTTTTCTTCATCCACAGATTACATTTTTCCATCCTATGTCCTTGCTCAGCTGATTTCATCCTACCTTCCTCCTGGACTTTTTCATTTGTTTTTCCCATTTCTAACTGCTTTTACATTAAAAAAAAAATAGCACACAGTATCTACTTTTTTTTGCTCTACTTGTATGAGGCATATCCAAATTTTAGTAAACTTTTGAATTTGCTGAGATCATGGAATGTGGGTGTGGTTCTAATGGTATGTTGGTGCCTCACATGGATGGGGAGCTAATGGGAGTTAATTTGAGTTTTTTCTGCCTAAAAAAATTATTTTTGTTACTTGATGTTGCTAGGGCCTTTGTGGTGTGACATGAGTTTAGAGCCAGAAGATATCAGGGTTCAAATCTGCCCTTGCTTTTGAGGGAAGTTTTGGGATGATAAAAGTTTTCTTAAACTAGATAGTGGTGATAATTGCATAAGTGTATAAATTTACAAAGAATTGTCAAGCTTTTCACTTAAAATGAATAAATATAAAGATTTAAAAATTTATTTTAGAGAGAGAGAGGGGTACAGAAACCAACTAGTGGAGGGAGGGGCAGAGGGAAAGGGAGAGGGAATCCCAAGCAGACTCCCTGTTGCAGGGCTCGCTCTCAGTACCCTGAGATAATGACCAGAGCAAAATCAAGAGATGCTTGCAATTAGGCAACCCTAAAATAAGTAAGTTTTTATTGTATGAAAATTATGGCCCTATAAAATTGTTAAAACCAGTTTTGATTTACCATTTATTTGTGATCTGTAGAAAGTTATTTAATCTCTGAGCCTTGGTTTACTCATCTGACAAATGAGTATAATAATGCCTGCTTTTCTGTGATTGCTATGATATAAAAATTAAGAATCATACAGAGTATGTGACTGGTCAATGGGTGATCAGTTAATAGCTGCTAAGATTCTTAATCTGACTGAGTCGACCAAACACCATGAATTTTTTTTGCCACCACTGGTAAAATAGACTTGTCTGAATGCTCATCAGATTGTAGAGGGAAGGAATTTTTTTCCCTTCACCGTTTTCTCTGTGCCTTCTTCTTTGTTAGTCTGTAAGTATGCTAAAGTGCTCTATCCTTCAGAATCTCGGCAGTCTTTCCACTCCTCCTAACTTCTTTGTTTTCCCCTTATTTTTCAGAAGTTTTGCTGATTTTATGCTCACAACACTGTGCCAAATCTGTATTTTTGAGGTTGCTAGTGATTTAATTGTCAGATCCTAAAGTGCTTCTTTCTCATCTTAATTCTCTAGCATTTGAAATTTAATATTCCTTGAAACTCTTGATTTCTGGGACTGTGCACTTAATGTGGTCTTACACTTCTGACTATCTCCTTTACTTCCCCTCATTTGACTCAAATGTTGAGACTTTAAGTGTTTTTATGTCCTGAGACCCTCAGCTCTCTCTAGTTTTGTTTCGTACATTGACTGTAGTTCATTGTGTTCAATAGTGGAGTTATGTTTACAAGGGAATTTTCATTCTATTCCTTATTCCAGTCTACAGCCAGATTAATTTTTCATAAAGCCCTGTCTGATCACATTACTCACTTTGTAAAAATTTGAGAGATTCTTGCTGGCTTGTGAAACAAAATAGGAGCTAAGCTTAAAACCCTTAAAAAGAATAAATCAATTAGGAAATGTGTTACATGTGATTTTTAATAGGTTCTCAGTGTTCATTTTACAGTCATGTAAATGAATGAGTATAAACAATGAAGCATAATAGGTAATATACAGACGTTAGTAGTTACATGCATGTCAGGGCAGTTCTTAATATTTTGGTTATAAAAATAAAACATGCCCTTAAAATTTTAAAGTACTGAGGAAATGTGATGTAGAAAATGGAAGCTTCCCCCAATCCCATTTTATTTGAGATGTTTACATTTTTAAATGTGTATTCTTAAATTTTTTCCCTGTTCATCATACTAATATTTTGCATGTATATTATCATTAACTGACATTTTCTACACAAGTCTGACATTCTTGTAATTCTTTCCCTATCCTTATGTTGCAGAAATCTTCAGTTGATTAACGTTTGAATTCTAGTGGTTGTTGTATTAGAATAGTTCTTAAGTCTCAGTTCTGTGTGATTGAGGGATAGTGTGGTATAATGTGTGGACTTAGGGCACAGACTCTGGTTTTGCACCTAACAGCGATGGAACATAGGAAAGCTACCTGCTTACACAGAATAGTTTACACATCTGCAAATTGGGGTAGTAGTGATAATAACATATTTAAGGTATCTATTATAAGGTAAATTTTGTGGTAATTGCGATCATGCTACCAAATATGTCTTTTATAAATGGTAGCTGTTACTGTTACTTTATTATATATGTGATAAAATTCAGAGACAAAAAAGGAGAACTCTAGTCATGAAGGGGTTGAATAAAAGGGTTAAACTAAAATAAGACTGCATGCCTTTACTTCAGAGTTGTATACATTTACTAGATATTTAAAAAAAAAAACCCGACATTGAATTGTATAACGATGGGTAGGATTGTCTATTTATTTTCTGTAATTTGTCCACCAAAGGGGAGAAAACACATGTTTTCTTTGGTATACTCCTATGTTCTCTCTGTATTCGTTTCATTTTAAGACCAACGAACATCTGAAGAACATATCTCTGGGAGAGGATGCTGGTAAAAATTGTCATGAGTTTTGGGGTGCCTGACTGGCTCAGTTGGTTAAGCCTCTGCCTTTGGTACAGGTCATAATCTGCACCAGATTGGGGACCTGGGATCGAGGCCTGTGTTGGGCTCCAGCCCTGATTGAACTCTCTGCTGAGCAGGGAGTCTGCTTTTTCCTCTCCCTCTGAACCTCTTTTCATAATTTGTGTATTTGTGCTTTGTCTCAAATGAATAAATGAAAAAATCTTGTCAGGAAAAAAAAAATTGACATGAGTTTCGAGTCTTCAGCAACAAAGGGAATAGATTTTTCTTTAGTAAAAATCTGTATTGGAGAAATAGAATCTTAGTACCTGAAGCCTTTTTGAATCTGTGATCTCATTTGCTTATTGATGCAGGTTTTACTGTTTCATTAGGTTGGATGGCTCTTAATCATGGGACTTTTGAACTCATGTAAGCAAAGTGTATTCTTTGTAAAGCCCTTCATTCTGTCATGTTAAAAACACTGGGAAAATTTCATATCAAAGACAATCATTTGGGGGAGCCTGGGTGGCTCAGTGGGTTAAAGCCTCTGCCTTCAGCTTAGGTCATGATCCCACAGTCCTGGGATCGAGCCCCTCATTGGGCTCTGTGCTTAGCAGGGAGCCTGCTTCTTTCTCTCTCTCTCCCTGCTTCTCTGCCTACTTGTGATCTCTGTCTGTCAAATAAATAAATAAAATATTAAAAAAAAACCCTCATTTGCTGGATCATAGATTTGAAATATCAAGTGTTTTAAGAATAAATGAATGTTTCCAAGTTATCATACATGGTTGAAGTTTACTTGTGTTACTGTAGATTTTAAACTACATTGGAGAAGGAAGTGTGGGTTTATTTAGCTGTTTTGGTTAAGGATTAAAAAGGGATAGGGCATGATAACTTTTAATAGGGTCTAAGATTAAGTCGTGTTACTAATTATGTAGATTGAAATTGGAGGTAATAAAAAGTCATGATGAAAGACACAGGGCAGAGGTTTTTATTGTTTCATCTTTTGAGAACATTTTTAATTTACTGTTTTATAATGGGTAAACTGAAGCTCAAGGGTGAAATGATTGTTATGTGGATCACAGGAAGGGAGGGAGAGATAGAGCTAAAATTCAGTTGTGGGGAAGTGTTGGGGGATAGAAGTAAAAAAACCAAAGAAGAATTCACAGAGGTTATTTGTTACCTCCTTTTATTAGAGAAAATATTCATTCAGTAATTATTCAGGCATTATGTTAAGTACAGAGGATACAGTGATAGATGATAAATCTGTAGGTCTTTTCCCTCATGGAACACACAGTCTAATGGGAATACAGATTACAAGTAAACAAAATTACAGACTGGATAACTTCAGTTGAGGAAATGTGTGTGATGACGCGAGTATAATAAGGAAGAACTTACTTAGACCAGATATGGTTAATGAAGTGTTTGATAGGGAAGGCTCTTGAGAGAGTGACATTTGTTTTCATTTTTTAAAGTTTATATGTAAATTCCAGTTAACATACAGTGCAATATTAGTTTCAGGTCTATAATACAGTGATTGAACACTTTTCTATATCACCTGGTGCTCATCACAACAAGTACATTCCTTAGTCCCCATTATCTGTTTTACTTTTTAAAATATTTTATTTTTTATTTGACAAGAGTACAAGCGGGGGAGTGGGAGAGTGGGATGTGGGGCTTGATCCCAGGAGTCTGGGATCATGACTTGAATTGAAGCAGACACTTAACTGATTGAACCATCCAGGCCCTCCCAGCCTCCCATTATCTATTTAACCCATCCACCTCACTTCTGGTAACTATCCGTTTGTTCTCTATAGTTAAGAGTCTCTTTTTTGGTTTGCCTCTCTTTATTTCTTCCCTTTGTTGGTTTGTTTCTTAAATTCCACATATGAGTGAAATCATATGGTATTTGTTATTCTTTGACTTATTACATTTAGTATAACACTCTTCTAGCTACATCCATGTCATTGCACATGGCAAGATTTAATTCTTTTTTATGGCTGAGTAATACCGTGTGTGTGTATGTGTAACACACACGTACATAAACACCATGTCTTTCTCCATTTGTCAGTCTGTGGACACTTGGGCTGTTTTCATAATTTGGCTATTATAGATAGTGTTGCTATAAGCATCGGGGTGCTTTTGAATTAGTATTTTGTATTCTTTGAGTAAATACCTAGTAGCGTGATTGCTGGATCGTAGAGTAGTTACATTTTTTTTTTTTTTTCTTTAAAGGTGTTATAAACCTGGGTGGCTCAGTTAAGAGGCTGCATTTGGCCTAGGTCATGATCTCTCGGGTCATGGAATTGAGCCTCACATTGGGTCAGGTTCCCCACTTAGCAGGGAGTCTGCTTTTCTCCCTCCCTCTGCCACTCCCTCTACTTGTGCACTCTCACTCTTTCTGTCAAATAAATAAATAAAATCTTAAAAAAAAAATAAAGGTGTTATGTTAGAGAGAGGGCGTGCATGCCTGTGGGGAGGAGCGAAGGGAGAGGGAGATAATCTATAGGCAGACTGGGCTGAGCGAGGAGCATGACATGGGGCGTGATCCCACATTCTTGAGATCATGATCTGAGCCTAAATCGAGTCAGATGCTTAACATACTGAGCCAACCAGGAGCCCCAGGGTAGTTCCATTTTTAACTTTTTGAGGAAACTCCATACTGTTTTCCAGAGTGGCTGCACCACTTGCATTCCCCCCAACACTGCAAGGAGGTTCCCTTTTTCCACATCCTCACTAATACCTGTTGTTTCTTGTGTTATTGATAGCCATTCTATCAGGTGTAAAGTGATATTATAGTTTTGATTTGCATTTCCCTGATGATAAGTGATGTTGAGCATCTTTACATGGGTCTTTTGGCCATGTGTTTGTCTTTAAACGTCTGTTCATGTTTTCTGCCCATTTTTTAATTGGTTTATTTGCTTTCTTGGGTGTTGAGTTTTATAAGTTCTTTATTTATTTTGGATACTACTAACTTTTTATGAGATATGTCATTTGCAAATATCGTCTGCCATTCCAAAGGTTGCCTTTTAGTGTTGTTGTTTTTTTCCTTTGCTGTGCAGAAACTTTCTATTTTGATGTAGTCCCTACATTCAATTTATTTTTTTTTAAATATTTTTAAAAAAATTTTATTTATTTATTTGACAGACAGATCACAGGTAGGCAGAGAGGCAGGCAGAGAGAGAGAGGGGGAAGCAGGCTCCCGGCTGAGCAGAGAGGCCGATGTGGGGCTTGATCCTGGGACCATGGGATCCCAGGACCATGATCCCAGGATCATGACCTGAGCTGAAGGCAGAGGCTTTAACCCACTGAGCCACCTAGGTGCCCTAATTTTTTTTTAAATAAGCCCTAAACCCATTGTGGGGCTTGAACTCAGGACCCCAACATCAACAGTTGTATGTTCTACCAACTGAGTCAGCCGGGTGCCTCTCAATAGTTTATTTATATATTTATTTTTTAAAAAAAGATTTTATTTATTTATTTGACAGAGAGAGATCACAGTAGACAGAGAGGCAGGCAGAGAGAGAGAGGGAAGCAGGCTCCCTGCTGAGCAGGGAGCCCGATGCAGGACTCGATCCCAGGACCCTGAGATCATGACCTGAGACGAAGGCAGCAGCTTAACCCACTGAGCCACCCAGGCGCCCCAATAGTTTATTTTTGATTTTGTTTCTTTGCCTTAGAAAATGAGGGAGTAAAGTTTATACTGAGACTGAAAAGAAATTTGAAGAGATTGTTTCAGACAGAGGAAGATTGTGTGCATAGGACACCTTGGGACAAGGAGGGTCTTGGACCCTCCACGAACTAAAAGAAGGCTTAGTTTAGCAGAAGCCTAATTAGCAGGGCAAGAAAGAATAGTGCTGAAATTAAGCTTAACATGTAGGCAGGGATCAAATCTGGCAGGGACCTTACAGGTGAGGGGGGAAAATTTTACATTTTTTTCCTAAGACACTAGAAAGCCATGTAAAAAGTGTGTTCTGGGGAATGTGGTAGGTAATGTCAGTGCTGCAGAAAAATGATGGTGAATTTTTAGGACTAGAGGAATATTAGAAGAGGTGGATCAAAGTGGACAGTTTCAGTATTTATTTTGGAAGTAGGATAGGACTTGGGGATGATATAGTTGTAAGTAAAGAAAGAAGAAATTAAAAATGACCCGCAGGTTTCTGGTATGAGTAGCAAGACACATAATTTTCCTAAATGGCAGACTGGGGAATGTGTGGATATGAGTGAAAGAGCAAGTTAAAAGTACTAGATATAGGAAGTAGTCAGTTTAGGACTTTTAAACATCTTGATTGAGATACATTAAGGAGATTAGGGTATTGGTAATATTTAAAATCAAGGGCACCTAGGTGGCTCAGTGGGTTAAAGCCTCTGCTTTCAGCTCAGGTGGTGATCCCAGGATCTTGGGATCGAACTCTTTGCTCACCAGGGGGCCTGCTTCGTCTTCTCTGCCTGCCTCTCTGCCTACTGGTGATCTCTGTCTATCAAATAAATAAATAAAATCTTTAAAAAAATATTTAAAATCAAGGGAATGGGTGAGATCCACAATGAAAGTTGAAATTACTTGGCAGTGCCTTCCAGTTGAATTGTGGTCCTGTGGGAAATAAATTATTCCATACGGCTAGAAATTCTGTGCCCTAGAGATAACCTGAATGAGTTAATTGATTTATTAGATTTTTTTTTTAAGGGATTTTTGTTTAGACTCTCTCATAACCCTTGAGTGGATTTTTAGTATATTAATGAACGATTTTTATCAGTTTTTAAAGCCAGCGTAGCATTATTTTAGATAACTGATGACGATGTGTTAAAAAGAAACTTTTGTAGTGAAAGCATCACGAGGCCATTATCTATCTGTTAAGTCATCAGTTATTGGTCTCCTGGCCCCTTTCCTTACTTCCCCAGTGCTTAGTAGTAGTATTATCAATTTAGTGTTGATTACTTCAGATTCTTTTCTGTGTACAAACTAATATGTATCCATGAGAATTATATAGTAGTATCGTGTGCATTTTTAAAATCATGTATACTTTACCTTTCTCCAGCTTGCTTTTTTCACTTAGTGGTATGCCTTAGGTATCTTTTGAGTTAGTACATAAAGAGTTATGTCTTTTTTTTAACTGTTGTATGATATTTCATGTGATAGATTTAATGTAGTTTAGACATTCTGTTGAACATTTAGTCTTTTTGCAATGGTTTATTATAGTGCTACACAGAATATATGTGTGGTAGTTTTCTCTGGGTTCATGCTTGTTTTTCCTAGGGGGAAATTCTGAGAGTAGGTGTAAGAGTAGGAATTGCTGAGTCAGAATATGTACATGTATGTTCTAGTAACTGTCAAATTATGTTCCACTGGCCTACTATATTCACTGCATTTCCACTAGTTTCTCCACATTCGTGTGAATTGCATTCACACGAATCAGATAGATAATTCGTGTGAACTGCATATTACCAAGTAATTACATTTTTGGCTCCTTATTTATATTTTTTAAGAATGTATTTATTTTAGACAGAGAGCTCATGTGGGGTGGGGTGGCAGAGGGGGTGGGAGAGGAAGAGGGAAAGAATCCCAAGCAATTTTCCTCACTGAGCACAGAGCCCGACTCAAGGTTCCATCTCACAACCCTGAGGTCATGACCTGAGCTGAATGCTTAACTGACTTGAGCCACTCAGGTGCCCCCAATTTTTGTCAGTCTGTGATCTTTCTATAGTACGGATATCCATTCTTTGTTACAGATACATATGTATATATAGTTCATATAGTATATTTTTTCATTTTGTGTATTTTTACACCTTACTTTGTTCGCTATATGAACATTTTATAGTGTAATGGGAAAAATACTTTCACTATTGCAAGAGATAGGAATAATTATAATGAATATGCAAGGCTCTTGTGAGGGAAGTTATAAAATAATACAGGATATATTAAAAAAAGTAGAATGAAAAGGTGTGTGTATGTCTGAATGGGAAGGATTCAGTAATGTCAAAATGTTAATATTTTTGTTTCCAAATCTCTTAATTCAATGAAACCCTAATCAGATCCAAGTGTGTATAGATATGGTACCAAATTTAAAAGGTAAAAAAGATAAACAGTGAGAAGGAAGATGTTCCTCTGTCCCTGACCCATCTACACAGTGCTCTTCCGTAGAGGCAGACTACTGTTGTGATTTTCTTAGAAAAAATTTTTTTAAAGATTTTATTTATTTACCTGACAGAAGGAGAAGGAGCCCAGGCCTGGGGTATGGCAGGGACAAGGAGAGGGAGAAGCAGGGAGTTTGATGTGGGGCTCCATCCCAGGACTCTGGGATCATGACTTGAGCCACAGGCAGACGCTTAACTGAATGAGCCACCCAGGCATCCCATTTTCTTTTTCTTTCTTTTTTTTTTTTTTTTTTAAAAGGATTTATTTATTTATTTATTTGACACAGAGAGAGAGCGAGAGCGAGATGTCACAAGTAGGCAGAGAGGCAGGCAGAGAGAGAGAGTAGGAAGCAGCTCCCCGCTGAGCAGAGAGCCCGACCTGGGGCTTGATCCCAGGACCCTGATATCATGACCTGAGTGGAAGGCAGAGGCTTTAACCCACTGAGCCACCCAGGCACCCCCAGGCATCCCATTTTCTTAAAAATTTATCTAGAGATAACCTATACATGCATGTGTGTATGTATGTATGTGCTTCTCTATGTGTGTATGTGTTTGTGTTTATCCATTGTTCTGTACCTCGTTTGTACTTAATTTTTACGAGAGGTTGTTATGTATTAGTATGTAAGTACATTTAGAGCTGCCTTGTTTCCAGGACTGCAGTGTATTTCATTGTGTCGTCTTCATCATTGTTCAGTTTATCAGTGGTGTATTGAGAGAAATTTAGGGTGTTTCAATCATTTTACTTTTCAATAGATATCCTTTATGTTTTGTTCTTCAAAACATCGATAGTATGTCTATAGGAAGGATCCTAGAAGTGGAATTGCTTGGTTAAAGAAATATTTTTTTGAGTTGCCCTTCATAGAAGTTGTACCAGTTCACACTGCTTTGTAGTATGAGACTCTTTCTGTATTATTAATCCTTTTTTTCTTATGTTTTTATTTAAATTCTAGTTGGTTAACATACAGTGTAATATTAGTGTCAGGTGTACAATATAGTGACTCAACACAACTATACAACACCTGGTGCTTATCACAGGTGTACTCCTTAATTCACATCACCTTTTTAACCCATCCCTCCACACCCCTCCCCTCTGGTAACCATCAATTTGTTCTCTGTAGTTAAGAGCCTGTTTCTTGGTTTGCTTCTCTTTATTTTTTCCCTTTGGTCATTTGCTTTGTTTCTTAAGTTCCACACATGAGTGAACTCATGTGGTGTTTGTCTTTCTCTGACTGACTTTGCTTAGCATAATATACTCTATCTTCACGTTATTGCAAATGGCAAGATTTCATTACTTTTTAGAACTGATATTCCAGCGTGTGTGTATGTATGTATGTGTGTATGTACACCTGTGTGCACATGTGGGTGTGCATACATATATATAGCACATCTTCTTTATCCATTCATCAGTTGATGTACACTTGGGCTGTTTGAAAATTTGGCTGTTGTAGATAATGTTGCTATGTAAACATTGGGGTGCACATATGCTTTTGATTTAGTATTTTTGTATTTGGGTAAATACCTAGTGTGATTACTGGATTGTAGGGTAGTACTATTTTTAACTTTTTGGAGGAACCTTTTGATCTTTGTCGGTGTAAGAAAAAAGTGTGTCCCTTTAGAATTTAAATTTACATTTCTTCATAGTTCATAATTCCAAGAGCCATTTGTACTTTTCTAGTAAACTATCTTTTTTGGGGGGGGGGCCTTTATTCTTTTTTTTTTTTTAAGATTTTATTTATTTATTTGACAGAGACAGATCACAACTAGGCAGAGGCAGGCAGAGAGAAAGAGGAGGAAGCAGGCTCCCTGCTGAGCAGAGAGCCATGTGGGGCTGGATCCCAGGACCCTTGAGTTCATGACCTGAGGCGAAAGCAGAGGCTTAACCTACAGAGCCGCTCAGGTCCCCCTGGCCTTTATTCTTTGATGGTTTGTTTATCTTTTTGACTATAGGATCTCTTTGCCTTGATTTTTTTTTCCCCCGGATGTGTGTTGCAAATATTTTCTTCGTAATTCATCATTGTGTTTATTTGTGTTCTCCCCCCCCCCCATAAATATCTGGTAAAATACACTAATGTAAAATTTTCCATTTTTTCCCATTTTTAAAAAGATTTTATTTATTTATTTATTTGAGAGAGAGAGGCTGATAGTGACAGAGATAGTGAGAGAGAGCACAAGCAGGGAGGAGAGGGAGAAGCAGGCTCCCACCAAGTAGGGACCTCGATTCAGGGCATAATCCCAGGACCCCAGGATCACGACCCGAGCTGAAGGCAGACGCTCAACTGACTGAGCCACCCAGGCATCCCCTTTTTTTCTAGTTTTATGTGTACAGATCATTGGCATTAAGTATATTCACAAATTATTTTTTTTTTAATTGCCATTATTCATTTCTAGAACTTTCTCATCATCCAAACAGAATCCCTATACTTACTAAACAATAGTGCCCAGTACCCCTTTCCTTCAGCTCCTGGTCACTTCTGTTCTACCTTTAGTCTCTTTTTGTTTACCTATTCTAGGTAAAGTAGAACCAGAAAAATTTTGTCCTTTTGTGTCTGAATTCGTTTACTTAACATAATGTTTTCAAGATTTTAAGGTTTTCTATGTTGTAGCACGTATCAGGCTTTTTTTTCTTGAGGGCTGATTAATCTCTTGTATTTACATCTTGCATGTCTCATTGATTTGTTGACAGACTTTTGGGCTGTTTGTACCTTTTGACCATTGTGAATAATGCTGGTGTGAACATTGGTTCATAGGTATTCATATGAACGTCCCAGCGTTCATTTTTTTTTAGATATCTGCCAGGAAGTGGAATTGACTGATCATTTGTTCGTTTTATGTATAACTTTTTGAGGAACCCCCAAATTGTTTTCCATAGTGGCTGTACCCCATTTCCATGGCTCTGAGCAGCGGTGCAGAAGTGTTCAAATTTTTTCTTTCAGAGTGTTCTGATTTTTGTATATATTCATCTTGTTATTCTTATTTTTTTAGATTTTACTTATTTGACAGAGAGAGCATAAGCAGTGGGGGAGCCTGATGCAGAGCTCTATCCCAGGTCCTGGGATCATGACCTGAGCTGAAGGCAGACACTTAACTGAGCCACCCAGGCTCAGTTATTTTTTTTTTAAATAACTTATTTTTTATTTTTTATAAAAAGACAAATAAATAAAATAATAATAAAATAAATATAAAAATAAAATATAAATATAATATAAATATAAAATAAAAATAAAAATAAAAATGTTATTTTTTATAAAAAGAAATCCATCCTAATTGCAGTGCAGTGGTTGTCATTGTGGCTTGCTTCCTTTTAAAAAATTTTTTAATTACAAAATCACATCCTGAAATTTATTATCATAACCATTTTTAAGTATATAGCTCTGTAGTGTTAAGTATATTCACGTTGTAGTGCAGCAAATCCCCCAGCCTTTTTCATCTTGAAAAACTGAAACTCTGTTTTGGTGGTGGGTGTCACCACTCACCTACTTTGTGTTTGTGTGAATTGACTTTAGATGCTTCTTGTAAGTGTGATCATACAGTATTTACCTTTTCTCAGTTAGTATAACGTCCTCAAGATTTATTCACGTTGTAGCATGTGATATGTTTTCCTTTCTTTTTAAGGCAGAATAATAATCCATTGTATGTTTCTATCATATTTTATTTATTGATAATCATCTGCCCATGGACTTTTGGTTGCCAGTTCTTGGCTATTTTTGAATCATACCGCTAGGAATGTAAATGTGCAAATATCTTTTGGAGATACTGCTTTCATTTCTTTTAGATATGTACCCAGAAGTGGGATTGTTGTATCATATGGTTTATTTTGATAGTAGCCATCCTCATGGATGTGAGGTGATACCTTTTGGTTTTGATTTGCATTTCCCTAAATAATGCTGTTGAGCATCTTTTCATGCGCGTATCAGTTGTTTGTACGTTTTCTTTGGGGGTGAGGAATGTCTCCACTTATTCTTTTGCCCATTTAAAAAATTACTTTTGTTGAGTTGTATGAATTCTTAATACTTTCTGGATATAAATCCTTTATCAGATACGAGATTTGCAAATATTTTCTCCCATTCTGTGAGTTGTGTTTTTATTCTCTAGATGGTGTTTTTTGCACAAAAATTCTAAATTTTTTTTCAGCTTCACCAGTGAATTTTATATTTTTGTATGTTTTCCTGTTATAATTTAGTGTCCTTTTGTTTTTGCTTGAGAACTCTCTTTAATGTTTCTTTAAGGTCAGGCTGGTGATGATGAACTCCATCAGCTTCTGTTTATTTGGAAAATTCTTGCTTTGTCTTGGGACCCTGGGATCATGACCTGAGCGAAATGCAGATGCTTGACCAAGTGAACCACCCAGGTGCCACTGTTTGGAAAATTCTTTATTTCCTTCAGTCCTGATGGAAAACTTTGCTGGGTAGAGTAATCTTGAATGTCAGTATTTTTTTTTTCAGCACAAAAAGTTTTAATTTTGATGAAGTCCAGTTGGTCTAGTTTTTCTCTTATTGCTTGTGTTTTTAATGTTTTATATCCAGGAAATCATTGACAAATCCAAAGTCATGAAGCTTTCCCTCTGTTTTAAGAGTTCTATAGTTGTAAAGCCTCTGCCTTCGGCTCAGGTCACGATCACAGGGCCCTGGGATGGAGCCCCGCATAAAGCTCTCTGCTCAGCAGGGAGCCTGCTTCCCTTCCTCTCTGCCTTTCTCTCTGTGTACTTGTAATCGCTGTCAAATAAGTAATAAATAAAATCTTTTTTTTTTTTTTAAAGATTTTATTTATTTATTTGACAGAGAGAGATCACAAGTAGGCAGAGTGGCAGACAGAGAGAGAAGGAAGCAGGCTCCCCACTGAGCAGAGAGCCTGATGCGGGACTTGATCCCAGGACCCTGAGATCATGACCTGAGCCGAAGGCAGCGGCTTAACCCACTGAACCACCCAGGTGCCCGTAATAAATAAAATCTTAAAAAAAAAAAAAAGAGTTCTGTAGTTTTAGTTCTTTAAATATAGGTATTTGATCCATTTTGAGTTAATTTTTTTTTTTTTTTAAAGATTTTATTTATTTATTTGACAGACAGAGATCACAAGTAGGCAGAGAGGTGGTATAAGGTAAGGGTTCTAGTCTGTCTTTTTTGTTTTTTTTTTTTTGTGTGTTTTTCTTTTCCTTTTTTTTTTTTTTAAACTATCCTTTATCATTGAATGGTCTTGGCACCCTTGTCAAATCATTGGACCAAATATCTGGAATATCTGGAGATTTGTTTCTGGGCTCTCTATTCTATGCCATTGGTCTGTATATTTGTCTTTATGTCAGCACCAAGCTGTTTTAATGTACTGTAGCCTTATAGTAAGTTCTGAAATCTGATAGTATGAGACCCCTCTAGTTTTGTTTTTCTTTCTCAAGATTCTCATCCCTTGAGATCCATGTGGATCAAAGATAGGGATTGCATTAAATCTGTAGATTGCTTCAGATATAGTATTGTCATTTTTTTTTTTTTTAAAGGTTTTATTTATTTATTTGACAGAGAGATTACAAGTAGGCAGAGAGGCACGCAGAGAGAGAGGGGGAAGCAGGCTCCCTGCTAAGCAGAGAGGCCAGTGTGGGGCTGGATCCCAGGACCCTGAGATGAAGGCAGAGGCTTAACCCACTGAGCCACCCAGGTGCCCCGCAGTATTGTCATTTTTTTTTTTTTTTAAAGATTTTATTTATTTATTTGACAGAGAGAGGGATCACAAGTAGGCAGAGAGGCAGGCAGAGAGAGAGAGGAGGAAGCAGGCTCCCTGAAGAGCCAAGAGCCCGATGCGGGACTCTATCCCAGGACCCTGAGATCATGACCTGAGCTGAAGGCAGCGGCTTTAACCCACTGAGCCACCAGGTGCCCAGTATTGTCATCTTAATGTTAATCTTCCAGTCCAAGAACTTGAGACCTCTTACTTATTTGTGTCTTTAGTTTTAATTCAGCAGTGATTTGTAGATTTCATAATACAAGTCTTTCAGTCTCTTTTGTGAAATTTCTATCTATTTTATTTCTTTTGATGTTACTGTAAATTGAATTGTTTTCTTAATTTCCTTTTTGGGTTATTCATGTTAGTGTGTAGAAATGCAACTTACTTTTCCTTTTTTTTTTTTTTTTAAAGGATTTTTAAAATTTATTTGACAGAGATCACAGGTAGGCAGAGAGGCAGGCAGAGAGACAGAGAAGAGGAAGCAGGCTCCCTGTGGAGCAGACAGCCTGATGCAGAACAGGAACACCCTGTTCCAGCAGACAGGAACCTGGGATCATGACTTGAGCCGAAGGCAAAGGCTTTAACCCACTGAGCCACCCAGGCACCCCTAGAATCATTTTAAATTTACAACTTACTGGAAATAATACCAACTTAGTTTCAGCAGTGTGCACTCAACTGTTAGATATTTCTGTTCTCCCCCTTATTTTTCTCAGATTATATCTTTATGTGTGTATTTATTAACATATACTGGTAATTGTTTTATCTATTTGTCTTGTAAATCATAGAGAAAAAAGTAATTATAAACTAAAAATACAGTAATACTGGCTTTCTGTTGATTTATATAGGTAATTTTACTTATGTTCTTCATTTCTTATGGGTTCAATTTACTCTGTAATGTGCTTTTCTATTGTCTGAAGGATAGCATTTCATGCAGGTATGAACTCCCTCTACTTTTGTTTTCTAGAAATGTCTTAGTTTCTCAATTTTTTTTTTAAAGATTTTATTTATTTATTTGACAGACAGATCACAAGTAGGCAGAGAGGCAGAGAGAGAGAGAGAGAGAGAGAGAGAAAGAGGAGGAAGCAGGCTCCCCGCTGAGCAGAGAGCCCGATGCGGGGCTCGATCCCAGGACCCTGAGATCATGACCTGAGCTGAAGGCAGAGGCTTTAACCCACTGAGCCACCCAGGTGCCCCAGTTTCTCCTTAAAGTTTTGAGGAATTTTTTGCTGGATATAGAATTCTTAGTTGACATTTTTTGTTGTTGATCACTTTGTCATCTCACTAGTTTCTGGCTTCCATGGTTTCTAATGAGAAATAAGCTGATAATCTAAATGTTATTTTGAGCATTTATCATACATGATGACTTCTCTCTTAAAATTCTCAATCTTTGTTGGCCATTATGTGTCTTGTGGTTATCTTTGAGTTTATCTGACTTGGAGTTTGTTAAGCTTGTTGGATATGTATTGTATTTAGGAAGTTTTCAGTCATTATTTCTTACATCATTATTCCTGTCCCTTTTGTTCTCTTTATGATACATATATGTTGGTATGTTTGGTTATGTTTTATAGATCCTTTTGACTGTCTTCATTTTTCTTGCCTTTTTCCCCCCCCTCCCTGTTCCTCATGTTGGGTGTTTTCAGTTACTCTGTCTTCCAGATTATTGATTTTTCTACCTGTCCAAATCTGCTGCTGATCCTCTCTAGTGAATTTTTTTTTTGTCATTGTATTTTTCATCTCCAGAATTTTTGTTTACTTTTTTATAATTTGTGTGTGTTGGTATTTTCATTTTGATTATGCCTTGTTTTCTGATTTTCTTTAGTTCTGTCAGTGCTTTCCTTTAGCTCACTGAGCATATTTAAGATAGTTGATTTAATGTCTTGACTAGTTATTTAAAAATTTGGGATTTCCCAGGAATGGTTTCTGTAAAATTCTAATATTTTTGCGATTAGGACCTACTTTCCTGTTTGTGTGTTTTGAAGATCTGTTTCATTATTCCTATGGTGAGCTAGTGACCTGACAAAAATTTTCTTAAGTGTTTGGGTAAAAAAAAAAAAAACCACCCAAAATAAAGGCTTGTGTCTCATTAAATCTGATAGATGCTGCTGGGAAAGCTGTTAACTGTCCAAAGGCTGAAACCAAGAGAAGCATCTGCTTCAGACCACCCTAAATACAATTCCAAAGTTCTTAGATGTTCCTCGCTGCAAATCCTCTGATCAGCCAGACTTTCCAGGAATGTAGGATGCTATCCCCATAGCTAAGTTGGGAGTGAGGAATGGGGAATGATTGCTAGTTCATGCATTCTGCTCACTTATGAATGATTAGTAACTTCTTCATGAAGCACTCCTCTGGTTGTTACTAGTGTTCGTTAGGGTTCCAGGGATCTAAAGTTCCAGTGAGTCCGTCCAGCACAATGGTTACTTGTTTGGAGGGATCCATATCTAGAACTTCCAACTCTGCTATCTTCTTCATAGGACCAGTTGCCTTCTTCTGAAATGTTGTGCTGATTTTGGTACTTTCTGCTTTTGACAAGTGAGTGTTGACTACAAGTTTAACTTCAGTTGTAATCCAGTCATTTCAAAACTTTCTTTACTAGGTATTTCAAGTTTTACCTTTTTGAGGTCTTATAAGTGAGTTGCAACGAATCCATGCTCTTCTCTTTTCCTTCTAACATTTCTGATGCTGTTGAATTCTCCTGGATTGTTCTTGTCTTTGTAGGTGTTTTTTTTTTTTTTTTTTTTTTAAATCTCTGTATTTAGTTGGTTTTTGGATGGAAGCAGAGTTTTGTATCTGTCTTCAATGGACCATCCAGTTTAATTTTTTTAGAGATAGATTTATTTATTTATTTATTTTAGAGAGAGGGGGAAAGAGAAAGTGAGTGTGTGAGCAGGGGTTGGGGCAGAGGGAAAGAAATAGACTCCTCACTGGGTGTGGAGCCTGACCCTGGGCTTGATCTCATGACCCTGAGATCACAACCTGAGTTAAAATGAAGAGTTGGAAGCTCAATCAACCAAGTGAGTCACCCAGGCACTCCCCATACAATTAATTTAATATTCTACATATTATCTTTGTATCTAGTGATTAAGTTATCTCACTGCAGTAATTTTTCATGTAAATATTTTTGGTCTTTGAGGTAAAAATTAACCTAATTTGCATGTAGTGATAATTTTTCTTTCAGAAATTTTTTTTCAGATTTATTTATTTATTTGAGAGTACACGAGTGGGAGGGACAGGGAGAGGGGGAGAGAGAATCTCAGGCAAACTCCCCAGTGAGCATGGAGACCAGTGTGGGGCTCAATCTCATCACCCTGAGACCCAGACCTGAGGCTGAGCCTAAATTAAGAGTTCGACATTTAACCCAACTGTGCCGGGTAGGCACCTCTCCTCTCAGATTTCTATATCTCCTTTTTTTCTTCTTAAAATTGTATTGGCTGATACTTATGGAACAGTGCTATGTGGTAATAATAAAGAATATCTTTATGTTATTTTAACTCTAATAATAATGCTTTTAATATTTCACATTAAATTTGGTGACATCCCTTGGTTGGTATTTTATGTATGTATTTATAAATACATCTATTCCTATTTTTTTTTTTTTTTAAATCTTTTTTTTTTTTTTTTTTTAAGATTTTTATTTATTTATTTGAGAGAGACAGTGAGAGAGAGCATGAGCGAGGAGAAGGTCAGAGAGCGAAGCAGACTCCCCATGGAGCTGGGAGCCTGATGTGGGACTCGATCCCGGGACTCCAGGATCACGCCCTGAGCCGAAGGCAGTCGTCCAACCAACAGCGCCACCCAGGCGTCCCTATTCCTATTTTTTTTTTTGAAGATTTATTTATTAGAGAACATGTGTGTGCAGGTGTATGTCATGCGGGTTGGGGGCGGGGAGGGGTTGAATCTCAAGCAGACTCTATGCTGTGCATGGAGCCTGACATGACACTCAATATCATGAAACCTGAGCCAAAATCGAGTTGGCTCTTAATGGACTAAGCCACCCAGGTGCCCTTATTCCTATTTCATTAAGAATTTTTATTCCCTCTTTTTTTTTTTTTTAAGATTTCATTTATTTGGCAGAGCCAGAGAGCACCAGCAGGGAGAGCAGCAGAAGAGGGAGAAGCAGGCTCCCTGCTGGGTGGGGTTTGATCCCAGGACACCTGGATCATGACCTGAGCTCAAGGCAGAAACTTGACTGATTGAGCCCACTAGTCATCCCAAGAATTTTTATTCTTAAAATTTAAAATTTGCCAATTTGACTCAGAACTTTTCAAAGTACACATGATCACATATTAACTAAGTGTTACTGTAGAGAAGAATTCACCTTAGCTTTCTTTTTAACACTTAATGGTACCTAGAAAGCTCTTAGATAGACTTACCAGTGAGAAAATAATAATTTGTTTTTCTTGAATCACTTTGAAATGCTTGCTTGCTTTCTTTACTTTTTTTTTTTTTTTAAACGTTTTATTTGTCACAGAGAGAGTATAAGCAGGGGGAGTGGCAGCAGAACAGGCAGAAGGAAAAAGCAGTTTCCCTGTTGAGCAAGATTCCATATGGGACTCGATCCCAGGACCATGGTGGATCATGATCTGAGCTGAATGAAGGCAGATGCTTAACTGACTGAGCCACCCAGGTGTCCCTGAAATGCTTTCTTTGTGATTTTCTCTGAATATTTATAAGCTTTTTTCAGCAAGTGCTCATAACTTTATTACTAGGAATGTTAACATTTATATTTTAACTACCACATTTTCTTTTTTTTTTTCCATGAGAACATTAAGTATTATTAAGTGGTTCTTTTTGGATCAAAGTAAAGAACAAATAAAACTGCAAAGCATTCATGATTTATATTGAACATCTTAGTTCATTTGGGCTGCTATACTGAATGACCAAAGACAGCAAACATTTATTTCTCACGGTTCTAAAGCCTGGGAAGTCTTAAGATCAAGGCTCTGGCAGATTTGCTGTCTGGTCTGGGATAGCTTCCTGGTTCCTAGATGGGTTACTATCTTCTCACTGTGTCCTCATAGGTGGAAGAGGGAAAGGAGCCCTCTGGGGTGGGTTTTTTTTTTTTTTTAAGATTTTATTTATTATTAGTTTGAGAGAGAGAGCATGTGGGGTTGGGGTGGGGAGTAAGAGGAAGAAGCAGACTCCCTGCAGAACAGGAACCCATAGGCAGGACTCTATTCTGGGACTCTAGGATCATGACCTGAGCCGATGGCAATGTCTTAACCAATTGAGCCACCCAGGCGCCCTCTGGGGTATTTTTTTTTTTTTTAAGATTTTATTTATTTATTTGACAGACAGAGATCACAAGTAGGCAGAGAGGCAGCCAGAGAGAGGAAGGAAAGCAGGCTCCCTGCCTAGCAGAAAGCCCAGTGTGAGGCTCAATCCCAGGACCCTGAGACCATGACCCGAGCCGAAGGCAGCGGCTTAACCCACTGAGCCACCCAGGCACCCCCTCTGGGGTATTTTTTTAATAGAAAGGTCACTAATCCCATTTATGAAGTCTCTACCTTTGTGACCTAATCACCTCTCAAAGGCTTTCCCTCCTAATACCATCTCAACTTATAA
Organism: Neogale vison; assembly: GCF_020171115.1. Classification (NCBI taxonomy): domain Eukaryota; kingdom Metazoa; phylum Chordata; class Mammalia; order Carnivora; family Mustelidae; genus Neogale; species Neogale vison. The sequence goes on from NC_058095.1 coordinate 82,741,224, forward strand.
ATTGGGTGGGTGGGGGGGGACACAAACATTCAGTCTGTGACATTGATGGAGTATCAATGGAATATCAGTATTAGAAACTTACTGAAATCTTGGGTATAGGCAAAAATTGCCTTGTAATTGTTTAGGAGTGAACAGTGTGCTGATTGATTTTCCCATCTGATTATCTTTTGAATTCTAAGAAAAATCCTAGGAACTATTTTTATACCATTTACTCTAGAGAAAATTGAAGGTCAGAGAAGTAAAGGAATTTGCTCAGTGTGAAATAGCTAATTAGAATGGACTTGATGCAGAAAAGTGCCTAAATGGAATAGACTTTAATATAATGTAGAAGTGGTCAACTTTTAGTCACATTTAATTAGGTCAACTTGTAATCACATAAGTGGAGTAAATTGAGTGTTAATCGATACATATTCTCAATGACATTTAGAAGTGGCCAAATAGATTTATACTATAGGATTTGAAAATAGTTATTATAGTTGAATAGTTACTCTGTTTTGAGAAGTTGATTACTGCAGAGAGCTAATGTGTAAAGTCCTATTTTGAGCTTGACTGTTTTCTTCTGATTGATACCTAGCAGTCTGCCACCAGAGGGTATTATGAAGTCAGTTCCACCTTTTCTGTCTTAGAAATTGTTGTCTTCTATTTTAGATGTACTAAAACCATAGAAAGGATCCAGAGAACTCATGCATTAGAAGCCTGTGCATTTCATAATATCTGTGTATTTGCCTTCCTTATTCCTCTGAAAATTGTTATGTTGATAAGGATACTTCAACTTCATTTCTTCCATTTGATACTTGTGTAGTTTGAGTATTGATTTGGTTATTGTTTTGTTGAATTTTTTTTTTTTTTTAAAGATTTATTTGACAGAGAGGGAACACAGTAGAGGGAGTGGGAGAGGGAGAAGTGATGCAGGGCTCGATCCCAGGACCCTGGGATCGTGACGTGAGCTGAAGGCAGATGCTTGATGACTGAGCCGCCCAGGCACCCGTATTGAATTTTTTACTAAACGAGCCGTGCTGTATTATTTTATTGTTCAGTACTTAATTATGTATTACATATCAGTATGAATATTCACATCCTGATATCCAACTTATTGGCTGTGGTCATGGACAGCTTAGCTTTGAAGATGATGATGATTTTTAAAATAAACTCTAGGGCTAATGTGGGGCTTGAACTCACTACCTTGAGATGAAGAGTCACATGCTGAATCGACTGAGCCAGCCACATGCCCCTTGTTTTTAAATGGGTGTAAAAAAACACAAAAGTGATTTCCTTCATGGATTTGCTTTCGTGTTATTTATTTATTATTATTATTTTTTTAAAAGATTTTATTTATTTAACAGAGAGAGATCACAAGTAGACGGAGAGGCAGGCAGAGAGAGAGAGGGAAGCAGGCCTCCCACTGAGCAGAGAGCCAGATGCGGTTCTTGATCCCAGGACCCCGAGACCGTGACCTGAGCTGAAGGCAGCGGCCTAACTCACTGAGCCACCCAGGCGCCCCTGCTTTCGTGTTTAACTCGCATGACTATTCAACTTATAACAAGCATCAGACAAATGTTAATTATTACTGGTTGGATACTCTTTTTATTTTTAAAACATTATTTACAAAATTTTGAATCACTGTTACTCATCATATTTCAACTTTTAATACTTTCTGTAGTGGTAATGTTAAACTTTTTTTTTATGTTTACTTTAAATTATGTGAAGGTTTTATATGAGTGTTTCCACTAGCATATTTACTGTTTTACCATGAAGAAGTCTTCGTGAGGAGCTGTTTTAGAGTAATGGTGTATATATTTTATTATTATTATTTTTAAAGATTTATTTATTTTAGAGAAAGAGAGCACACACAAGTTGGTAGAGGGGCAGAGGGGGAGAGAAAGAAGGAGAGATGCAGACTTCTGCGCTAAGTACAGAACCCAACTGGGAGCTCCATCCTACAGCAGCGAGATCCTGAACTTAGTGGAAATCAAGAGCTGGGTGCTTAACCAGCGGAGCCACCCAGGTGCCCCTGGTGTTGTATATACTTTAATTTTGGAAAATATTTAAAGTGTCTTAGAGTATGGAATGGTAATTTGTAGATCTTTGATTAAATCAAAGTCGTCACCCCTTAAACTTTTAAATAGAATTAATCTAGTTTCTTTAAAGTAGATAAAAATGTATCTTCTGCCATTTCCCGGTATTAACATGTCTTTCATACTGACAGAGACACAGTTCTTGCTCTTAGAGTAATGATTTGGAGACTGGTTTTAGAATTGAGTGGTTTTACTGTGTCTGAGCTATGATTTTATTATAGAAAAGTCAACATCTGTTTTAGTTAATTCAGTGAGGTTTTATCACAGTTAAGTGAAAATACAATAAGGTTTTTCCTGTAAAATACTATTTGTTATTGAAAATATTTCGTTTTCATTACTATGTTGGTTGAATAGGATTTGGTGCTCTCTGGAAACTAAACTCTGACTAAAGTCAGAGAATAGTATATAAAATAAAGGACTAGATTGTAATTATATAATTATTTTACTTAATAACTCTGGTAAAAAAAAAAAGTAACTCTGGTAGTCAAAATGAACATATGGATTTTTGCCTTCTGCCCTTCCACAAATATTTGGGACAACTGAGTATATATTCTGTGCCTAGGTCCTGTTTTAGGTTCTAGACATTCAGTGAGAAGAGCAGATTAGTTATAGTCTATCTGGTGTTTTCATAATATAGTTGTTATACCCTTTTCAATGTCTGAAAAGTGCTTATTCTCTATCCTTTTTGTTTCTGGAGAGTGATAATCTGTCGCTCTTTAACTAATGCTTTGTCAATTTTATATTGTCTTCTGTTGTTGACTTCTGTTTTTCCCATTATTCTTTCAGGTTCTTAGCTCCCTGAAATTCTTTTTAGATTAATGTTGAACCTAAAGTGCAGCTTGTTGGTCACCTCTCCTACTCAGACTCCCTGTTCCTTCTCATAATCTATGTGTATCAGTATAGTATGATCCTTTCAGAGGGTTTTTTTTTTAATGATTTTACATAAAAGTATATGTACTTCAGGAAAAACGTAGTGTGCGTATGCGTGTTTTTAGGTTTTTGGAGAATGTGTAACGTTGTAGTAATAGTAATTCTGTGTTCTGTGACTTTTTTTCTAGTCAAGAATAATCTTACTAACCTTTTCATGTTAGTTAGATCTACTTTTGAAAAATCCCTAATCTGTTCACTTTTTTCCATCTCCTGTCATCACCTTTGTTTCAGGTATTCTTTGCTTCTAGTCCTGCCTTATAATCTGTTTCTAAAATAGCAGCCCAAACAATATATTAAAACTATAAGCCATGTTAACCTTTTAGTGAGGACTCCACAGTGTTTCCTTTTACAGTAAAATCCAGAGTTGGCATTTAGAATTCATGGTTGCTAATTTTTCAGGGAAGTTTACTTGTTTTGTTTATTGATTTTTTTTTTTTTTTTAAATTTCTCAGGTGTGTCCTCATCAGTGTCTTGTACACTAGGTTAGGTGCTTTGTAAATCTTTATTGAGTGCAGTTAATGAATTAACTTGTTCTGTGCATGTTTCTATATTTCCTATATAATTCTTCCCTACCAACTTGTTTAGCAACATTGATCTTTATTCTGTTGCTTGAATTTACCAACTTCATTCCCTCAGGCTTTTGCAGGATCTGGAATGCCCTTTCTACATTTTCCCACAATTGGATCTTCATTGTTGTTCCAAATTTCATTGTAAATGTCACCTGCTCAAAAAAGTCTTCTCTGATCACTCTGTTACCACTTTGTTTTTATAAAAACTCTAATTAAAAATAAAATAAACAAATTTTTGTTTTAAAAACAAGTGACAAATTATGTTCTGAAGTTAAAATATAGCAAAATATACAATGAACAATTTCTCTGTCACCTGCCAAAGTGGTATTTATGTATATTATGTATATTAGTATCATCTTTATTGTCCCAGACACTCCTTATAGCAAAATAAGCAAATAGCAATATATATGAAGTAGTAAACGTTCTTTTTTTTTTTTTTGACATGACTGTTGGTTCTCTCTCCAGTCCTTATCTTTTTTTTTTTTTCAATTTATTTATTTTCAGAAAAACAGTATTCATTATTTTTTCACCACACCCAGTGCTTCATGCAAGCCGTGCCCTCTATAATACCCACCACTTGGAACCCCAACCTCCCACCCCCCCCCCCCGCCATTTCAAACCCCTCAGATTGTTTTTCAGAGTTCATAGTCTCTCATGGTTCACCTCCCCTTCCAATTTACCCAAATTCCCTTGTAGTAAACGTTCTTAAATCAGCCTTCTTTGTTTTTGTTTTATTTTTTTAAACTGGGCTAAGTGGCTTTCTTAGAGAAAGAGGATTACAAAAGATTTAAGAGTTGGCCTTGGGACTCTTAAACCAGTCTTTAAGACTTGTACAACCACTGTGTCCCTCAGCTTTTCAGATGACTTAACTCTGAAAATTAGGCTGCCATGTATCAACCACTTCAAATTCCCATGTCAAATTCCAATCCACTCCATGTACAGAGTAACCTACAATCAGTCTGTACCCACCCGTCATTTTGCCCCCCTTCTGTGTTTTTTTTTTCCTTTTTCTTTTTCTTCCCTGTTTTTTTCCTCTGAAGTTCTCTGACTCGTGTTCAGGATTAGTTCTTCTACCACCTGTGTCCATGACCTCATCCTATCCATCTGCTCAAAAACTTAATTTCTTTTCTGGCTCTTCACCGTTAACTCTCTGCTGTCTCTTTGGCTTTAGCACAGTCCTGCATATATATCAGGTGCTCAAAAAATATTGGCTGAATTATAGTAGAGTAATGAAGTGTTTGGACTATTGAGTTAGAAAGACCTGGGCATGAATAGTATGCGACTTGGGCAGGTTAGTTAGCATCTCTAAGCTGTTATTTCTTACTCATTAAAATGGGACAAAAATTATAACTATATCAAGGGTTGTTTTGAAAATGTAACTAAGAAGTGGAATGTATAAATTTCCTATGGCCATTTTAACGAATAACCGTAAGTTTGGTGGCTTAAAACAACAAACTTTTCTCTTATGAATCTGGAGATCTGAAGTTGAAAGTCAGTGATAACAGGGCTCAAATCAAGGTGTCAGTAGGGCCATCCTTCCTCTGGAGGCTCTAGGAGAGAATCCATTCCTTGACTCTTCTACATTCTGATGACTGCCAATATTTCTTGGCTGCGTTACTTCAGTCTCTGATCTCCAATCTGTCTCTGTGGTTACATTGCCTTCTCTTATGCCTGTAATCTCCTTCCACCTCCCTTTGCAAACTTGTGCGTTTAGGGTCTACCCAGCTAATCTATTTTTAAATCCTCAGTCTTAATCATATCTGCAACGACCTTTTTCCCATATAAAGTAACCTTTACAGATTCTAGGGATTAGGATCTGATATCTATGGGAGCCATTATTGAGCTTGATATGTGGCTATAAAGCACACAGCATAGTTCCTGACAAATAAAGGTATAAGCTTTCTGGATAGGGTTGAGAAAGATTTTGGATTCTCAGAAGGATTTAATTATATAGTTATAAGGGAGCCAGGGAACATAAGAAAAAGGAGTTAAAAAAAGATGAGGTAGGGGAAATTAGGGATTAGATTGTATCATTTTATTTAATACAGTGGATAAATGGGATAAAAGTTAGAGAAGGGATTTTTATTGTCGGATTTCCTGTTCAAACACATTTCGAAGGATTTATCTGTGTTTTCAGTCTTAAGGTTTATAGCTTAAATAGTGTGGTAGAAAGGAGGTGGTGGAGGTAGAAATATACTGCATATCATTACTGAAAATTGGTTAATTACATTTCTTTTTATATTCAGGAGGTTCATGTGTATAGTATATAAAATGATGAGTGAATGAGATCATAGATTGGATACCAGATTTTTCCTTTATTAGATAAGAATTATTACCATTTAGAATTAAAAAAAAGTACTTTAAAAATTATTTCAGTTAGAAGAGCAAAGGATTATATTGACATTTGTTTTCTTTTTTCCATCTCCTTTTCAGGTTTTTTGGCATGGACACAGGTTCAGTGGGAGGATTAGAATTGACTGATCAGACTCCTGTTTTATTAGGGAGTACGGCCATGGCAACTAGTCTCACCAATGTAGGAAATTCATTTAGTGGCCCACCTAATCCTTTAGTTGCTAGATCTAATAAATTTCAGAACTCGTCAGTGGAAGATGATGATGACGTTGTTTTTATTGAACCTGTACAACCTCCCCCACCTTCTGCACCAGTGGTAACTGATCAAAGAACCGTAACATTTTCATCATCAAAAAATGAAGAACTACAAGGAAATGATTCCAAAATTCTTCCTTCCTCAAAAGAGTTGGCTTCTCAGAAGGGCAGTGTAAGTGAGACAATTGTCATTGATGATGAAGAGGACATGGAAACAAATCAAGGGCAAGAAAAAAATTCCTCTAATTTTATTGAACGGAGACCTCCTGAGACTAAAAACAGAACCAATGATGTGGATTTCTCCACTTCCAGTTTTTCAAGAAGTAAGGTAAATGCAGGAATGGGTAATAGTGGTATCACCACAGAACCAGACTCTGAAATTCAGATTGCTAATGTTACAACCTTAGAAACAGGTGTAAGCTCTGTGAATGATGGCCAATTAGAAAATACTGACGGGCGAGATATGAACTTAATGATTACACATGTAACATCACTGCAGAATACCAACTTGGGAGATGTCTCTAACGGACTGCAGTCAAGTAATTTTGGTGTTAATATACAAACATACACCCCATCTTTAACTTCACAGACCAAGACTGGAGTAGGACCTTTTAATCCTGGTAGAATGAATGTGGCAGGAGACGTATTTCAGAATGGAGAATCTGCAACTCATCATAATCCTGGTAAGCATTAAGTGATCTACCCTGTGTAAAATTGCCCGATTCTCTTTTCATGGTAGTAATTGGTACTACCTTGGTTAGTTTATTCATGTAAGAGAAGTTAATTCCATTGACTTTTAGCAGTTGGAAATTTTTAGCTAATTAGGAGATGTAAAGCCATGTATTTCTTTGCAGATCATTAGAAAATTCATCACAGAAATCTAGGTTTAGGGGATTGGAATGAATACTCGTTACATTCACTACCACTGAAGTCTAACAGTTTGGCAACTTACAATTTTTTTAGTATTTTCTAGTGATGTATAAATCTTGAAAAGAGATAAGCAGCACACTTAAGGAACAATATAGTATTGTATCATAGGCGCATTTATTTATTTATTTATTTATTTTTAAAAGATTTTATTTATTTGTCAGAGAGAGAGAGGGAGAGAGAGTGAGCACAGGCAGACAGAATGGCAGGCAGAGGCAGAGGGAGAGAGAGAAGGAGGCTCCCCGCCGAGCAAGGAGCCCGATGTGGGACTCGACCCCGGGATGCTGGGATCATGACCTGAGCCGAAGGCAGCTGCTTAACCAACTGAGCCACCCAGGCGTCCCTCATAGGTGCATTTAGATTTGTTTTTACTTTTAAAGTAATTTTGATCACTTAGCTAATTTTACTTTTTTCTTAGCATTTTATTACTTTTTTAATATTTGAAGGTTGGTAAATTTCTTGACTGTTTGTATAATTTTTCTTCAGGTAGCTTTGCTCTGTGAAAACGTTAAAAAGAAGTTATAAGAACTCTGGGTTTTGATGACTTTTATGTCCCTTTCTCTTTCACTTTTGCCCCCAAACTTTTGTATGTCAGTCTCTCTTATATATCCTTCATTGTTTCTCTCTCCCTTTCTCATCATTTTAGGCCCATTAGCAATCTTACCGACCTAGAAATTGTGGAGAATAATAAGGAATGATTTTTCGCAATCATTACACTACACTTAGGTAGTGTAGGATGGTATAAAATGCTAGTAATTTTTCCTTTTTTCTTGTTATATTTTTGTTTATGAGAGTAATGTTTAACATAGAAGAATTTTTGGAAAATCCGTAATTAAAAAATGAAGGAAAAAATCCCCGGTATTATTACTATTATTATTTTAAAAGATTTTATTTATTTTATTTGACAGATAGAGATCACAAATAGGCAGAGAGGCAGGCAGAGAGAGAGAGAGAGAGAGGAGGAAGCAGGCTCCCTGCCAAGCAGAGAGCCTGATTCAGGGCTCGATCCCAGGACCCTGGGGTCACGACCTGAGCTGAAGGCAGAGGCTTTAACCCACTGAGCCACCCAGGTGCCCCCTACCCCCCACCCCTGTAGTATTATTAACTGAAGATTACCACTGTCCGTGCTTTGAGTGGTTATCTTTCAGGCTTTTTCCATTTATTTTAACTTTGTTGAAATGCGACTGTGAATAATACTGCTTCCTGTTTGTTTCCCACTTTACATTGTATTTTCTCATACTATTAACATTTATACACAAAAGTTTTAAGGGCTGCACAGTAGATATGGATATACCATTCTGTATTTGGTATTTATACTGTTTCCCATATTTTGATATTTTGCTATTAGAGGTTTATGTTGAATATCTTTGTTTAAACTTCTCATTTCTTTAGAGAATATTCCTAGAAGTGAAATAACTAGGCAAAAGGATATCACTGCCCCTATCCTTCCAGAGATTTTTGGTAGAAGAAAAAAATCTGTTTGGTTTATAGTGATTTTGAAAGAAATAGGTTTGTTATTATTTGATTTGGAAAATTTCTCCTACCTTCCAAGACCCTTTCCCTCTATGTGTAAATATATATTCGTAGGTAGATCTGGGTTGGGGGAGGATATATGTGTGAGTTTCTATGAGCATTTTATTTTATTTTATTTTATTTTTTTTTTTTTAAAGATTTTATTTAGTTATTTGAGAGAGAGAGACAGTGAGAGAGAGCATGAGAGGGGAGAAGGTCAGAGAGCGAAGCAGACTCCCCATGGAGCTGGGAGCCTGATGTGGGACTCGATCCCGGGACTCCAGGATCACGCCCTGAGCCGAAGGCAGTCGTCCAACCAACTGCGCCACCCAGGCGTCCCTTCTATGAGCATTTTAAAGTTGTAGAAATAATACTGTCTTACTGCCTTCTGGAAAAGTCTTACCAGTTTATACCATCAGCTGTATATAATTACTTTCTTTCATTGTAACCTTCTGGCTCTCATAAAAGTTTGAGAAATGATAATGCTCAAATCAATTTCAAAATAGCCATTTTGTCTTTATTGTAATTATAAATATATTAAAAACATTAGAGTATACATAGGAAAATAATTAATCTCGCCATTGAAATAGTATGTTTAATTCTAACCTGAGATCATAGTTTAGGTATAGTTTTGTAAACTCTTTCCTCCTACCATTCCTTTAAATACCTAACAGATCTTGAACTTTTGTTCGTATCAAGTCTATATATTTGCTTTTATTCTCTATTTAGCTGAGTTCCAGCTTTTACTATGTAAATAATTCTTAAGAATATTCTTATGCATGTATTTTAGGATGTTATTTCTTTAGGAATATTGCTGAGTCAAGGGGGCATATTGTAACAGTGTATTCCTGGGGGATTGCCTGGCTGGCTCAGATGGTAGAGCACGTGACTTTTTTTTTTTAAGATTTTATTTATTTGAGAGAGAGACAGTGAGAGAGAGCATGAGTGGCGAGAAGGTCAGAGGGAGAAGCAGACTCCCTATGGAGCTGGGAGCCTGATGCGGGACTCGATTCCGGGACGCTGGGACCGTGACCTGAGCCGAAGGCAGTTGCTTAACCAACTGAGCCACTCAGGCACCCGAGCATGTGACTCTTGATCTTGGTGTTGTGGGTTTGAGCCCCTGTTGCGTGTAGAGATTATTTTAAAAATATTTAAAAATAAAAAAAAGCATTGTGTTCCTGTTGACTGAAACTCCTACAAGGACTGTATATTACTTATCAGAAAAACTAAACAAATATACCTTTTGCTCCTCTGTTTTATGAATTAGCTTTTGTTTTTATGTGCTGCTTTTATTTGTAATAGGGAGTTATAAAATCTTGGCTATTTATACTGGCTCTAAGACTGATTGTGACTTGGGCAAATTAAACTGTTACCCCTGATGTCCTTTGTATAAAATAGAGGGTTTAGACAAAACTTGTCTTCCTAAAAGTATTTTGATGTTGGAGGATGTGAAAATTTGAAAGTAGGAGAAATATAAGAGCTGAAAAATAGATTAAGGGAAAAATCTTGCTATTTTTTCTAAATCAAGTTAATAGATGTCCTTAAGTTTAAATAGTTTCTTTAAGTATGTATTCAAATGATAAACCTACAAAATAAGAAATTCTAAGGAACCAGTAATTGTGTTGCAAGAAGCTATTTCCTCTGGCATATATGTTCAAATATAATTTTCGATTGGAGGCACTTCATAAGGTGGAATTTTTAGTTAGTGACTGCAGTTGACTGCAGGGATAAGGGGTGCTAACACCCCATCCCTTACCATACACTTGAAAATTAATGTATAACTTTTGACTCCCCCCAAATTTAACTACTAGTAGCCTACTGTTGACTGGAAGTTTTAATGATAAATAGTCAGCACATACTTTGTACGGTATGTATTATATACTGTATTCTTACCGTAAACTAAGGTAGAGTAAAGAATGTTATTAAGAAAATCCTAAGGAAAGGAAAATAACTATCATAAAAAATCTGTATATAAGTGGATTCATACAGTTCAAACCCATGTTGTTCAAGGGCCAACTGTATTTTCTTCGTATTCTTTAATATTTTTACCTGTTGATTATAACTGGTCCATTACCTTCATAATAGCAGGATAACAGGATAGCAGGATCCTAGAATGCACTCAGTTTACTCTTTGTATAAAATACAGTTTTTGTGGTGAGGGATATTGTGGAGTAAGGTAAAATTTGAGTAGCAGTGTTACGTAGCCCCTTGGCTACTCAGCCCCTAGGTTGTTGGATTGGGTTGGAACCAGGAAATCACCCTCCTTAAGGTTTTGATAGTAGAGAAGTTTTCCTGAGCTCCAGATATATTTGTACTTCCTGTGGAAGGAAAAAAATTTTTTTTAATAGAAGGGCAGCTTTTTATGTATGGAAGTTCAAAATTTAGAAGAGCCTAGAAAGGAAAAAAAATTACTAGAGACAATCAGAATGGTGGTCTATAAAGTTTCAGAAGGGAAAATGGTTATGGTATTGTCAGTGTAGTGAGGTTTGTGGAGTAGAAACTAGTATAGTAAGGTGGGTACTTCCTGTTAAGCACTAGGGAAGCTTTCTGTAAAGAGAGAAAAGATAAATCACTCTGCAATCCAGATTATTGTTACACATTTTTAATTCTGTGTGATGCTGAAACTGTTTGAAGGGAGAGAGTAATAGGATGTTGGTCAGTATAAGTTGGCTTGTCATTTCTGTGTCACACTCTAATTTCTTTGAGATTATGTGGTCTAGAGTCCATGGAACTAAATATAAAAAGAGCTGTTTTTAAGAACATGTGTTAAGGGGTGTCTGGGTGGCTCAGGTGGTTAAGTGTCCAACTCTTGATCTCTGGGGTTTGATCTTGATTGTGGGTTCAAATACCATGTTGGACTCCACCCTCAGTGGAGCTTTATGAGATAAGCTTTATCAGACCTGTACTAAATTTGTCAAAGGTTCTGATTGGTCAAGATTTTGTTATATTTTTATGTTGATGTATGTATTCCTTACTTAAAGGGATATTCTGTAAATTAAATCTTCCTGTCTAATAAATAATGGCTAATATTTTTTAGTGCTTCCTCTATGCTAGTCACTGTGGTTTATTGCATGTATTATCATTTAATGTTACCATTCATATGAGGTTGGTACAGTTTCCAGTTTAGAGAAGAGTTAGGCACAGAGTTTAAGTAACTTTCCAGTCTAATCGGTGGAGTCTAAATGTCAACCAGGCATTCTTACTCCAGAACTTTGGTTTTTACATCTCTGCTATACTGCTGCCTTATCTAAACTTGTAGAAGATGGGCTGTTAAAATTGTTTATGTAATAGCATTGTCAGTGTGTATAAATATCTGTTTCATTACTTAAATTCCTTGTACATTTTGTTTTTAAGATTCCTGGATTTCTCAGTCAGCTTCATTTCCTCGTAATCAGAAACAACCAGGGGTGGATTCTTTATCACCAGTGGCCTCACTTCCTAAACAAATTTTCCAGCCTTCTGCACAACAACAACAACAACAACAACCCACTAAACCAGTTAAAGTCACTTGTGCAAACTGCAAAAAACCTTTACAGAAGGGACAGACAGCTTATCAACGAAAAGGATCAGCTCACCTCTTTTGTTCTACCACCTGCCTTTCTTCCTTCTCTCACAAGCCGGCTCCAAAGAAACTTTGTGTTATGTGTAAAAAGTAAGGTTTACCTTTCTTTTTTCTTTTCTTTTTTAATTGAGGTACAGTTGACACCTGGTATTACATTAGTTTCAGGTATACAGCGTTGTGATTTGACAAGTCTGTAGGTTATGCTTTGCTCATCACAAACGTAGGTAAGGTTTACCTTCAACATAATTCCATATGATTGAATATTGGTGGTATATAATTTTAGGGAAATTTTAAGAGTCTTAGACTTGATCTTAGCCAAAAGACTGAGAAGTGATTATAAGAGTCTTAGAAGTGAACTATGGTGTTTGAAATATTAGTAAGCTAGTTGTTTGAATGTTAAAGCCAAAATGAAATGTGTGATGCCTTTGAAGATTTTTATTTATTTATTTGTCAGAGAGAGAGAGAGAGAGAGAAAGCGTTCAAGTAGGGGGAGTGGCAGGTAGAGGGAGAAGCAGGCTCCTGTCAAGCAAGGAGCCCAGTGCGGGACTTGATCCCAGGACCCTGGGAACATGACCCCAGTCAAAGGCAGCTGCCCAACTAACTGAGCCACCCAGGCATCCCTGTGTGATGGCTTTGGAGGATTCTCTACCACCTGGTGGTTTATGATTAAAAGACTCCTATTTGGGTAGGCTTTGGGGTCGGTTTGTTTGTTTATTTATTTATAAAAGATTTACGGATTTATTGAGAGTGAGCGAGCGCATCCCAAGCAGAGAATCCCCAAGCAGATTCCACGCTGAGCATGGAGCCAGACTTGGGACTTGATCCCTTAGACCTCGGACCTAGGCAAAATCAAGAGTCGGAGGCCGAGCCAGCTAAGCTACCCAGGGTGCCCCTGGGATTGATTTAAGTACTAGGCCTTTGTAATTTTGTCTGTAATCTCCATTGTACTCCTTGAACTTGTCAGAAGACTATGTATTTATTTGCATTACTTAGAATTTAATTCTGTATAAAAATAGGTCAAATTTTGTACTGTCTTCGTATTTTTTAAGATTATTTTAAATTGGCAAGTCTTTGGATTTTATGTTTTTATGCTTGTTTTGAACATTAAATCATTAGAATAATCATTAAGATTCAAGTACCAGTTTTTTGATAGCTTTGAAGAGAGACACTTTTTTCTTCCAATTTTAAGGTCTGGGTTCAACTAGTTAGAAATAAGTGGAATATTGGGGTACCTGGTGGCTTGGTTGGTTAAGTGTCCAACTCTTGATCTCAGGGCTTTGAGTTTAAGTTCTGTGTTGGACTCCATGCTGAGTCTACTTAAAAAAAGGGGAGGGATATGGTATATTACGTATGTGGTCAAACCAGGTAATGGTTTTTTTTCTGTATCATCTCTTGGTGAAGCCCACGTTTGTGAGGATATTTTTAGATCTTAGAACTTTGAAAAAGGCTTAATGTTCTGTACAAGCTTAATATTGGAACAGTTATCTAGTTTTTAGACTGCTTTATATGAGTGGGAGTCTTTTACATACTGTAATATAGGACCTTGAAATTCAGAATTTTATTAAAGGAGAGCTTAATAGGTGTTTTTTTTTTTTTTTTTTTTTTTTTTTGAGAGAGAGCAAGCAGGAGAGACAGCAAGCAGAGGGGAGGGAGAGGGAGAAGCAGGCTCCCTGCTTAAGCAGGGAGCCGGATGTGGGGCTCAATCCCAGGACCCTGGGATCATGACCTCAGGCAAAGGCAGACGCTTAATTGACTGAACCACTCAGGTGCCCCATTTTCTACCATTTCTAATTGCATTTGGAGAGCTGTAGAGAATGTATAGAATGGTAAGTGGGGTTATTTGGGGTTATGGGTATGGAGGTGTACTTAAGTTCAATTATCCTCTGTAAAATATATGTCATATTTCTGTGACCTAGATCTTTCAAGCTTTCTACTTACCTGTAGGAAAGAATTGACTAGGTATTATAAATTTATACCTCAGATTAGGCCTGGACATTAAATTCCATGTAAATAACAATTTTTTAAAAAAAGTGTTTCCAGTATCTGAAAGCCTTGTTAAGGAGTTTGAAGATTAATTGAGTACTGGCAAAGATTTAATAGTATAAAATGCTTTAGCTTCTTTTGTGTTCATATTTTATTTCCAAGAGGTTTTAAATAGTAAAAGTGATTTAATGGACCTAAAAATGGTGTTTGATTCCCAGGGTTCAGTTTATGGAAATTAGAAATGTTAGTTACAACTCTTATATTTGATTTCTTTTAAAATGGAATTTTACTTTAAGTTGTTCTGTTTATTTTTCAGAGATATAACTACAATGAAAGGAACCATTGTTGCTCAAGTGGATTCTAGTGAATCCTTCCAGGAATTCTGTAGTACATCTTGTTTGTCTCTCTATGAGGACAAACAAAATCCTACTAAAGGAGCTCTAAATAAATCAAGATGTACAATTTGTGGTAAACTAACAGAGGTTTGTATTTTTGTGCCTTTTCTCTTTAATTCTAACGGGAATATTCTTTATTTAATAGTTAAGATAAACTGTTCCATCTGTGTATATTTCCTTAAAACCGTGGATACGTAAAATTTACCTTATAAATATCCCATTATGTAATCCTGTTCTCCCATGGGGAGAATGATTTAGGAAATATTAAAATATAAAATTAATTGACTCTTTTCTTGAGGTTTGGAACATGTAGAGACAAAACAATAGTGTTTAAACATATAGGCTGACTACCAAAGAATGACAACAAACTAGAATGCTTAAGAAGGAGAGCAAATGGAGGGAATATTTTTTGATAACTTAACATTATTAAATGGTATTAAAGTTTTTGAATTTGAAGAAAAAGAAACCTGTTTGCTATATATACCTCATTTGAATTATGTACTTAATTTTAGTTCCTTTTGGATTTGTCTAAAGATTTCCAATCTGATTTAGAATTTTATACTAACACTATCCAAACTGTGTTGTTAACTGTCATTTTTAGGTATTTCTAGAGAAGTTTGTAGTGATGTTAGTAGTGGTTCCCCCTCTGCCATACATGTATTTCTTATGTGTATAAGAATAGGTCAAAGAAAAATGAAAGATATTTTTATTTTCTCTTTACCTTCCACAGAAAAATCATTGAAGCTTTTTTTCTTTTGGAGCACCTTGTTATTTAGTTACTTGTGATACTCATTTGTTTGTTTGCTTATTTTTAGATTCGCCATGAAGTTAGCTTTAAAAATATGACTCATAAGCTGTGCAGTGACCACTGCTTTAATAGATACAGAATGGCCAATGGTTTAATAATGAATTGCTGTGAACAGTGTGGAGAGTACCTGCCCAGCAAAGGTGCTGGAAATAATGTCCTGGTGATTGATGGTCAGCAGAAAAGATTTTGCTGTCAAAGTTGTGTCAGTGAATACAAACAGGTAATTCATGATCCAATCAGAGTTGGCCATTCTCTTGAATATGTTTTAAATTGTAATAGTTTTCCTTTAGCAGCATTTATTAAGTAGGTTTATCCTGGAATCTCATTTAATTCCATTATTGTCTTCATCTCTTGGAGATAACCTATCCCAAATGAATACTGATACATGTAAATTATTGGGCATTGTGTGATTTTACATGTAATGGTAAATGCAGAATGATTGCTCTTTTGAAATACTTGTTTATGGGTAGAAGAGAAGGGTTGCAAATAGTGATTTTTTCAAAGCTTAGCAATGATTGTCTTATATTTCAGTGTTAAGGTCTTTTTTTTTTTTAATTAAAAGATTTTATTTATTTATTTGACAGGCAGAAATCACAAGTAGACAGAGAGGCAGGCAGAGAGAGAGGGGAAGCAGGCTCCCTGCCAAGCAGAGAGCCTGATGTGGGGCTCCATCTCAGCAGCCTGGGATCATGACCCGAGCCGAAGGCAGAGGTTTTAACCCACTGAGCCACCCAGGAGCCCCTGTTAAGGTCTTTTGATTTAGTTTGTTTTTGAATATATACATATGGTTCAAAAATAAAATGTACATAAAAAAAATATATTCAGAGAAGACCAGCTCCTGTTTCTATCTTTTCCTTTTGGTTCCTGTTCATCTTTTATAGGTATTAGCTTTTCAGTTCTTAATATTTTATATATTCTGTTCTTTTTGAAAAATTAAGATAATATGTAATTCATTCCTAGTTTCTATTTTTTCTGTAGAAAAGAGCATACTGTATGTGCTATCTTCTGTATTTCACTTCATAGTATACCTTGGAAATTGTTGTATATCAATGACAGATGAACTTTTCTTTTTTTTAATGGCTGCTCACGTTAAATTTTCAGGAAATTTGTGAGCTGGTTATTAAAAACACTATTAAAATTAATTATATTAATAATTAATATATAATTATATTAATAATAAACATAATTTATATTAGTCTGCTAGGGCTAACAAAATACCAGACTAGAGGGCTCAAACAACAAATTTATTTTCTTACAGTCCTGGGGCTACAAGTCTAAGATCAAGGTGCCTTTCGTGGTTGGTTTCTGGTGAGGGGTCCTCTTTGGAGCCTTGCAGATAGCCGCCTCCTTGAGGTATCCTCATCTGGTCTTTCCTCTTTGCAAAAGGGTGGTGGGCGGAAGGAGAGGAGAGGAGAGGACATCTCAGGTATCTCTTCCTCTTACAAGGGAGGACCTTAGTCTTGTCTGCTATGGACCACACTGTTAGTACTCATTTAAACTTAACTGTCACCTTATAGGCCCAATTCCAAATACAGTCTCATTAGGAGTAGGGCTTCAGTGTATGAATTTTGGGGGGCGGGGACATAATTCAGACTGTACCAATATTGAAAATAAAATAAATACTCAAAATCTATTACTTCCTAATTACTGTATCTTAATATCTGTATTCTTAAGATTACTTGTTTCTTCTGTGTTTATATAATGGAAATATTACACATAATTATGTGCTTTTGTGCATCTCTTCCCAGTTTGCTGTTTAGTTTCACTTTATAGCCTGAAACTAGCCACATTGGTAGTATTTTCACGGCCAGTGAAATTGCAAAATGTGCAAATTGTGATGTCTCCCTTAATCTCTGAAGAGCTAGTGGTTAATCATATCCCGGACAGCACTGGTGTATATGATAGTTTGTTTGATCACTTTGCTATTGGATGGTATTGGGGTTATTTCCAGGTTTTTTGCTATTATAAGTCATATATGATGAATAACTTGGTATATACTTTATTCTGTGGAGGTATGGCATCAGGGTAGATTCCTAGAAACTGAATTGCTTGTCTAAGGAATCCATATGTTAGTTTGTTAGATGTTGTTAAATTTCCGTCTGTTACAGTTGTACCAGTTTGCATTTCTCAGTAATATATGTGGAAGTGCCAGTGTTTCCCCGTTGCCTCTCCAGCTGAGAATATCAGCATATCATTCTGATTGGTAAAAATGATATGTTAATATTGTTGTAATTTGTATTCCTTTTATTAGGAGTGATGATGAGCAGTTTTTTCATTTCAGAACTAATTGTCTCCTTTTTTGTGACTGTTTACCCATTTTACCCATTTTTTGTTTGGGTTTTGATCTTCTTAGCTTTTCCAATTAAATTGAACATTTATTTTGGGGTACCCGGGCCTCTGACTGTTGATCTCAGCTCAGGTATTGATCTCCTGGTTGTGAGTTCAGGCCCCTTATTGGGCTCAATACTGGGTGTGGAGCCCACTTTAAAAATAAATAGAACATTCATTTTAATAAGCAAAATGCATTTGTAATTTGTTTACAAACAGTTACTTAACTTCTGTCATGTTGCAAGTACGGTCTTAGTTTCTGGAAATAGTGCTTGTGGGAAGTAAAGTAGACCAAGTTCCAGCTTTTGTAGGATTTGTATTGGTGTGGCATACTTCAAATTCTTTAGTGTTAGGAAAGCTGTGGAGATGGGAAGGACCAGACTAATAATAATTTTCAAGACCTCATTATAGTGTTTGATGTTTGATGATTATGTTGCATTTATTATCTTCTGATATGTAGAAGGTTTGGTTGAGAGTGCTGGCTTTAAGTTGGTGTGGGTTAAAATCCTGGACCCACCAATCACCCATCTGTGTCATAAGCAAAATATTTAACTTTTGTGTCTTGCCTCATTTCACCATGTGTAAAGTTGTAGAATAGCAATCACTGTAAGGTGTATTAAAAATGAAGTCTGAGCCATTCTTCTTCATTCTTAAGATCCTACTTAAAGAAACTGAACATTACCAGTTCTCCATCTGCCCCTTTTTTTTTTTTTTTTAAAGATTTTATTTATTTATTTGACAGAGAGAAATCACAAGTAGATGGAGAGGCAGGCAGAGAGAGAGAGGGAAGCAGGCTCCCTGCTGAGCAGAGAGCCCGATGCGGGACTTGATCCCAGGAACCTGAGATCACGACCTGAGCCGAAGGCAGCGGCTTAACCCACTGAGCCACCCAGGCGCCCCTCCATCTGCCCCTTTTTGTTCTCTGCCAATTACTATCCCCTTCTACCTCCTAAAAAATACACACTGTCTTTGACTTCAAACATGGTTTGACTTTTTATAAAGTTATGTAAGTGGCATTAATATGTGATGATACTCTGCCATGTTATGTGTGAGTTGGATTGGATGTGATTGGATGTTTATTTTTTTGTCCTGTAAAATTTTAAATTTTATTGTCAAATTTAACAGTTTTTCTTTTATTGCTTCTGGATTTTGTTTTATATACTTCTCCTCACTCCCAGACTATAAAGGAATGCTTTTCATATTTTCCTTCTGTTTGCAAGGCTTCATTTTAATCTTTAAATCTTGAATGCATTTAAAGGAATTCTGATCTTTTGTTGAATTATGGGTCAAATATTATCTGCGTCCAAATGACTGTCCTTGAGAATCAGCATCTAAGTGATGTCAAAATGTCCTATCATAGAACAAGGGATTTCATTCTATTTGTTGTATCAGGGTAAATTCGTAAATATTTTGGGACATCTTCGGTGGCTCAGTTGGTTAAGCGTTTGCCTCGTAGGGCTCCCTGCTCAGTGGTGCTTGTGTGAGCTCTCTCTATCTCACAAATAAATAAATAAAATATTTTAAAAAAAGGAAAAAATAAATTCATAAATATTTTACCTTCTTGTTGCTTTTTGATTTTAAAGATTTTGTTTATTTGAGAGAGATTGATTGAGAGCTTAGAGATTTGGGCAAAAGCAGGAGGAATAGCAGATGTGGAGGGAGAATCCCTAGCAAATTCCACACTGAGTGATGACCCTGACCCTGGGCTCTATCTCACAACCCTGAGATTCATGACCTGAGTAGGACTTAACTGACTGAGCCACCCAGGTGCCCCTGATGCTATTTTAAATGAGGTTTTCTTTTCCATTATTTTATATATGTGTATACATATATGTATGCACATATATTTTTAATTTATTTTA
The DNA here is from genome assembly GCF_020171115.1 of Neogale vison. NCBI lineage: Eukaryota > Metazoa > Chordata > Mammalia > Carnivora > Mustelidae > Neogale > Neogale vison. The sequence goes on from NC_058095.1 coordinate 82,760,782, forward strand.
AATGCCTGCTATCTAACTAAATCATCATTATTGGTTAATTTTCTTGGATTTTTAACTAAACCATCATACCATCTGCAAATAGAAAGTTTAGATCTTTCTTTACATTTCTCATTCCCATTATTATTTTGTCTTGCCTGATGGTATTTCCTAATAACTCCAGTATAGTTTTGAATAGTGAAAGTAGTAAACGTCTGTTTTTCCAGTGGGAATTTCTTTGGTGTTTCCTTATTAAATAAGATGCTGACTTTAGGGTTGAGATAAATAAGTTTTACCATATTAAAGAAGCACCCATTGAATTTTGTTTTCCAAGGTATATTATCAAAAATTAATGTTGAGTTTTGAAGATCTTCAGTGTTTGGAGGTGATTGTATCTTTTTTCTCTCCTTTTAATTTTAATACATGAATTATTTTAATGAGTTATTTTACAACCCATCTAACCATTCTTGCATTACTAGATTAAACCATACTAGGTCATCATATTTCAAATGTTTAGTTGTCATTGTTTATATTTAGCACTTTCCCATTGGTATTCATAAGTGACATTGGTCGTTAATTTCCCTTTTTGAGTGCTCTTTTTAATATACCAGTGTTTTATTTGCTTTAAAAAATGCTTAAGAGCAAAATTCTTATCTTTTCATGCTTAAAGCAATAAAAATGAAAATAAATTAATTAAATATTTAACTCAAAAAGTTGTAAAAAGAAACTGTGAGAAGAAAAGAAATAAAAATAAAAGTAGGAGTTAGTAAGTTAAGAAATCAAAACAGTACCAAAATAACCCAGAATGTTGTCTTTATGATAAGTAAGTTCTGTGAAAAACTAGACCAACTGATCATTAATCAGGGAAAGGTGTAAAAACAGTGGAAATGGAAGGAAATTATTTAAAAGGGACTACTTTGTATAGAACCTTATATAAAAATGTTGAAAATGTAGATTGAGTAATTTTCCATGAAAATATAATTTTTGTGTATATGAAAATAGAATTTACCGGACCCTCTCGGTGCCTCAGTGGGTTAAAGCCTCTGCCTTTGGCTCAGGTTATGATCCCAGGGTCCTGGGATCGAACCCCGCATCAGGCTCTCTACTCAGCGGGGAGCCTGCTTGCTCCTCTCTCTCTCTCTCTGCCTACTTGTGATCTCTGTCCAAAAAAAAAAGAAAAAAAAAAAAAGTATAATTTACCTAAATTGACTCCAGAGCAGATAAAATAAGGCTGAGAAATTTCCATGGAATAGAGATCGTTATCAGTGAACTACCCCACAAAAAGAAACAGACTCCAATGTTTCTTTTTCTTTTTCTTCTTCTTCTTCTTTTTTTTTTTTTTTAAAGATTTTATTTATTAGAGAAAGCACTAGCAGAGAGGGAGAAGTGAGGGAGGGAGAAGCAGACTTCCTGCTGAGCAGGGAGCTTGACCTTTGAGCTAGATCTTAAGACCCTGGGATCTTGACCTGAGGTGAAGGCTGGCTCTTAACTGACTGAACCACCCAGGACTACCTGCTCGTTTCATAGGGAAATTCCATCAGATTTAAAAAGGTAATCTCAAAGCTATTTTAAACCATTCCAGAGCATAAAATGGGAAGAAAATATAACTCATAGTTTTAAAAAACAAATTGTGATAAATATGTATAAAACAAAATTTCCAATTGTTTTGAAATATTTTTAAGTATACAGTTGAGTGTCCTATGAAATACATTCATAACATGCAGTCATCGTCTCTATTTTTAGAACTTTTTAATGACTGAAATAAACTGACAAGCCAGGAACTCCTCATTTTCTCTTACCTCCGTGGTGCCTGGTAATTTCTAATCTACTTTGTGTCTTTATGAATTTGCCTGTTCTAGATATTTCATATACTTGAAGTCATACTTTATCCTTTTGTGTCTGGTTTATTTCACTTAGGATAATGTTTTCAGTTTCATCCATGTTGTAGCATTATTTTTTACTTCTGAATAATATTCATATATAGATCACATTTTGTTTATCCATTCGTTACAGGGTGTTTTGGTTGTTTCTAGCCTTTTGGCTAGTGTGAATCATGCTGCAATGAGCATTGGCATACAAGTATCAGTTTGAGTAGTGGTTTATCGTTCTTCTGGGTATATACCTAAGGTCGATTTGGTTGGTCATAGGCTAGTTTAGCTTTCTTAGGAAATGTAAAACTGTTTTTCTGAAATAACTGTATTGATAATTTTACATGAGGTTTCCATTTTCTGTACCTCTTCCTAGCACTTAATTACTTTTTGCTTTTTAACATTTTTTAAATTTTATTTTAATCGTCTGAGTAGATGTGAGGTGGTATTTATGGTTTTGATTTGCATTTCTCTGATTACTAATGATGTATTTTTTGTGCTTATGGGTGATTTGTATATCTTCTCTGGAGAAGTATTAATTCTTTGCCCATTTTAAATTGCATTGTTTTTCAGTTGTAGGGTTTTTTTTTTTTTTTTTAAAGATTTTATTTATTTATTTGAAGTAGAGTGAGCAAAAGAAAGAGCGTGAGCTGGTGGGGGGCAGAGGGAGGGGGAAAAACAGGTTCCCCATTGAGCAGGGAATCCAGTAGGCTCCATCCCAGGACCTGAGCTGAAGGCAGATGCTGAGCTACCCAGGTGCCCTTAGGAGTTTTTTTTTTAAATCTGAATATTAACCTCTTCTTTCTTTCCTTTTTTTTTTTTTTTAAAGATTTATTTATTCATTTGAGAGAGAGTGAGAGAGTGTGAGAGTAAGAGAGCGCTGGAGCATGGGTGGGGCAGAGAGGCAGGGGGAGAGGGAGTCCCAAGCAGACGACACTGAATGCAGAGCTTGAAGCCCCTTGTGGGGCTCAGTTTCAGGACCTGGAGATCACCACCTGAGCAAAAACCAAGAGTTGGCTGGCTGCTTCCCCTACTGCGCCACCTAGATGCCCCTAATCCCTTATTTGATTTATGGTTGCAGATAATGTTTCCCATTTATTGGTTGCTTTTTTATTTTCTTGATAATGTCATTTGATGTACAAAAATTTTAATGTTAAAGTCCTGTTAACCTTTATTTCTTTGTTGATTATGTCTTTGGTGCCATATCTAAGAATTTGTTGCCCAATCAAGGGTTAAGATGACTTATTCCTGTCAGCTTTATGGTTTTAAATGTCACATTTAGGTCTTTGGTCCATTTTTATTATTTATTTATTTATTTATTTATTAAGGTTTTATTTATTTGTCAGAGAGAGAGAGAACACAAGCAGGCAGAGCAGCAGGCAGAGGCAGAGAGAGAAGCAGGCTCCCCACTGAGCAAGGAGCCCGATGCAGGACTTGATCCCAGGACCCTGGGATCATGACCTGAACTGAAGGCAGCGGCTTAACCAACTGAGCCACCCAGGCGTCCCTCTTTGGTCCATTTTGAGTTAAATTTTTGTTTATGATGTGAGATAGACAGGCAGCTTAATTCTTTTGTATATGGAAATCGAGTTGTCCCAGCATCATCTGTTGAAGAGAGTGTTGTTCCCATGGAATGAACTTGTCATAATTGTAAAATATTATTTGGCCATAGGTGGTTAGGTTTATTTCTGGACTCATTTTATATTCCATTGGTCTGCTTGTCTGTTCTAGTGCAGGTGCCACATTGTTATGTAACTGTGTCTTTGTAGTAAGTTTTGAAATTAGTTCTTTGTTCTTGAACTTTGAACTTTGTTCTTTGAACTTTGTTTTTCTTTAAAGATTGGGTATTCTAGACCCATTCCAATTTTATGTGAATTTGAGGATCAGCTTTTCCGATTCTCTAGTAAAGATGATTAGAATTTGGACGGTGATTGCACTGATTCTCTAGATTGTTTTAGGTAGTATTGACTTTTCAACAATGTTAAATCTTCCTGTTTGTGAATATGGGATTGTCATCCCTCATTTAGACCTTTCATAACTTCTCTCAGCAGTTTGTACTTTGCAGCGTACAAGTCTTCACCTCCTTCAGTATATTTGTAAGTATTTTATTCTTTTGAATGCTATTGTTAATAGAATTGCTTTATGAATTTCCTTTTCAGAGTATACATTGCTAGTATTTAGAAACACAACTGATAGTTAAGTGTTGATCTTGTACCTGGAACTTTGTTGAATTTATTAGCTCTAGTAGCTTTATTGTGGCTCTCTTGGAATTTTCTCCACATAGAGTCATGTCATCTGCAAATAGCAGTAGTTTTCACTCTTCCTTACCAATTTGGATGCCTTTTATTTCTTTTTCCTCACTGTTCTGGCTAGAATTTTCACCATTTTGTAGACTATAAGAAGTGGTGAAATTGCACAGCCATGTTTTGTTTCTGATCTTACAAAGGAAAAACTTTGTGTCTTTGTTGAGTCTGAAGTTAGCTATGGGTTGTTCATATATGGCATTTATTATGTTGAGGTAGTTTTAGTCTTAGTTTGTTGAGTCCAAATATGTGTTGGATTTTGTCAAACTTTACCATTTGAGATTATGATGTGGTTTTTACCAACATTGTATTTGTGTGTTTTATTATATTCATTACCTTCTATTGAACTACTCTTGTTTGTGGGATATAATACTTTCAGTATGCTACTGAATATGGTTAACATTTAACATTCTAAATTTTGTAACTAATTTGAGGTGTTAACTTAATTGGCATTTAAGAACTCTGCACCTGTATAGCTCTGCCATTATTAATGTTGTAATAAGTTACATCTTAGATACTATTTGCATAATAACAGATTTATAGTTATGTTTTATGTATTTGGACTTACAAACCAAAAATATAGCAGCATTGCTTTTTTATATTTGCTCATGTAGTTACTTATAAGATCCTTATTTCTTCATTCTGCTGGAGTTACTTTCTAGTTTCCTTTTCATACTGGCATACATCTTTGACTCTCTTTAGTATTTCTTGTAGAGTAGATCTGGTGGTAACAAATTCTTTCAGTTATTTATTTGGGTATATCTTTATTTTTTCATGTTTGGATAATAGCTTTGCCAGATGTAGTATTTTTTTGAAATTTTTTTTCTTTCAACATTTAATATATGTCATCTTACTGCCTTTTGGTTTCCACGTTCTCTGATGAGAAAATGGTGGAAAATCTTACTGAGGATTCTTTGTACTTGATGAATAGCTTGTCTGTAGCTACTCAAGAATATCTGTGTCTTTCAGCAGTTTGATTATAATGTGTCCTCTTGTGTGTCTTTTGAGTTTAATCTTACTTACAAGTTGTTGTGCTTTTCAGCTTTCTAGATTTGTTTCCTATCATCAAATTTACGAAGCTTTCCGTCATTCTTTCTTTTCTTTTTTAAAGACTTTATTTATTTATTTGAAAGAAAAAAAGAGCCAGAGAGAGAGAGCAGGATCAGGGGGAGAAACAGAGGGAGAGGGAGCAGCAGATTTCCTGTTGAGCAAGGAACCCTGTGCTGGAATCCATCCCAGGACCCTGGGGTCATGACCTGAGCTGAAGGCAGACACTCAACCGACTGAGGCACCCAGGTGCCCTTAAGCCATTATTTCTTGAAATAATCATTCTTTTTTCTCTATTCTTCTGGGCCTCTCAAAATGCAACTGTTGGTCCACTTGATCTGTCCTAATAGGTTCCTTAGGCTTTGTTCACTTTACTTGGGTTTTTTTTTTTTTTTTTTTTAGTTTTCTTCCCCTTTCTGCTCTTCAAAGTGTGGTTTCAGTTTGGGCCTTGTTACTGCTGTTGAAAATCCTGACTGTATCAGTTCTCATCTTGAATAGGTAGGTGACAGGGTACCTTGTTATTTCCTGATAGGGTTGAAGTTCAGGCTCCCTATTTGGCCTTTTCATCATCCTAGTTGGGTTGCTGCAGCAGGGCACGTCACTGCAGCCAGACCAAAGTAGAGTTGAGGCTCTCCTCTCTCTTGTCCTTTTCTTGTGTGGGTGGAGTTATTGCCACATTATTCCTGTGGTGTTTGGATCCAGTAGAGGGGCTGTTGACTAAAAGTTTTCTGTCTTTATGTGCCAGTTGTATTTCTCCTATAGCTGTGTCATTTTCTGTTGTGTTGGCTTAAAGGTTTTTTTCTTTGTCTTTATTTTTATTCAAATTTTAATTTTATTTAAAATTTTCAGGAATTCGACTGTGATAATGTGATTCTTTCAGTTTATCCTCTCTGGGGTTTGCTCAGCTTCTTTTATCTTCTGCCTAATTTGCAATGTTTCCTCTCCCTTCAGGACTACAGTAACTTTTATTCTTTGTTGAAAGAGGCCAGATAGGGAGCCTGAACTTCTGTACATTTTTTACAGTCCTACAGATCCCTGAGGCTCTGTTTTTTATTTTTCTCATCCAAGTCTGTTTTCTTTCAGTTCAGTTTGGATTATTTCTCTCTTTCCCTTCGAGGATTCTTTCCTCTGTCTTCAGTGATTCTTTCCTCTGTCTTACCATTCTGCTATTGGTTGGGGTTTTCTCTTGTTGTTTGCTAATAATTTTTTTAGAATGGTATTTTGTTGTTTTTTGGGTTTTTGTTTTGTTTTGTTTTTAGTTTCAGAGGTAAAGTGTAGTGATTCATCAGTTACATATAACACCCAGTACTCATTACGTCAAGTGCCCTTCTTTTTTTTTAAAGATTTTATTTATTTATTTGACAGACAGAGATCACAAGTAGGCGGGGAGGCACGCAGAGAGAGAGAGAGAAAGAGAGAGAGAGAGAGAGAGAGGAAGCAGGTTCCCCACCAAGCAGAGAGACCTGAGCTGAAGGCAGAGGCTTGAACCCACTGAGCCACCCAGGTGCCCCACGTCAAGTGCCCTTCTTAAGGCCTGTTACCCAGTTACTCCATCCCCCACCCACCGTCCCTCCAGCAACCGTCAGTTTGTTTCCTAAAGAGTTACAATGGTTTTAATGTTACAGAAAAATTAAGCAGATAGCATAGAGTTCTCTTTGATGGTCTTTTATTGATAACTTAAATCGTTAAGATAATATTTGTTGCCGTTAATGAACTGGCATTAATGTATTTGTTATTATGTGAAGTCATTACTTTATTCAGATTTCCTTAACTTCTATACAATATACACTTTCTGATCTGGATTCAATCTAGTATACCACATTATATACAGTAATCATGTTACCTTAGGCTAGTCTTGGTTATGACATTTTCTCAGACTTTTTATTGTTTTCGATGACCTTGATAGGTTTTAGGATTTAGGTATATTGTAAGATGCCCCTCTATTGGAATTTGTTTGAAGTTTTCTCATCATTAGACAGATTGGGGCTATAGGTTTTTAGGAGGAATGTTGCAGAGGTGTTTACTTTTTACACTGCCATTTTCATCACATCACAAGAGTATATCTATCAACATGATTTAAAATGACTGTTGAAGTTGATGTTGTACCTTGCATTTGTCAAGGTTCTCCACCCCATTTCCATGTTGTACTCTTTCTTCCTTCCTTTCTTTCTTTTTCTTTTTCTTTTGTTTTGTTTTGTTTTCTTTTTTGGAGAGTGAGAGTGTGTGTGCCCAGTAGGGGAGAGGAGCAAAGTGTGAGGTGGAGAGAGAATCTCAAGCAGGCTCCATGCCCTGTGCCAAGCCTGAGGCGGTGGCCTGAGGTCAGGACCAAAGCTGAGAAATCAAGAGTCCATCCTTAACAGACGGAGTCACCCAGGCTTTCCCCTTGTATTCTTGAGAATGAAGTCACTATCTCCTTTAGGGTGGAGTATATAAGCTAATTGGAATTTTTCTGCGTAAGAGATTTATCTCTTCTCCTTCTTTTATTCATTTATTTAGTCACTTACTAATACTAGTAGGGACTCGTGGATATTTTATAATTTGGGGCTATAATAAAATACAGTTTTATTTTCTTGGTCAAAATTTTCTAGCTTTGGCCATTGGGAGCTCCTGTGTTCTTTTGACCTATCTCATCCATTGATTTTTAAAATTTCTGTTAGTCTGCTTCTCTCTCTCTCTGCCTGCCTCTCCATCTACTTGTGATATCTCTCTGTCAAATTAAAAAAAAAAAAAAAACAACAAAAATAAAATTTCTGTTAGTGGGTTTTTTTAGTCCTTGAATTTCCATTCGGTTCATCTTTATAGTATGCTGTTTTTTTAAATATGAATTTGTATTTTTTCATTGTTAAGTATGTTTTTATTCTTTGTTGAGACATTTTTATCATGGCTGCTTTAAAAATCTGTCATAACTCTAATATCTCTGTTCTTTCATTGTTAGTATCTACTGATTGTTTTTTCCATTTATTTATTTTATTATTATTATTATTTTTTAGGATTTTATTTATTTATTTGAGAGAGAGCAATAGAAGGGTGAAGGGCAGAGGGAGAAACAGACTCCTCAATGAGCAGGAAGCCTGATATGGGACTTGATCCCGGGGCTCCAGGATCATGACCTGAGCTGAAGGCAGATGCTTAACCAACTGAGCAACCTCGTCACCCATCTTTTTCCATTTAAATTGTGGTTTTTCTGTTTTTGTTTTTGTTTTTGTTTTTTTTTTTTAAGATTTTATTTATTTGTCAGAGAGAGTGAGAGGACAGGCAGACAGAGTGGCAGGCAGAGGCAGAGGAAGAAGCAAGGAGCCTGATGTGGGACTCAATCCCAGGACGTTGGGATCATGACCTGAGCGTAAGGCAGCCGTTCAAACAACTGAGCCACCCAGGCGTCCCGGTTTTTGATATTTTTGATAGATTATGATTTTTTTTTTTAATCAGAGCCTGGAAATTTTGGGTATTATGTTATTATATTCTGGATCTTATTTAAACCTTCTGCTTTAGCTGGCTTTATTTGACACTGCTGTGGTAGGGGTAGGAAGGCCTAACCTCAGTACTGACAAGTGTAGGTTGAGATCCTGGCTGTCCATTTGGTCTCTCTTGACATCCATTGAAGTGGGAGGAGCTCTGTGTTACTGCTGGGTGAGGATAGGAATTCTGGATCCCCTCTGGGCTTTGGCTTATCCACCATACCTGGGAGGAGTAGGATTACCTCTTTACTGCTCCCCACATAGCCTCCACTGACACCAAATGATTCCATTCTAGTGGATTTAGAAAATATTCTTCGTACTATCGTTAAATAGAATAAAAATTATTTTAAAAAAGTATTTTTCTGTAAAATGTTTTCATGTTTAATTCATATATTACATGCTTATAATTTACAAGTAAATAAGTGGAAATGCATGCATACATTGTTACTTGACAAGGGGACACAATCAGACATGTTTAGAGACCACTACACAAGATGCTATATTGAATGTCTTTTCCTATAGTCTGGGGGACGTAAAACTCTATGGTGATCTTTTCTTAAGCCCTCCCCTCCCTTTTTGACATTTGTCTCTAACATTTAACTTGGCTGCCATTGTTTATATCCCTTTTGCTGAATTAGTTTCTGGAATATACTGATTCACGTAACTAATAATCTAGGTCCTGGCAGTGGAGACTGTATAATACTTAACATTTCTCTTTCAGTGTTTCATTTTCCATTTTGACTTTAATGGAAAGCAGGAAGCTTTCTGCAAGGAGTGAAGATGTAAATTCGAATGTGCTGTAAACTGTCATGAGTTCTAAAAAGAGTTTCCAAAGCAACCCATTTGCCAGTAATGAAAACTAATTGCATGATCTTCAAATCACTTAATTTAGAATGTTTTGAGGTATCCTTGGCTGTAATGAGATCTTAGAATACATTGTCATCTATGAAATAATGTTTTTTTGGCTAGGTTTACTTATAGGCAAGTCAAGTAAGTTGAAGGGTCTATTTATAATTTGTTACCTGTTGTTATTATTTTATTATTAAATGCTTTTTTTTCCCCTATAGGATAATTGCAATAATAATGGCACTGGGGATAGGACAGATAGGCATTTTTTAAAAGTTGGAATGAGTTTGTAAGATACAGACAATTAAGAACCAACTTCTACAGATTGTCTGTTTACCTTTCAATTAAGAAGCCTTTAAAAATTTTTTTTCTGAAGTCTTTTAAAATATTTTTTTTAGGTAGGTAGCCATCCAAGCTTCCTGAAGGAGGTTCGAGACCACATGCAGGACTCTTTCTTAATGCAGCCCGAGGTAAGGAGGACTATGGTGGAGGTGAAGCCCTTAACAGTCTCATGTACTGCTACTGTAATATGTACCTGAAAAATTGTGTGCATTTTGAAGTAAATTAAAATTTATGAACTTAAAATATATCAGATGATTGTTTTCTTATAGGCAAAATTTATTTCACTAAATTTTACATCTATTGTGATATGTTCATTTGCTTTTAGGTATTTTTATTAGCAGTTATTTTCAAATAAAAAATTTATTCACAGTACCTTGTGTACAATAGGCATTTACCTAGGCTATAAAAGGCCCTCTTTTGTGCCTACCTGAAAGATACCAAAACCCTTTACTTTGTAAAAGTTTCCAAATTCATATTCCTTAATCCAGATGAATACTACATAAAAATGTGACTAATAAATGTATACAATTAATAATTATAACTGTAGTACAGGAATTAATATTGACATACTACTGCTATATGATTAATCTGTATGCCTTATTCACATTTTAAAACATTAATGTCCCTTGTGGCAAATGAAAAAAAAAATTACTCCTTGTTTAGGATCCAGTCCTGGATTATAGGCCATTATTTCTTTAAAAATGTTTGTCTCCCCGTCCCCTTCTTCTGAGACCCCAATTCCAGATATATTAGATTTCCTGCTTTTGTCCCATGGTCCCTGTGACTCGATTGGTTTTATTTTGTGTGTGTGTGTTTTAATTTTGTTCATTTTGGAGAGTGCTGTTGTATCTTTAATTTTACTAATCTTCTCTCATACACTGTTAGTCCCATATGGTATATTTTATGTCTCAGATCTTGTATTTCCCATCTCTAGAAGTTCTTTCTGGGTCTTTTTTATATCTTCTATTACTTGCCTCATTATGTTCATGTTTTCCTCAACTGCTTTCATGAATACATCAGCATATTTATCATAGCTCTTTTAACATTTTTGCCTACTCTTTTCTTAGCTGTCATTTCTAGATTTTGCTTCCACAGCTTGACTTTTTAAAATTTCTATATAATGAGTTATATTATGTTTTGTGGAATGTTTAAAAGCCATTGTTTTTATCTTTTGCATAGTTTTCTGATTTTTAAAAGTGGGAGGTTAGATCTAATCTCTGTACTCCACCATGGTTGAGGTTGGAAGTCCTGTCTGCTTTAATCTGAAATAGTTCCTAGTCTTTGTCTTTAATAACTTTAACATTTTTGAATACTACAGGACATTTAGTAGAGTGCCCCTTAATTTCAAGTACATCAAGCTTTTATCTCTTGAGTACCTTCCCATGTGCTTCACTCATTTGGTCAAAATGTAGTAAAAGAGAGGTATTACACACAGTGTAAAAGAATAAATTAGGGGGAAGTTTTCTTTAAAAATCACGTGATGATTATTTTTGATATTCATATGTAATTGGGTAAAATTTATATATAAGGTACCATTTTTCAATGAATAGGCTGAAAATGAGCCAATTTGCCATAAATTCCCCATTATATTTACCTTTACCTCACCAATATCTTAACTTCAATTAGTTATACCTTATTCTTTTTCACTGAATTTGTAAGTGGATTTATTTTCTCCCATGTTTGCATGGAGAATATAATAATTGTGAATTTGTTACAATTTCATTTTTTTAAAACTCTGTATTTATAGGATGAATGAAATTTAAATATTTTGATTGTTTACACATGTAACAGAAAACATGGCATGAACAGATAATTCTTTTTTTTGTTTTTTACTAATGTTCTTTCATTAAATGGGTCCTTTTGTTTTTGAAGAAGTGGTGGCTGTGAAAGTGGCTGTGTTAAAATATTTTCAATATTAATGATTCTATCTTTCTGATAGTACTTTCTCATTCTCTTCAGATAAAAGTATTTGTCAGTGTGGACCAGTTGCTTAGCTCCTTGTTTACTTGACCCAATTCAACTGGTCTACTTTTTATTGGTACGTCTTAAAACTTACTAATTACTTAACCATTCTGCCAATAAAATTATTGTCAACTTGAAGGATGTTTCTAATAAGTTAAAAAAAAAAAACCTAATCCAGGATTAGGTTAGATGGTTGGACTTCATTTATATTGATAAGAGAATTCTTGATGGGTGCTGCTACATGCAGGTCTTGCACAAACATCTACAGAGAGTTGATTGCTTTTTTCTCTTTGTGATGATCTAATGGCAAGTGTCCTGATATTTTTAGTATTTCTAATTTGTACTGTGGTGCCAGATTTTAAAAATTCTTTTTTCTTTTATTGTTATATTGCTGTGTTTTTTTTGGACTCTTTTCCCATTATAAAAGGTTGAATTATTGTAAGCGGAAAAACAGCATTCTCTCCTCTACTGTCTTTGTAACACTGGGAAAGTTATAATTCGATTTCATAGGTTTGCAGTTACTCTTTTCTGTTCCTTGTTACCATTTTTTGATTGTTGATCAGTATTTCTTTCTGCAGTCTATGAGAGATTGAAGAATGGGTTGATTTCCACTTTGAAAAGTAAAATTTAGGACTTCGTGATGTGGTATTTAAGTAAATGAGGAATAGGCAGATTTCTTGTTTTTTAATGGTATCATAAAAAATACTTTTTTATGGTACCAGTTACGTTTTTTAGTTACTCCTCTGTTTGTTGTAGGCTGAGAAAGTTTGTTTTTTTTTTTTTTTCTTCTTTTTTTTTGGTGTTGATGGTAGTTATTTGGTTTTGGTTATTTTACCTTTAATTTATTACCTTTATTTTCTAAAATCCTGTGGCGCTCATGAAATTTGTCCATGCAGTTTACCCATTTTATTTTTGGCCTGATTATCATCTTCCCTGACATTTATTAGTCCTCCATCCATGGAACATTTTGAGGCGTTTTAATATCATACTGTACTAGATGCTGTTGGGTATGACGATGAATAAAGTAACCTCAACATCATGTGGAAAGATGGACACAGTTTTGCAATATGACATTTGATATTTGATTTAGTAGCTTTTGAGAATTGTACAACCACTCTAGAAGAGAGATCAAATACAAGTTGCACTTTCTAAAGACTTGGTTTCCTTTTTGTTTGATTTCTAATTGTGACTATCATGTTTTTAATACAAATACACCAGTTCATCTGCTGTATTTGTCTTTTTATAAGACTGTATATTTCAGCAATATTGCTTTTGTCCAGTAATTTCGAAGTGTACCTCCTTTGATCTTATTATTATATATTTTACCTTGATTCTTTGAATTACGTATTGGCAAGTATTTACTCTTGCCAGAGTATTGACTATTCTTATCTGTTGACTAGTGATTAGCTTTAGTTACTAACCCAAAATCCTTTTAAGTGACTTTTTTTAGTTTAAAAAAACTTACAAGTGGTGTATTATTGTGGTTGAATGAGATTGTAAATGTACTATACAGAGGTGGTTAATTAGTTTTAAGAGAAGTTCTAAAAGTTGAGACAACAGCACAGCTCAATGGAAAAAATATTTAATACCAATTTTTTCCTCTGAAGGACTGTAGTCATTTGATTATTAAGTAAGGCTTATACTTGTAGGTCCATTTAATTTCTTCTGTCAGATGACAAAGAAGTGTGTCATGATGAACAGAAAACATGTGCCTTTGTTTTTCAGTTTATACTTTACCTATAGGTGGGGGATTCTCTTAAACTGATTAATAGAGGAAAACCCCTATTTTTTTGAAGGAATCTTAGCTGAGATCATTACATTTGTTTGAACCTGATTTAGCTGTATTGTAGTTAACAGTTTGCATCCAAATGAAGATTTCTGACCCACTAAACCTGAATAGAGATTAACAGAATTGTTTTGCAGAGAGAAAAGGTGTACTGAAAATGAAAAATATAATTTTTTTCTAATTATATTATAGTTTTCGTAATTATCTTTTTATGTTTCAAATTTTAGAAATATGGAAAACTGACCACTTGTACTGGTTGCCGAACACAGTGCAGGTTTTTTGATATGACTCAGTGTATAGGTCCTAATGGATATATGGAGCCATATTGTTCAACTGCTTGCATGAACAGTCACAAGACAAAATATGCAAAATCACAAAGTAAGTTTCAGGTATTTGGAAAGTTAAAAAAACCTTCATAACATGACTAATTTCTTAATTACTCTTTCCCCTTAACTTTGTTTTTATACTTGTTTTTAACTACGTAAACAATTTTATCACATTAAACTTTCTTACTGCAGACTTCTTTTTGTAGTTTTGACCATTCCATATTTCTTTGATTTTCTTCAAGTTATTGGTGAAGTTCTGTCCTTGTCTCCATTGTTAGCTAATGTTTTCCGTCCCAAGATCTAAAATTGAGATTGTTTCATGTATCCATGTTTGTTTTAGAGACATGATGTCAGACTCTTCATAATACTTTTTAAGAGGCAAATAATCTTGGAAATTAATAAAAGAATAGTTTATAGAAGCTTCTGTTAAAAATTATTCTCAGGTCAATTAAAATTTTGTTCTAGACTTTTAATCACTTTATAAAGAAATCAGATATGTACCTTTCCTCTCCTAGGTTTGGGAATTATTTGCCATTTTTGTAAGCGAAACTCTTTACCTCAGTATCAAGCCACAATGCCTGATGGGAAACTGTATAACTTCTGCAATTCCAGTTGTGTGGCTAAATTTCAGGTTTGTTATTTATTTTGGATAACTTTCACTCCCAATAAAAAACACATAGAAAATAAACAGTGTAATATGCTTTATCTCTTTTATGAGACTGACGCACTACCTACTGCGCTAACAAATGTGCTAACTTGTATGTAGTTTCTTGAAGGTCAAATTGAAGGGTAGAGATTATAGAGTCATTGTAGTAGACATAGCTGCAGCAGTTTACCACTTAGCATGGATAATCTAATTGGCTTTTTAATTGTTATTTATGTTAGAAACTTGAAGGAAAATAAATTTTAGTATAATTAAGCTCAGTGCCTGATGTGTTCTTAGTTGATGGTTTCAATAATGTGACTTTTTAAGGGGAATTCTGTTTTATGATAAATAGTTGGAGGACATGGGTTTATTTAGCCTGGAAGTGATGAGCATAAATGTTTTCTTCATATATTAGAAATATACCATGTAAAATGGGGATGGGACTTGTTATAGTGGACCCTAATTTAATAGAAGATCAGTTTAGGCAGACATTTTTCATTTTTGTAAATGTAAAGAACTTTCTGAGATAGTTCTTCAAAGTTGGATTTAATGGGAAGTGTTCAAATGTAAACTCACTGTCTACTTGTAAGGAGTAGTTGAAAAGGGAATTGGTAGTATTAGTTAAGTAGTACAAGTGGGTAGGTTTACCTTGCTGTAGGTGATATATATTTTGAGGTACTCTGTTTCAACCAGTACAAAAAGTGATGCTTCATGATAATCTTCCAGCAGTTCTACAGTGCTGCAGACACTGTGTTGTGTTACTTAAATTGAAAATGCATTTAAGTATATTAGAGTAGTTACAACCTTTATTAGCATTTAAATTGAGGTGGTTTTTAATTCAGCCGGGTGAATGTTGTTTTTATTAATAAGTTAAATTCTTGACTGAGTTTAGGTAATAAGCCATTTTCAAGACTAAACTTTTATTTTGGAAGTTGGGATCATGGCCCTTGAATACATCCTTAGAGTGGCAAATACTTCTGACTTCTTGGCTTTTCTTAAACCAGAAGTTAAGGAGTAAAAATTAATTAGATGAGAGAACAACAGTGTCTGTGGCATGCTGCTTCTCAGATTTCAACTTTATTTTTGATTTTGGTAAACTGAAATGTTAATAGAAAACATTTAACTACTTTTTAAAATTTGACTGAAACGTGTATTGCCCATGATTTGAAGAGACAATTTGTATATGTACATTGTATATTTTAAAGAAATACTTAATATACACTCTTATTTCTGGGGAATGTATCCAGGTAAGTGTTGACAGCCTTATCACTGTAACTCTGCGTAAAAATGATACAAAGAATAGAGAAGCAGCATTTTCCCCCCTTCTCTTTATCTTAAAATGCACCATAGATTTTGAACTTTATGTTTTCATTAGATGATGTTCCCATTTCAAAATAAGGTAATAGGATAGTATTCAATGGACTTAAACTGTTTTATTATTTTAAACATCAAGGGCACAGTTGCTGGTTTTTTCTTTTTTAAAAAGATTTTACTTATTTATTTGACAGACAGAGATCACAGGTAGGCCGAGAGGCAGGCAGGGAGAGAGGGGGAAGCAGGCTCCCTGCTGAGCAGAGAACCCGATGCAGGGCTTGATCCCAGGACCTTGAGACCATGACCTGAGCCACCCAGGTGCCCCACAGTTGCTGGTTTTTATCTAAAAAATTTATTCACCTAATAGTTATTATCTTAAATCTGCATATTTTCTTTAACAAATTTTAATTGTGTTATGTGATATATGCAGAAATTTTAAAAAATGCTAAGTTTTTTTTTTTGTATAAAGAATTTTTTCCAGTCTTCATTGCCACCCTGAAAAAATTTTTAACTTTCATACATTCAGAAAATTTTATGTAATGTTTAATATATACTACTCACCACTCAGGTTAGAAATTAGAACAAAACGTTTATTTATTTATTTTTTTAAAAAAATTTATTTATTTATTTTTTAAAAGGATTGTTTATTTTATTTTATTTTATTTTTAAGATTTTATTTATTTATTTGACAGAGAGAAATCACAAGTAGACGGAGAGGCAGGCAGAGAGAGAGAGAGGGAAGCAGGCTCCCTGCTGAGCAGAGACCCCCCCCCCCGACACGGGACTCGATCCCAGGACCCTGAGATCGTGACCTGAGCCGAAGGCAGCGGCTTAACCCACTGAGCCACCCAGGCGCCCAGAACAAAACGTTTTTTTAAAAAATAGATTTATTTTAGAGAGAGAGATAGCACGCCAGGCAGGGGGCCTAGGAGTGCATGGAAGTGTGTGCATATGTGTGGTGAGGGGTGGGCAACGGCAGAGGGATAGGGAAAGAGAGACTCTCAAGCTGACTTTCTGCTGCGCCAGAGTGCTGTGGGAGGCTCAATCCCGCAACTCTTGAGATCATGGCCTGAGGAGAACCCAAGAGTTGGGTACTCAACTGACTGAGCCACCCAGGTGCTCTTAGAACAAAATTTTTAAGTCCATATATGCTTATATCTTTTCCTATTCTGTAAATTGTTTTAACTTTTTAAAATGTAATAAAACTAAGATTATTGGTATCCATTCCAGTTTGTAAATTTTTTTTCTGCTAACTTTATAAAATAAATTACCAGTTTTAAAAAGTATAGGCTGTTTTCACTGATGGACTTGGAATTAAAATGATAGCAATATTGCACAAGGGACAAGTTACTATTTAAAATAGCTATTGGAGAGAACTAGGAGCCAGGTTTTTAAAAAATATTTAGATACTAGCCCGGTAATCTTAACTATTATTTGCTTAAGTTTTTTTAAAGATTAAAAAAACATATTTGAGCTGTATGATTTTTTTTTCCTTTTTCATGTTTTTTAAAAGTAAGTAGTAGTAATCCTGAATAAAAAAATGAATTTTAATTTTGTAAAACTTAGTGTACTAGTAATTTTTAAAGACAAAATTCAGAAATACAACTTTATGTGTTAAGGAAATATTTAAGCAAGAAACATACTATTTTCCAAACCTAATATTTAACAGTAGTTACAAATAAAAATTCTAAAATCTTTAATCAGACTCTGTATGTTTTCTTCTTTGTTTTAGGCTCTAAGTATGCAGTCGTCTTCAAATGGTCAGTTTGTAGCTCCAAGTGATATACAGTTGAAATGCAACTATTGCAAAAATTCCTTTTGTTCAAAGCCAGAAATCCTGGAATGGGAGGCAAGTCCTGTTTTGTTACGTATGTTATCTTGCTTAAATGAGAGTCTAGTAAAATAATAATGGTGTTTCCATTTGAAGACATATTTCTTAGTGGATAAGGATTAGTTCTTCAGATTTTGTGATGATTAAATTATTTACTTTTGTGGAAAGAGCATCAACAAAGGATCTGTTTATTGAAGTCATATTCTCTTTACATTTTATTTGTAATCGTGTATAGGATGTTACTTTGTCTAGCTACATACTTGGAGCTTCTGTTTGTACTGTGTTTTTCCATTTTACCCCCATCCTTATAAATATCTGAACTATAATATTTTGTGTTGTCTGCTACCTGTACAAATTAGAATTTTTTTTTAGTTATTTACAGTGTTATCATTTAACATTTTATAATTTTAAGAATTCTAATATAAATTTATTTTATTTTCCCTTTCTCATCACTCTTACCTTCATCAGTTTATTAACTTACTTTGCCACATATTTTTGTCATCAGCAACACCTGATCATTATTTTTTGTTTAAATAAGGGAGCAGTGATGGATGAATGCATGGACGGATGGATGGATGGACAGACAGGTGGACCTGCTGAACATTGCTTTCTTGATTAGTATTCATCTTTGGCCATTCTTTCTTTTCACCTTTTTTGAGGGTGTGGAATATCTAATAAAATGGTTTTACAAGATGTAGTACTAACAGTAGATGGCTCTTGAACTAAAACTTGGTAGTGGCTATTGGTAAGTCACTCAGTAGCTGAGTCCTATAAGAAAGGTGATAACCAGAACCTGACTAATGATTTCTCAATACTTTGGAAATTTGCAATTTCATTATTTTAATACTTTGATGCCTAGAAAATTTAGTTTGCTATTTTGTTTGGTGCTTTCTCAAGAGTATTTAAACCAGTTATTCTTGGAGACCTGTTGGCACCAAGTGATGATTTTTAGTGACTAACTCCCTCCTTAAATCATAGCAGGAAAAATGTTGAAGGCCTAGTAAGAATAAAGAAATGATAGAGAATGAGGAAAGAAATCCATAACCAAGTATAGAAAATAAAGTTACATAGGGAATAAAGATCCTGCCTAGATTAAATTTTTGTAATACTAGATAAAATTGAGTTCTTAACATTTCTACCCTCTCCACGTTAGTGCTACCTGTCTTTTGTAGTCTTGGTGTTGCTTTTATTTACATGGAGGTTAAGTGTTGGAAGGAGTTAAGAAACACTGTCTATCAAACTAAATGAGAGTAGAGCGTTTCACTTAGGCGATTGAGAATTCTGGGGCCTCTTTTTCTCATTTCATGGTTAGTAGTTGTGTTTTCTTTGCTGCTCTTTTTCCTCTTGTAAGTTATATATCCAAGATGGGGCAATTTTCCGTTGATTGCCTTATTATTTGGGTTGCTTCCTAGATTCTTTCACCTTCCTTGTGTTGGTCTTCAGCTGTCTTTGCCACATGTTGGATAGATGGATTATACCCAGTCTGTGTCCTCTGCAGTAACAGAGGGGAAAAGGTGCTCTCCTGGGAATTACAGCTGTTTATGTTTGGCTGGTTTCTGAAAAGTAGCTCTGTCTATTGTAGGTTTGGGGCCAGGAGAAATGACTGAATAATCCTAACCTGGCTCCTTTCAAGGGAACCAACTCAGTCTAAAGTTTAGCAGCACACTTTATGATGGTCCCACATTGAATACTTTATCCATAAGAAGCCTGTTACTATTAGCGGCTTTAGGAATGTGATTGAGTCTCCTTGACTATACTCAACAAAGAATATTTCTTTTTGAGTGAAACTGATGTTAATGTCATATTTCTCATCTTTTTGTAGTTTACCCATGTTGTATCTTCCACTGTTTTTTTCCTATGTTTCCAGTTCCCTTAGCAACACCAGAGAGCCATCTTCTTGTTCTAGTGATACTTTTACAATTTCACTGAGTAATTTTGGGGTAGTTAATGGTATTGAATTTTGTGGAGTTTTTTCTAAATATAGCAGTGAATTAGTTAAATTAGCTGTTTATGGCCTATAGAAAATGTATCCCCAAGGACTATCAGTCACATTAACTAGGTAAATGATTTAACTTTGTTTCTGTAAAAGTGGCTTGTTTATTTCTTAAATTTGTTCTTGAGGTGGTTGTCATATACTTACCAAGGTTCCCATTGTGCATTTAGAACAAAGTGCATCAGTTCTGCAGCAAAACTTGTTCAGATGACTATAAGAAGTTGCATTGCATAGTTACATATTGCGAATACTGTCAAGAGGAGAAGACTCTTCATGAAACAGTAAATTTCTCTGGCGTTAAGAGACCTTTCTGTAGTGAAGGCAAGTGTATATACAGTGTTGTTCATAATTATTATTAATATTTAATGTTAATTTTTTGCCAAAATATTTTCAAAATACATAACTACATATGTCCAGAGTAGCTGTACAATTTTAGTGTAGCCAAACAAAAAAAAAATTGAATTTGATTTTTTTCCTGACTTGTTTTGTTATTTTAATTTGTAAATCTCTGGGCCTCAAGGTGTTTTATCTCTGAAAATTTAATAATCTTTTTTCCCATTAAAAAGAATGTTTGAAAATAAAAGTATTATAATATGTCATTTCTAAACATAGAGATTGTTATCTAAAATTTGATTTTCCAAGTGAATTAGAATTATTTTCCACTGGGTTCATTTCCTTACCCAGCCCTGTGCCTAGCCTACAAAGGTTTTCAGTATACCAGAAAGAAAATCGTAAGTGTGGCATTACTACAATGGGAAAATAGTTTTAGATTTTTAATTTGGGGCCAGGCAAACACTGGCTCTTGTTATTGTATATTCAAGAATTCTTTACATCTTTTCATCTACACTTTTGCTGCTCTGGTACTAGGCAGCTGATTATAGAAATGAACACCTGTTCTTATTCTAATTCTCCAGAGATAGGTACCAGGATTTTAACTATGGGTTTGGGGCTCTTGTTGTGATTACTTTTCCCCAACTGTCACACTCTTTGTCTAAGCTGACTTTAAGTTTCTATTTCTTTGGCCCCAGGCACTGAACTCTCCCAGCTTTTCTATCCTGCTATCCTCATCTGTTGTTTTCCTCTTAGTCGTCCTCCCCCACCACCCACCCACTCCCCATTCACTTTTTATATGGATTTCTGCTGCTGGTTAGGGGCAAGAAAAAGGTTGAAAAATCCTAAATGCCGGCAATATTGAATGACCAAAAACTCAAGATTATCAGTCCATTCAGTTAATGCCTTTGTCTAATACATTATACATTTCACATATAAGGTTATGTATATGAGAGGGTACTGCTTATAAAACAAGGCATTCCTGTTTTTGTAGGTTTAATTGAATACATTTTACCTGATGCGAAAGATAACCATGTTTCCTGTTAAGGTCATAGCTGTGATGAAAAGTGACATAGTGTTTCATTGAAAAGATTGATTCTCAGTTAATTTAACTCCACACCTGAATTTTTATGCAGTGAGAATCTTTGTGATTCATAAGACTGAAAATATTGGTATTGATGGCTGACATAACTATCCATGATCTTGTGCCATTTAGATTATATGGATTTTACTAAAATGAATAGACAAGTAGCAGCAAATAAAGAATTGACATATAAGAATATAATTTTCAGTTGGAAGGAGTTACATCTTGAGGCAGTAAAAGCTTAAAAAGGATGTATGTCTTTTTCCTGTTCAGTAATATATTTCGTGTTTTCTCTAACTATTCCTGGTTCTCTCCTGGAACTTGGCAGAAATAATAAAACATGTAATATACCTAGTACTACTATCAAAATCTAATTAGAAAGAAAAAGCTTTAATAAAGATAAAAGGTAAAATATGAAGAAGGTTTTTAAATGTATTTCATGATAACAGAAAAGAAGTCAGAGGACAGTACTTAAATAATTGCCAAAAAAGTGATAGAAAACAGTTACAATTTGAGTTCACAGATAGGAAAGGTTATTTAAAACTAGGTTCAGTAGGGTTTGCAGAGGAGGTATAATTTGAACTTATTAATGAGTGGGTAGGATTGTAGTAGATACGAGTGCAAGGTCATTCTTATGTGGCACAGCATGAGTAAAAAGTATGGGAGCTTATATAATTCATAGAGATAGTGTAGAGATTAAGGTTGATATGTAAAAACACTTAATGCATTCATTATAGTAGATAAAATAAATATTTTATTAAAAGAATAACAAAAGCATTTTCTCTGAGCACGTCAATAAACCCAATAAACAAGTTTTACTTCCCTGAAGGTCCATGTATGACAGAGAAAGATAAGGCTAGAAAATTTGGTTAAAATGCCTACTTATTTGAGAACATCTTTAAGTTTTACTTAGTGCTTCTCAACAGTCTACAGTTTCATTTCTCTAATCTTTATTTGTGGTGTGTTTACTGTGTGATACTTTGGCAAGATTATATTTAAATAGAGCAAACAAGAGTTATGAGATGTTACTAGATTTGAAAGTCTTAGTACATTATTTGAACACACATGAGATCTAATAAAATATTCCATGTTGTGTTCCAGTATTTACAGGTTTCCGATTATAGTAGATTTCAGTTCTGATCAGGAAAAGAGAACTTTATATGTGAACTTAGAGACACTTCATAAAGCTAATGATTAATTTGACTTCTATAAGCTGTTTCTCACTTCAAAGATAGTTTTTGATATTTTTTTGTTTTAATATTAAAACCTTGTATTTTTCAGGCTGCAAACTATTGTATAAACAGGATTTTGCACGACGTTTAGGATTGAGATGTGTTACTTGCAACTATTGCTCTCAACTCTGTAAGAAGGGAGCAACTAAAGAACTTGATGGTGTTGTGAGAGATTTCTGTAGTGAAGACTGCTGTAAGAAATTTCAGGATTGGTATTACAAGGCGAGTAACTAAAATTTTTTATTATAGCAATTGCTTTATCCAGTCTTTAATAAAATATTATAGTTACTATCATTATAAATACGGTAACTTATTTAGTTTTAAAATGTACATACATTAAGCCCTGTCCAGATTATAGAATTTATTAAAATTTTTGTCATTTCAGAAGTTTTTCTGTACAACTTGAAGTAGTATTTTTACTTGTTTTATAACTTAGCTGTTACCCAAAACTGGATATATCTTTATTTTCAGCAATATAGTTTAACAAGATGGATTATTTTTTAAAATTTATGTATTTATTTCACCAAATAGAAATAGGCCACTTTATCAGTGTTGAACATTAGCAGGTAATTGTTTTAGACACTCGGGTTGTGTTTTAAAAGACTGTGTTCTTTTTTATCTTTATAATTATGGATCTTTGGAGAGTTTCAAATTGAAAAGACTTTATGGATAGAGACCAAAAATATTTAATTTGAAAATAAATAAAGTGTGTGTGTTTATGTTTCTTATTACAATCTACTTTTAGAAAAGATAAATCGCTGTTTTGTCCATTGCATTGTTTTTTTTAAAGGATAAGAAAAATTAGTGTTAATTTGGGCTTTGTTTGGTCAGATATTACCCAAGAAAAAGTTATTAGTTCATATGCCCATAACATGGAAAACCATTTTAATGTTAAAACTTCATTATGCTTGTACTTCTAAAGCATGTGAAGACGACATCATCCTAACTTTAAAACTGAAATATTGCTAAAATGAAACAAAAGGGTAAAATGGTTGAAATACGTAGACTATTATTTAGTTCACTTAATGAAAGTGATTAGTGTTAATATTATTTAGGAGAATTATGAGAATTCTTGGTGTAGTTCTTGAATGTCTACAGCTCCACATTTCAAGTAGCATTTTTTAAATTACAAGGAAGATGCTTTCCATCTTTAAGGAGGTTTTAGAGGCTAAGAGTTTTGGTGCAGTTCTAAATTACTTCATTATTTTACTGTTGATTCTGACTAATTTGTCTTTACCATTAGGGGCGCCTGGGTGGCTCATTTGGTTAAGCATCCAGCTCTTTATTTCAGCTCAGGTGAGGATCTCAGTGTCCAGAGGCTCCAAACTCAGCACTGGAGTCAGCTTGAGATTCTTTCTGTCATCTCCTTCTGCCCCTCCCCTGCTCAAGTTCTCTGTCTCTAAAATTAAAAAGTTAAAAAAAAAAAACTTAAAATTGAGGTTCAAATTTTAGAAACACACAGGACAAACATACTAACACCCTCTAAATGCATTTGTTTTAGTCTAATCAACCTTTTGTTCTCTTGAAGACAGTGACAATTTCGGGAAATCCTTCAAAATGTATTTGGCTTTAAAAGCTCAGTTTTGTTTAACACATACACTCTCCCCTGTTGGGGAAGTTTTATTTTTGAACATTTGTTTTGGATTCAGAACAGTAAAGGTATTTAGTGGCTACATTATAAAAGATGGGAAAATTCCCATTTTATTCTTACTATCGGTTGCCCTTTTGATAATTTATTTTATAGTTTGAGAGACAAAAATTGTTAACCATATGATAAGTATGACTTTCCTGTCATTTTGTTGTACAGAGTTATGCCTCATTATGTAATTGTGAATCCAAACCTTTAATATTTTAAAAACCTTTTTGGACGGTTTTGTTTTTTTCCACAGAACATTGAATGTACTTCTCTTTCTTTGAATGAATTCTTCTTGGTTTTTTTTGTTTGTTTGTTTGTTTGTTTGTTTTTTTGTTTTCTTTTATATTACTTAAAATAGAGAGGTCTTTTGGGTTTTTTGTTTGTTTGTTCTTTTTTGGGGAAGCATAGAAGTGTTCTTTGGCAAAAGACCACATTATTCTAGATGTTGCCATTTTGTTCATTTTGCTATTTTTGTAAAGGATACTGGTGTCTATTGTTTTTATTTATGCAGTTGTTCAGTGATGAAATTTTGATGAGGCAGTGCATTTCCGAAATGTATACCAGCATGTTACTTAAATAACCAGTTGTAATTATGTGTTGGTTTAAAGTCAATGTTTTGTACAGTAAGCACATTTTTATTATTATTCCTTATTTTAAACCCAACAGATGTTTGTATAATTCGCACAATAGCATTATTACATACTATACTAACCTGAGGAGTAAAAGTAAGAGCCTTTTTATCATAATGGTAGGAACTTATAAAGCAAGTAATGATGATTTTTCTATGAGCCATAGGAATACCACCATGGGGATGAAGAGTTGACCCTCCTTATTCATCATGGGCTTCTCTGTGGTGGCAACCAATATGATTTATAATCAAGGAATAACTTTGTTCTGTGTGCTTTCTACTTGAGTCAAATTGTATATTCTTTTCTTTCTTTCTTCCTTTCTTTTTTTTTTTTTTTTTTTTTTAAGATTTTATTTATTTGACGTAGAGAGATCCACAAGTAGGCAGAGCAGCAGATGGTGGTTGGGGGTGGGGGTGGAGGAGAAGGCTCCCTGCTGAGCAGAGAGTCTCATGCAGGGCTCCATCCCAGGACTCTGAGATCGTGACCTGAGCAGAAGGCAGAGGCTTACCACTGAGCCACTCAGGCGCCCCAGATTGTATATTCTTATGCCTCTCATCAGTCTCTTCTCTTTACTGCTACCATCCTGTCATCATCTTGAAAATGTAGTAACTTGTGTCCCAAACCAAATTACAAATTTTTTTTTTTTACCTTTCCTCTTGTACTTTTTTTAAATTTAGAAACTCAGAAGTTGTAGATTTCGGTTCATTATAAATGTGACCTTTAGCAGTCAGTCCAGCTTTTATTAGAAAAATAATCTTCTTAGATTTGCATTTTAATAATTAGGTTTTTGACTCATTTTAATTTTCGTGAGGGGTTAATTTTAACCCACTGAGCCACCCAGGCGCCCCCGTGAGGGATTAATTTTAGTAAGGGTGTAAAGCCTTTGTCTAAATTCTTTTTCTTTTCTTTCTCTCTCTCCCTCTTTTTTTTGTATGTGGATGTCCATTTGTCCCAGCACCATTTATTGAAAAGTCTGTCTTTGTCTTGTGTTGCTTCTGCTCCTTTGTCAGAGATGTGTAGGTCTCTTTCTGAGCTTTCTATTCTGTTCACTGAAATGTTTGCCAGCACAACGTCTTTTTTATTTTTTTTTTTTTAAGATTTATTTGTTTATTTACTTTTATGAGAGAGAGTGCGCGGGTGGGCGGGCAGGCGGGGCAGGCGATTGAATGCCCATGCAAACCAGGGGAGTGGCAGGCAGAGGGAGAAGCAGGCTACCCGCTGAGCAATCACTCCTGGAATGCTGGGATCATGATCTGAGCGAAGGCAGTCGCTTAACAGTCTGAACCACCCAGGCGTCCCAGAAAAATAATTTTTTTTAAAACAGTGCCTCATCAGGGAAACTTGAAAAACAATAGGTAGCCAGTTGTTAATTTCACCATTAGTCATGAGCTTTTGCTTCCTAACCAGAGGAGCACATACATTGTTTTTTTCTACACTTTGTGCCTCAATTTCAGAGACTAACTGTAGTATAAATAACTTTACACTTTTATTTATTTAAATTAAATTTAAATATTTGTAATTGTACTTCAACATTTTTAGCTTTTATCTCTTTTACTTGACAAGATGTTTTGAATGATCTCTGTTTTTTGGTTTGTATAATGGTTTGTGTTTGGATTTAAATAGAGGTTTATTAAATACTGTCTCTTCTAAATTGGAATACAAAATCTGTTGAAATAAATGCAACCAGAAAATGTTGAGAATAAAGTTAATGTTTTTTTTCTTCTCCCAAATTGTTCTTCAGAAAGAAGTAGATTTTACTATTCCTCAAAATAAATGTTTCCAGGCATAATGTGATACCATGTGGGAGGATAGTTCTTTTGATCTCTGTAAGTTTGAAAATTTAGGAGGAAAAGGGGTTAGTATTATAATGGAATAATAGCTAGGCATTTGATAATGTGAAGTTAATTCAAAAGACCTGTTTCTCCAGAATACTTCATAGTACTAATAATCTTTTCTTGAATGTTATTACTTCAAATTATAGTTTTTTTTGTTTTTAAAGATTTTATTTATTTATTTGTCAGAGAGAGTGAGCACAGGCTGACAGAGTGGCAGGCAGAGTCTGAGGGAAAAGCAGACTCCCTGCTGAGCAAGGAGCCCAATGTGACTCGAACCCAGGATGCTGGGATCATGACCTGAGCCGAAGGCAGCCGTTTAACCAATTGAGCCACCCAGACATCCCAAATTACAGTTTTTTAACATGGGTTTTGATTTGCTCTACAAACCAGTAGTGAATGGCAGGCAGCATTCTTTAATGTAAATGCCCTATAATAGTATGAAAGTATGATTTGTGGGGCTTAATCAAATTAATACTTAAGTTTTAGTAAATATTAGTCATTAAAGGATAGCTGAATAAAAATACTGGGTTTTTAAGTTTTCTCATTTTTTTGTGAAAAAATTGCTAGAAATAGTGATTTTAAAAAATTCTTTGTTTCTGAAATAATTTTAGAAAGGGAATGTCTAATATTCTTGCTTTAAATGTGCTTTTTGGGTAACTGAAGAATTCCTGTCAGTTGAATGCTTTGCCTAATCTTTTCAGTGCATTTTTCTTAAGTGAATAACTATACTTAGATAGTAGGAAGTTATAAATAATTAATTTTTAAATGACTGTAAAATCCTGTTTTATTCATATTCATGGATTCCCCTCCTCACAATTAGGTCTGATTGGTGAAATGGGAGACAAGTAGATGGGCAGGTTAAAGGATATAATATATTTATCAACCAAAAGTGGGAATTTGAAACTGCCAAATAATAAGGAACTACATCACTATAGGCTGAATGACCTATTATAAATTATTGAAGGAGAGATTTCCTATATTAGCTGAGATGCTGCATTAAGATTTTTGAATTAAGAATTTAGTACCTGCATATTATTTAGGGTTTTTGAACTGGTGACTGCTATCTACTCCACCCCACCCCTCCAATAACAGACGGTCCCTGGTTTTTCATAGTGATAAGAAGACCACTAAGTAGGTGATGAAGTGTGTGGTAGCTTTTAAACCAGCAACTTCAGGCATATATCAGTTTTTTTTTTTTTTTTTAAGAAGATTTATTTAGGAGAGTGAGCAAGAGAGTGTGTATTTTCTACTTGGGGTGGTTGGGGTGGTTGGGGTGGGGAGGTAGGAGCAGAGAGGGAGAGAATCTCCAGGAGGCTCTGCCCCAACCAGAGTCCATCTGGGGACTCTGACGCGTGAGATCACCTGAGCCCGAATGCTCATTTGACGGAGCCACCCAGGCACCCTGTGCTTTGGTTGTTATGCTGTAGAAATGTTAAGCTTTTCTAAGAGTTCTCTCCTGTGGTTGGGTGGAAGTGATTTTGGTAAGGAATCATGGTCGTTTTTAATGATGTTTTCCAATTAGCCATTGTATTTTAAGCTCAATTCCAAACACTTTACCCAGAATTTGCATGAGTTGCTATAAAAGAAAAAACCAAATGGGAAAGAGGTTCACAACGTCTAAAACGTTGATTATGGCATTGAACTTGGAGTTAGTATTGAGTACTGTTACAACCTTCCATTTGAAAAAAATATATACATATTTTATTTCCATTTGCTGATTGGTTATTACTTTTGCTCCTTGGGTACAGAGAAATCCTGTATATTTGTTTTGAACCTTCTGTAAGAAAACTTCAAATATTGTTACTACAAAATCCAAATGTCTATAATTATAAAATAATGAAGTGATTTCATTGTTCAGATTCTTTGAGTAGAATGTACTTGGCTTTATGTCTTTAGCCTTCTAAATTACTGTGTAAATGGAAGTATTTTAAGAATTAGAATAGTATATGTAGTGATTTGAATACATTTTATACAAATTGATTTTGGTTTTAGATGTTACATTGAGAACCTTCTTGCAGCATTTTACTTCTACTGGGATTTTTATTCTCTAGTTATTTATATTAACTCATTTGGCTTTCCTTTGTCTTTATAACTTGATAAACTAAATAAAGCCCAGTTTTTTATTTGGATTGTCTCCTTGGAATCCTGTCTCTGCATTTTCAATGTTTGACCTTAGACAAGTCACTTTGTTTCCAGTATTATGGTAGGATTACAGAGAGTAGATATAACATGCTGGGCTTTTATTTTTCAGGTTCTCAATGAATGAGAGGTAACTGGGCTACAACTTCACTTTTACTACATTCTTGCACTGTTTAGACTCAATAATTAGAATGTTAAGCTTCTGATTTCTTCCTTTGTGCTTTGTCTTTGAGTATAGAGTATAAAAAGGGAACCAAACATTGAAACTTTGAATACCTGAAGGTTATTTTAAAGAACACTTTTTGGGTGGTGACCAGAACCTTTTTCATTTTTGAGTAAAATATGACCTAGTTGATAATAAGTGCTAATGTTACTGAAGTTACCACATAATATTACCAGCAGTAGAAAATTTGAGCTCACAGTTTTTGGACAAGAGATGTGATATTGGCATCACTTAATAGTCATAATCTATATTGCAAATCTTCATTCATTTAACATTTATTCAGCAGGAGAAATACCTGACCTGGAGAAAAAAAAGAGCCTGTGTTCTAACCTTGGGGTATGTTTGTTATATAAGACCTGTTTATCAACACAATCATTTGTTAATATTCCTGACTAGGGATTTTGACATAATATTTATTCGTAGAACTCCTATTGAGAAATAAAGTGAGAGAATTCAAAACCCACAGTATAGAACTTTAGATTATTTAGGTAATGAGGAAAGGCTACATGATTATTATGAATTCAATATGTATTGCTTTATCAAAACTTCTAAGTTGTTAAATGAAAGAGTAATTTAAAAAATACAGTAACTTATTTCTTCTCTAACTGGATCAAACACTTAATTATGAAAAGAACTGTATTTGGAATTAATCATTAATATGATTTGGTCCACACATTGATCAAATTGTTAAGAAATAGTGAAAATGGGTAAAATCGAGGGGACATGGGTTCACTAAAAAATGAAAATCTGTCCCTGCATTATTATGAATTCACCATCATAAAGTTTACTGTTTTACGTATGAATTTTACATGTTGGGGCTGCTGGTTGACTTAAAATACAACTTTTTTAATTAATGAAAGACTTGAGTATTTTAAAACATGAACATTAAGTTCTTGTTAATAGTTAAATCTACATATTTAATAAAGCTCTTTAAATTTATTAAACTGTTGAAAATACTTCAGCTTCCATGATTTTCTCGTAAGAGCTTGCTTCAGAAATTTTCTGGTCTTACACAACTACTTCTTTTTTTTTTTCTTTTAAGATTTTATTTATTTATTTGACAGAGATCACAAGTAGGCAGAGAGGCAGGGAGAGAGAGAGAGCAGGGCCGGGGCGGGGGTGAGGCGCTGGGGGAAGCAGACTCCCTGCCGAGCAGAGAGCCCGATGTGGTGCTCGGTCCCAGGGCCCTGGGATCTTGACCTGAGCCGAAGGCAGAGGCTTAACCCACTGAGCCACCCATGCGCCCCTGGTCTTATACAACTTCTTTAAATTGATTTATCTTTAGCTATCAGTGGAACACAGGAAATCTGTTTATTAATTAGAGATTTTCAGTGTAATCTGATTGTAAGAAACTTCTACCAGTATATCAGGGTTCTCAAAATTATTTAAAAATATTAAATTGTATTGTACCAGTTTGGTCTACCAGTGTTCACTTTTTTTGGTTATCCCATCTTTGTAATGCTGGTCTTTAACTGCTGGTAAGTATAGAAAGGGATTTTGACAATTACTAAATTGCTGCATTTTTTTTTTTTTACTTTTATTGTGGATTTTTACTTTATGATTTTATTATTTTTGTCAGAAACTTTTATCACGTTTGGCACAATCACTGATAAACTTTAAGAAATCTTTTAAGGTACATGTTTGACTTTTAAATTTTCTAATTTGAAATGTCTGATGACTTCCTTTTTTTATTAAGGCTGCAAGGTGTGACTGTTGTAAATCTCAAGGAACACTTAAAGAGAGAGTGCAGTGGCGTGGAGAAATGAAACATTTCTGTGATCAACACTGCTTACTCCGTTTCTATTGTCAGCAAAATGAGCCCAACATGACAACTCAGAAAGGACCTGAAAACTTGCATTATGGTATGTAATAATTTAGGTAATAACTTGAAAAACCTGTATAGTAGTGTTTAGTTTCTTAGTTCTGAATTTTATTCATGATAGTGAATAGTTGATTTTGGATATAGTTTAAAGGCAACTTCCATAGTTTGGGTGGAAGTGCCCCAAATATGATGTTTCTGTAGATGGATTGTTTTTTATTCTCTTTTAAAAATTTAGTGCTTGTTGAAAAAAAGGGCAATTTTAATTGAAGAGCATTTTAGGAAATGGTATGTGCTGGGAGTAGTTGGGAGTAACAGTGAAAACCTTTTAGGGGTTGTGACTTAATTAAGAGTTAAGCATAAGAACATAGTATTGACCCCCAAACAATGAGTATTTTCTGAGGACAAAATGGGAAAAGAGTTCCACTTAGCTTTGTATTTTAGCTCTCAAATTTGATAATCTTTACTTAAAAGAGCTTACAATGTTTTCTTCATTAACTGTTTTAAAAAATCAGTACTATTTAATGAGAAATACAGATTTAGAACATTCTGAAGAAAGTGATACTTGTCTTATTTTAAATTTGTTTGTTTTTAGATCAGGGTTGTCAGACGTCCCGAACCAAAATGACAGTAAGTATTGCTTAAGTAAAGTGTTAGCTTGATTTTTGTAATGTGGGTATAAATTAACCATCCAGTTTGAATCATAATAAAAGATTTTTACTTTCCTCCATTGGGACAGTTGAAGTATTTAGGTGAATTATCTAGTATTAAAACAGATACTTTGATATATGCTAAGGAATATAAAGGTGAATAGGAGATAGACATATTTTATTTGAATTGAAGTTCCTATCACCTTATTTTTTTTTTTTTTAAGATTTTTTTATTCATTTGAGAGAGAGATTGAGCATGAGCATGAGTCAGTGGGTGGGGGAGGAGTAGCGATACAAGCCACATGGGGCTCATTGTATCTGTTCCTGGTGACTGTGAAAAAGCTTCAGAACAGTTGAGTAGAAGGTTGGCAGATAGACACTGATGAAAAGTAGAAGGAATGTGCTAACGGCATGCATAACTATTCAGTAGGGCCAAACTTGAGCACCTTTGGTGGAATCATGGAAAATGAGGTAAAAGGATAGGCTGGGCCAGATTATTAATGGCTTTGAGTTTATGTTTCTCAAATAGGTATCTGAAGGTCTGTTGGGGGCCAGGATTTATAAGTTTTTAAATATGAGTAATAATTCTATAACGTGTCCTGTGGGTTTTTTTCTTTAGTCTCTGGTGTAATACATCACATTCCGCTTTCATGTTAGCATTTGAAGAATTTTTATAGGTTGAAAGTGTCCCTTTATCTGTAATGAATAAAGAGAAGCAGCAACGAATGTTTTGGTACATTTTGAGGCACAGTGAGCCTGTCCTCTTGAAGGTCAAGTAACAATAATCAATAGTGTTGGAATACTGGTATTTCTGGCATCCTTACCAAGGGAAGCTTTATAGGAGTCATTTCTTGGCATTATATTAAGTCTTTGAACTAGTTTTTATCCTGGTAAGAAAGAATAAATCAGTGGTTCTTAGGTCTGGCTACACATTTGAATCACCTGGGGAGTTTTCAGAAATTCCAATGCCTAGGCTCCAACTCAGAAATTCTGTGTTTTTGGAAAGTTCTTCAGATGATTTTAATACGTAACCACAATTTAGAATCATTGACATAGATGAACAATTGGTGATCTACATTATTCTGTTCAGTTTTTACTTTTGATGTTAATAGTTAAGAATCCTAGGTAAATAAGAGTGCATTCTCCTTTGCTTTCTCCCCCTATATGTCATACCCCCCTTATACCCCCCTTATGGAAATGTATTTAAAATCGGATAATTCAGAAATACTTGAAAGTATTCAGCTGAATTCATCTCATTTTAATACCAGACACTTATCTGTGACTGAAGAATATAAAGATGGTCACTCCATATTTTGTTAACTTTGTGTAGCTGTAAGGCAACTTACAACCTTGTTTGAAATATGTAAGCTTTTGACCAAGGCTTTAAGGCCTACATTCTGTCAGTATAATATCAAATCTTTTTTCCTCACATAGCACCTTGGAACCACATTGTATGACTAGGGGAGGGGTAAGTCAGTGTGCCACTGCATTTATTGCCTTTTGTCTTTTAAAAGCCCTCTCCCATCTTTTCCTTGTAAGCTTTTGAAATTTTTTAATTCCCAGCCTATAAACTTCAAAGGGTGAAAGCTTAGCTATATAATTTTGGACAAGTCCCTTTACACAAGTTCTTTGTGTGAATATGTTTTTTTTTTTTTTTTTAAAGATTTTATTTATTTATTTGACAGACAGAGATCACAAGTAGGCAGAGAGGCAGGCAGAGAGAGAAGAGGAAGCAGGCTCCCTGCTGAGCAGAGAGCCCGATGTGGGGCTCAATCCCAGGACGCTGGGATCATGACCCGAGCCGAAGGCAGAGGCTTTAACCCACTGAGCCACCAGGTGCCCCTGAATATGTTGTTTTTAAAATGGGATGAAGATAGTGCCTGTTTCAGTGTTATCACATAGTAAGTATTAAATGCGTAGGAACTGCTATGTTCCAGACCTCATAAAGGCAGTATGTATAGTAGTTTAGAATATAGGCCTTGGTGTTAGGTGAATTTACTTGAATCCTGACCTTAGAACTTTTAGCTTTATCATCTTTCCCGGGTTGTGTAACTACTTCTTCTTCTTTTTTTTTTTTTTAAACATTTTATTTATTTGAGAGAGAGCATGAGAGGGGAGAGGTCGGAGGGAGAAGCAGACTCCCCGAGGAGCTGGGATCCCCAAGCGGGACTCCATCCCAGGACTCTGGGATCATGACCTGAGCCGAAGGCAGTTGCCTAACCAACTGAGCCACCCAGGCGCCCCTGGGTTGTATAACTTCTGAGCCTTAGTTTTCTCATCTGTAAAGTAGCAGTGATTTAAAGGCTTACCCTTACCTCTTGCAGTGTTAGGAGAATTAAATAACTCATTTCATGAGTTATGTAAATTTGGTGCTTCATGTAATGTCTTAGTCCATTTGAGCTGCTATAGCAATACCATAGTTGAGGTGGCTTACAAACAAATTATTTCTCACAGTTCTGAGGCTAGGAAGTCTAAAATCAAGTTGCAAGCAGGTAACAGTGTCTGGTGAGGGCCTGCTTCCAGGTTTATAAATAGTCATCTTTTCACTGTCTTCACATGGTGGAAAGGGGTGAGCATCTCTAAGATTTCTTTTTTGAGGGCATTAATCCCATTTATGAGGCCTCTGCTCTTATGATATAGTCTCCATGTATTGGCCACACCTTCAGATACCATCACATTGAGTATTAGATTTCAACATGAATTTTGAGGGGTACACATTGTAGCACATAGTCTCTGGCTTGAAGCAAGTACTGAACAGATGGTAGCTTTTGTCATTATAATTTTATTTTGGGCCCTCCTTCAGTATTCTTTATAAATAGAAGGAGATCTTGCTTGTTGACAAGCAAAAAAGTAAAAAGTATTATCAAGTGTATGTCTTTACCAGGTGGCGTAGTTTAATTGACATGATGTAATGTTTCTAAATGACAGGAGGTAAAACATCAAGTAATCTACGATATATATGATTTTAGACCCCTTGTTCATATGTGGGGATTCTAGGGTATTTTCCATCTTGGACCAAGCTTACCTAGTCTTAGTATATAGTAGATACTCAATACCGATTTGTTAAATTATTCTTCCCATTTTACAGGTGAGGAAATTGAGACAGAAGTGACTGAGTCACTTGCCCAATGTTACACACAGTTTTAGGACTAAGTTCTCTAGCTCCTTGTTCATAGCTCTTTTACTTAGCTGATTAATAATGTAGTTTGAAATCCTGATGAATCTAGAATAGTACGGCCCCTTTGCCATATACATTATACAAATAATATACAAATGAGCTATCTACCTGAAACAGTCTTAAAATATTTGTATCTTTCCACACTTTAAATATGCACAGGTAAATTTATTAAACAGTAAGTGCCTTAAGTACAGTTGGTCATCATTCATATTTGCAAATTTTTACCTATTCTCTAAAATTGTAATCCCTAAATCAATACCCATGGCACTTTCAAAGAAATTTGCAGACATGTACAGGGTGGTGAAAAACCTGAGTCTCCTGAGGCATAGCGCATCTTGTTGAGGTGGAACAAGGCAAGGCTTTCCCTTTTTGTCTCACCTCATCCTATAAGCAGGTGTCCTTTTCGTAGTCAATTAATACCACCTTTTGCATATATATATATATATTTTGGGTGATTTTGCTTTATAAAAATCCACTGTTAATGCATAGTATTAAAAAGCCCTATCTGATGTTCCTAAACACAGGAAGGCTGCTCTGTGTCTTATGGAGGAAATAATGCCTATTAGGTAAGCTTCATTCAGTTGGCAGTGAGTTTAATGTTTGTGAATCAACAATATGGTACACTTAAAAAAGGAATAAGAAATTAACCAGTCTGCAGATGAGGCAACTCCTGAGTACTGAAGTAAATTCTGTAGTACATGGTGAAGCTATGGAAAAGAAGGAAGAGTGATTATATTTATGGATTCATGGACTTAAGACTAAAAAGAAAAAAAAAGCGAAACGCCTCTTTATGAAGTTTTCATCTTATATACAACGTGTATCAGGAAAATGTTAAACTTTTCTTGCCTTCTGCTGGCTAGCTCACACATTTCAAGCAAAACGGTATGAAAAATATTAAACTTGGATAAGAGGTGGGTTCTGCTTATCAGGACCAGGATGCTTTGGAAGAATACCAGCTAAGTGTTAACACAGGTAAAAAAGATACACAGTCAAGAAGGTTTTCAGTGCTGATGGGACTGGCTTGCTTTCACAAGATCAGTGGCAAATGAATGTGTAGAATACAAGTGGTCTCCAAAGCCCCTGACTTTAAATCATTTAGAAACCATGCAACCTTGCTATTGTGTGCCAGTGCCAAGGATAACTTCTATGGACCCTGCCTGGGCATAGAGCCCCAAATCCATGAAAACTCCAGGAAAAAAACTGAAGTGTATGCTAGTCTACTGGAGGTGGAACAAAAAAGCATGAATGGTATCTAAAATATTCTGTGATTGGTTCTCCAATTGCTTTATCCTAGAAGTTGAACATTGTCTCCACCATGAAAACCTTGCATTTGAAGTTTTTATTACTGGGTAATTTCCATTGCCTTGAATAACTCAAAAATGCCTGTCTCAGTGTAGTTCTCTTTATGCCCCCAAAAACTCTCTCTCTCATCCAACCCCTCAATCAGGGCATAATTAAAGCTTTTAAGACCTACTTCACGAGAAAGAGTTTGAGGCTCTCAGCATCAACAACAACAAAAACCCCACCCTGATAGATTATTGGAAGTTAGTCATCATCTGTAACATTATTTAGGACAGCATCAAGCAGGCTTCCCTGAGTAAATTGTTGGGAAAATGTTTGACCAGTCTGTATGAAAAAGTTCAAAGTTTTTTGAAGGTGTCACAGAAAATTAAAAAAAAAAAAAAAAAGTATAAAAAACGTGATGTATATTACACCAAGTAAGTGAAGAAGGCTTTGGGACTGTGTAGGAAGATGTGGAGGAAGTTTGGTAGAGAAGGCAGTAGAGCCCATCGATTTGGCTAGACGGCCAAAGAAGGTATCAGATTCAGTGATGAAAGTCAGTCCAAGACTCCTCTAACAATGGCCAAAATA
Source organism: Neogale vison (assembly GCF_020171115.1). NCBI lineage: Eukaryota > Metazoa > Chordata > Mammalia > Carnivora > Mustelidae > Neogale > Neogale vison. The sequence goes on from NC_058095.1 coordinate 82,797,107, forward strand.
ATTGGAATACTGGAATGGAATATTCCAATATTCAAAATATTGAAATGGAATTCTGCCTTGGGAAGAATTGTCAGTGGCATGGAAGGATATGACCCTATGCTTGAACAAAGCATCCAATTTGAGTACTACTGTGGTTACCTCTTTTATAAAGACGCTTAAAACATTAGAGGTGAAAAACCAAGCAGACAAGGCTGACTTATTTTTTTGAAGCCAGTTTGGGAGGCAAAAGCACTGACATATTCAACAAATCATAAAAGCCAAACTCTTGAGGTAGAAACTGCCAGATGTCACCGTGTCTCCCTCTTCTTCTCTTACTAAGTCACTGACTTCTTCCTATTCTGCAGAATAACTGCCATCAACCTTTCCCTTGGTTTTTATGGGCACGCCAAAGGTTGAGAGGTTTAACCACACAGTGCACTGCCCCATTGTACATCCTGCATGTCCACTAAGAGTAAGATGTTAATATTTTATAAAATGTACAATGTTTACTCTGTTTTGTCCCCAGAACTTTATTTACATTAGTGTACAATATACAGTATGTGTTAACAGGACTGAGTATTTGTACCATACAGTGTGTGTGTACTGTATCTGTATACATCTGAGTGAAAGAGTTAATAATCTAGTACACTGTGGTACACAAAAATGCTGTAATCCTGTGTTACAACCACTGAGCATAATTATTTGTGACAAATATATATGAAATCAAGTGTTGCAACAGAAATACTGTTATATATTGATCTGTTGATGAAAGTGTTGTGACCCAAGGCTTGTAGGAACCTAACCTTTTATTTCCTTTGGGAGTAATGGTTCTGTATTCACTGAAGTGTTCATGGTGACTGTCTGGACATTAAGTACCCCAAATATTCTATATTCTGTACCTTTTTTCCAGTATCAATAGGTGGTGGTACAGAGAAACCCCTATGTTTAGTCCCTTATAGATAGATCTTTAGCTTATTTTAGATTGATTGTGTGTTGCCCTGGAGATGGGGGGGTGGTCGGAGGGGTGGTCGGTGTTCTCAACTGCAAATAATGCTGCAGTGTATGTGGTGAAAACATCTTAGAGACTATGATCTAGGACAGGTTTCTGAAATTGCAGTTGCTGGGATATAAAAAATAGTTTGAAGTTTGATAGTCTTTATGGTAATTCTTTTTATCTTTTTTTTTTTTTAATCTTTTAAAATTTAGTAACATATGTAAGGTGTTTATCCAATAGAGGGAACTGGTGTGTTGGCCATAACTAAGAACTTTGTCTTTCTTAAATAAATTTAAAGAACCTAATTATTTTCAAAAAATAGGCTAATATTGTATTTTTTACCTAAAAGTGAAAATTGTCTTATTTTAAAAAAAATATCTACTGAAGGTCACACAGTTCTATAAAATGAATGATTTCTCCTGCTTTGTCAGTAGTAATCGGACAGATTCACTTTGATCCTTTCAGGTTAAGACTATAGTAAACATAATGATAATAACAATTTGTTTATAGTCTTAAACTTTTGTGTGTTCGCTCCACATGACCAGATAGATATTCATTAACACCTGGAAGTAATAAAAATTAGAGGCAAAAATAAAATGTTTCTTTTTGTTTCCTCTGTAGGGTTCAGCACCACCCCCCTCTCCAACACCTAACAAAGAAATGAAGAACAAAGCCGTTCTTTGCAAACCTTTAACAATGACAAAAGCTACTTACTGTAAACCTCATATGCAGACCAAATCTTGTCAGACAGGTAATTTTAGGAAAAAAATAAGTTATATGCTTCCCTATACTTATACCTCTCTTATTGAAAACGCATGCTTTTCTCAAATAATTGGCTACGGAATGTATCTGTTTAGTCACTTTGTCATTTTCTGTTGATTTTGCTTATCTAAGTTTAGATATTAGCTTGAGAGTACAGCATATTATTTAATATAATTAATGAAAATCAATCTCTGTTAAAGGCTCAGAGTATATATTATGTCATAAATGAGAAATCACTTTATCCAAAATTTCCTTGGGGCTGAGATTCCCTAAAGTTACAGTAATCTCTGAAAAATCGTCTCTGTAAATGTGACCTGTTGTGTTAACAATTCTGTTTCCTTGTCAGAATGAGGTAGTAACATTCAATTATATGTTTTTATGAGATTTAAATGTATTCTAACTGTTTGATTGGATAAATCTTTTTATAGGGAATATGAGTGGAAAATGATAGGCTGTCTGGATCTGCATAATGTTTCTAAGGGACATTTTCTTTGTATTAAGAAAAAGGCCTAAATTCTGTTTTTCTCTCTTCATTTAAACAGTTAACTGTATTTAGTTTTGTTTTTACCTTACCTGATTTTGTGAAAACCAGAAATTTCTCTTAAAAAGGAAACGAGGCACTTAAATTCTTTTGTTACCAAATTGTTTGAACATTGAGTAATTGTGTGGGTTACTTAACATTGCTCCGTAAACACATTTTGTATTTTCAGATGATAATTGGAAGACGGAATATGTTCCAGTGCCTATCCCTGTGCCTGTGTATATCCCAGTACCTATGCACATGTACAGTCAGAATATTCCTGTTCCTACTACAGTTCCTGTTCCTGTAAGTCGGATTTTAACTTTATTTATTTATTTATTTATTTCCCATTTTAGAGTTTATCAGGCAGTAGGTGGGAGAAGAATGTTGTAATTCCTACCTTAGTGAAGTAGTAGAACAGGGTTTGAGTCTTTGCCTTCACCAGTTAACTTAGGGTTTGGTTGAATCTGTCAATGTTTAGTGTATGTTCATCTTTAAAGGTGAAGTTCGGCAAATGTCTGTGTCTGCTTTATGCATATATATAATGTTTTATATTTGAGTTCACTTTAGAGAAAAATATTGGTGAAGTTGTAAGGTTTAAAACTAAAACATGGAATAGAATTTCATATGAATTATTACATTATTTTGTCCTAAATCACTTTCAGTAAAGACACTGTGCCAGGGCTTGACTATCATAGTTCCCTGGGGGACAGAGGTATCTCAAAAATTATTTTTCTTTAATTTTTATTTCAAAAAGTAGTTGCTTATTTTCTGGACTTTCTTTGTTACAGTTGACAACTTAGTTTTGGTATGTGTTTTTTCCAAAGCTTTTATCCATTGTGTTATTATAAAGAAGATCATGTGTCAGAATAATTTTTAATCTGGCAAATTACATATATACATACATACATACATTTATTTATTTTTTTATTTATTTAGTTAGTTATGGGAGAGAGCGCAAGGAAGAGCAGGAGGGAAGGGGAGAAAGGCAGAAGGAGAGGGAGAAGAAGGCTCCTTGCTGAGCAGAGAGCCCGATATGGGGCTGGATTCCAGGACCCTGGGACCATGGCCTGAGCCGAGGCAGATGTTTAACCAACTGAGCCACCCAGGCAGTACCCTCTCTCCTGCCCCCACCTTTTTAAGATTTTATTTTTGAGAGGTCTCCACACCCAACATGATGCTCTAACTTAAAATTCAAAGATCAAGAGTCCCACACTCCACTGACTGTACCAGCCAGACACCCCTGGAAAATTATTTTCTAATGCTGAGTAAACCTAACAGTAAATACTTTGGTTAATAGGTGCCAGTTCCTGTTTTTCTGCCTGCCTCATTGGGTAGCAGTGAGAAGATCCCTGCAGTGGCTGAGGAGCTAAAAAGCAAAGTTTCTTCTGCTCCTCTTGACACAGAGTTGCTTACAATGACAGATATGATGACTGAAGATGAGGGGAAAACAGAAGCTGCCAACATCAACAGTGAGTTGCAGTATATTTCTCTCTGTCATTAAGTGTATCATTGGTTTTCAGTAAGTGTTACAATTATTATAGTATGTTGCCAGGACACATCATTATGTTTCAACTTGATATGGGAGTTGTTGTTAGGGGGGCAAGCATTGCAACAAAAATGTGTTTTTGTATTCAGAGATCAGTACTCTCTCTAGCCACATGCTCTTTTAATGCCATGCTCAGTTTTAAGCAGGAATTTGTATGATTTGTATGTTTCCGATTTTAATTGCGACAGGATTTGACTTAAAAGATCAACTCAGTGATTCCTGTTTTAATGTACTAGCTCAGACACAAAAATAACTTATTATCGTTAATAATGATCCGAACTCTTATTTTGTAATGGTTAGTCCCAGTTTTGTTTTGTTGGTTATACTTAATAATTTGCATTATCTACTGGGATTTATCCTATCTTCTGTTGAGGCATGTTTGCCAAATGGCATAGCGTAGGTAAGTTGAAGATGATTCTCTTAAGAGTATTTATTCCTACCCTCACTCCTCTGGTCACACGTAGGGTCCTTTTTCAACCATGAGCTGCCTAGTTCCCATTACCCTAGAGGATAACAGAGACATAACAAATTTTATGTATTTCATAATGTGACAGTGTTTGTGGAGGCCTTTGTTACAAATTAATGTAGTGGGTTGCAACCAGTGGTTTTATTTGTTGTTTAATGAAGTGAAATGGGAAATGTTAGTGTGAATCTCATCAAAAGGATACTGTTTTGTGAAACTTTTGCTTCCCGTATCTGTGTCTGTTTGTCTTTCTGTAGCCTATCACCATCTTGAAATGGATAAAATGCGTATCTTACTGTGTATTACCATATAAAAATGTTTGAAAACAACTGATCAAAACATTAGAAAGCAGTTGTAATTGAATGATACAGAAAACCTAGGTCACAATTCAAAGAGTATTGAAAATCCACCCTCATTAGTTTATTTTTGACAAGAGATTGCTTTTAGAAATACTCTGCCTTCCAGAGTTGGTTTACTATCAAAGCATGCCTATTAACTTTTTTTAAATTTTTTTTTTTTAAAGATTTTATTTATTTATTTGACAGAGAGAGATCACAGTAGACAGAGAGGCAGGCAGAGAGAGAGGAAGGGAAGCAGGCCCCCCGCTGAGCAGAGAGCCCGATGTGGGACTCGATCCCAGGACCCTGAGATCATGACCCAAGCCGAAGGCAGCGGCTCAACCCACTGAGCCATCCAGGCGCCCCATGCCTATTAGCTTTTGAAAAAGGAGAGTCAGAACCCTAAGGGATTAAGTTTCTTTGTCTTCATGATTATTTAACAATTATAAAATTTACAAGTGTTTACATTTCAAGATGGCTATATACCTTTTCTTTTTGTGACATATTAATATATTCTTGTTTTATGTTTACATAAATGACTTCCTTTGCCAGATTAAATATAGGTACTGTTAAGATTCTTCTATTTTGATTTCTAATGATACTGTGAATTGATTACAGGTGTAATTATTGAAACAGACATAATTGGTTCTGATCTCTTGAAGAACTCTGACCCAGAGACACAGTCTAATATGCCTGATGTACCATATGAACCAGATTTGGATATCGAAATAGATTTCCCCAGAGGTACTCAAAATGCTATTTTATTCTTTAAGTGTGAACTACAGTTATGGAATTTAGTTATGATTATTAATCCTTTAATGTTCATGTTCTTGCCTTTACTGCTTATATTTATCTTTTTTTTTTTTTAACTCAAAACTCAACAGTTAATTTCTGAAATAAGGCATGGGATTGAATTGAAGTGACTTAAAGAGACTTTCTTAGAGCCTAAAAAGATACTTTCTCAAAGAAATTCATTATAGAAAACTTTGTAGATAGAGAAAGGGATAAAGAAGTGGTTGTTTCTTTGTTAAAAAATTAAATAAAATGCTGATAGTATTTTTCATAAGACTTTTTAAAAAATTAAGTTCAGCTTCAAAGGAAAAAATTATTTGCAGGTCTTTTGTTACAAAAGAAACGTTCTAGTTTTCATTATTTTCTTAATATATTGATGGCTAATAAGCACACCCAGTAGAACGTAAAGCATTTTATTTTGAGAAAAGATTTGATATGTTGAAACAGATTTGTACGGAGACCATTTAGATCTTAAAATTGAATTTCAGGTTGCAATAGTTTTTCTGATTTTATTCATTTCCATGAAAATTTCGTGTTATTCATTATACGTATATTTTCTTTAAGGGTCTAAATAGGGTTTATCAGAACTCATAGACCTTTTCTTTTCACCCTCCCTGCAGCATAGGTTATCGCCATATGTAGGTACTTGTTTATATTCTGTGATTAGTTCTTTGTTGGCTGTGTTTATGTATTGTAAACCTGTGCTGTTATATTTGTAAATAAAAATTCTTCTCATTTGATTGCCAGCTGCTGAAGAGCTTGATATGGAAAATGAATTTTTATTACCGCCTGTTTTTGGAGAAGAATATGAGGAACAGCCTAGACCTCGATCTAAAAAAAAGGTATGAATTAATAGTATTTTTGCATTAACTACTGTCTCTGTAGTGTTAGCTCTTTTTTCTTAAATTTTTTAAAGATTTTATTTATTTTTTTGACAGAGAGAGAGAGATCACAAGTAGGCAGAGAGGGGGAAGCAGGCTCCCTCCTGAACAGAGAGCCCGATGCGGGACTTAATCCCCCAGACCCTGGGATCATGACCTGAGCTGAAGGCAGAGGCTTTAACCCACTGAGCCACCCAGGCGCCCCATGTAGTGTTAGCTCTTTAGGGATGGAGCAAGGATATATAGTGATCCACAGTTGTGCCTGAGTCTATGGAAAGACTTTTTCACCCTAGATTTTTAGGCTTTAAGAGTTAGTCTTTATTAGTTCATTTCTAAGTAATAAGTCTCAGATTTACTTGTAACTTTATAGAAGACTGAATGTTTTTGCCATTTAATTTTCCTTTATAATTTTATCCTGACAAAGGTTGACATTGTTGCTGAGAAAGTAAACTCAATTCTTGACAAGAAGTAAGGCTATTTTCTAGTGATCTGTTTTTTTCTGCTATTATTTGCAACCTAAAGCAGGATCAAAAGAAAAAGTATGACTTTCACAAATTTTTCCACAAAGAAAGAAAAAACTGAAAAAGGAGTATTTGCAGTAGGATGAAGTTGGTTTCTTGTTTGACGCCATACAAAAAATTAACTCAAAATGGGTAATAGACCTAAATGTAAGAACTAAAATTACGAAACTCTTAAAACATACGCCCAAATCATTTTACCTTGGGTTAGGCATAGTTCTTTGATATGACACCAAAAGTACAAGAAGTAGCAGGAAAAAATAGGTGAATTAGGTGTACTACATCAAAATTTAAAACTTTTATGCAATAAATAATGCCATCATGACAGCATAAGGAGCTTGAGTGGTCATTCTCCATTATTGGAATTACTGGAAAGTTCAATTTCTCCTTACATTAATATTTAGAATCCTTTTCAGATTATTTACTAATTGTGTCTTAGATTTAATTATTTCCTTATCAGTGACTCTCACAGCAGAAGTTAAAATGGTTTAGTTATACAAGATGGTTTATGTAGACATATGGCATTCCTGGAGGTATAGTTCAAGTAACTATTCTCAGATTCTGGAATACCAATCAGTTCTAAGCATATAAATATATTTCTCTTGATTTGCATTTGTTGAGAGATGGCCTACATAAAGTCATGAAATAATAACAGGTTTTTTTACAAAAAGATTTTACAGTGGTGTTTTACTAATAGGGAGCCAAAAGAAAAGCTGTATCAGGATACCAGTCTCATGATGATAGTTCTGACAATTCAGAATGCACCTTCCCTTTCAAATATACATATGGTGTAAATGCATGGAAACACTGGGTCAAAACTAGGCAACTTGATGAAGATCTTCTGGTATTAGATGAGCTAAAATCTCGTAAGTGTTCTGATTTTGTTTCTTCTACATTGTATTTCAATTCAAGATTTTTGTTATAACTACCTTTACTTTAAAAAAAATGAATGTAGCTTACAATATATTAAGTACATTTAAGTAGCTTTTATTTTACTTTAAAGTATTTATATAGTATATAGTTCTTATATAGTAAAAATTCTTATATTCTTATATAGTTCTTATATAGTATAAATTAATTTCAGAAAGTTTCTTAATCTTAAGAGTAAATAATAATTACTAATTTTTTCCTCTCTTTTTAGCTAAATCAGTAAAGTTAAAAGAGGATTTGCTCTCTCACACCACAGCTGAGCTTAACTATGGGTTAGCCCATTTTGTCAATGAGATCCGACGGCCAAATGGAGAGAGTTACGCACCTGACAGCATCTATTATCTTTGCCTTGGAATACAGGAGGTGTGTAATTTGATGGCTACGTTTGACTATAATTGGTTGTTGTAGTAGTTTTGGAAAAGAAAAATGTTAATGTTTCAAGAATATTAAGGGCAGCTTTATGGAACATAATGATATCTTGACTTGCTAAGGCATGAAAGAATTTACTGTATTTGCAAATACTAGCGTATTATAAAGGATTTTCTTAGCTACTTTGTATATAGGTCTTTCTGTTATAATGATGTATGTTTCTAAAAATCCTCAAGTTCTCCAAAACTATTGTACCATAACCAAAAAGAATTTATATGAGAAATGGAGTTATGGTCAGATGACTTGAAACTCCTACATCTTTTGTAATGGATCTAATGAAGCTGTATATTTGTTACCATATATAGTAATTAGGAGGGCTTCATTTTCTTTTTAAAATTGCAGATAAATGAATTAACATCTTGGGGCATGACCACATATATATATATAGATCCATGCTGATATATGTGTAAACAGAAAACTGGGTTCCTTTGCAAATGGGTTCCTGTTTGAATTTCATACTTCTTACGTTCTTAAATTGTTGAATAGGGTATTTACTCATTCTTCTAAATCATCTTATAAAAGGAGATCATTCTTTTTTGGGTTTTTAGATAAATGTAAACCATATGTCTGTGAATCATGAGTGAGCCTGTTTTCCATAATAAACATAAAGATCAACTTGTAATTCTGAACAAATTGTTTGGGTTTGAGTCCAGGATCTTGCTTGACATCCTGTGTATTTTTTGCTGTGGTAGATGATAGAAGATAGAGGGGTTTTTTTGGTGTGGTGGCCTTTTTTTTTTTTTTTTTTCCTTTTATTGTAGAGTTTTGTTTATAGGCCCAGAATTTAATGATGTACTGCTAACAGTTGGTAGAAAATGAAATAGATTACTCAGAAAATTAGAATTGTCTTAATTGTATTTTACTTACGTTTTCTTTAGGATAGAAATTTGCTCAAGATTATATAAGTGGTAATGGGGAAATAACACACGGCTATAAATTACTATCTGTTCAAAGGCCATCACATATTTTACAGTAAATATATAGTAGATTTTACTTTTTTTATTCTTTGTAGATTTACATGTACTTTGAGCCTCATGTTTATATGGTGATAATAGGTCTACCATTCCAAATCCCCAAACTCCTGAAAACTAAAGATTTTACCCTTTAGCTTTTCACATAAACTAATTTGACAGTAAAACATAACTTGAAGAGTTGTGAAGTTACTACTTTTTATTACACTTTGTTTGATTATCCATAGAATATTAATGGTCTAATTCACTAAAGGATTGCTAATGTTTCTAAACAAATACAGTGTACTTCCTTAGAATACTCTAGGGTTATAATGTAAGCATATACATGCCCTGTATTTCCTCTGTAAAATTCAAAAAATTAAGAATTCTAAAACATTAGGACTCCATGGTTCTAACTCAGCGTTTGTAGACCTATATGTTTCCCCCTTTTTTAAACCTCATAGTAAAAAAGAAGAAAAATAGCAGGTGCTAGGTGTAGGTGAAAACATCTCAGTAAGAATCAGAATAAGTTATTTATTACATATAAATCCTCTTCAGAGAAATAGGATCTGGATCTTACTCTTAGTGTCTTGTACCATGCAGTCCATATGGTAGGCACTCATTGACCTGTATAATTGTCAATGATTAGTACACAGTAGACCTATCTATCTAGTTTTCCATTGCTTTTTACTGTGTGTACTTATTTAAGATGGTGGAACAACCTTCTTTTAAAATAAATGTTTATATCATCATCTTAGAAATATTCTGTTGTTGTGATCAATCATTTATAAAAATGTTGATGAGCACACTAGGGTTCTGCCAGATTAATTCAACAGGAAGGAAAGAGGTTGAGTTCTAGGCTCTCATTAGTGTTTTTTTTTTTCTTAAAACTTTAAAAATACATATTAGTTCACATATAATGTATTATTAGGTTCAGGGAGAGAATTTAGTGATTCATTAGTTGTATATAACATCCACTGCTCATTACATCAAAAAAGACAATCTCCTCCTTAATGCCCATCACCCAATTACCCCATAACCCTATGTACCTCCCCTCCAGCAACTCTCAGTTTGTTGCCTATATTTGAGTCCCTTATGGTTTTCTTCACTCTGTTTTGATCTTATTTTATTTTTCCTTCCCATCCTCTGTGTTCATCTGTTTTGTTTCTTAAATTCCACATATGAGTGAAATCATAACAGTATTTGTCTTTCTCTGACTTATTTCACTTAGCGTAATATACTCTAGGTCCAACCACATTGTTGCGAATGGCAAGATTTCATTCTTTTTTTTTTTTTTTTTTTTTAAGATTTTATTTATTTATTTGATGGACCCAGATCACAAGTGGGCAGAGAGGCAGGGAGAGGGAGAAGAAGCAGGCTCCCCGCCGAGCAGGGAGAGCCTGATGCAGGGCTTGATCCCAGGACCCTGGGATCATGACCTGAGCCAAAAGCAGAGGCTTCAACCCACTGAACCACCCAGGTGCCCCTCATTCTTTTTGATGACTGAGTAATATTCCATTCTCTCTCTCTCTCTCTCTCTCTCTCTCTGTGTGTGTGTGTGTGTGTGTGTGTGTGTGTTTACACCACATCTTCTTTATCCATATTTTGACTATTGTAGATAGTCCTGCTATATGTAATTGGAGTGCATGTGCCCCTTCAAATCACTATTTTTATATCCTTTGGAAAAATACCTAGTAGTGCAATTGCTAGGTTTTAGGGTAGTTCTATTTTTAACTTTTTGAGGATCCTCCATTACTGTTTTCCAGAGTGTCTGCACCAGTTTGCTTTCCCAGACTAAGAGGGTTCCCCTTTCTTCACATCCTTGTCAACGTATGTTGTTTTCTGAGTTGTTCATTTTAGCCATTCTGACAGGTGTGTGGTGGTACCTCATTGTGGTTTTGATTTATGTTTCCCTGATGATGAACGATGTGAATTTTTTCGTGTATCTGTCACCCATTTGTATGTCTTTTTTGGAGAAAAGTCTTTCTTGGCTGGATTAATTGTTCTTTGGTTGTTGAGTTTGACAACTTCTTTATAGATTTTGGATAATACCCTTAATCTGATACGTCATTTGCAAATGCCTACTCCCATTCTGTGGGTTCCCTTTTAGTTTTGTTGATTTTTTTTCTTTTTCTGTGCAGAACGTTTTATCTTGATGAAGTCCCAGTAGTTCATTTTTGCTTTTGTTTCCCTTGCCTCTGAGATACGTGTCTAGTAAGAAGTTCCTACAGCTGATGTCAGAGACATTGCTGCCATGCTGCCTTCTAGGATTTTGTTGGATTCCTGTATCACACTTAGCTTTATTCATCCATTTTGAATTTATTTTTTGTGTGGTGTAAGAAAGTTGTCCAGTTCCCTTCTTCTGCTTGTGGGTGTCCAGTTTTCCCAATACCATTTGTTGAAGAGATTGTCTTTTACAGTTGAGGGTATGTTTCTATTTTGTTCCACTGATCTGTAAGTCAATTTTTGTGCCAGTCTCATACTGTCTTGATGACAGCCTTATTTATTTATTTATTTATTTATTTTTAAAAAGATTTTATTAATTTATTTGACAGACAGAGATCACAAGTAGCTAGAGAGGCAGGCAGAGAGAGAGGAGGAAGCAGGCTTTCTGCGGAGCAGACAGCCCGATGTGGGGCTCAATCCCAGGACACTGGGATCATGACCTGAGCCAAAGGCAGAGGCTTTAACCCACTGAGCCACCCAGGCGCCCCGACAGCTTTATTTTTTTTAAGATTTTATTTATTTGAGAGAGCGAGTGAGCATGACCAGTGGGGAGGGGCAGAGGGAGAAGCAGAATTCCCGCTGAGCAGAGAGCCCAATGCAGAACTTGATCCCAGGACCCTGGGATCATGACCTGAGCTGATGGCAGACACTTAACCAACTGAGTCACCCAGGCTCCCCTGATTACAGCTTTAATGTACAGCTTGAAATCTAGTTGTGATGCTTTTGGTTTTCTTTTTCAAACATTACTTCAGCTATTTGGGGTCTTTTCTGGCTCCATAAGTTTTAGAATTGTTTGTTCCAGCTCTGAGAAAAATTCTGATTTTTGATAGGGATTGTATGAATGTGTGGATTGCTTTGGGTAGTATAGACATTTTAATAATACTTGTTTTTCTGATCCATAAGCATGGAATGTTTTTCCATCTTTTGGTGTCCTCAATTTCTTTCATAAGCGTTCTACAGTTTTCAGGGTATAGACATTTTACCTGTTTGGTTAGGCTTATTCCTAGGTATTTTATGTTTTTTTTGGTGCACTTGTAATGGGGATCAATTCCTTGATTTCTCTTTTTGCTGCTTCATTATTGGTGTAAAGAAATCCTACAGATTTCTGTGCATTGATTTTATATCTTGCCACTTTTCTGAATTCCTATATCAATTCTAGCAATTTTTTGGGTGGAGTCTTTCAGGTTTTCTGCAGAGTATCATGTTGTATGTGAGAACTGAACGTTTGAGTTCTTCCTTGCTGATTAGGTTGCATTTTATTTCTTTTTCTTGTGTGATTGCTGAGGCTAGAACTTCCAGTATTTTGTTGAACAACAGTACTGATAGTGGACACCCCTGCCATGTTCCTGACCTTAGGGGAAAATCTCTCAGTTTTTTTCCCATTGAAAATTTTTCATAGATGGCTTTTGTGATATTGAGGTATGTACCCTCTATCCCTACACTGTGAAGAGTTTTGATCAAGGGTGCTATACTTTGTCAAATGCTTTTTCTGCATCTGTTCAGAGTATCATATGATTCTTGTCCTTTTCTTTGATTAATGTAGTATATGACATTGATTTATTTGTGGATATTGAACCAACCTTGTAGCTCATGAATAAATCCCACTTGGTCATAGTGAATAATCCTTTTAATGTACTGTTGGATCCTATTAGCTAGTATTTTGGTGAGTATTTTTGCATCCATGTTTATCAGGGATATTGGTCTATAATTCTCCTTTTTGGTGGGGTCTTTGTTTTGGGGATCAAGGCAATGCTAGCCTCATAAAAGAGTTTGGAAGTTTTCCTTCCCTTTCTATTTTTTGGAATAGTTTCAGGAGAATAGGTATTAATTCTTCTTTAAATGATAGAATTCCCCTGGGAAGCCATCTAGCCCTGTGATGGCTAGTATCCAGAATCTATAAAGAACTTCCTTGTTGCGTGGGAGATTTTTTGATTACTGATTCTAATTCTTTGCTGGTTGTGGTTCTGTTCTGATTTTCTGTATCTTCCTTTTTCAGTTTTGGTAGTTTATATGTTTTATCCATTTCTTTCAGATTACCTAATTTGTTGGTATGTAATTGCTCATAATATTCCCTTACATATATTTTGTTTGTATTTCTATGGTGTTGGTTGTGAGCTTTTCTCTTTCATTTATGATTTTATTCATTTGGATCCTTTCTTTTCTTTTTGGTAAGTCTGGCAAAGGATTTATCAGTTTTGTTAATTCTTTCAAAGGACAAGTTCTAGTTTCATTCATCAGTTTTTTGTTTTTTTTTTAAAGATTTTATTTATTTGACAGAGATCACAAGTAGGCAGAGGCAGGCAGAGAGAGAGAGATAGACAGAGGGAGGGAGGCAGGCTCCCTGCGGAGCAGAGAGCCCAACGTGGGGCTTGATCCCAAGACCCTGGGATCATGACCCGAGCCGAAGGCAGAGGCTTTAACCCACTGAGCCACCCTGGCGCCCCAATCGTTCATCTGTTCTACTGTTCTTTTGATTACTCTTTCATTTATTTCTGCTCTGATCTCTGTTATTTCCCTTCTGCTGGATTTAGGTTTTATTTGCTGTTCTTTTTCTTGCTCCTTTAGGTATAAGGTTAGGAGGTTGTATATTTGAGACTTTTCTTGCTCCTTGAGAAAGGCCTATATTGCTATATCCTTCCCTCTTAGGACCACCTTTGCTGCATCCCAAAGGTTTTGGACTGTGGTGTTTTCAGTTTCATTTGCTTCCATTTTTTTTTAATTGTTCTTTAATTTCTTGGTGTACCTATTCATTCTTTAATAGGAAGTTCTTTAATTTCCATGTATTTGTGCTCTTTACAAATATTTTCTTGTAATTAACTTCAAGTTTCATAGCATTGTGGTCTGAAAGTATGCATGATGTGATCTCTGTCTTTTTGTACTTGTTGAGACCTGATATGTGACACCCAGTATGTGATCTCTTCTAGAGAATCTGTTACATGTGCACTCAAGAAGAATGTGTATTCTCCTTCTCTAGGATGAAATGTTATGAATATATCTGTAAAGTCCATCTGGTCCATTTAGTCATTTAAAGCCCTTTTTTCCCATTGGTCTGCTTAGGTTATCTGTCCATTGCTGTGAGTAGTGGGGTGTTAAAGTCTCCTACTGTTACTATATTAGTATCGTTGAGTTCTTTATTATTCATTTTTTTAAATAATTTTTTAAAGATTTTATTTATTTAACAGAGAGATCACAAGTAGGCAAGAGGCAGAGAGAGAACGGGGGAAGCAGGCTCCCTGCTGAGCAGAGAGCCTGATGCGGGGCTCGATCCCGGTACCCTGAGACCATGACCTGAGCTGAAGGTGGAGGTTTAACCCACTGAGCCACCCAGGCACCCTGTTATTAATTGTTTCATATATTCAGCTGCTCCCAAGTTGGGGGCATACATATTTGAAGTTGTTAGATCTTCTTGTTGAATGAACCCCTTTATTATGCTATAGTGTCTTTTTTCATCTCTTATGGTTTAAAATCTAGTTTGTCTGATAAATAGGGATATAGGAATGGCTACTCCAGCTTTTTTTTTTTTTTTTTAAGATTTTATTTATTTATTTATTTGACAGACAGAGATCATAAGTAGGCGGAGAGACAGACAGAGAGAGGGAAGCAGGCTCCCTGCCGAGCAAAGAGCCTGATATGGGGCTTGATCCCAGAACTCTGGGATCATGACCTGAGCCACCCAGATGACCCATCCAGCTTTTTTTTTTTTTTTTTTTTTTTTAATGTCCATTAACATGATAAATGGTTCTCTAGCCCCTCACTTTCAGTCTGGAGCTGTCTTTTGGTCTAAAATGACTGACTCTTTTATAATGCTTACGAGAGATGGGTCTTGTTTTTTAATCTGTTCTGATGTCCTATGTCTTTTTATTGGAGCATTTATTTCATTTGCATTCAGAGTAATTATCAAAAGATATGCATGTAGTGCCATTGTATTACATGTAAAGTCCTTGTTCCTTTAGAAGGAATTAACTCTGTTCCTTTCTAGTCTTTGTTACTTTTGGTCTCTCTTTCCCACTCAAAAGGTCCCCTTTAATATTTCTTGCATAGCTGGTTTAGTGGCCACAAACTCCTTTAGTTTTGTTTCCCACTCAAAAGGTCCCCTTTAATATTTCTTGCATAGCTGGTTTAGTGGCCACAAACTCCTTTAGTTTTTGTTTGTCTTGGAAACTCTTTCTCTCTCCTCCTATTTTGAATGTCAGCCTTGCTAGATAAAGTATTCTTGGCTGCATGTTTTCCCCATTTAACAGGTTGACTATGTCTTGCCACTGCTTTCTGGCATGCTAGGTCTCTGTTGACAGGCATGCTTTAGCCTTATGTGTCTACCTTTATAGGTTAAGGATCTTTTTTTCCCTAGCTGCTTTTAGACTTCTATCTTTATCTTTATATTTTGCAAGTTTCACAGTGATATGTCGTGATGTTGATTTTGTTTTTGTTGATTTTGAGGGAAATCTGCTGTGCCTCTTGGACTTGAATGCCTGTTTCCATACCCAGATTGGGGAAGTTCTCAGGTATAATTTGTTCAAATAAACCTTCTACCTCCTTTCCTTGCTTTTCTCTGGGAGTTATGATTTTGCTTATTGGAGTCCCCAGGTCTACCTTCATGATCTAATAGTTTTCTTTCCCTCTATTTTTTCAGGTTCATTGTTTTCCATAATTTTATCTTCTGTATCACCTCTTCTGACCTATACTCTTCTCTGCTCCTTCAGTTCCTCATTGTGATTATTTCTAGTCTATTTGTGTCTTAGTTAAAGCATGCATGCATACACACACACATTTATTTGTTTGTTTGTTTAGGTCTGACTAGTTTTTAGGTCCTTTATCTCTGGAGCGATGGTTTCTCTGGTGTCTTCTATGCTTTTCTCAAGTCCAGCTAGTAGTCTTATGACTGTAGATCTAAATTCTTGTTTAGATACCTTGCTTGTATCTGTTTTGAGGTCCCTGGCTGTGACATCTTCATGATCTTTCTTTTGTGAAGAATTGCTTCATCTTATTTTGGCTAAGTTTCTATCTTTTGTGTGTTACGAAAGCTCGTTATATCTCTCTCCTGCACCTGAGAGTAATGCTGTATTAAAAAAAAAAAGAGGTAATACACTGTCCAGGGCCTGATACTTTAGGAAGTGTTTCTGGTGTATGGTGTTTGCACTTTGCTGTTGGATTTTGGCTACTCTTTTGCACTGGTCAGTCCTCTGCAGAGTTTCTCCTTTCTTGCAGTAGGGAGTATTTGGACCTTTATCTAGGTGTGCTTTGATTTCTTTGTTGAAAAAAGCATGGAGGGGTGCCTGGGTGGCTCAGTGTTGGTTAAGCCGCTGCCTTCTGCTCAGGTCATGATCTCAGGGTCCTGGGATCGAGCTCAGCGGGGAGCCTGCTTCCTCCCTTCTCTCTGCCTGCCTCTCTGCCTGCTTGTGATCTCTGTGTCAAATTAGTGAATAAAATCTTTAAAAAAAAAAAAAAAGCATGGAAAAAAGGAAAGAAAGAGAAAGGAAAATAACAGAAAAGCCTGCTTCACAAAAAAGAGAAAAAGAAAAGGAATGAAAAAACCCAAATAATCAAAAAAATTACTATAAGCCTGATTTCAAAGAAAAAGAACAGGGGGAAAAAAAAAAAAAGAATAAGAAAGGAAAAAAAGATGCCTGATCCAAAGAGAGAGAGAGAGAAGGGAATGAAAAAACAGAGTAATAAGCAAAAATCTATAAGCCTGATTCTGGTGGCAGAAAAAATACAGCCTGGTCCTATTTCCACCACAGATGAAGGGAATGCTTTGAAGCACTAGACTTGGTGCATGTTATATGCTGCCTGTGTTGCTCTTTTGGGGGAGATCCCCCTGTGCTGGTTTGGAGTCAGTCTTGCTCCATTAATAAAAATGTGTGCCAGGCACATGGGGGCAGGATTGGATGTCATTGGCTCCGACTTCCACTGGGGGCCACTTTGTTGCTCTCTCAGTCTGAACATGTTGGTAGGAAGGCTAAAATGCCACCCCACTCTCTTGTCCCCAGACAAAGAATCTCATACCCCCTGCTGTTCTGAAAACTCTCAGAGAAAAGTGAGGACCCTCAGTGAATTTGGCGCCCAGCTCTCCTGCTTTTTATCTTTGGTGCAGCTGGGATTCAAAACTCCAAATCTCCTGCATTTTATTTTATTTATTTTTTTTTTTAAAAGATTTTATTTATTTATTTGACAGAGAGAGATCACAAGTAGGTAGAGAGGCAGGCAGAGAGAGAGTGGGAAGCAGGCTCCTTGCTGAGCAGAGAGCCTGATGTGGGACTCGATCCCAGGACCCTGAGATCATGACCTCAGCTGAAGACAGCGGCTTAACCCACTGAGCCACCCAGGCTCCCCTCTCCTGCATTTTATATATGGCATGTGGCTGGGGTTTAAAACTCCAAATATATATTTTTTTTAATTAAGATTTTTTATTTATTTGTCAGAGAGAGAGAGAGAGAGAGAGAGAGGGACAGAAACACACAGGGGGAGCAGCAGGCAGAGGGAGAAGCAGGCTTACTGCTGAGCAAGCCCATGTAGTCAGTACTCAATCCCGGGACCCTGGGATCATGAGCTGAAGGCAGATGCTTAACTCCACATCTTAAAGGAGCTGATACCACTCAGATCTGCTCCCTCCTCCTGATTAAAGCCTCGCTGTGCTCTGACTAATGCCCTTTGTCTCAGAAAAACAGTCCCCGGACCTGCACAGTGTCCGGAATCTGTGGTATGTCACTGTGAAAAGCAGCAACTAGGTTACCCATCCTTTGTGCCCACCCTTGTTCCCTGCCAGTGGAAAGCCGTTTGCTGGTGCCTATGGGGTCTTTTGTCCTTGGAGAGGCAGTAATTCCTCTTCCAGATACACTTCATGAAGGGGAATGATCTCTCCTAATGCAGCAGGAGATCCCTACACAACTTTTGTGCTCTCCCAGGCCAGAACCTTCCTTTTCTCCAGGAGTGGAGAAACCTCAGAGCTTGAGGTCCTTTCACTATTTGCAAAAAACCTGCTTCACTCAGTTTCCCTGGTTCCCCAGTCTGTGGTCTGAAAGGTTTTCTTGTGTGAACCTGTGTCACACTCTCTCAACCACTCTATTCCTCTCTCCCTTTTCTATCCCTGAGGAAAGTGTTACCTTCCCTCCGGGATGTGGCAACTTCTCTCTCCCCAGTTTACTTCCACGTACCTTGCACTTGTTATGCTATCTCACTCCAACCATGGAGGTCCTTCTTCCAATCTTCTGATTGATTTCCTGGATGTTCCAGTGATCTGACCTCAATATAGCTATGTTCGAGGGACAAGGAAAGCCTAGGGCCCCCCTGTTTCTCTGCCATCTGAACTCCTTTTTATTTGTGTTTTAATTCAGCTGTACTTTTTGGTGTGTTTTAGGGTTCTCTTTACAGTTTCATTTAAAAATGGCTTCGGCTAGAAATTCAGCTTAAAAACCAGTATCAGATAATATAACTTTAAATTTTAGTGTAATAAAAGATAACAAAATGGGGGGGTCGTCTGTCCTACCTTTCTCTGTTCCACCCTAGTTCACCTCCCTAAAGTCAGATAGTCTTTCCTCTCTTAGTTGTTTCCTCTGACATAACTTGCATGTAGAAATACGATTGATTTTTATATGTTCATCTAATATTCTTTATATACCAATTCACTATTAGTTCTAGTACATGCTTTTTTTTTCTTAGAAATTTCTACATATATAATCATGTTGTCTGTGAATAGAGACAGTTTTACCTCTTTCTTTCTTATCTGCATGTTTTCTTTTTCTTGTCTTATTACATCGATGAGGGATCTCAGGCCTCCTCCCAACACTTAAATGCTAGTGGTGAGAGTAGAAACCTTTACCTTGTTTCTAATTCTTGGGTGAAGTTCCTCCACTATTAAGTATGATGTTTTCTGTCAAGGAAGTTCTCTACTGTTCCTAGCTGGCTGAAAATTCTTCTTAGGTTTTTATTTTGTTGCTTAGGTTTTTTTTTTTTTTTTCTGAATTTTTATTTAAGTTCTAGTTAGTTGATCTTGCTGAGAGTTTTTATCATAAATCGCTGTTGAATTTTGTCAAGCTGCTTTTTCTGCATCTGCTGAAACAATAATATGGTTTTTCTCCCTTATTCTATTAAAGATGGCGTATCAATTAGTTTTCAGATATTAAATCAACCTTGAATTTCTGAGAGAGCTTTCATTTGATAATGATATATCATCCTTTTTATATTGGCTGATTAGACTTGCTTTTTATTGTTTAATGACATTGCAGAAGTTCATGAGGGTACTAGTCCATGTTTTCCCTGGCTTTGGTATTGGGATAATACCAGTGGCCTCATTAAATGAATGGGGAAGTGTTCCTTCCTCCTATTTTCTGAAAGAATTTGTGGTAATTGGTATTATTCCTTCCTTAAAGTAAAGAGAATTGGCTGGCTTCCTAATAACCCTGTCAGGAAGTTGAATCTCTAGATTGCTTCTTATTGACTGAATTATGTAAATATTAGAACTCCAATTACTATTAGAGGTTTTGGAGCTAAATGGATTGTTAATGAATGATTATAAATTAGTTGTTTTTTTTTCCAAAATTTTTTTATTGTGGTAAAAAAATGTAGCATAAAACTTAACTGTCTTGTTTCTAAGTGTACGGGTCAGTGGTATTGAGTGCATTTGTAATTCTGTGTGAACATTACCACCATTCATCCTGATAACTCTTCATCTTGCAAAACTGAAACTTTTTACCCATTAGACAATAACTCCTCATTTCTCCCCTCTCTCAGCCCCTGGCTACCACCATTCCTTTTTCTGTCTCTGTAACATTGAGTACTCTAGGTATCTCATATAAGTGACACCATACAGTATTACTCTTTTTGTGACTGGTTTATTGCACATAGCATAATACCCTCAAAGTTTATCCATTTTGTAGCATATTTCAGAATTAAAACAGGTTCTGTGTATGAACTAAAAATGTTAACTCAAAAAATGTTTTTTAACTGGTGAACTCTTCACTTTAAAAATGGTTAATGATATATTTTTGTGTGTGTGTGTTTTTTTAGTATAATTGAAAAAAATTTTTTTAATATTCTCATCATTAGACATATTTTCACAGATGTGATTTAATTTTATGAAAAACTACATGGTATTTATAAGCAGCTTTAAAAATAATCCTAAAACTCAGTGTAAAGGTAAAATATACTTTCTGGAAATCATTGCTGTTTAATGTTACTTCAAGGATGTGTACAGAAATAGAAGCTATTTTTGGAAGGGTTTTCATATTTAACTGTTGCATTTATTAATTTTGTTCACATCTGACAAAAAATAATGTTGAAGATGTATGATTTTTTGTTTTTTTAGATTATGTTTATAGAAGGAATAGCATCTTTATTTGTGAGGATTAAGGCTTATGAATATACATTGGTAAATGTGTAGCCACTTCTGCATTGTATACTGAGGAGTTAAATGTAATTACAGGTGTTTAACTGGGTACTGTATAAAAGGGGACCATAGCATTTTTTTTCCCCTCCCTCACAAAATAGCCGATTTTCCCATAGACTGTCTAAGAAATAATGATTATTTTTAAAAACAAAAAGTGTATGAAATCCCACAGTCATGATTATTCTTTTATCTACTACCTTACACAAGTAAACTCATGCCCCTCACTCCAAATGTATTGTCAGTGGAATTGTTGAATAACCTTTTCCTGAATCCTCCTCACCTCATCACAGTTAGCTAGATGTGTATGCTGCTTTGTGTGTGTTTTTTTAAATGAAGATGGCAAAAGATATACTAGTTTGGCAACTAAGAACATGGAACCATATTAATCACTTTGTACTGTAGTTTCCTAGTACATTGTAGCAGTCCCTCTAAAACAGCTGAACAGGCTTAACTATATTATATTTCATGCCTCATTTAATTTAAACATTTCAGCAATGACGCGTATTCCCTTTGTTTCCTAAAATTTTGCTATTATAAACAATGTATATCTTTCTTCCCCAAAACATAATTATCTTAAAGAACCGGTGCTTGTATTTCTATGAGATAAGATTTCTGAAAGGGTATTATTATTGGATCATAAAAGTGTATTTTTATTTTTAAAAGCTATAACTAGATTGCTTTCTAAAAGGATGAGGATCTTTTCTTATTTTGGCCATTTAAATTTGCTTTTATGTGAATCTCCCCTTCATTGTTTGGTTGTTTAACTCCATTTGTGAGAATTCCTTGTTGATTCTAGATATTCTCATTTTCTAAAAATTTTTCCAAGATTTCTTATTTGGAGGGATTATCATTTTTTTCTTTTTTAAGTAACACTGACACAAATATTCTTGAAAAGATTTACTTTGATTGATGCAGTAATACTTTTCCAAAATTCATATTTGTTTGCTTTTGGTATTTGATGTTCATTTTTTTTAAAGATTTTATTTATTTATTTGACAGACAGAGATCACAAGTAGGCAGAGAGGCAGGCAGAGAGAAAGGGGAAGCAAGTTTCCTGTTGAGCAGAGAGCCTGTGGGGCTCGATCCGAGGACCCTGGGATCATGACCTGAGCCGAAGGCCAAGGCTTTAACCCACTAAGCCACCCAGTTGCCCCTATTTTTTTTTCTTTTCTTTTCTTTTTTTTTTTTTTTAAGATTTTATTTGTTTATTTGACAGACAGATCACAGGTAGACAGAGAGGCAGGCAGAGAGAGAGAGAGAGGGAAGCAGGCTCCCCGCTCAGCAGAGAGCCCGATGTGGGACTCAATCCCAGGACCCTAGGATCATGACCTGAGCCAAAGGCAGCAGCTTAACCCACTGAGCCACCCAGGCGCCTTTCTTTCTTTCTTTTTTTTTTTTTTTTATTAAAGATTTTTATATATTTATTTGACAGACAGAGATCACAAGTAGTCAGAGAGGCAGGCAGAAAGAAAGGGGGAGGCAAGCTTCCTGTTGAGCAGAGAGCCTGTGGGGCTCCATCCGAGGACCCTGGGATCGTGACCTGAGCCGAGGCAAGGGCTTAACCCACTGAGCCACCCAGTTGCCCCTATTTTTTTCTTTTTAAAAGAAGTGTTAGAACTCTATTTACTCAATTAAAAAACAGTGAACTCACTTAGGTCTTGTTAATTTGAGTTCAATATAAATGCTTTTATTGATAGTTAAATTGTATTAAAATACGTACAACATTTTAAAACATATTTAATCTTTCTTTGATTCAGAAGGGCCTTAAGAATTTGCCTTATATTTCATTGCAGTGGTGTAATACATTCAGAGTTTTGGTAATCCTTATTTCATTGGTTTCTTCCAGGAACTATTAAGTGCTTATTTTATGCTGACTTCTGAACATTGGAGTAGATATTGGAGATGACTTCTTTTGCCTATTGACTGCTTTCTATGCATAGTGCTCACAGCTTAACATGTCATTTAATCCTCTGAACAACCTTACTATTATTCTTACCAGTTTTTGGTGAATGTAGGGAAGTTAAGTAGCTTACCCAAGGTTATATAGCTTACATGTTTTGAATTTGATAAGCAGTTTGACTCGAAAGCCATAATCTGCTCGGCTCAAGGATTTGAAATACATAAACAATGGTCTTTAAACAGCGTCCTCATGGTATGGTATGTTGGTGGCACAGAAGTGGGACTAATTTATTCTAAGGATGTAATCTGAGAAAATAGAGCAGTGTTGATGACGTTTAAACTGAGCTTTGAAATAGATTTAGAAATTCTAGGCAGGAAGGATGAAGGAAGAACAATGGCATTCCAAGAAGACAGAAAAATATATACCAGGGTACAGTTTTCCAGAACTACTTGGCATGCCTAGAATGTAGAATGTGACGTGTAAAGAGGTTTGGGGCTGGGGTGGAGTATGAAGTAGGTAAGAGTCATATAGCAAAGGGCCCATATTCATTGATAAAATGTTTAGTCTTTGTATTTTATCCAGGGTGTGAAACATGAAATGATTTTAAGCATTTTTAAAGATTGTACTCAATATTTTTTTCTTGGAAGTATTTTTTCTTGCAGCTGAGGGTTGGAATAATATTGAAACACTAGGGCTGCTGATTTATAGCTAAATTAATTATGGGTCATATTTACATTTCTTTTTTTGTTTGTTTTTCAAGATTTATTTTGGAGTGCGCACGTGTGTGAGTGTAGGGGGAGGGGCAGAGGAGAGGTAGAGAGAATCTCAAGCAGACTTGACACTGAGGGCAGGTCCCAGGGTAGCATTCTGTCTCAGGACCCTGAGATCATGACCTGAACCAAAACCAAGAGTCAGACACTTAATTGACAGCCACCTAGGTGCACTCCCTGTGAGGATAATTTTTGATTAAGATTGCTACTCTTCAGACAGCCCTGGCCCATCAGGACATTTTCTTCAGGGTTACTTTTTAGAAGATGCTGCTGTCTTTGATGGCTTCTCCTTCGTTTCTGAAAAGCAGAAGTTACTGGCCTTTGGTGTTGGGGTAGATTAGGTGTTCATAAATTGCATGCAGTTAGGTATTTGTAAATTGGGACTGCCTTTAAAGGAAAAAACAACCATAATGTAGTTAGTATCCCTTCCCATACTACAGCAGTGACTCATAAAGATTATTGTCATTCCTTCTGTACCAGTAAGAGGACCAAATCTTTTTAATTCATCAGGGATTGACAGAGAAGCCTCTTGAGAAGGACTGAGTGTTGGCACATCATTTAGGAGCTACTTGTAGTAGAGCTGAGCTGAGAGCCTAATTTTTGGCTTGTTATTTTTAAGGTTCTGAATGTACATAGAAAGTGCTTTCCCCTTGTTGCTTGACTTATAGCTGAAAATTATTTCAGGATCACTTCCCTCTTTTTTTTTTTTTATTATGTATGCTGCTTTATGTTAAGAACAAAATATACAAATTGCTGTTTCAAACATGGGGATTTCATTTTTGTGATTGTTTTATATAATGTGTACTAAGTTTACATTTTAAAAATGTCTGGGAACCACACTTAAAAAAAACTATTTGTAGGTGTGCCTGAGTGGCTCAGTTGGTGAGTAAGTGTACAGAGTTTACAGTAAGTGTAAAACTCCTGATCTCAGCTCAGGTCTCGATCTCAGGCTGGTGAATTCAAGCCACAAATTGAGCTCCCGGCTAGGTTTGGAGTCTACTTAAAAAACAACAGTAAAATTTAAAAAAAAAACAACAAAAAAACAACACCCAACAACTATTTATAATCCCATTAAATAGGTTTAATTGTGATATTATATTTGAAATTAATGCTACAATCATAACATTGAGAATTTCCAGATTAGGAAATGATAGAAATCCTGTTCTCTGACTAACCCAAAAGCAGGGGAGGGAATCTGACATTGTTACTTCATCGCTTGCCAGGTGTTTGGTTTGCGTCCTAACTGAAAGGCATTAGTTAGGAATTTTTGCATCCTATAATTGAAAGGCATTAGTTAGGAATTTTTGTTCTGCCATTTTGAAATTATGCTGGTTAATCTTCCTTCTGATTAGGAGGAGTAATGTTAGATCAGTTCAGATGAATGATATGCTAGTCTGATTTTTGATTAGTACATGGTATGTGTATGTGTGTATGTGTATATATATATATTTATGTATACATATGTGTGTGTGTATATATATTTTAAGAGACTTCAAAAAAATTTTATTTTTTTAAATAAATTCTTTTATTTTTTAATAAATATATAATGTATTTTTAGCCCCAGGGGTACAGGTCTGTGAATCGCCGGTTTACACACTTCACAGCACTCATCATAACACATACCCTCCCCAGTGTCCATCCACCATCCTCTTCCGATCTCCCTCCCCCCAACAACCCTCAGTTTGTTTTGTGAGGTTAAGAATTTCTCACAGTTTGTCTCCCGATCCCATCTCTTTCAGTTATTCTTTTCCTAGCCCCCCAAACTCCACACGTTGCATCTCCACTTCCTCATATCAGGGAGATCATATGATAGTTGTCTTTCTCCAATTGACTTATTTCGCTAAGCATAATACCCTTTAGTTCCATCCACATCATCGCAAATGGCAAGATTTGATTTCTTTTGATGGCTGCATAGTATTCCATTTTATATATACACCACATCTTCTTTATCTATTCATCTGTTGATGGACATCTAGGTTCTTTCCATAGTTCGGCTATTGTGGACATTGTTGCTATAAACATTCGGGGGCACGTGCCCCTTTGGATCACTACGTTTGTATCTTTAGGGTAAATACTCAGTAGTGCAGTTGCTGGGTCATAGGGTAGCTCTATTGTCATATTTTTGAGGAACCTCCATGCTGTTTTACAGAATGGTGGTACCAGCTTGCATTCCCACCAACAGTGTAGGAGGGTTCACCTTTCTCTGCATCCTCGCCAGCATCTGTCATTTCCTGACTTGTTAATTTTAGTCATTTTGACTGGTGTGAGGTGGTATCTCATTGTGGTTTTGATTTGTATTTCCCTGATGCCGGGTGATGTGGAGCATTTTTTCATGTGTCTGTTGGCCTATTTAAAGATTTTATTTATTGGAAAGAGAAAGCGTAAGAGGGGGCAGGGACCAAGGGAGAGGGAGAAGCAGACTCCCCACTGAGCAGGGAGTCCCTACATGGGCCCTGATCTCAGGACCCTGAGATCTTGACCCTAGTTGAAGGCAGATGCTTAACTGACTGAGCCACCCAAGCCCCTAAGTACATTGTATATATTTTTTCATCCTTTTACTTTTCATTTACCTGTGTTTACATATTTAAAGTTGGTGTCTTGGGGCTCCTTACTGGCTTAGTTGGAAGAGTACGCAGCTCTTCATCTTGGGCTTGTGAGTTCAAGTCCCATGTTGGGTGTAGCGATTACTTTAAAAAAAAAAATTAAGTAGGTGACTTGAAGGCAGCGTATTATTGGGCCTGGCTCCCCCCCCCTTTAAATTTTATTTCAATTGACCAATCTTGTCTTGGTTTGTTTAGACCAACAAACTTTTTTTTCCTTTTTTTAAAGATTTTATTTATTTATTTGAAAGAGCTCAGGAGTAGGCAGAGAGGCAGGCAGAGAGAGAGAGGAGGAAGCAGGCTCCCTGCTGAGCAGAGAGCCGGATGCTGGACTCAATCCCAGGACCCTGAGATCATGACCTGAGCCAAAGGCAGAGGCCCAACCCACTGAGCCTCCCAGGCGCCCTTTTTTTCCTTTTAATAAAAGACAGTAAATGTTTTATTTGGTCGGTCTTTGTGGGCCACACTGGTCTGTGTCATATACCCTTTCAACTCTGCCACTGTAGTATGAAAATAGACTGGGGCAGTATGCAAACATCAGTTGTGTCCATGTTTCAAGGAAACTTTATTGACAAAAATAGGCAGATGACCAATTTGGCTCAAAGACTCTAGTTTGCCACATGGTTTAGACCTTTTATACTCACTGTAGTCACAGCTAACATTGGATGCAAATCCGTCCTCCCGGTTGTTTTATATTTGTTATATCTGTTCTTTGTGGGGTTTTTGTTTTGTTTCTTTTTTCTTTCTCTGCTTTTTTTTTTTGAATTAGTTATTTTTATGATTCTGTTTTATTTCCACTATTGGTTTATTTATGCCTTTTAAGTTTTTTGTAGTGGTTGCCTTAGGATTTATAATAGGCATTTCAGTTCATTATATACCTCAAAAATGACTGCACCTCTTTATGTATAATGTATGAGCCTTACAATAGTGTAAGTTTCCCAACTCCTGCCTCCCATTCTTTGTGCTAGTATTGTCATACATTTTACTTTTGCCTTATTTTTAGATTACATTGTAGATGGACTTTGCAAACTTTAGTGTTTAATAACCCTCACTGGTAAGATTTATCATAGTAACTTACCAGTCATAAATTTGTATGGCTCACAGGAGTTAAAGAGAGGCA
The DNA here is from genome assembly GCF_020171115.1 of Neogale vison. Classification (NCBI taxonomy): domain Eukaryota; kingdom Metazoa; phylum Chordata; class Mammalia; order Carnivora; family Mustelidae; genus Neogale; species Neogale vison. The sequence continues at coordinate 82,824,210 of NC_058095.1, forward strand.
ATAAGTAAACAAGTATTCACTTACCAAAGAGTGCTAGAAGAGATCCTCAGGCAGCTACAGAATATTTCATCCCATCTGTACCATTCAGAATTTTTCTTTAATCAATAATTTAATTACTCTTACTGGAAAGTCTAATTTTGTTTTCTCCATGTGCTGTATAATAAAAATTGGAGCCAGATACTCTGTTTTTATCTGACATACTGAAGATTTCTCCCAGTTCTTATGTTCTGGATTCTTGGGTGTGTATTTCGGCTTTGGGTTTTTTAGGCAACAGAGTAATTGGTAATTTTGATTGCTTATGATTTCTAGATATATAGATAAAGCCAGTAATCACCCTTGTTGTGTTAGTGTGCCTGTTTTATTTATCCTAAACATAAGATTTCTTTCTTTCTTAAGACATACAAAATATAAGTAATATGTTCACTATTTATAATTAGCTGGTTTTCCTTCAAGAAACTTTTTTTTTTTTTTTTTGTAGTACTTGTGCGGTAGTAATCGAAAAGACAACATATTTATTGATCCAGGATACCAAACATTTGAGCAAGAATTGAATAAAATACTCCGAAGTTGGCAACCCAGCATACTTCCAGATGGTAATGCTCTTTTATTTTTTATGTTTTTAGAAGATTTATCATATTTTAGAGAGAGTGCATGTGCATGCGTGCACGTGAGCAGGGGCTGGGCCGGGGGGAGAAGGGTAGAGAGAGAGGGAAAGAGAATCTGAAGCAGGCTATCCACTAAGTGTGGAGCCTGATGCAGGACTCCATCTCATGAACCCTTATGCGATCATGACCTAAGCTGAAATCAAGAGTTGGATGCTTAACTAACTGAGCCACTCAGGTACCCGGGTAATGCCTTGTAAATAAAAGTGTTGCTTTGCTACTGGTATTTTTATTTTTACAGATAGTATATTAAAAATAATTAAGAAATAATTTAAATTAGATAGCATATTTTTCATTGTAGTTATTCATGAACTCATCTGTTCATCTTTTGTTGAATTAGAAATGAAGTAGTTGATATCTACTGTTTATGAAGAAATTTGTAATGAATATGACCCAACTTTCTCTGGAGTAAGACACTGGATGTTTACTTCTTAAGCCCTCCAGGGGATATTGTGATACAAATTTCTCTAAGAAATCTGTTTTAGATGTGTGGAGAAAATGTGTTTGTGAATAGAAATCACCTATTTTTTTCAGGAATTCTGCAGATTTAAATTCCTTTCTGACCATTGTGTGCTTGTCCTACAGAAGAACAGAAGCAATCATCTAGTCCCCTTACTCCAGAGATGCTAGTTCCATAGTCTGGTTTGCTCCCTAGCCTCTTTTGTTAAAGTGCTGCATAGGTAATTCTGAAATTCATTCCAGTTTTAACCTGGTATGAATGGAGGATTGAAATAGGTTTGTTCTTGAATTAACTTCATTTTTGCTAGATGGTTAAATGAAAATTGTTTTATTTATTGTAATTCTTTAAAAATACTTCTATTTAAGGGTCAATATTTTCTCGAGTTGAAGAAGATTATCTCTGGAGGATAAAACAACTAGGATCACACTCTCCAGTAGCTCTTCTGAATACCCTGTTCTACTTTAATACTAAGTATTTTGGCCTGAAAACAGTGGAACAACACTTAAGACTTTCCTTTGGCACTGTATTTAGGCACTGGAAAAAAAATCCTCTAACAATGGAAAACAAAGCATGTCTTCGATACCAAGTGTCTTCCTTATGTGGAACAGATAATGAAGGTAGTGTGACATTTTTGTTTTTGGATTGTCTGTGGGAGGGATAGCCAAACTTTGCCTTAATAAAGACTGTATTGGGTCACTTGTTAAGAATCTAAGGACTGCCATTTTCATAAAGTAAGACAACTTATATATTCTTAAAATGTCTTAGTTCATTTTGTTTGAAAAATTGTGAACTACTGGAAGCCACGTTTGGTACAATAGATACTAGGAATGAATAGTACTATCTTTCTTCAAGATTGGTCTTAAGAATTTTATATAACTTTTATTTTTTTAGATAAAATTACTACTGGAAAAAGAAAACATGAAGATGATGAGCCAGTATTTGAACAAATTGAAAATACAGCCAATCCTTCTAGATGTCCTGTGAAAATGTTTGAATGCTATTTGTCTAAAAGGTAAGTGTTAATGATATTTAATTTTTTAAATGGTAGTATAGGTTAGTTGCCTTGAGTTTAACTTACCAAGAGGTTACTATTTTTCACTGATCTTTTTTAGATTTTTCTCTCTCTTCTCACAGCTAATTTTTGTAGTCTTATTATTATAAAATACCCAGCTTATACTTCATACTTTAGGATTCAAGCATATGTTAAGAAATTGTTGTCTACCAAAATTCTAATAGACAAAAAAAAAAAAAAAAAAAAAAGAAATTGTTGTCTACCAATGAGATTACTACTATTATTGTCATCTTTAAATCAGCAATCCCAGTGATTATATAAAGCATACATAGAGCACAAACTTTTTTTGTGAAGGATCAGATGGTAAATATTTTAGGCTTTTTTGGGCTATAGAGCGTCTTCTGCAGCTATTCCATTCTGCCGTTATAGCCAGAAAGCAGCCATATACTATATATAAATAAATGGTTACATAGTATTTATTTATTTATATATAGTTTAGTGGTATAGAACTTGACACAAACAAGTGACAAGCTATAACTTGACCACACCCCTGGTGAAAAGGTATATTGAAAGGTAGAATGGATAGGTGGAGATGAAAATGGAATACTTAACATTTAAGCAAAAATGTTCCTTTAAGAAGGTCTAAAAGATACAGTGTTCTAAAAGTACATTACTTTTCAGCAGTACTACTGCTTTTTCCTGTCAGCCTAAAATCAAAGACATTTTAGAAAATTTTAAACCAGTGAAATGTTTAGAGATCATAAATTTTAAGCTGTCTGTTGCTTTATATATGAACCCTTTAATTTTCAGAGGGTTAGTATGAACCAAGTATATTGTCTTAGGTAAAGTTTTATAAATTATAAGTAGGCCCCCCGGTTAGTTCTTAAGAACTCACAAAAGCAGTGGTGTTATTTATAGAAAATACTAATATTTCTGACAGTGGTTTGGGGTGGCCCTGTTTGGCAGCAACAGTGTCCTGTCTTCCAGTGGTAGTTGGAAATCCCTATCTTAAAATTAGTTATAAGTTATTAATATTATTTGGAAATTAGTTGGAATCCCTATCTTACATTAGTTCTTTTATTAGTTGGAGATTATTTATTATTATTAGTTGGAAACCCTATCTTATAATTATCTTGTTGATATTTTAAAAATTAAAATTCCTGTTGTATAGTGCTATTAGGTAATTTTATAAGCTACCATATTTCATTGATTTTTAAGACATTTTTCAGATTTTACTATCTCTGAAGCTGGGATGCATGTTAATGATTAATTATCTTAGAATTATAACTGCAGTGCAGCCTTTTACTTGTTTAATGGCAGTATTGAAATAATGATTTAAAATACTGTTTCTGTTAATGGTGTTTTGAATTCAGTGAAATACAGACTTTAAATTATGGTGGGAAGATAATCTTTCATCACAGAAATTAACTTTCAGAATATCTTAACGATAGAATATTTAATGTAAGTAATGAGCTGTGGTTGGACCACATAATATTGTTAGTAGTCATGGAGTTATTCTTGGAAGAAGAAAAGAAAGTTGTGGGGAATTTTGTATATACTGTGAAATTGACTTTCTCCTTTCTCCCAAAGTCCACAGAATCTTAATCAGAGAATGGATGTTTTTTATTTGCAACCAGAATGCTCTAGTTCAACAGATAGTCCTGTCTGGTATACATCTACTTCACTGGACCGAAACACCTTGGAAAATATGCTTGTACGGGTTCTTTTAGTAAAAGATATTTATGATAAAGACAATTATGAACTGGATGAAGACACAGACTAAAAAGGAACATTTCAGAAGCAATCGGGATAAAACAGCATTAGATAGTCATGCTGCTAGATCTTTATTATGGAAACATTTCAAGTTTACTCCTTCTGTTTTGAGTTTTGTAGCAGTGTACCCACACTGGGTATTACCATGTATATAATCTGTGAGTGAAAGTTGCCATTATTCTATGTAGTGGTTTTAGGATACTTAACAAATACATTCAAATTCTTTTTTTATTATTATTTATTTGATTAGGTATGTTTGTAACTTTTTACATTACAAAATACGAATGAGAATGTGCCATGTATAATTTTTTTCTTGTAGTAAGAAACATCCATATTGCACAACTCTACTGTTGAAAGGCTTCCTTGAAAGGAGGCTCTTTTACTGGGTTCTTGACCAGATGGTTGTGTATGGGTAGCACTACTAAAAGTTTAGAACTTGCAGTGTCTTTCAGAATTTTTAAAATAAACTGTAAACTAATAGGCTGGGTTTTTTGTTTTGTTTTGGGGGGTTTTGTTTGTTTTGTTTTCTTTATATTTCAGTTACTGAAGCCTTACAAGGTTATGTAGACAGATGCCATCTTCTGTACCAAAAATAGACAAGAGAATGCTGTCAATATTGGTGTACTGTAATGTGAATCTATACTGGTGAAAACAACTTTTTGTTCCCCTTATTAAAACCTTAGTGTCCTTTTCTCATTTGTGGCTTTCTGCATCACCCCAGTCAATAATTAAAAAAAAAAAATATATATATATATATATATATGTATGTATATATGTGTATGTGTGTATATATATATATATATATGAAGAATGATGTTGAAAAACATGATCATTGAGACATTTTCTTTGTAAAAATGTCCAATGAAAGTACAGAATTCTGTTTTCTATGCCAACCATAAGTATTTAAAATCCCATTCATTTATAGAACTTTGATTTATTTTCTCTCTCCACCCCCTAAAGATAGAGATCATATTGCAGTATCTGAATAGTGCTCTAAAACTTAACCAGTTTTATTAGGATTTTTGTATTGCCTTCAAATATGACCGATGCATATGTTGGATAAAATTATTTTTAGAAATGCCACTCCCAAAATAGTTGTTATAGAAAGTCAAGCTAGTTTAAATAAGATAGTATCACATTTTACTATGAAGATTACCAGTGTAGTAATTCTGATATTTCAGATGATTAAAGAACAGAGAAACTGATGGATAAGATAAAGTATATCTTGAGGGAAATCACATTCGATGTTAGATTGTTTGGCTTTTAAAATTTAATTACTTCTTATAGAAGATTGCATTAAAAAACTTTGTGCTTCTGCATAGCAGTTTATCCGTTCAGACCTTTTCTTTTAGAACAAGGAAGTTTACTGAAAATCCTACTTTATAAAGACTGAGCAAAATGCTAGCTGCAAATTATTGTAAAGAAATCATTTGGCTGACTTCATAGAGCATGTGTGTTAATCATATTGTCTTGTTTCTGATTCCTGACTCACCACGGTGACATTAGTTTTTTAAAATTATTGTGGGGAATTTGGGCTATTTTCCACAGTGGTTAGGCAATGTCTACATGTCCCTTAGATATTTCTCTCTTGCTTAGGATAAATGTTAGCATTCAGAAAGTTTTGCAATCATGATATGGAAAATTTCACACTTGTAATCACTGTATATTTAAGCAATAAGTAGCAGAAATGTTTTTGGCATAAAATCACTTTATAATGTTCTAACTTGTTTTATAAGTTTGAATAACATTTCTGTCCCTTAATTTTATATTTGTTGATTTGATAATGAGACTGACAGTAGCAAATCTGATACTACTTTACTAAAAAGATTGCTCATTGTCTGTTTAATGAAGAAAAGTGGGTAACATGTTTAAAATATATACTACAAAAATTTCCCCCTTTTCCGGAAGTACTTCAAGCACTTTTCCTATAAATGCGTATTGTTGATGAAAAGGTGGTTAATCCTAACCATCTTTTATTCTTCAAAGTGGTGCTATATTCCATCAAGCAATAATGTTTGCCCCAAATGTCATTTAACATTAATTCTACCAAATACCATACATTTCTGCCGTGGTACTACTATTAAGCACCTTGTCTTGCTATTTACATTTCCTTTATTGTATATTTTAGCTTTCCTAAACAGAATGTCTACATAATTTTGATCGTAACATGATTGAGGATTTAGAGCTCTTGTTTTTGTCTTGAATGCAATCTAAGGATTAATTAACTTGACTCTCAGGGGGAAAAGGAAAAAAAAAAAACTTTATAAGAATTGTCTGTTCTGTGAAACTTATTTGACCTAGAATACATTTCATCGGTTCCTGGATGTCCTTAGTTTGTGTGGTTCTAGCTGACTGCTGAGAAAAAAGACAGTGAAATGGTAGTAGTTTCTTTTTGCTTTTAAGTGATTTCGGATTATAGCATCCTGTAAATATAACTTATTGTCTTTAGATATCTATTGGAGATGCTATATTTTTTTGTTCGGAAGATTTTGCCATTTTAAGTTTTTATTCATACTGATAAGGTTGACTTTCCCGTGCAAATTGAATCTTCATTAGCACAATTTTTAGGTTTTAAACTGTATTAGGTAATCTAAGACATTAAAGGATTTTCTAGGCAAGAAGCTCAACTTTTTTTTTTCTTTTTTGGCCATAAAGATACTTTTATTACACAGAGCTGTTACCAGTGTGTTAAGCATAATTGAGATAGGAAGAAGATGCATATTGTACTGTGCATTCAGACTTTTGTCACTGTTTTTCTAATGGAATTTCCCTATGTCCTGGCCAATTTGGAATGGGGTACATCATTTATGGAGTAATTTGGGCGTGGGTAACTTGCTATGCATAATATTATGGATTACAGTAATGACAAAGTCATAAAATTGCAAATTTTTGGTTTGTACTACTCTACTGTGGGTTCCTTTAATCTGAGATCTTAAACATCTTGCAGTCTTAAATCACTATAAAAATTTACACTTTTATTTTACCAGTTACATCCAAAATGTATTATGTCACTTATGTTCTAACACTGACTGTAGGGTACTGTCTTTGTTCCCCTCAAACAAAATAGTCATGAAAGTGTACATGAAAATATTTTTAAAGAATAAATTTCTTTAACTAAATTATAATACTTTTGGATTTCCCCCCTTAATAAGCCCCTTATTCATTTTTAGAGAAGTTCTTTGAATTTGTTAGTCCATTTTACTTTGTTTTTAGGAGTAGAATATTTCTAATGCTGTTTTCCCATATTAAGTACTTGTTTTTAGGTTTGTCATACTTGAAAATGATATTAACAAAATCTTACACATTTAGAAGTTGATACCCAGAACAGGTTAACTGTATCAGTCTGAGTCTGAGAGTAGAGAAATCTAAGTGGTGTCTCAATTTGTACTTTTTTTTTTTTTTTCCTTAGAAGCTAGATGATTAGAGGGACTCCTAAAATAAGGTACTGTGATCCCTTGCCTTATAATGAACTGGACAAAAGAAAGTTGTTCCTTAAAATCTGGGCAGATAGTGTCCTAATTAATTATTGAGTTAAATAAGTTCATGAATTTAGGCCTTTTGAGAAAAAAAGAACCAAAGAGAAACTGAGATTTAATCTGTAAATAGGAATTAAGAATAGAACCAAAGAGAGGGTCACAGACCATTTGGGTCTACCGTTGGAGGTCTTTGTATCTTTGAAGGAAAGCAGGTGTAAATGCTAACTGACCGCATTTTATTTTCTGTTGTAGTGCATTGGAAAGAGCAGTTACAGCTCCTTCTGGGACTTTCAACTACATACATTATTTGGGCCTCAGTTTCTTTATCTGTAAATGAAGGTAGTGCCTAGATTCCTGATTCTCAAATTAAACACAGTTGATTTTAGGCTTGAGTAGTAAATCTTTCAGATTTTTGTGTGAAGACTTACGATTATTTAGACACACATTTTCTTGGAGAAGGGAAAGATCTTTCCTAAAATAGCCTTAACAGAGGGAGTGTTAGTCCTGATTTTTCAAAGCCCTATTCAAATAACTCCTCAGAAGTAAATTCAGCACGTGAAAACTTATTATTATAAAAGTTAAATAGCAGATCTTTCTTACATATTTCCTCTGTGCCAAAGAACTATTGCTAGCCATGGTAGTTAAGGAGGAAGAGAAAAGATTAAGAAGGCATTAATGTTGTAGTTGTGGGTTATAAAAGAGATACACTGTACAGGTGCATTTAACTCGTAGGGAACAGAATATATTCATAATAGTTTACAGCAGAGATAATGGTGTATACTCAGAAATAACCCTAAAAGGCTTTTGTGGTCTAGAGTAGGTTTCATAGAATTGTCACCACCATGTTTTATGTAATCAAACATGAGATTCCTGTAACCTGCTGAAGAGTGCTTTTAGCTCTGTTAAAAAATAGTGAGTGGCTCAATTTGACTATTTTGATGGCTCTGTTTTGATGGCATCAGTCTTCATCTCTGGCTTTCAGACCAACTTATTACAAGAGTAGTTAAAAAGAGCACACAAAGAGGGGCGCCTGAGTGGCTCAGTTGGTCAAGTGTGACCTTCAGCTCAGGTCATGATTCAGGGGACCTGGGATTGAGCCCTGCGTCCAACAGGGAACTTGCTTCTCCTCCCTGTTCATGCTTGCTTGCTCTTCCTCTGTCTCTATCTCTCAAATAAATAAAATCTTAAAAAAAAAAAAAATGCACCCAAAGAGGTAGCTTAGAGTACCCTCCTCATGCATCAGAGGATTCTAAAAGGCATGAATCAAGGTGAGTAATTCAACTAGGTTATGTAGTACAGATGGAACATACAAGATACAATATACTAAGGAAACTTTTTTAACTTAATACACTACGGATTTTTTTCATAGTAAACGCTTTTGAAGATAGAACCTCTGAAATACTTTTAAGTCATGGGTATACTATTCTTAACATCTTATTTAAAGATAAAACCTTTCCATTTTGATTACATATTTGTAGTTCTAAATTGATGTCAGCAGATGGCGATAGTATACAGCACAGGGTTTTGATTGTCTTTTTTCTTTGTTAATGCCACTTTAGTAAATGATGATCTTTGATCAGAAACTCATGGGAGATTTGGAATTCAGAATTTTCAAAAATAATAGATGCTTATAGACTACATAACACCCTCACAAATGGGGCTTGGGGCAGTGCTCCATAATCAGTGTTTATGCAGCAGTAGATCAGATACAGTAACTTGAATAAACTGTACAGCTGTAGAAAGCTTTACGTAGTTCAGGTCAGTTTTTGTCACAACAGGAAAAACTAGATTTTCAGACTTTAGGATCTCAGAATTGGTAACAGGGAACTGCAGACCTATAGTATAAGTGATGTCCTATCTAGTGTTTTCCTTCTAATAAAATACCTAGTATTTTTTCTCTTCTTGCTTAGTTGTGATAGAGGTAATTGAAGGCTCTTTACAAATTTGCATATTAGATTTAAAGAAAAACCGCAAGGAATGCTTAGGCATAAATAAAGCAGTTCTAGAACCATTATTGAATTCTGAAACTTAAAAATTTACTTTTGCTTTCCATTTTGCATCCATATTTGTAGCATAATTATTCTGTATAGATATGATATGCCTTTTATGAATAGCTACAGTCATATCATGGAGCCAGTCATTTATTCATTCAACAAATACTTAAATGATTTTTTTTTTCAGGCGCATTAAGCCGGTGCTGAGAACACAATACAGCATAGCACCCAGCCCCTCCTCTCAAAGACTTGGTCTAGCTGGGGAGAAATGAAACAGCAAGATAGGGTCTCAGGCCTTACTGAGAACAATCACTTGTATTAGAAAGCAAACTCCTATTCAGTCAAGTTATTTATCAATATCATACTCTTAGCTCATCTCTTAAATTCCTGACTACATTTCCAGATTTCTGTATTAGACCAATCTATTTCCATTCTGGAAAGGGAGAGGTGCCAGCTGCTTTTAGGGTGCAGAGATAGATGCACATTGGAAAACAGCAGTGAATATCTTACCATACTGAAGGTTCTTCAAGGTTATTAGTGTTTTCAGTTCAGTTTTTAATCACCATACAACAACAGCAGAATATATTTCATTAGAATGTAAGCTCATGAAGGTAGGTTTTTTATTCCCTGCTGTATCCCAAGTGCTTAGCAAAGTTAGTGGCATATGCTGGTTAATAAATGTTGAATGAATTAGTCACTATAAATACTTTGAAATTTAATAACTTTTGAAATAGAGGAACTAAATAGGACCTATGATCCATGGAGTCACACCTAATTTTTGGTATGCCTTTGATCACGTCGTCGTGTTTCTGTAGGTGTGTCTTCAGTTTACTCTGTATACAGTGAGTTTCTATAAACTTCCATTTATGAGGGCAAAGGGGAATGGGATATATGTATTGATTTATAGTAGTGTTCAAAATATAGACACTTAAAAATGACTTGTGAAGTTTGTTAAAATGCTGTTTCTGACCGATCCCCTGGAGATAGATTTAGTAAGATTTACAGTGGGTCACAGAGCTGCATTTTTAATGCCTGGGTTAAAAACCAAAAGACCCAACAGTCAAAAAATTGGCCCCCACACATTTAAAAAAAACAATTTAGTGGAATAGAACACAATAAAGGTGTTTTCCTCATGAGACTTGTTTTATATTTGGGTATTGGATGACATACATTTTTCTTATGCTTTCTAGTCAGAACTTTGAAAGCCCTTCTCTAGGACACTCAGTAAGGGAAACTCCCCATCTGTGGAAGATTTATTGATAATTTGAGCTTCCCATTTTGTGTTCAAATACCACTTCATTTTATCCACATTGAGCTCCAGAGAGTTGTGAGCTATGGAGACTCATGCTTTTCGTTTTGCCATAAGTAAGTGGCTAGTTGAAACTAATGTGGATTATCTGAGACAAACCTATTTCTCTGCCTATTTTCTATAAATTTGAGGTATGCAATTTTAATAAGAGAGGGAGTAAGATCAATAGTTACTGGAGTGTTTTTTTGTGTGATAACCCATGAGATTTGTTGGATTTCTCTCCAGTTATAAGATCAGTAAGGCCTAGAGCCACACAAACAGTGCTGGAGCACCTTTATATGGGAAAGTTCATGTGCCCCCCCCCCAACTTTTTGCTGTCCATTTACTCTTAGCAGACATGAAAGTAGGTAATACTTTAAATCAATCCCAGTCATCCACGAACAGCTCTTCAATGATAACAACAGATTTTAGTAAGCATATGCCAAGACAAAAGTTAATAAATAGGTGAGCATACAGCAAAATTTTGGAAGATAGCAGATGGAGATGGAGATGGACTTAGCAGAGCCATTAATAGCCATACCTAGAACACTTAACTCTGCCTGCCCTCAACTGCACATCTGCAGCAGGGTATGCCTGAGAGAGACACAGATAACCATGACCCATGCTGCTATAGTCCATTCATTGTCTCACTCTCCTAGATTATTATTTCATCCTTGTCCTCTCTTTTCACATCTCTAACACTTACCCATCCTTAAGCTTAGGAGTCAGCAAACTTTCTGTAAAGTACCAGAGAGTCCGTATTTTGGGCAACATGGTGGTTATGTAGATATTTAAATTTCTACAAATTCATTTTATCGATAAAACTCAATAATTGAGTACAACTTTTAATACAGATCTATTGAGAAGGATGGAATGCTCTTTGGGAAAGAACTATTTTAATTGGGAGTCAAAGTTAAATTTGCTATCATCAAAATCAATTGCAAATGTTCATCTGTTAGATTCTGTGCATTTCATCTTTAAATGTGTCTTTTCAAGCATAAATATTGCCAAATACTGATATCAACCCATGACCGTATGATTTTGATCAAGCATATTCATTTATGCAGTTAGATTCTTTTAACATATTATTGTATTGAAGATTAATTAGTAATAACTGAAAATTGGATGGTATCTCAATTGTGCAGTAAATGAGTTTTGAAATATGGAGATTGCCATTCAGTTGCATTGATCTTTGTAACATACTGGTGGAACTATAGTTTGAGTTTGGGAGCTCTGCTGTAAATACATATGGGAATGGAGAAGCTTTCAGCTTCTGGAAGCATGAGAAGTGTAAGCAGCTTGATGTTACTTGTGATTCAAGAAACATTAGTTATTGGAAGTTACTGCAATATGTTCTTTACATAAGCACTGTTTTGCCTTGTAATTTTAGGTTGAATTTATTAAGAACCCGTTATCAAGCTTACAACAGAAGCCAATTTCCAAAGTTACTCAGTGTTCAGTAATGTGGTTGAGTATGGTTATTATTCAGTGTCAGTGGCCCTGAATTCAAACCTTACTTTGCTACCTTAGTACTGCTATTGTGTTAGGACAAGTCAGGATATTCAGCTTCTTACCTGACTTATTCATAGAACTGATGATGGTTAAGTCCACAAGAATGAAGTTTGATATTGTGGGTTCATAAACACATGACAGATTCAGCTAAAGTACCTGCGGAAGAACAATGCCATGAACAGCTATCGGCTTTAAACAGTCACATTTCAACCAAGACTTTTTATACTCCATACATATTTTTGCCACCATTTGTTGCACACATCCTAGCAGATTACTTTTTCATGTTTTACTGAATTAGTCTATTCTCACCTTCATTGAAAATATTCTTGCCTGTAATTACCTACAGACTCTAGAGGCTAATTCTTCAGTCACTTCAAAGTTGGTATTGACTCCTTGAAGACAGCAATACTGGTTAAAAAAAAAACTAAGAAAAACCACTTAAAATCATTTAACTTGTTTTTAAGTTTTTAAATGACTTAAAGGCTAAGCTTATCCACATACATTTCTTTGTTTATTGCAATCAGATGTGATTTAATTTACCATTGGTAAATGGCTTGCTTGGTTAACAATTGAGCCATTTGGAAACTTGGTTGCAGCCTTATGTGAATATTTTCATTTTTGTGAGGAAATTTGGCTGGACTAAGCTATTCCATTTTAATTTTTCTTATTTTTCTGGCCATTGTTTTCCTCTGAGTTAGAAATATTGTGATGAATGCTCAATCTGGTAATGTCTATGGCTATTGCATTCTTTTAGCACAGCTATATTGTCATTGCATAAAAAGGCAGTGCCATCTAATTTCATAATAATGCATGCTCCACTGTGCTTTGGGAGTGTGACATTCAAAAAACATTTTGTTTTGACATGGGCTTGCACTGGTTAAAAAAAAAAAATGTTGATGTATGGCAATACACATGGCACGTGAGACACTGTCATGTTATAACCAAGTCTCTGAAGAGCACCCTGAACCTAGGAAAACACCACATACTACTCTGTTGAAACTAAACTGTGCCCTGGTGGTGCAGAAGCAGCCATAACAATATGTAGATGAAAAAGCATGACTGTATTGCAATAAAACTTCATTTGTGGACACTTAAATTTTAATTTCATGTAGTTTTCATGTGTCACAAAATACTTTAAAATTAATTTCCCAGCCATTTAAAAATATAAAACCCATTCTTAATGTGCCAGGCAAAAACAGGCTGTGGGTAAGATTTGGCCTGCAAGTCTGCATAGGAAGAAAAGTCTGCAAATTTGCCAACCCCTGCTTAAGTTTCTTCCCTTGATTCCTAGTTCAATGAAAATAATTAATGCAGTGTTAAAGCAGTCAAGAGACTTCTACCCATCCCACCATCACATTTACCCAGCTAAGGTATATGGATTGTTTCTATTAGTATACAATCTCTTGTTGAGCCCATCTTAAAAAAAAAGAAGAAAGAAAAAAAAAGGAAAAAACCTCTTAACTCTACTTCCCTCCACCTCATTTCTGTGCTTCCCTTTGTAGCAGAATTCCTCAAAATCATTTTCGATTCTCATGGTCTTCAATTTCTCTTGGTTCCCCCCGCATCATCCCATTAATTGTGCTTGCTACTATCACCCACGACCTTTCTGTTGTTAAATCCAATGGCCAATTCTTAGTCATATTACTTAGCCTGTGACAAGCATTTCAAACTGCAGATCACTTCCTCCTTTTTGAAACATGTTTAAAACTTAGTTTCCAGTATTCTACATTCTCCTGATTTTTCTGATTTAATACAGTTCCTCTTCCTTGGTGTTTCTTGCTACTACCCTCCTTATTCTCTGATCTCTTAAAGTTGGGGTACCCAGAGGTCAGTTCTTGGGCTTCTTTTATCTAACTTAATTCTTTGGGGTGCTTATGTGGTCTCAATGACTTTAAGTGCCACTGATACACTGAAAACTCCATTACATGTATGAAATACATATCTTCAACCTGGGGAATAAATGAGTGACTTCATTTTGTTCTAATACTTCAAATGCACTAATTCAGTTTGTACAACTATTCTATAAACCAGGGGACAAAACTTTTTCTGTAAAAGAACAAAGTAACTATTTTAGGCTTTGTGTTCCTTTTAAGGTTTGTTGCATGTTCTGTGAGTCGCTTTTGTTTTTGTTTTTTCTTTTTTGCAACCCTTTAAAAATATAAAACCATTCTTAGTTCACAAACACAGACTGGGCCAGATTTGGCTTGTGGATTGTAGCTTGTTATCTTTGCTCTAAGCTATTACAGTGTAGTTGTTCATCCCCATTTTACAGATGGAGAAACTGAGGTACAAAGGCTAAATAACTTGTCCAAGCTCACCATTTGGTAAGTGATGAAACCGGGGTTCCAATAAGCAATCATGGCTCTGGGCACCGTGTGCTTATTCACTGTAGAGTCTAGAAGGTGAATGTGTGTCTTCAAAAAGATAAGCTAACAAAAAGCTAGTGATTTATGTCCAGAACGTCCAAAGGTCTCAAGAATTGAAGGCGCCAGCTACTCTGAAGATAAGATACAGATTATTTAAAAGACTACAAAAGAGGGGCTCCTGGCTAGGTCAGTCAGAGGAGCATGTAACTCTTGGTCTTGGGGTCGTGATTTCGAGCTCCTTAGGTGTAGAAATTACTAAAAATATAATAAATAAAAGTCTAAAAAGAAGCTGTTTCACCCTCTCCTCAATCTATGCAGCCTTTTCCCTCCTTGTACTATAGAAGTCTAGAGCTTTAAGGGAGGGTCAGACAGAAAGGGCTGGGACTCAGAAACCAGGCATAAAACTGAGGCAGGAGTGAAAGGCTTTTCTGGAAGCAGGAAGATTGAAAGTGAGAGTCCTGCCCCGTGGTGCCCAGGATGCTTGAGGCCAGGCTTCTAGTCCATCTGGCAGAAGATTTGAGGATTCCTCTTAGGAAACAACCGCCCAAGACAAAAGATACCTACAGCTACAATCTTCACAGTGAACTTGGGCAGAACTCCGTCAGCTAGGAAACCTACCCACACCCAGAGCTCCCTTTTGGGTGTTTCACACTTTTAAGAAGGATGGACTAAACATTTGAGGAAATCTTCAATGAAAGACAGAGATCAAAATAAAAAAGGAGGTGGAAGGAAAGCCACAGTATAGGAAGAAAAAACAAAAAATTTAAAAATAGTGCATAAGGAAAGATAAACACAAGAAGCAATTGAGCTATGAAAAAGGAGTATTAAGACTGAAAAATTAAAAATACAGTAGAAGAAACAAAATATACCAGAAAAACTGGATAACAAGGTTGGGAAAAACTGCATAAAACAAAGAGAAAAGATGAAAGGGGGCAAAATATGAGGAAAACATTGCCTCTCAGATCTGCATCTACCCCTCTCCTTGCTTTGTAATATTGGAGCTGGACTCCCATCACCACTTCTTTTGCTTATGTCACAATGTCAAGCCTTATCAGTAGAGGGCGCTGGAGAACATTGCAAGAGGAAGGGGCTTCCTCTTGGATTTCAGGCTTTGGTTTTCTTGTTTGCAGTGAAAGACGGTCAGCAGATCCTTAGTGGGCATCTTCTCAAAGATTCAGTCCAGGAGATCTAACATCAAACAACTGTAAGTTCCAGAAAGAGAATGGAGAAAGTCGCAAGGGTAGAAAATGGCAGAGATGTAACATGGGGAAAGAACTAGAGAACAGGATTGTCCAGATTGAAAGGGCACAGAGTGCCCAGAGTACTTAAAAACTTCAAAAACTCAGAACAAGACTCACCATTGTGAAATTTCAAAAATCTGGGTAGGAAGAAAAGATCGTAAACGCTTCCACAGAGGAAGAAAAAAAAATCTAGAAAACATCACATACAAAAGATCAGAATCAAAATGTTACCAGAATTTTTAATAGTGCTTGACATTAGAAAATAATGGTGCAATGCCTTTAAAATTCTGAGGGAAAATGAATTTAGAATTCTATAGCTAGCCAAACTATCAGGTAGAGTAAGGACATTTTCAGAATGCATATTCTCAGAAAGTTTACCTCTTAGGTAGCTCTGTCCAGAAGTGACACTTGCACCAAAATGAGATTATAAATGAAGAAAGAGGAGGATATGGATCCAGGAAATAGGAGATCCAACCCAGACCTAAGACAATGAAGGGTGGTGAAGGGAGTTTCAGGATAACTTTCATAAACATGGTGTGCGGTTTGTCATTGTATTGTCTCTCAGCTGTATTTTTACCCCTCTTTGCCCTGCTTTGTGATACTGGAGCTGAACTCTATATAAACATTTCCTTTGCTGATGTCACAATGTTAAGCCTTGTCAGTAAAGGGCACTGGTGGACACTGTAAGAGAAGGGGCTACTTTTGGTTTTCAGAATTTGGTTTTCTTATTTTCACCATAAGGCTGCCAATAGATTCTCAGTGGGCAGCTTCCCAGTGAGATTCACTGGCACCTCAGCAGTGGGTAGCTGGGTATTAGCCCAGCCTCTGCACCTCTTCCTGCTTCTCTGCCACAGCTATACCCTCTCCACCTTGGGGAGAGGGCTCTTCCGAACTGGCCCTTCCCTAGGCATTCTCATCCATCCTGGAAATACTAATTTCTCTGTACACCTGGTATCTCTACTTTTCTTTCAGTAATTTTCCTAATTGCTAATAATTCTTCCTGTTAAATGTTCTCTCATCATATTACCGATTGACACACATAATGCAATAAACACTGAAATGTATTTTATCGAAATGGGGGTGCAGTTGTATTGCAACAGTAGTAGAGGGGAGGGGCGTCTGGGTGGCTCAGGTCATGATCCCAGCGTCCTGGGATCGAGCCCCGCATTGCAAGGAGCCTGCTTCCCTTCCTCTCTCTCTGCCAGCCTCTCTGCCTACTTATGATCTCTGTCTGTCAAATATATAAAATCTTAAGAAAATAATAGAGGGGAGATATCTCTGTGGATACTGAAGGGTGTGTGTAGTAGGAGAGCTAGCTCTTCTATGGTGGGGAATCAGCAAATTACATTTAAAAGTTAAAAACTCAAGAAAAAAAAACTCAAGAAAATATACTACATTTAAAAATATGGCTGACGGGACGCTCAGTTGGTTAAGCAGCTGCCTTCGGCTCAGGTCATGATCCCAGCCAGCATCCTGGGATGGAGTCCCACATCGGGCTCCTTGCTCAGCGGGGAGCCTGCTTCTCCCTCTGCCTCTGCCTGCCCCTCTGTCTGCCTGTGCTCACTCTCTCTGGCAAGTAAATAAATAAAATATTTTTAAAAATTAAAAAAAAAATGGCTGAGCGGTGCCTGGGTGTTGCAGTGGGTTAAAGCCTCTGCCTTCAGCCCAGGTCATGATCCCAGGGTCCTGAGATTGAGCCCCACGTCAGGCTCTCTGCTCATCAGGGAGCCTGCTACCCTTCCTCTCTCCCTCTGCCTGCCTCTCTGCCTGCTTGTGATCTCTGTCTGTCAAATAAATAAATAAAATCTTTTAAAAAATATATGGCTGAAATGACCAAAAGAAAAGAGTTAAATAATATGAAAGTTATAGCCTTTGGGGATCAATAGGACAGCAAACAGGAGACTGCTAGTTTTCATTATATGTCTCTTAGTACTGCTTTATTTTTAAATTATTTAAATGTATTAAACATCTTAAATTTATTCACAATAGTCAAAAGGTGGAAACTCCCCAAATGTCTATCAGATGAATAGATAAACAAAATGTGGAACCTGAAAAGAAAAACTGACATATGCTATAACATGGATGAAACTTGAGAACATTTTAGTGAAATAAGCCAGACACAGAAGGATGAGAATTATATGATTCCACTTACATGAAGTCCCTAGAATAGGCAAATTCATAGATACAGTAGAATGGTGGTTGCCAGGGGCTTGGGGGAGAGGGAAATAGGGCATTATTGTTTAAGGGGTACAGAAATTCAGTTTGGAAAGATAAAGTTCTGGAGATGGATGGAGGTGATGGTTGCATATCTATGTGAATGTATTTAATGCCACTGAACTGTACATTTAAAAAATGGTTAAAGCAGTAAACTTTGTCATGTCTATTTTATCACATTAAGAAAATTTAAACTTAATAAAATTGGTGCATTCAATATATGAGTCTCTGATAGAAAGAACATTAATTCACACCTGATGACTTGAAATATTAACATCTCTGAGTGAATAATTATGCATTAGCTTGAGAATGATATTTTGGGAATTTCATCATTTACTGTGCTAAAGTTACCTATCTTGTCTTTGTCTTCTGGATTAAGTGGCCATTGTCTTGCTTCTTTTATCTCTGTCATCATTTCACTCCAGAGAAAAACATGCATTTATATCAAAGAGCAGTTTTCAACATGGCATTCCATGACTTGCTGAAAGGACATTTCTACCTCATTCGAAGAGTATTTACAGACCTACTATGGTATCAGGTCTGCTAGGCATTGGGTAAACAAAGATGAATAGTATTTCCTCAAAATACTCCTCCCAATCTAACAGAACAAAGAGAAAAAAAGAGCCTGTGACATAATGTGAGAGGAGGCCAAGGAAAGCATCCCAGAGAGCTGGAAATGGTCTTCTAAGGTGAATGAGGGTTTGTCCTGTGATCATGGCAACAAGGGTGAAGTGGCCTAATGGGCATGTCATGTCTAGGACTGCCCAGCATCTTCCAAGCTCCGTTCCTTTACCCTTGCTTCCATATCTGTCATGATCATAGATTAGCTGATCTCTAAATTGTGTTTCTAATCTACACTGTTTAACTTAAGGAATGTGTGAATTTTTTACTCCGAGGCTCATTACCATGCTGGAGGCTGTTGGAAGCACCCAACAAATATGTCTCAGCAAGTTTTCAAAAACAGTCACAATGTCATCAGGGAGATTAAACCCATTAGTGGAGACTTAGCCAAGAGGGGCAAAATGTCATGGCCATGGGTAGATTTAGGTTCATGTTCCCCTTGATGGTGGCAATTGTAGCTGAGAAGGAGATGATGGAGCAGGTGCTGGCTCTCACACCTGCCAGCTGGGCCTGTGGCTGCCCCCATTAGAGACTAGCATGGTGGGCTGTTGTGCTGGAGGGTTGTCGTGCTCACCTGGCCCTGAGAAATGGGAAATAGAACCCTTGCAGAAATAGAGTGAGCAAGGCTGGCTCCAGCCACACTGGTTGCTGGTTGGCTTCATTATTTGGCACCACTTTAAAACAACATTCTTTAAACATTTGCCTAATTTTTATTAAATAGAGACACTGACCTGGGAGTGGTGGTGGGTAAAAAGGAGGCCAGGAGGAAGGACTAACCCTCTCCCCAAAGACTGGCCAGAAGTCTGCTCTGGCCTCTAATTTGCACACTCCACTCTGTAGACATGTGGTCAACTAGATGCACCCTTCAGAGGAGGCATTTTGGTGGTGGTGGGGGCAACCTGTTCTGGTTGGGTATGCCCTCAGGGAATCTCCTCTTCTCCCTAGATGGCTGACCAAAGCACATCTTCCCAAAACGTATGC
This sequence comes from Neogale vison, assembly GCF_020171115.1. NCBI lineage: Eukaryota > Metazoa > Chordata > Mammalia > Carnivora > Mustelidae > Neogale > Neogale vison. The sequence goes on from NC_058095.1 coordinate 82,843,810, forward strand.
TGCTCTTGCTGAGAGGGGTTCTGCAAATTCCAGTTTTCTCTGTGTGGTATGTAAGCAGAGAGAGTTAGGGGGCCCCCCAAAAAAAGACAAAGCTTTTCTTTCTTTCTTTCTTCTTCTTCTTCTTTTTTTTTTATATATATATAAGAAAAGTCATTTTAGGCACCTCCCAGCGCCTTGTGAAAGAATCTAAGAACAAAATAGCTACTGTCAGGCCGAGAGATAACCTAATCATATCAGGGACAATAAAGCAGTGGTAAAACTCCTAGTGCTGATCCAAAAGTGAAGACTGACCTGACACACATTCTTGAGTTATCTTTGCAGGATCTAAACCCCTTTGAACACTCAGATACTGGACCAACTGGAGCCAGAGACTTGTTGATGTTGACCCTTGTTGGCTCTCCTGACTTTGACCTGAACTCTCTCACCTTAAGATGACTTTAGCCCCATTTCCTTGCTGTGTGCCTTGCTGCACAACATCCTTCATGAATATATATGCACCCTTAGCTTAAAGCTTCCCTAGTTTTATTGTTTGAGGAGACGCTGCTTTGGGAAAATCCCTGGTGTTCTCCTTATGGCAAGTATAATCCTTTGTTTTCCTATTCTTTGGCTTGGTTGTGTCTTTTGGCCTAACATCCACCAAGAAGCAAACACAGTTTCAGGTAACAGTTACATTTCTGGTCATGTTTTAGTGCCCCTTTTTGGACTGGCATCCTGACAACTGGCTGCCTGGCCTACCCCTCGTCTCCAGTTCTAGTGGTGATCACTGGCTGTACAGCAGGCTACAATGTCTGGCACATGGTAAGTACTTAGTAGGAGCAATTACTATTATTATTAATTGTTATTATTGGAAGTTGACTAAGCTTACAAAATTCTTGAGAATTTTGAAAAGCAAAAGTAAAATTATGTCCTGTTTTTTTTGGAACCTAAAGGAAGAGGTTCTGTATTTAAGTATTATCTGTGTCACTTAAGCCCCACTGGATATACTTGAATTTGTTCCTTTGAGTAAGAAAATAGTATGTGTTGACTTAAGTTAGTGGGTAATTCAAGCAGCTTCATATTCTTACATTTTTAATGACTTGTATGTATTGACAACTTTTTTTTTTAAAGATTTTATTTGTTTATTTGAAAGACTGAGACCACAAGTAGACAGAGAGGCAGGCAGAGAGAGAGAGAGGGAAGCAGGCTCCCCGCTGAGCAGAGAGCCCGATGCAGGACTCGATCCCAGGACCCCGGGATCATGACCCGAGCCGAAGGCAGCGGCTTAACCCACTGAGCCACCCAGGCAACTTTTTTTTTCTTCAGTGTGTACATGAAGGAGAGTTTTTCTCTTTGGCAGTGTGTGTTGGATTGCTTTGTTTGAGGGACATTCCAGCTAGTGATGTGTAGGAGCATCACCAAAGAAATAAATGGGTTTATTTTATAACCGAAATAGCTTTGGAGAAACCCTCAAGACATAGATGAGTTTAACTCAAAGACTTTTCTATGAGAAAACAAGCCTTCTGAAATAAGAGGTAATTGTTTAAATTCTCATTCTTCTTCTCTCTCCCTAGTCTGATAATGTTGACCAGAAGCTTCTCCCATTGAATTAAATGTCTGAGACAGTCATGTGGGCAAGCTCTCAGTTAATACACAACAAAGAACTGTAGCCACATATTGACACTGTGTAATGAAAGGCTGATGGAAACACATTCTAGTGAGTGGCAGGAAATCGAGAACATGAAGCAAAAAAGATATTAAAGAGTTTTTGTATCAGAGATAGTAGAAAATGACGAATTACTTTTTGGAGTTAGGATTTTCAAATAACAGCTTTCTGGACAATTCTCATTCTTCTTGGTGAAATATTCTGCTTTACACTTTTTAAATTTTGGAGGTCAGACTATTTTTTAAGAGCAACAAAGAATATTAAATTGTAAGCATAAGGGGAAGACATTTTTAACATAACAAATAGATCTGAAATTTCACTTTCTTAGCATATTAATATTCCCCCATCTTGTCCTTGTCCATATGTTCATATTACTTGTATATAAATATAATTATGTTTATATTGTACTTTTTTTTTAAAGATTTTATTTATTTTTTTGACAGACAGAGATCACAAGTAGGCAGAGACGCAGGCAGAGAGAGAGAGGGGGAAGCAAGCTCCCTGCTTAGCAGAGAGCCCGATGCGGGGCTCGATCCCAGGACCCTGAGATCATGACCTGAGCCGAAGGCAGAGGCTGTAACCCACTGAGCCACCCAGGCGCCCCTATATTCCACCTTTTCATTAAAATATCGTGTGCATTTATATAGTTCTTTTAAGGATTTTTGATTATATAAAATATATCTGTAGTTTACTATGTCACCCTTAGAAATGTTTTTATGCATAAGGTCATTGGGAAGAGACAGCCATTCTGTTTTACTCATTGCTGTTAAGATTAATTTTATATTTATTGAGACCCCCCCAATGAAATTCATGTCTGTGCTAGTCTTTGAAATGGGTTAAAAGACACAAAACCACAATCCCCAAATGGCTTTTGTGGATCTTAACTCCAGGAATGGTAAAAAACAATATCCTTCTTTCATTTATGCTTATTTATTTGATCAATAGTAATTGGATACAGACAATGGGCAAGGCATTGTGTGAGAAACACAATTATAGGACAGCCAATTTCTGCCCTCAGCAAGCTCATCATCTACAGTAGAGGTACCCCACTGTCCTATAATGATGTTTCTCAAATACCATGGTTTCACTCATATGTGGAATTTAAGAAACAAAACAAATGAGCAAAGGAAAGAGAGAGAGAGAAGGAGATAAACCAAGAAACACACTCTTAACTATTGAGAACAAACTGATAGTTACCAGAGGGGAGGTGGGCAAAAGATGGCTGAAATAGGGGATGGGATTAAAGAGTACACTTGTCATGATGAAAAAAATAATGATCATAAAATAAAATTATTAAAAATTATAAAATTAATATGTGCTCATCAAATATTACTTGTTTAAAGTATTAAAAAAAGACTTTTTGATTCATATTGTCAAACTGCTCTCAAAAGAGCACTGTACTGAGTTATTGCCTTATCTGTAGCCCAGGAGCACACATGTCTCACCACATGGGAGGACTTCTCCCCTAACTTTACTCAAGTAAATTCAGAATGGTTTGGCGAACCTACTCCCCAAATGTCAACTGCTTTTATTTATGCATCCATCCCCAAACAGAAGACATTGGTGCTATGAATTAGTGAAAGAGTATCATTTCTCATGTCACTTAAGATACATGGGATGAGTGGCACCTGGGTGGCACAGTTGGTTAAGTGTCCAACTCTTGATTTTGGCTCAGGTCATGATCTCAGGGTTGTGAGATAGAGCCCTGTGTGGCCATAGAGCCTGCTTGGGATTCTCTCTCTCCCTCTTCCTCTAACTCCTCCTCCACCCATTGCCGCTGCCCACTCTCTCTTTCACTCAAAAAAAAAAAAAAAAGATACATGGGATGAGAGGGGTACAAATTAAGTGTCACGGTGTATAGAAGATAATGGAACTGTTTGGGGTTACAGCGAAAGACAGAAGACACTTTATTATCAGAGATAAATAAAAGCAGTCACTAAAGACAGGACCCACCAGGCAATAATGAGCGGTCCACCTTCATTCAAGTGCAAAGTTCATGTGGGAAAATGGTGCTGGAAAAGCCAACAACAGGGTGGAGTTGGATGATGAAGGATCTCAAAGCTTTATTTAAATGGGAGGCCACAAATTGGCTTTAAATAGGTGAAAGACTTCAAAATGGAGCTTTAAAATGTGAATCTCAATTGTTTTGCTCAAGATGGGCTGAACAGGGACCAGTCTGCAGGTGGAGAAGACAATTAAATGGCCAGGATGTGGGTGGCAGAAATAGAAAGTAAGGGTTGCCAGGCAGAGGAGTTGGGACAGAAGAATCAATGCAATTTTGACTGAAGAAAAGGGAGAAGTGAATGATTATTCTGAGGTATTGAGTTTGGGAGGGTGAGAGATGCCACAAACTGAAAGAGGACCCATAGGAGGAGTACTCAATTTGAGGTAGTTCCTAAATGCAGCTTTGGATGTGTTGAGTTTGGGATCCAGCTGAATACTAAAGCTCAAGGGAAAGGTGGGAAGAGACTGGGTTTGATCACAAAGAAATACAGAACTAGAAATGAATGAGTCTCAAAAGGGAAACTTTACAAGGAAAAGAAGAAAGGACAGAAATTTGGGGAATGACTACATTAAAGGGGAATAGAAAGAAGAGACTATAGGGCACAACCAGCAGCTTGACAGCCAATGAATACATTGCTGTGGGGGTAGGGGTGAGGGTTAGAAAAGATGGGGATGTCTAGGATGTCAGAAGCACCAGGGCAAACGCAGATGTTGAGTTAAAAACACAGACTAGGAGCTTGAGAAAGTAAACTTGCCGTCTTCTGAGAATCTTGTTGGTGAAAAGGAGGAGAAATAGGAGGTCAATTTCCCTTTTGAGGCTGTCCTGGAAGTAGGCACTTCAGTTGTTAGAGGGTGATTCATCCTAACTCATATTCCCTATAAAAGAATCCAGGAGGTGGGGCTGGACTTCAGTCTACCATTTCTCCCCTATTGGTGCAGTTTTGTCTTGTGCCTGCCCTCTGGAGAGTTGAAGGTTCCATTGGCTTCCTCTCATCACAACACAGTCTAGGAACAGATTCAGTACATCTGAAGAACTGGAAGATTCACCAGATTGAAGAAATGGAATAGGAATTGAGTTTTTAAAAAAATTCAATGTTAACATCTGAGCCAAAAGAGAAAGGGAGAGAACCCTGTGTTTAACCTCCTTCAACTGGTGGTTTTTATTGGCTAATATCCTGAATCTATTTGTGTCTGGAGATTAGCAGAACTTCCTTTCTCTCCACCCTCATCCTAAACACCAGTCAATATTGGACATCCTAACTCCAAAATACCACATGTCCCAGAAGTCCAAGCCTGGTGATAGATTCAAAGAATTTCAGAGTTGGAAGGGAACTTATAACCATGAGGTTGTAAACTACTGCCTGGAGGCCAAATCCTGGCATGGCCCTTTTGGGTAAATTTGTGTTGGTACACAGCCACACCCAGTGAGCCACATAACATCTATAGATGCTTTCTCGCAACAGTGGCAGAATTGAGTTAGTTGCATCAGTGACAGTCTGGCTCACAAAATCTAAAATATTTACTGTTTAGCTCTTTACAGAAAGTTTGATGAAACCTGGATTGTATGACTGGCTACCTAGGTAGCTGTGCTTTTTTTGTGAAGAGACAAACCTTTCTTTTTCAACCTGGGCAAATTGTGATGCTTTTAAAAACATCAGGAATACTTTTTGGAAGTCAGAGTTTTCCATCAAGTAGCTTTGGCTGCATTCCAGATAGTTTCTATTCATTTAGCAATAGAGCTGGACTGGGCACATGGCATAAAAACAATTCTCAGACCTCACTTTTGTTTCTGCTCAATCCCTTGTCTTTTTAACCAGCACAATAAAAGTGCTTCAATAAGCAGGGTCAAGTAGGATATACCAGAGAGAAATGTGAAAACGAGATTATAGGCTGTGATTAGAGGCTCCAACGTGTGCTGAATGGCCTTCAATCACATGGTACAAACTAAGGCCACCATTTATTATAAAACAAACTGCCCAGCTCTTGGAGGCATAGAATAGATGACAACTGCATTTTAAAATGTTTTGTTCAAGTAAATGAATAGTCATTTTGGAAAACATGGAAGCAAAGTTTTAAAATAGCTGAAAATGTTTTCAAATGTTCATATTTTTGTGTTCTTGGGGACTTTGGTTTTTTTAGTTCTTAAGAGGCATGGGGTAATGATACTCTTCACTAGTTCATAAGCATCAAGGTCTTCTGTTTTGGGATGGATGCATAAATGAAAGCAGTTGATATTTGGGGAGTAGGTTCGCCAAACCATTCTGAATTTACTTGAGTAAAGTTAGGGGAGAAGTCCTCCCATGTGGTGAGACATGTGTGCTCCTGGGCTACAGATAAGGCAATAACTCAGTACAGTGCTCTTTTGAGAGCAGTTTGACAATATGAATCAAAAAGTCTTTTTTTTAATACTTTAAACAAGTAATATTTGATGAGCACATATTAATTTTATAATTTTTAATAATTTTATTTTATGATCATTATTTTTTTCATCATGACAAGTGTACTCTTTAATCCCATCCCCTATTTCAGCCATCTTTTGCCCACCTCCCCTCTGGTAACCATCAGTTTGTTCTCAATAGTTAAGAGTCTGTCTGTTTCTTGGTTTATCTCCCTCTCTCTCTCTCCTTCCTTTACTCATTTGTTTTGTTTCTTAAATTCCACATATGAATGAAAGCATGGTATTTGTCTTTTTCTGACTGACTTCTCATAGCATTATACTCTCTAGATCGATTCATGTTGTTGCAAATGGCAATATTTTATTCTTTTTGGTGGGGGTACCTGGGTGACTCAATTGGTTAAGCATGTGCCTTTGGCTCAGGTCATGATCTCAGGGTCCTGGGATGGAGCTGCCCATAAGGCTCCCAGCTCAGCGGGGAGTCTGCTTCTTGCTCTTCCTCTCTCCCTCTGTTGCATGTGTGTACTCTCTCTCACTCTCTCAGATAAATTAAAAAAAAATCTTAAAAAAAAAGATTTCATTCTTTTTTATGGCTGAATAACATTCCATTATATACATACGTCACCTCTTCTTTATCCATACATCTATTGATGGATAGTTAGCTGCTCCCATAATTTGGCTCTTATAGATAATACTGCAACAAACAGTGGGGTGCACATATCCCTTTGAATTAGTTTTTTGTATTTTTTTACGTAAATACACGGTAGTGTGATTACTGGATCATCGGGTAGTTCTATTTTTAATTTTTTGAGGAGGCTCCATACTGTTTTTCAGAGTGACTGCCCAGTTTGCATTCCCACCAACAGTGCGGGAGGGTTCCTTTTTCTCCACATTGTTGCCAACACCTGTTGTTTTTTGTGTTTTTGATTTTACCATTCTGACAGGTATGATGTGGTATCTCATTGTAGTTTTGATTTGCATTTCCCTGATGATGAGTGATGTTGACCATTTTTCATGTGTCTGTTGGCCATCTGAGTGTCTTCTTTGAATTAAAAAGTCATACGGAAATTTACATCCATCAACCCAGCAATTCCACTTCTAGGAATTTTTCTTAAAGAAATAGGGATGTAGAAGACATTTACATATACAATGTATTATTTAAAATAATCAGAAATTGGAAAATAAGTATCTAACAGTTGAATTTTGCTTAGACAAATTGCCATGCATTTATATGATAGAATGTCATGGAGCCTTTAAAATTAGGATTTTGAAGAAAAGGTATTAGCATGGAGAAATGTCCATAATATATTAAGAAAAAACTATCAATGAATGTATAGTATGATGCTAATTTTGTACAGGTATACATTTAGAAAATACCATAAAGAAAAAGTGTTAATAAAGTGTATCTCCAGGTAGTGAGATTTTAAATGTCTTTTACATTTTTCTTAATGCTTTGGTGTTTGTACTTTCAGTATAATGTGTAGATTTTTTTCTTTTGGATTTTAGATTTATTGGGATTTTGAATCTATGGATTGGATCTTTCATTAACCCTGGCAAATTCTTAGCTGTAATCTTTTGAAATATTGCCTTTGCTCCTTCTCCATTTCTGTTCCTTCTAGTATATTGGTTAGATATATATGAGACCTTCCCTATTTTTCCTGTCTCTGAACCTTCTTTTCATACTTCCCATTTCTTTGAGTCACCATATAGCATACTGGATAATTTCTTCAGCTATGTAAATATTGTTCAGATTAGCAATTCTTTCTTCAGCTGTGTGTTAAATCTATCTACTGAGTTTTAAATTTCAATTATTATTATTGTATTTTTAATTTCTAGAACTTCTATTTGGTCATTATTTATGATTTCTTATTCTCTGCACATATTTTTATCTTGTCTTTTAGTTCTTTAAAATTGTAAATATAGTTATTTTATATTATGTGTCTGGTAATTATAAAATCTGAAGTCTTTGGAGTTCTATTTCTGCCATCTGTTATGCTTATTTATTGTCACTTACCAAGCCACATTTCTTTGGACATGTAATGAGTTTTATCTGTGGCTGTGTAAGGGTAGATTAAAAAATGAATTCTTTTGCTGGTGAGAGGGAAAGAAATTATTACTTCTCCTTCAGCTATTCACTGGAAAATCACTTGTGGGTTTCTTTGAGATGTAGAATGAAGATAGATTCCTCTAGAAAGTATTTGCAGGTCTTTTTCCCAGTTTGGAGACACCTTAAACCCAATTCTGTATGAAGAGTTTATGTCAAACTGGCAGTGTGAATTCAGGCTACAAATCTGCATGAGAACTAGCTATAGCTACAAGTTATCTGAGGCACCATGCCCCTTATCCACTTAGCACCAGATTAAAGCAGGCAAAGTTTCTTGTGGTCCTTGGAGAGGGAGGGATTTCTAATTCTTTTTTTCCTTCTAATTCTTAAGCTGAATGTGTGGTCTTTTGGGGTGCCAGGTTTTTGGGTACTATTAGATTCCTTGAATGGACTTTAGCCTTAACCCTAGTGCTTCCCACTAGGCCATGGAAACTGAGGCTTAAGTTAATCCTTGACCCCTTTCTTTCTCACCATTTTGCACAGTGAATCTGACAGGATATCATAATGGTTTTAATTTTAATTATAACTAGAATCTTAACCACTTCACAGCACGTCAACTCTTACCTCTAGTCTGAGCCACTGTCCTCTCCAGCCTAGGTTACCCAATCTTCCTGCTTCTGCCCTTGCACTCTATCAGTCTGTTCTCAATACAGCAGCAAGAGTGGCCCTTTTATAGGTCAGATCATTTTACTTCTCTGCTCCAAACCCTGAATTTCTCATTTCACTTAGAGCAAAACAAACTTTTTATAATGCTCTATTAGACATCTTACCTCTCCAACCTCATTAACTACCACTGTCCCCTCACTCATGTTGTTCAAGCCGCATGACCCCTCTGGTATTTCCTTGGCCATGCAAACTCACTCTTGACTCAGATAATCTCAGCTCCTTTAAGGCTTTTCTCAAATGTCACACTTTACAGTGAAGCCTGTTGAATCTGCTAAATACTGTGAAGTTTCCCACCCCACTGGACTTCTAATTCCTTTACTCTGCTGTACTTTTTCTTTTTCTTTGCATGCACACTTATCAGATTCTAAGTATTGTCATTTTCTCATTTTTTGTGTTTATTTTTTATTATTCATCTCACCTTACTAGAACGCAAGCTGCTTCATGAGGGCAAGAATAATTCTTTCCTGAGGAATGCAAACCACAAACTCTCAATCACATGGTGTGTGCTCAAAATTTACACTATTTGTGTGGTTTAAGAAAACCTAAGCCAAAAAATAGAACAAGGTGCTACTGAGTTAGTAATGACCCCAGAACTCAAAACTAGGCCTCAAAGAATTCCAACAGAAAAAGTTCTAAAGAACAAAAGCTCAGAAATACATATCACTAAATGCCCAGAACACAAAGAGTGAAACTCAGCAGAATTAAATTACGGAAGCAGCATGAAAACTGAAGATACTGGAATTACCATATGAAAGCATTAAATGACTATTTAAAGAAATAAAAGATTAATATATGGCAATCAAAAAGGACTTATGAGACTAAAAATGAATAAAAAAGAACTTTTAGGACTGAAAATTACAATGATAGAAGTTAAAACTCAGTGGATGGGTTAAATAGCAGATTAGGCACAACTAAAAATGAACGGGAGGAGACCATGCAGAAAGCCATTGACAGAGACAAAGAGATGAGAATAAGACAAGAAATTAAAAAGAAAATGTCTTGATGTAAATTTATTGGAGTTCCAGAAGTAAGGAGGCAATGTTTGAAGAGATAATGGCTAAGAATTTTCCAAAGTCAACAAGGGACAGCAGTCCACACTCAGGAAGCAGAAATCCTAAAGGGAAATCCATATAAATGCTGAACACCAAAGAAAAGAGAAAAGTCTCTTTTAAAAAAAAAAAATGCAGTGAGAGGTGTTCTTAAAAGCCTCCTTACAGAGAATGACCTTGTGCTTATAATTATAATTCGCTTCAAGTGGCATTCACATCCCACTTAGATACACATAATGGGAAAATTTCCATAACTTCTCTATATAAACACTAAAGAATGGTCTGGTGCTTACCTGCCAAAGTGCACAGTTTCCTCAGAGTGGGTTTCAAGGGGATTCTTGGAGACATGTGGTAAGAAGTTTTCTTAAAAATTTTGTATAGCACAAAAAAAGTGGCTTCTTTTTTTTTTTTTTTTTTAAACTGTCTGAAACTGCACTGGGAAGAGAAATCAGTTCTTAGAAAAAATTTTTTAAAGATTTTATTTATTTATTTGACAGATGGAGATTACAAGTAGGAGAGAGGCAAGCAGAGAGAGGGGGAAGCAGACTCCCTGCTGAGCAGAGAGCCCCTGATGTGGGGCTCGATCCCAGGACCCTGGGATCATGACCTGAGCTGAAGGCAGAGGCTTTAACCCACTGAGCCACCCAAGTTTCTGCCAATGAATGTGTGTTACGTCAGCCGACAGGCAGCAACTGTCAACCTTCTGAGTGGCTCCAACTGTCAACCTTCTGAGTGGCTCCAGCCAACAGCCAGCAACTGTCAACCTTCTGAGTGGATCGAAAAGCTGCCTGGCGGGGTCTTTGCCTAGTTTGGGGATCAGGGTAATGCTGGCTTCATAGAAAGAGTCTGGAAATTTTCCTTCTGCTTCAATTTTTTGAAACAGCTTCAGGAGAATAGGTGTTATTTCTTCTTTGAAAGTTTGATAGAATTCCCCAGGGAATCCATCAGGTCCTGGGCTCTTGTTTTTTGGGAGGTTTTTGATCACTGCTTCAATCTTGTTACTAGATATCGGTCTATTCAGGTTTTCAATTCCTTCCTGGTTCAATTTTGGGAGTTTATAGTTTTCCAGGAATGCATTCATTTCATCTAGGTTGCTAAGCTTATTGGCATATAACTGTTGATAATAACTTCTGATGATTGTTTCTACTTTCTTGGTGTTCGTTGTTATCTCTCCCTTTTCATTCATAATTTTATTAATTTGGGCTTTCTCACTTTTCTTTTGGATTAGTGTGGCCAATGGTTTATCGATCATATTGATTCTTTCAAAAAATCAGCTTCTAGCTTCATTGATACGTTCTACTGTATCTCTGGTTTCTACCTCATTGATCTCAGTTCTTTTTTTAAAATTTTTTTTTTTAAGATTTTATTTTATTTATTTGAGAGAGACAGTGAGAGAGAGAATGAGCGAGGAGAAGGTCAGAGAGCAAAGCAGACTCCCCATGGAGCTGGGAGCCTGATGTGGGACTCGATCCCGGGACTCCAGGATCACGCCCTGAGCCGGAGGCAGTCATTTAACCAACTGCGCCACCCAGGCGTCCCTGATCTCAGTTCTAATCTTGATTATTTCCCTTCTTATGTGTGGAGTTGGTTTGATTTGTTGTTGATCCTCCAGTTCTTTAAGGTGTAGAGACAGCTGGTGTGTTCTGGATTTTTCAGTTTTTTGGGGGGAGGCTTGGATGGCTATGTATTTCCCCCTTAGGACCGCCTTTGCTGTATCCCATAGGTTTTGGACCGAAGTGTCTTCATTCTCATTGGTTTCCATGAATTGTTTCAGTTCTTCTTTGATCTCCTGGTTGATCCAAGCATTCTTAAGCAAGGTGGTCTTTAGCTTCCAGGTGTTTGAGTTCCTTCGGAACTTTTCCTTGTGATTGAGCTCCAGTTTCAAAGCATTGTGATCTGAGAATATGCAGGGAATAATCTCAGTCTTTTGGTATCAAAATGGATAAAAGGACTCAACATGAGACAGGAATCCATCAGAATCCTAGAGGAGAACATAGGCAGTAATCTCTTCGATATTAGCCACAGCAACTTCTTTCAATATATATCTCCAAAGGCAAAGGAAACAAAAGCGAAGATGAACTTTTGGGACTTCATCAAGATCAAAAGCTTCTGCACAGCAAAGGAAACAGTCAACAAAACAAAGAGGCAACCCATGGAATGGGAGAAGATATTTGCAAATGCCAGTAGAGAAAAAAGGTTGATATCCAGGATCTATAAAGAACTACTCAAACTCAACACACACAAAACAGGCAATCATATCAAAGAATGGGCAGAAGATATGAACAGACACTTCTCCAATGAAGACATACAAATGGCTATCAGACACATGAAAAAATGTTCATCATCACTAACCATCAGGGAGATTCAAATTAAAACCACACTGAGATACCACCTTATGCCAGTTAGAATGGCCAAAATTAGCGAGACAGGAAACAACATGTGTTGGAGGGGATGTGGAGAAAGGGGAACCCTCTTACACTGTTGGTGGGAATGCAAGTTGGTGCAGCCACTTTGGAGAACAGTGTGGAGATTTCTCAAGAAATTAAAAATAGAGCTTCCCTATGACCCTGCAATTGCACTACTGGGTATTTACCCCAAAGATACAGATGTAGTGAAAAGAAGGGCCATTTGTACCCCAATGTTTATAGCAGCAATGGCCACGGTCACCAAACTGTGGAAAGAACCAAGATGCCCTTCAACGGATGAATGGATAAGGAGGATGTGGTCCATATACACTATGGAGTATTATGCCTCCATCAGAAAGGTTGAATACTTAACTTTTGTAGCAACATGGATGGGACTGGAAGAGATTATGCTGAATGAAATAAGTTAATCAGAGAGAGTCAATTATCATATGGTTCACTTATTTGTGGAGCATAACAAATAGCATGGAGGACAAGGGGAGTTAGAGAGGAGAAGGGAGTTGGGGGAAATTGGAAGGGGAGGTTAACCATGAGAGCCTATGGACTCTGAAAAACAGTCTGAGGGGTTCGAAGGGGCAGGGGGTGGGAGGTAGGGGGAACCAGGTGGCGGGTATTATAGAGGGCACGGATTGCATGGAGCACTGAGTGTGGTGCAAAAACAATGAATACTGTTACGCTGAAAATAAAAAAATATATATTAAAAAAAAAAAAAGATGCCTGGCTTCCTGGCTAACCGTAGATGATCATAGTCCTGGCTGACAGCAAAAGTCCAGCCCAGAGAGAGTGAACCCTGCAGTCTTATAAACGAAACAGTTGTTTATGGTTGTATGTTGCTGTTAGTTAAGCAGCATTATTGTGGAAATAAATAACTGACACACCCAGGTTCCTAAAAGGTAACTCTGGATTTCCCTTTTCCACTGAAATAACTGCCAAAGATGTATTCCATGGAGTAATGATATTTAAAAAGCATATGAAAAATCTGAGATCTATTTGTATGTATTTCATGATTCCTCTATTTTCAATAAAAATATTTATCTTCCATGTTAATTTGCCAAGAATTAGGCAGCTCTACTTGAAACCCTCCTTCCCTGTGGGTGGAGATATAAAATTGTACAACCACTTTGGCAAACACTTTACAGTTTCTTTAAAGTGTTAAATGTACACTCACCATACAGCCCAGCCATTGCACTTTTAGAACTAAAAACTATGTCTCCACAAACCATAAAAGACTCAATCTCAAAAAACAGACTGAGTGTTGCTGGGGAGGGGCAACGGGAGTGGGTGGTGGGGATATGGACTTTGGGGAGGGTATGTGCTATGATGAGTGCTGTGAAATGTGTAAACCTGGCAATTCACAGACCTGTACCCTGGGGATAAAAATATGTTATATGTTTATTAAAAAAATAAGTTAAAATATAAAAAAATTAAAAAGAAAAAAATATGTCTCCATAAAGACTTGTATACAAAAGTTCATAATAGTCCCAAACTTGGTTCAAACTGGGTTAAAAATTAGCCATTCATGATGGTTAATTTTATATGTCAACTTGACTGGGTCACAGTGTGCCCAGATATCTGGTCAAACATTATTCTGGATGTCTCTATGAGAGTGTTTTTGGATGAGATTAACATTTAAATTGGTAGACTGAGTGAAGCAGATTGCCCTTCCCAATGTGGGTGATCTTTATTCAACCAGTTGAAGCCTTAAATAGAACAAAAAAGCTTACCTCCTGTGAGTAAGATAGAATTCTCCTATCTGATAGCCTTTCACTGCACATTGCCATTTTTTTCTGCCTTTAGACTTGAACCAAAAACATTGGCTCTTCCTGGATCTTGAAGTCTACTGGCCTCGGGACTAGAATTTACACCTTTGGCCCTCTGGGGTCTTCAGCTTACCAACTGCAGATTGGGACTTGTCAGCCTCTATAATCATGTGAGGCAATTCCTTATTTTATAGACATATAAGTATATATATTTGTGTATATATTTATATTTATATTTATATATGTATATTCCCCCTCCCCCCTGGAGAGCCCTAACATACCACCCAAAAGTTCAATAACAGATGAATGAACAAATAATGGAGTTCTCAGGAATAAAAGGAACAAACTATTGAAATCTACAACAACAGAGATGAATCTTGAAAAAATTATGTTGTATAAAAAAGACAGAGACAGGGAGTTCATACTATATAATTCCATTTATGTGAAATTCTAGAAAAGACTATTCTATGATGTCAAAAAGCAGGTCTGTGATTGCCTGAAGTTGGTGGTAAGGAAGAATTGACTAGAAAGAGCACAAGGAGAACCTTTTTGGGTGATGGAAATGTTTTTGAGTATGGTGATACACATTTGGCTTATACATGTGGCAAACACAAATTGCATCTCAATAAAGTTGAATTTCTTTTTTTAAAAGAATTTATTTATTTGAGAGAGAGTGAGAAGAGAGCATGAGAGGGGAGAAGGTCAAAGGGAAAAGCAGACTGACCATGGAGCTGGGAGCCTGACACAGGACTTGATCCCGGAACCCTGGGATCATGATCTGAGCCAAAGGCAGTTGCTTAACCAACTGAGCCACCCAGGTGTCCTAAAGTTGAATTTCTAGAAAGAATTATTCATCCCTGGCAAGAGAATAAGCTTTGCTGATATGATATTCTTTGATGCTCTAGTCTGTCAGATGAAGTTTAGACAGTGAAGCAGAATCCAAGTTTTCATCCTTTTAGTCATTCACTCATTGGGTCACTGTTAAGGGCCTACTATGTGCCAAACCATGGTCCAGGGAGATATGGTCCCAGCCCATCTAAAGCAGAGAGGGACAATGAGGAGCAATCCTTACTGGGTCCTCTATCCGCTTCTAGGCCATAATACCCAAAGTTCCTAACCTCCTAAATGGCTCATTCTAGAGGTGAATAGTAAGTTGGAGGTTGGGCTGGTATTATAACTTGGCATATTGGTGTTCAGTGGGTTACAGCCTCTGCCTTCAGCTCAGGTCATGATCCCAGGGTCCTGGGATTGAGCCCCACATCGGCCTCTCTGCTCAGCGGGGAGCCTGCTTCTCTCTCTCTGCCTGACTCTCTGCCTACTTGTGATCTCTGTCTGTCAAGTAAATAAATAAAAAATCTTAAAAAAAAAAAACAAAAAACCAAACAGAGGCAAATATGAAGAAGTCACCTTTAAGTTACGGACACCCAAAGAGTGTGAGAATGTAAAGAACTAGATTAGGAGATCAGGGCTTCAGACTCTGTAAAGCAGCCCTGCGTTTGGTTTCAAGTGTCAGGAATCCATTTGCAGGGTCTGTGTGAAACGGCTGACTAGACGTGGCTGGAGGCTAAGTCAGGGTCCCACATGCTGAGTGGGGCTATTGCCCTCAGATGTGTCCCTGACCAGGCATTGGCGTCTGCTGACCTGCCACCGGGGCCAATTTGGGGGTTGAGTGGGGTGGCATCAGCGGTGAAGGCACCTGTGTGAGCGGAGCATGCACAGCAGGCCAACAGAGCAGCCCCAGCTGAGCAGGGAACAGACAACTTTCCAACAGGCAAGTTTTCTCTTCGGACAGCTGTCACTGTTACACAGACCGTTCTGACTCCCTGAAGTTTCCCCCATTTGGTGTCAAATAGCTGAGTGTAATCTTACATGCCAGTCCTTCAAATGTGACCGTACATAGGATAGCGATGATTTTTCCTCTTCAGTCAAACAACTCAGCTCCTTCATCAATTTCCTATCTGGTATTCCAGATCTCTCTAGAGTAGTTCTGGCGTTTTCAACACTGGCAAAATGTCGCCCCTCAGCCTCACTGCTATCTAGGGCAGAAGAGAAGTGGGAGGGCCTGCGTTCCTGACTGGGCTGGGGGCTGTTGCCGATCTTCCCATGCATGTCACACTGCTGGCTCACTGGAGTTGGGTCACATGTGCTCCTGCCAGGGGTATCTCTCACTTGTGGAGCTGGATTTTGGACCTAAATACAGGTTCTTACCTTGATCTTTATGTAGATTCACTGAGTTGGATATAGCCCAGCAGTCTGGGATGACAAGATATTGGGGGACTCTGTGTATCCCATTCAGCAAGTTCCTTCTGTCCTATTACCTATGTACCTATCTGTTTAGTGAACACACTTTTTGTATCTTCATCCATTTCATGGTACAAATGTTGAAGAAGGATGGGGCTGGGCATACTACACTTCAGGCAGGGTATGAAAAATGTCTCTCGGGACACCTGGGTGACTCAGTTGGTTGAGCGTCTGCCTTTGGCTCGGGTCATGATCCTGGGGTCCTGGGATCGAGCCCCACATCGGGCTCCCTGCTCTGTGGAGAGCCTGCTTCTCCCTCTCCCTCTGCCTGCTGCTCTGCCTACTTGTGCTCTCTCTCTCTGTCTGTAAAATAAATAGATAAATAAATAAAAGTTTAAACAATAAACAAAAATAAATAAAAATAATAAAATAAAGTTTTTTAAAAAAGTATCTATCTACTCCCAAACACTGACTCCTTTGATGGGCTGACTAATGGTTCCCCAATTCCCAGAATTTGAGAATATTACCTTAAAAGGAAAAAGGGACCTTGCAGAAGTGACTAAATTAAGGGTCTTGAGATAGGGAGATAGTCATGGATTATCAGAGTGTTCCTAAGTGGAATTATCAGTGTCTTTGTAAGAGGGTGGTAATAGAGAGAAATTTGATAGCTGCAGAGGTGCATGAAGGTGGCGTGTTCATGGAAGCAGATATAGGTTGCAGTGAGGCAGCCAGGAGCCAGGGAATGCCACAGCCTTTAGAAGTGGAAGAGACGAGGAGCGCCTGGGTGGCTCAGTCAGTTAAGTGTCTACTTTTGGCTCAGGTCATGGTCCCAGAGTCCTGGGATCAAGCCCTGTGGCGGGCTCCCTGCTCTGTGGGGAGGCTGCTTCTCCATCTCCCTCTGCCTGATACTCCCCTTGCTTGTGCTCTCTCTCTTTCTCTCTCTATGTGAAATGCAATGAAATGAATGAATGAATGAAGTGGAAAAGACAAGTGGTGAATTCTCCGCTGGAGCCACTGGAAGGAACCAGCCTTATCAACAGCTTGACTTCACCTCAATGAAATTGGTCTTAGACCTCTGGCCTCCAGAACAGAGTGAAGAGAAATCTGTGTTGTTTTAAGCCACTAAATTTGTGGTAATATGTCACAGCAGCCCCAGGAGGCGAATATACTCACTTTGGCTACTCAGTGACAGTCCTCCAGGCATGCAGGTGTGTGTGGTCCTGGTCTTTGACTAGTCCACCAGCATGTCTTGCGGCAGCTTGTCCCAAACTGGCTGAAATTCAAGGGCAGTCTTACTTCTTGCTTCTGCCTTTTCACACTTGATGAAGAACCACAGATGGCTGTGGCTGCTTCCATCGCTTGGTATTCCCTTGTCCCTGGTCTCTCAGACCTCATCTTCATGATTAGAAATTATTTAGAATTAAATTTAGAGATGATAAATAAATCAAACTTAAGATTCAGTACTTTGGTGTCAATCTTAGGGTTTGTATTCATTGAGTATATATACATATGTATGAATATATACATACACATATTTTCTCTTAGATCAACCTTGTTGGCATATAAGTAATATACAGTAAAATGAACCTGTTTTAAGGGTGTAGTTTAATGAATTTTGAAAAATGTATTTGTGTAACCACCACCACAGTTAAAATGGAGAACATTTCATTCTGCCAGAAAGTTTCCATACATCTCTTGCAGTCAGGCCTTTCTTTTTTTTTTTTTTTTTTTTTTTTTTTTTGCAAAACAATCGGAAAACATTTATTATACTGAAATGTATACATCCTACTATTAAAAAAACAAAGTAGCAAATCTGCTGGTGCCATAATTTAACCTGCTTCACTGGGACAGACTAATGGTCAATGCTGCTTGGTATAATTTCAAGTTCAATGAGCTTTTAAGTGTAACCCCACTTCTAAAACCTGATGAGAAATTCAAAATAGCACACAGCATTAAATGACATTTATTTCCGTGTATCTTTGAGACTCAAAAAGGAATGCTAAACAGACAAGCAAAAACAAATATGCTCACTTCTTTCAAGTGATTGGTACAGAAAACGTGTTCATATGGAAGCAAAGGGAGATGACAGAAAGGATGGTTCCTCTGCTTTTAGGGTCTATAGGAGTTACAGATATTTTCAAACTGAAGATGAAAATATTTAGAGACTGGGCTTCTCTGTATCCAATAACCCTTTAAGAATTAAACACAAAAGGTCAAAGCTTTTACCCACTGAAGTAGTTTGTCTTCTGGGGGATTTCAAAGCCTAAATTACTCATTCCTATTTCTGCCTGAACAAAGGTTAAGATTCAAATAAACACATTCAGAACCAAAACAGCTGGGTAACTGGTCAGAGCTGCTACAGTTAAAGGGAAACTGAAGTCCGCTACACCACATGTGGGCCTCACATATGCTTGCTGGTGTGCATGGGGAAGGCTTCGGGCAGAGCGAAGCAAGAAAGGAAAATTGCAAAAGCAGTGGACTCCCTTTAAGAAGTGTACTGGCAGACAAGCATTTGGTTTTGTGGAAGAGGCACCCTTTTTATAGAAAAAGAAGTTATTATGTGGTGTATAAGAAAGCCTCTTAAATAATCACCAAAATATTTACCCATGATTGTACTAAAGCTCGTATTTCAGAAGTGTGGGGGTATTTTTATGGTACAATTTAGTGTTTCATTTATGACATCTCATTTGCCACAAATAATTTCAACTTGTTGATAATGAAGACCCCTTAACAGCAAGTCGGAAACGGCCATACATTTCCCCCTACCTAGGTCACCTGTTTCCATTGTCTGGGACAGGGCTTTAAAAACATTCAGGAACAGGGTGGGGTGGGGAGGGGAGGGACAGAGAAAGAGAGGAATACCACACGAGTTTAAAAGTCAAGGGACTTCAAAAATAAAAACCAGAAAAAAAAGCTCTAAAAATGGAAGCAGAAGCAAAAGGTTTTCAATAAATCTGTGACAAAGCAAAAACACAAAAGTCTTTGTACCTATTAGGATTTACACTGATCCTCTCACCAAGGTACTCTTGATAATGCAGTTTGCTCCAAGCCCGCCTTCCTGGCTCGGATCTTTCCCCATCTGGCACGAGCCCGTCACACACACCCTTAGACATGATTTCTTCCGAGAAGGTGCCAAGCCTCTTACCTGACCCCTGATCGCGGTCTCGGCACATCGCATCTGCAGACAGATTCCGTGCTGGCTCCACAACAGCACTGTCCCCCACCCCTGCTCTGGGTCAGCATAAGGTTCAGGCAATAAAAGCCAAACTGGCACAGAAAGGTAAATGCCCACAGTACGTTTTTACATTCATTTCCAAACCGCATACAGTGTAAAAAGACAGCAAAGGCTGCTTCTAGGAACTGTATCTACTGGCCTCTGCCAGAGAAGCAGGCAGCCCCGCTGGCACGTGGCCCCAGAGCCGCACGCGTGCTGTCCCGACGTGCTCCCTCTCACGAGGATGCTTGGCTATGGCAGTGACAGTGAGGAGATTCGCCTCTCATACAGCTCATTAGAAAGGTCATCTTGTGTTTTCAATATGAAACATTTCATACGGTAAAATCCAATCCCAAGACTTCTTGGATTCAGTCTTCACACACTTTTAAGCGTGACTTTATTTGGTACTGAATATAGTTCAGACTAAGTACAACATCACTTCAAAACTATGTGGATACCATCACCATTCTCAGCTTTTACTGTGAAGAATAAAAAACAACTCTCATCTTGAAAGTTCTGAACCATCTGATCGCTAACAAGAATGTGAATACCGGTGGGCCCCTGTCTGTAGACCTGGTTAATCTGGTGGAAAGGAATATTAAACACCAATGCAAGTTTTCGAGCAACTTCTGAAGCAACCATTTCTTCCAAGTAGATTGCATGATAAACGTAGGGCGTCCCACTGCCACTGTCGCCTCCGCCGCCAGCCGGCTGCTGGCCCTGCAGCGGTGAGCTGCTCGGCTGCTCCTGGCAGACATAGATGGTCAGGCGGGGCCTCACCGACCTGGACTTCAGGGAATTATAGAGCCGAATTCCATCGGCTGCACCACAAATTTGTACTAGATCCTCCTTTGTCAGTTTTAATAAGTCGGCACCTGAAAAATTGGAAAACAGTCTTGTGTAGGAAGAGAATCTGTTTTTGAGCAGCCATTGTTGGGTTTCCTGGATCGTGGCTGAAGGCTGAAGTTGTTCACTGGAGGCCTGTGAAACTCCATCTCCCTGATGGTTTGGGGAAGAAGAATTGCTGTCGGGGATGCTGCAAGTGCCCTGCTGTGGGGACGTGAAGGCGGGCGCTGTGGAAGGGCTGCTATTCACGTAGGCTGTGGGGGTATCGGGCCATGGAGAACACTCGGTGAGGATGGTGGTGTCATAGGATGGCTGATATTTTTCCTTCTCGTGAGCTGTTCTCTTCTCCATCTTCTCTCGGTCCGTTTTTTGTTTCCTGTCTGCACCTTTAGGCTTAAACACTTTGATTTGGCAGCTAGCTGAGTGTAGATGATCCGTGTATTCTCCGTTTTCATTTTGCTTAAAGGTGTCGACCTGAATCCTGAAAGGTACTCCCTTCTCACCTCCGTGCTTCCGGGGAGTAAATTCTGTGCTGATGCAGTGTACCTGAATGAAAGCAGAAGTGCGCTTCGCAGGGTCCCACAGAAATTCAACCGCATTTAACTGGCTTGGATTTGTCCTTGTGTCAATTATTCCCACAGACATTGGAATATCTAAATCGAGAAGTCTGTCTCCTGGACGATTCCACTTCCAGCCTTCAAGCTGTTGATGCTCTGTATATTGTAGCCGTCTGTCATGGAATACAACTCTTATGATGCTCTTTACCAATTTTCCAGTGATCTCAGGCATATCTCCCATTTTCCGGTTATCCAGCATCCGAATTTCATAAGACTGACCTTGGTTCAAGTACGTGAGAGTCTCGTCGTGCAGTTTTACTGCAGGCGAGGTGGCAGCGCACATCACATACTGAAAGGGTGGGTGTTTAGTCTCACCGTCCAGTGGAAGGCTGGAATCTTCTTGTTTAAAAATGGGCAACGCCAAGACATCGCTCATGCTGTAGGCGCCGGCGCCCAGCTCCTGCCCGATGCCCGAGAGGCTGGCGTCGAAGTCGTGCACCAGCCCGGACTCGATCACCTCGTCCATCTTGAGCACCCAGGCCATCTTCCGGCCTCGCCGCCACCCGGCGCGGCCTCCGCGAGCAGGCGTTGGGGCCGGCGCTCCGCGGGCGCGCCCTGAGGGAGGGCGCGGGTGAAGCCTCGGGCGGCGCGGCGGATGGTCACCACAGGCGGCCCGGGCGGCGGCCGGGACGAGAGCGTCCGGGGCCCCGCAAGCAGGGCACGGCGAGCCCGGCGAGCAGCTGCAGCGGGAGCGGCCGGGCAGCCGGCAGCGCCTCCCTCCCGCGGGCGCCGGCCCCGCGCCTCATGCCGCCGCCGCCCACCCCCTGCGCCGCTAGCGCTGCAGCCGCCGCCGCCCGCCCCGCCCCGGAGCCCCCGGCCGCATCCTCCCCGGCGCCGCGCGGGGGCAGGAGCTCAGCCCGCCCGTCACCCGATCCCCGGTCTCGACCCCAGCCCTCGGCCCACCCGCCCAGGTACAAGCTCCCCGCCACCCCGGCCAACCCCGCCGCCGCCGCTCCGCCGGCCCGGACGCTGGCTCCTATATCGCAGTCAGGCCTTTCTAAACCCTGATCTTAGACAATTACTGATCTACTTCTGTCAGCACAACATACTGGTATATTGGGTATTTAATATGTTTGTAATCTTTAGGACAAGCTGGCATATTAGGGAATCTGACAAAATTGGCTTGTAATTTCTTTTCTTTCTTTCTTTTTTTTTTTTTTTTTTTTACCACATATTGGTTTTTTAATATCACTACATACAATCTAAAACCAGGTCCAAAGAATTATTCAAATAAACATGACATAGTATGTAAAAGTTAGAAGATCTCACTGTGGTTGCAAATCAAAATAAAACCTTGCTTCTGGAGATAATAACTAAGACTAGAGGTGATCATTAACATTTTTATAATAGTTTCAGCCTGACATGGGGAGAAACAGTAAAAGTAAACACAAATAACGAGTATTAAATTATATTTTTGGAGATTTCTTTTGTCTTGGCTGCCAGGAAGCTTAGAAATAAGTATTAGCACTCATTCTCAGTGAATGTATTTGGCTTGTGATTTCTATGTGAAACACATAATAATTATAGACTCATAATTGTTTTAAGATTTTATTTATTTATCTGAGAGAGGGAGAGTTAGAGAGAGATAACAAGCAGTGGGGGAGAGGCAGAGGGAGGGGAAGAGGCTGACTTCCCTGCTGAGCAGGGAGCCTGATGTGGGGCTCATTCCCAGGACCCTGCGATCATGACCTGAGCCCAAGGTGGAAGCTTAACTGACTGAGCCACCAGGTGCCCCTAGACTCATTTTTAAGTTAAAAAGTTTAAGAGCATTTGACTGTGTGAACGATATTGGAATATACACAAGAATTTTGAAGTTCCTATATTTATTACTTTCATTTATTCAATTTTTGAAGAGTTACTTGAGGTTGTAAAGTTTTGTAAGTTCAAGGTATAGGTTGAGCCATTCAGGCATTTGAAAGAGTTAAGAATGAAACAAGTATATTAAATTTATAAATGCAGTTCAAAATGTTGAGAAGAGTTAAATGATTGTAAGAGTTTAATTGGTTCAACTAATTAATTTGTTCACCTAAGGTGATTATTCTTATTTTATTTAAAGTTTACCAGATTTATACATAGTATAACAAGATTTGTACAATGAACATCAAGGCTAAAGGAAAACAAGGTTTTGAATTTGAACTTTATTTTTTTAACTTGAACTTTAATAATGAAATATCAATTTGGAATTTAAGTAGTTGTAAAGTCCTTTCTGTGCATTAAAGTCTCCCTTGCTCATGACAACACACACAAACAAACCCAAACACACACACACTCAGTCTTCCTCCTTTAGTTTGTACAGTGCTGGACACCCTCACACACTTGATCATGAATCCTTGACTATAGGCCTTCGGGTTTCTTTCACAGAGCAGTACTCCTGCAGACTGCGGAAGTGGGGATGGGGGTTTGGGGGTGAAGGAGCTTGCCTCCTGATGACATCATTAGCGTGATAACAGGTGGGTCTCAAAGTTAAACTTTGAGTGAACATTGGAAGGGAAACCTTCATACTTGTGTTTAGATCTCTGATATTAGTACTGGATTTTTAAAAAATTATTTATTTATTTATTTGAGAGAGAGAAAGAGAGAAGGGGGAGGAGTAGAGGGAGAGGGAGAAGCAGACTCTCTGCTGAGCAGAGGGGCTGAGTGGGACTCGATCCTAGGATCCTGAGGTCATGACCTCAGCCAAAGGCAGCTGCCTAACCGACTGAGCCACCTAGGTGACATGGTGCTGGATTTTCCTTAAGAGAAGAAAAAAAAATTCTTCCTTTCCAGACCCCACTGCTTTCTCTCTGAATGTTCTGTTCCTGGTTCGTGGCAGGAACAGTGTGTCTGATGCAGTCAAACATAAACCTAGACATGTTATGTTTCCCCATGGAACTGCAGGGCGTGTTGTCCATAATGTGGGCATTAATTTCCCTACCAGCTGATGGATGCCCTAGGGGAGGTAAGGGTTTTCAAAGCACCTTTGAGCAAGAGAAACAGAAGTTCAACCTGTTTCCTATGGCCCCATCCTTGCCATAGCTCCCATCTCTGCAAATGGTGTGCAAAGAGATTTGGTATCTATCTGCCTCTCACTCTGTCTGGCTCAGGTCCTAAATATTGTAAGAACAAACGTGAAAGTGCAAGGAGGGAGAACAGAGTCCACGCTTGGTTCAGGCAGAGTCTTGTCTCTGCGGCCTCCGAGTCAAACACTCTCACACACTGAGGCACACATGCGCACACACATTTAGATAAATGCTAAAATGCAGATGGGGGATAATGTGCTCTCTGAATGTCTTTTGAGGATCTTGGAAATACAATTCTTAACTCAGGGATGTTTTTAAGACCATTCTTTTTTCTGTGCAGGGGACCCCACTGCACGTGTTTTGATAATCATTATCCCATTTGTCCCGCCGCAGACACGGTAAGCTAAGGATGATGAGTTGCAAGGTTGGAGCCCTGGGATTCAGGGGGCTGTGCTCTCATTCTGCCCTCTTTGGTGGCATTTGTTTCCTGTCCACCCTTGTCCTGGCTGCCTGCCTCCTCCTGTCCATGTGGGATATGGTAGGGAGGAAGAGTTTCCTAAAGGTTTATTATAAAAATGTATATACTTCTTCTGAGCTCTTTCAAGACAGGACTGCCTTTTGAGGATGATTTTTTCTCATTTGGTTTGTTTTACACTTTCAGGGAAAATCAGAATGAAGGAGAGCTCATATTCTACAAAAAAGTATCTAGTTTCTATATTTGGAAACTTGTGTCCAGTGGAAGCTCTTGGAGGCTATATAACTGGGGAGGGCAACGAGGGCCCCCTTGCCCACATTATGGACAACACGCCCTGCAGTTCCATGGGGAAACATAACATGTCTAGGTTTATGTTTGACTGCATCAGACACACATTAATGCTGCACACAGATAGATGGGTAAGAGTCAACTTTTCCCGGGAAAGTGGTGTCTATAACCTTCACTGAGGGACTGTTTAGACCTATTAGAACCCAAAAGACTGTCTTGCAGAAGTTGCAAGTTTTGATCCAACAGCTTGGATGTGTTTGGCTCCCATGGTGTGCAGCAACGGAGGCATTCTTATTCATCCATTCAGTATTTAGCACATATTTATTGACAACTTAATTAAAACTCTAAGTCATTAAAAAAACTACAAACTCTTTTGTTTTTCTCACTGAAAAGTTAATGAAAACTCATTAAGTGGCTCAAAGATTCCAAATCAGGGACCACAGCAGGGTTCTGGGCAGGTTCAGAGCTTACCCAGCTGACTTCTTTTTACTACCTGCAACTCCACAAGAAGGCTTTGAGCCAAGTGTGACAGGATACGGCCAGCTGCATTAGTCACCTCAGGGACCTGCTTCCTTCTGCGGTTTTCCTTCCTTCTTCCTCCCATGGTCTCCCTCATTTCCATAAGGAATAATTTTAGAGTGAATAATGATGACAGAAAAAGGGTGGACAGAGATGATGTAGAAAAGAAAAAAGAGACTTCTGGAATGAAGAAATGATCTGTTTCCTGCTCTCGGTGTGTTCCCTAAGTGTGTTTAAATGCAGGGGTTGTATTATATACTCGGGTGTTGTATCCTATATGTGTATATCTTAGTTCAATTTAAAACATTTTTTTAGTTTTTGGAAAAAAATATATAAATTCTAATTCTAATTATGGCAAAATACACATAACATAACATTTATCATCTTAACCATTTTTCAGTCAATCCTATTAAATACATTCAAATTGCTGTGTCCTGTAGCTACCATCCATCTCCAGAACTTTGTCACCTTCTCCAACTGGACAACTCCCCCTTTTCCTCCCTAACATGCTGTCTCCATGATGTTATCTATTCTAGGTAGAGGAAAAAAGTGGAATCATCAAGTATGTGTCCTTCTGTGACTGGCATATTCACTTAGCATAACGTCCTCAAGTTTCATCCATGTTGTAGCCTGTGACAGGATTTCCTTTCTTTTTAGGGTTGAATAATATTCCATTGTATGTATAGAACTGCCTTGGTTTAAAATAAATTTTATAAGTACAACTGTGTAGGCCTCAGGAAATTTTGCTGAGGGTTACTTTCATGCATTTTCGCTGAGGCTTTACGGAATGCTACTATAGGTCAGGCACTATGCACAGTATGTTCTATCCATTCCCACTTCTTCCTCGCAAACTTATTTTCATTTTTCAGATGCGAAAACTCATCCACAAAGTCAGAGGTTAAATAACTTCCCTGAGATCCCATGGCTGCAAAGGAGCAGTGCAGAGTTCTGACCCTTGTCTGTGACCTTGGAGGCGGCTGGGCCTGGAGTATGGGACAGTGTACCCTACAGTGTACCCTACAGGACCATAAACAGGAAGTTTATGTGTCCCCAGTGAGAGGACGCTTGCTAAGGGTCATGTCCCTTATAAAGCATCACGGAAGTCCAAACGTTCCAAGAGCACTGACGGATGATCTGCCAGCCTGGCTTCCATAGTGGGGAATGAAGCCCTCGGGTGTGTGCTCCGGTGCTGGCCGCGCTGGGCCCGCAGAGTCGTGTTCCTGTCTCCGTGGCCTCCCGCAGCGGGGCGCGGGACTGGCTGTGCAGCGGCTGCCTCTACGCGCTGCGCGACTGCAGAAGCCCGCCCGACAATGGCCTGGGGACAGCGACCGCCCCAACCCCACTCTGCTCGCCCCGCCCCGTCGTCGCCCTCCCGGGGGTCCCCGGGGTACCGTCGCTGCCTCCCCTCCCTTCTCCTCGAGGGCGCTGCCGTCTGGTCGGGGGCTGTGGGTTCAGGCCACCATCCCGGGTGGCCCTGCACCCGAGGGCGCGCGGTGGCCCTGCACCCGCAGCCTCTTGCCAAAACCTCCGTCAGAATAGGCTTTGGCCCTTATGGTCGGAAATGGGAGGAATTTTCACCATTTCGTGTTTGGTGGGGTTGATTTTTGCATGCTGCGTTCGTTACTTTAGAGCCTTCGAAACAGCAACAGAAAAAGGGTCTCTTTTTGTTACACCGCGTCCCTGTAAATCATCCGGCAAATTGATGTGCGGATTTGCGAAAGCAGTAACAGCGAAAGTGCGGATTGCGTTTCTATTAAGGAGTCGGATACATTACAGGTATTGCCTGCCAAGTGTCGTAAAAGCAAAGATGACAACTACACAATCATTTGCAATTATATACAGAAAAGTCGTCGCTGAGAACGATAAACTCCAGCCTCCCGAGACAAAGGGATCTCTCAGTTCTTGGAAGCCCGGTACCGCTTAGCAGGATCGTGCACCAAGGAGGAGTTAAGGGGACAAGACAAGGCTAACGTGCACATTATTTCCTCTGGAGAACATACAGCAAGAGGTAGTAGCAATGCTACGAGGAACCCTTAGAAGAGGCTACTTGAAGATTCTAAGTATCTGTGAAAAGACAGAATAGCCGCTGCAGAAATTTCTCAAACTTCTTTTGTAGGAAAGTTAAAAAAAAATATATTTATTTATTTGACAGAGAGCACAAGTAGGCAGAGAGGCAGGCAGAGAGAGAGAAGGAAGCAGGTTCCCTGCCAAGCAGAGAGCCTCATGAGGGGCTCGATCCCAGGACCCTGGGACCAGGACCTGAGCTGAAGGCAAAGGCTTAACCCACTGAGCCACCCAGGCGCCCCTGTAGGAAAGTTTTTGCTCCTTATTCTATCTAGATGAAAATTTTTACTTTGAAAACCTGCTCAAGGATTCTATCGATAAAAACAACCAACTGCAGAGCTGGTGATTTACATTTAAGGCCACTTTTTATTACTTAGCTTATAAAATGCTTATTTTCAGTTACAATTTAGTTGAGGAAAGATTCTATTATAACACAAAAAATAAAGTTTTAGTAAGAGTCTTGTAAATATTATGATCTAAGTTACACTTACATACCAAACGTCTTCAAATATAATACTAGAAACAGTTCACTGCTCTTATTGTTATTTGAATTTCTAGCTGACCATAAAAAGTCTTGTTAGGACCTTCTATAAGGCAAAGAGGAAAAAAATATTTTGGGCAATAAGAAAACTTAGAATGCATAAACTTCAGCTCTGCAGTGTAATGATATAAAATTACAATGAGAAATACATTTTCAGACTTTAATGTACAATGCCTTCCTGTTAGAGGGTATTTAAAAGTTAATTAGAGAATATTCTGAACTCCATGGAGGTGGGGGTGGAGCAGTGGCAGGAATCTACTGATCTTTACAAAAACATTTATCTTTTTAAATCATGCAATACTTTGTAAAAGAATTTATTTGGTGGAGAGCCACAAATCAATGTTACAAATACCAAAAAGAAAGGTTCAAAAGAAAAATATTCAGCAAACGGACTTTTTTTAAGACTTTTTTTTTTAAAGATTTTATTTATTTATTTGACAGAAAGAGATCACAAGTAGACAGAGAGGCAGGCAGAGAGAGAGAGGGAAGCAAGCTCCCCGCTGAGCAGAGAGCCCAATGCGGGACTCCATCTCAGGACCCCAAGATCACAACGGGAGCCGAAGGCAGCAGCTCAACCCACTGAGCCACCCAGGCGCCCGCAAACATACTTTTTTTCAAAAATCCTAAAGAAAGTGTTAGTAGGGAAAAAACAAAAAACCTATATTGAAAAGAGACTTAAATCTCATGAATTTAATCTTTTTAAAGAATGTTTGAATTCTATTTATAGTTCTAATTCCAGGTGTTCTTGTATAAGAAAACTATGATCTAGCCATTTAACAAAAATGGAAAGTCAGGATGGGTCAGAAATATTCTGGCTGGATCTTTTCCCCTTTCTATTTTCTTTTGAAACTTAAGGTATTTTTTCTGTTAATTTCATGGGAAAAATAATTCTTTAAAATAAAGTTTATAAAGGAGAACGTGAATGATTAAGAAATGTTTTGGAATTTTAATAAATGAATTTGAAGATGGATTAGTAATGCTTGACATTTTATCATTATCATGGATTATGTAGTACCAACAGGGTAATTGAGCTTCTGCAAATACAGATGCAAGAGAGTAGTTGTCTTGCATGCTGCAGATTAAAACATAATATGAATAAATATATTAGAGCATTTGAGTTTTAAAAGAAACTTATGGAATTAAAATTTTTTCCATTAGATCAAGATAACAATAATTTCAGTGAGATTTTCAAATAATTAACAGGCTAAAGAAAAAACATATCTAGAATCCTGACCATAGGGAGAGATGATGTCTACTTTTGTTGCACATCCTAATGCTTTCAGTGACTGGCTAAATAGAGAGCATCCTTTCACACTCCCACATCCCCGTGAGGGAGAGGGACCCTAGACTTCAGAGTCTCAAATAGCAATACAGTGGAACACCTGCTTTCATTTTTTACATGAATTGAAATCAGAACACTGCTCTGAAAAAATACTACAGGCACTGTTTTATCACAGAATTTTACTTCTTTATAAATGAGTGGTTTTCAAGGAGGTGAATCAGATTTCACACTCCTACCCATGTACGACACGGGCCAGTTAGACTATGGTCAATTCACAATATTGGCGTCTTCATCAACATGTGGTGGATAAAATCCAATTTTAAAATGTAAAAACTAAATACAGTTATAGCTCTCACACTCATCTCCAACCCCAGTCAAAATCAAATTGTGGGTAAATCAGAAGCTTACTATTAACATTTATCATGGGAGAACCTAAAGGACCAGTGTTCACATCCATTTTGGCTGTCTGTTAACTGAATTGTGACCAAAGCTATTTTTTTTTTTAAATCAGAATACTTTTCAAGCATAAGATTTGTTGGCGGCCCTTCTCACCCCAGAGAACTAGGTCCTACTGCATGAAGCCTAAGGCATCCACTGTAGGTGATGATCAATCTTCTCTCCTCTGCAATCTACAGTGGCATGAGTTGTGTCCTAGCCTGGGGAGAATTGAGAAAATAGCCACTCAATTTTCTGTAATTCTCAAATCTGTTTGAGAAAAGCCTAAAGGATATTTATGGGAAGCTGGCATCTTTCAAGCTGAGGAGATTATTTAAGTTCATTCTGCAGCAAGCATAAGGCTCTAATGAACTAGTTGCACACATTTATCTGAGAATGGGAATTGCAGTCTTCTCATCAGGTTGCTAGTGGGTCACTCTTTACCATATAAAACACAAATTACGTTTTGGAGTGTAACCCCAGATAAGTCATCTGGAAATTGGTGTTGATTTACAGAAAGAAATGAATCAAATTGGCAAGTGTTTGGTGTTTTGCTGAATAAGGGCTGAACAGCACTCAGTGGAAGTTGGAGTGTGAGGAGGACCGGGCTCAGCATTCCCACTGTTCATTGGTTTTCAAACAAACAGCGACTCAGACACAACAGCAGGGTGTGCAGTACAGAAAATTCTGCCACGTTCCAGCCACACCCATGTAGAGAAAGAGCCTTCGCTGTCAGTGCAGCAATCCGCGTGGGTGACAAATGGGGCACACGTCCGAAATCAGCACATGCACTTACACAGGAAGTAAAACCCAGATACTTTTATTTACACTTTAGAAAGCAAACAGGCTGCCCACAAAGAATGGTTAGAAAACTCAAAGAGTTTTATTTTGTACTGTTAAAATAATGTAGGTCATTGATTCATCTGTATAAATAATTTTTCTGGCAAGAGTAGTTAACTTTTAACCTTCCATTCAAAAACTTCACAACTTGAAGTACTTGAAATGCACTTAAATTTACCCTGCCTTTATTTTTTTTTAAATGGTACATTCACATAGCAATTAGCTGACTCATAAGGTCAAAATTTCTTTTTAAAAAAGTTCAAATTTTTACTAGTACGTAATGGGACAAATTAGCAGTCCCTTGGTCAGTATTCATTTTAATAGTACTATTTTTCTTTCATTTCTTCTGAAAGAAGATAGGCATTCCTGTACAATTCAGATCAAAGCACAAAGTATCATTTTAAAAATAAATACCTAAGGCATACATGCCACACTTTCATTTCAATTTCCTCAGCTGTTTAAAAATTATCTCAAGTGTTGCTGCATTTTTCCCTGCTTTCTTACCAGCAACCTCTGTGGCTCTCGCCTGCACTGACTCTGCCTCTGGAGGGTAGCTGCTCATTGTCACTTGTCACGAAGCGTACAGTTTGATATCCTGGGCTTCACAGGCAATTTCAGAAACTCAAATGACACTATATGGACTTGCTCTAAATCTTTTTTTAGTGCAGTTTGGCAAATATCCCAAATGAAGTTCAAGGTATCAAACAGAGATAGTGCTAAGTGTGTCTACGACTTTCTGGGCAGCCCAGAGGCTCTGGAGAGAATAGGAATGGAAAACCTAATTGCCCCGAGCTGAAGTGACTGCAGACACCTGTTGCTTTACCACAGCAGAACAGTTACCCACAGAGACAGCAGGAGCCCAAGGCTGGGCAGCAGCACCTGCAAAGGAGGCCCAGGTTGCTGGACTCTTGGGTTGTTGGGAATATCTTTAAAGGTCAACAGCCCCTGCACCCACTTTGCCCCTACCTCCCCATCTCAGCAAACATGGACGTTCTCCCCACTCTACCTCACAGTGTTAAGAACAGCAAGCATGGACACACAGAAACCTGCTCTCTTCCGGTTGATCTTCCCTTCCTCCACTCCAGTGCTCTCTCACTCCAGGCTTTCTCTACCTGCAGACTGGAACTGCTCTTTTGTTTTTGGTTGCTAGAAAAGAGGTTATTATAAAGCTGTCTGGAGAGACCACCACTAGATGGCCAAGTCATTGGGTCTGGCCCGACCGCCACTGGACTTACTAGCCTTGCTTGATCGGCCGGGGTCTGCTGGGAGCAAGGGAGGCACATGCATCTCCACTGCGGTGGTCACTGGCTGCTCCTCTCCATCATCGGGAGTCACTTCCAATTTGCTCTCTCCCAAGCTGCTGCCGTTCCCATTCTCCAACAGGCCAGGTGCACTGCTTCCCACACCACCCTCCTGAGGGAGCTCCTTGGTGCTGCCTGTAGGGCTCAGGGATGCAGAACCCGAAGCTGGAAGGGAGGCCTTCCTAGCAGAAGTCTGCTGCTCAGCCTCCTGGTTGGCCCAGTTCTGTTCTGTCATTAGCAGGTGGTGGTTGCCGTTGTAGAACTTGGCAGGGTGGTCCTTCCCAGGGGCCTTGGACAGGGCTGCCATGTCAAAGTCTGTTGCTGGTGGAGGGGCCCCGGGGTAGCCCGCCCCTGTGGCCTGTCCCAGAGAAGAGGCAGAGTGAGCATAGTAAGGCGGGAATCCGATGGTAACCGTGGGCGGGGCCGAGTGGGAGGGAAGAAGGAGTGGGCTTACACCCCCAGGTTTTGTGGCCCCCACCCTGGATTCAGGGGTGTCTGAGCGATAGTTGGTCATCCCTTGTTTAAGCTTCTTCCAGCCCAGGTGGTAGATCTCCAGCATGTTGAGTAAGAGGGACACGCAGGCCACTGCCAGCATGAAGATGATGAATATGGTCTTCTCCGTGGGCCTGGAGATGAAGCAGTCCACTGTGTTGGGGCAGGGCCACCGGTCACAGCGGTACAGCGGCTTCAGCTCAAAGCCGTACAGAAAGTACTGCCCAGCGATGAAGCCCACTTCGAACAGTGTCTTAAAGATGATGTTGAAGACGTAGGTCCGGAGCAGGGCCCCGGCGATTCGGATCTTTCCCCGGTCATCCCTCACCGGTGGTTTATCCTTCTGGCTGTGGCCGCCCGACCCACAGCGTGCAGCCGACCCGTCGCTCTTCAGCAGCTCTTCCTCCCGCTCTTTCTTCTTCTCTTCCATGCGCACGATGTGCAGCACATGGCCCAGGTAGATGAGGGTGGGCGTGGACACAAAGATGATCTGCAGCACCCAGAAGCGGATGTGGGAGATGGGGAAGGCTTTGTCGTAGCAGACGTTCTCGCAGCCGGGCTGCTGCGTGTTGCACATGAAGTCCGACTGCTCGTCTCCCCACACCTCCTCGGCTGCGGCGCCCAGTACCAGGATCCTGAAGATGAACAGGACCGTCAGCCAAACCTTGCCAATGACCGTGGAGTGCTCCTGTGCGTTCTCTAATAGTCTCCCCAGAAAGCTCCAGTCGCCCATTGCTTCAGAGTGCTAACCTGCAAGGGGAACATCGCTGGTTAATAGGAAGCCTAAGGTTGGCAAGCTGTAGGGTCCAAACACCCCTAGGGGCAGGCCTCGGCAGATGGCGCGGGAATATCGCTGCTGGGGGAGCTGTAGTCCCACTTCCAAACAAGGGAGGCGCTGCAGAGCTATCTACAGCACGAGTGTGCGTGTGCGTGTGCGTCCGCAATCGCGCGGAGCAGGGTTACAGAAACGCCCTCAGTGTCCGCATAACACGGAACTACTGTTACAGGACACAAGCGGTGACACCAAGGAGATGCCCAAGAGCGACTTAAGCCCTTACTTCAGCGATGAGGAAACTAGAGCTCCAAAGGGAGATGACTTGCCTGAGGAGAAAGTAACTCTCCCTTGGCTTCTAACTCCCCATCCTGCTCTCTTCCAGGGCCCAGTCTCCAAGGCAGCTCTGGTGCTGTGGGGTACACAGCTTAGGTCCTTTACTAACCTCGCCCTTTCTGTTCCTGTGAGATTACAGCAACTCTCCCCCTGATGAATCCATAACTTCTACCACACATTAACCTACTACCTATTATTTCCTTTCTTTTTCACTTTGCAAATGTTCCATACATGGTTAACTCACTGCATGTCCCCAGGCAGGAGCCTGTATCTCCGTCTGTAAGATGGGACGATGGTCATTTTTCGCGTGCGGTGAGCTGCATCCTAGGTGGAGGGAGGGCCCGCAGGCGGAAGGTAGCAAGCAGTGTTCCGCAGACACAGGGGACCAAGATTACAAGGTGTCCTCCCTGTCGCTACTGTTCGAACAGGCCAAATGCTTCCAGCTAAAGCCAAAAGAGCTCTGTTCTCTCATTCTTCGCTAAGGAAAGCGGCCCAAGCTCTAAGTGTATGTACAAGTTCCGGCAGCCTTAAAAACACTCTTCTCTTCTTGAATTTTAAAATGTTTAAAAATATTAACTTTTATGAATTGGTTCAAAGGCAGATAAACAAAACAAAACTTTATTCACCATGATCTAAAGAAAAGACAACTGTTAACCCTCTCCTAGAATAAACTTTCAAGCCTTTGTTTTGGTCATTTGAGGTCTTTAGAAAAATATTACCATTCACATATCCCACCAGCCTCCTTGTCCTATATTGTGACTGGTATCTGTTCTATTTGGCATGTTCTTGGCAGGTAAAATATTTTAATTTAGAAACTTAGTTACTGAACGTGAAACAACGCACTCTTCCATGAAGGAATGTCAGGTGTTACATACTAGGTTACATCCTGCTTCTCCTCAACCCAGCTCCTCCTCAGACAGTCATGGGGTCCCTAACTGGCATCTCTACCCCTAGCCCCGGCCCCTCCCTTCAATCTGCTGGAGATTCTCCTCTGGGGCATAAGACAAAAGGCTTGCATAGTGTGGACCATCCATCAGTCCCTGAACAAACACTGGTGATAGCAAACTTCCTGTGGTCCCTGGGACTCTGCGGTTAGGCCTTTGCACGTGCTAGCTCTTCAACTTGAAACTTGGCCCCAATCCAGGGACTGGCCTATTGACCTGTCACTTACCTCCTCTCTCCCTTCAAGAGTGGCCAACTCAGGCTAACATGGGGGCCCTGTGTTTTCTCTTCTCCATTATCATGGCCCTGGCTTAATGGCTCTTGCTCCCTTTACATTCCAGGAGGTTCTTTCCATCCTCCCACACCTTCTAACATCCTCTCTCCTTGCTGTCCCTAGACAACCACAGCCTTTTGAGTTTCTATAGAGTACCACCTTTAACCACCTTCACTTCTTGTGAACTTTCTCCTTTACTCTAGTTTTGAGCTTGGGGTTTGCATGCGTAACCTTTCCTCCTTGATATCTGCAGTGCATTTCTGGAAATCTCTAAGACCGGCGTGGGGGAAATACTTAATACTTAAATACTTAATACTTCTTCCTGCTACCTTCCCAGCCTTGTTGAGCACAGCACAATGTGCTGAAAAGGAGTCAAAGCAACATGCCTGGTAGGTTCTCCCCATAAGCCTGGTAGCCCATAACACCATGAGGAGGGTTCACTTCTCACAGAGACTGAAAGTGTTGCTGCCATTTCCCTGCAGGGCCAGGGAGGCAAAAAAGGAAATTTTTCACAGTAAAGACCCAGCCCTCCCCAAATGCCCATTCTGCACCTGTTGAGAAACATGGGGCTAGGTAAGTATTTATGCAACTATTAAATCAGACGAGGAGGATAGGGCAGGTGCCTGTGGCATCTTGCTAGCTCAGCCTCTCCAGAGTTCTTTAGGTTCTTTAGGTCTGGGTGCTGCAAAACACTTTCAGATAGATAGCCTTCAATTTCCATCATGACCTCTGATTGTAACCTACAGAAACACGATGTGTCACCATCCACATACTTAGCTGGTACTCTGGTAGTTGCTGAGACTCAGTAAGTCCTAAAGATGGGATGACTAAGAGTGTGTCCGAAATGGGGATGCCCATGGTTCATGCTCTGTGTGGTAGCATGCACTGGAAGACTTTTCTTGGAAAGGAGCTTAGTAATGTGTATGAAGAGATATAAAAGCCATGATACCTCTAACCTGTAGGTCTACTCCTGTAACATCATACCAAGGAAATAATCAGAGATTTTGATGAATGGACAAACATGGATATTTACTAGGAATTACTTATAAGAAGGAATAATTGGAAACAGAAGTATCCACTAAAGGATGACAAGTTAAATACATAATAGTGCCCAAGGCTGACACCAGAATCTGGCTTAACCCAGATCCTACTACTCCCAGTCTTCCTCTCCCTTGCCTGCCTCCAATGTGACTGGGAAGGGAAATGTTTGCTTTCCTACTTCTTTCTGTTATATCCAATGAGGTGTAAGAAGTTGGCTTGGGGAGCTTCTGGGAAAGATTTTGGTTTCCTAATAAAAGGGCAGATGCTACCTTTGCTGTCCCTTCCCCCTTCTTCCCATAGTGAGTACAGATGTGGTGCCTGGAGCTGGGCAGTCCCCTTGCAAGCATGTGTCAATAAGTGTGAGGGAATGGTCAAGACAGTCCAAGGCACCTGTCGTGAAATTATGGACCTGTTGGATCACACCAAACAGCAATCTCCAGGTTTATGTGAAGGAAAAATCTCTATTTGATCAAGTTAGGTTTTCTATGGCCTATAGACAAAAGAATTCCCAACTGATACTCTCCCTTTAATTCTTTATACAATAAAGACAGGCATAAATGAAAAGCTATGGTTCATTCATAACTACCAAAATAACATTCATAACTACTGAAATACAAGGTATTCACTAGATATAATTTTTAAGATTGTTAATGACTTGAAGAGATATTCATGCTGTAATGCTAAATAACAAAAGCCTAATAAAAAACTCTAGTCTGATACCACATATTTTACACATTCATCTATGCAAAAGGAAGAGCAAGAATGATACCGAAATGTTAACCATAGTGTTTCTAGAACTGGTTGATTTTCATTTCTTTTCCTATTCCTTAGCATTTTCATCATTTCATCATGTTTATCATCATAAAGGATTAATGACCATTAATGACTTTCATGTTTCAAAGTTCTAGTTTTTGAAAAAGTCTGATTCCTCTTATTATTCCTTAATTACGGTTTCTACTCCATAGACCTCTTGATAAGCACACAAAAGGCAAATACAGTAACATTATTGGCCCAATGTTAGGTGAGAATGGTCCTGGGATCTCTGAGATGCAACATGAACCCTGACAATGGTTATCACTGATGGCACAGAGCATAAATTGGATTCTCCTGCCATGGCAGTCTGCCAATTTCTCCCAAAGCAAGGACCAAGCTGTTTGTATCCCATCACTGACTGCTGAGTCTTATTACTACTACACTTCACACTTTGGGTTTATTATTTTTTTAAAAAAGATTTTCTTTATTTGATAGAAAGAGAGAGGGAGAGAGAGTACACAAGGAGGGGGAGTAGCAGGCAGAGGCAGAGGGAGAAGCAGGCTCCCCCTGAGCAAGGAGCTGGATACAGCTCCATCCCAGGACCCTGGGATCATGATCCAGCTTAACTGACAGAGCCAGCCAGGCACCCCACAGTTTGGGTTTTGTTTTGGAAATGTATGAATGAATGAAGAAAAAAACTAACCAGAGGACCGAACCATCTATGGGAAGGCTAGCAGTATGGGTCGAGATCAGATCAAAATCAGAGCCTCCAAAGCAGAAGCGACATCCACCTCTCTTCAGAGCCATCCAAGTCTGCTCCAGACACCACGCAGA
Source organism: Neogale vison (assembly GCF_020171115.1). Classification (NCBI taxonomy): domain Eukaryota; kingdom Metazoa; phylum Chordata; class Mammalia; order Carnivora; family Mustelidae; genus Neogale; species Neogale vison. The sequence goes on from NC_058095.1 coordinate 82,880,959, forward strand.
TGTTCTTAAGATGTTTTATCAATCTCACTTTTTAATCATATCCCTAAGACCAATTCCGTGAGAAAATGACAGGGGAGGAGTGAAGCACACCCAGAACAGCAAAGCTCTGCTGGCTAAGTACAAACAACAGACAACAAAGTGATCCACTTTGGGCTGACATCAAGTGAGACAAACACGGTGACTGAATGAAATATCTTTCTGCTTGAAAGAGAAAAATGGGTTTATTCTTATTGTCAATGTACAGGGTCAATTCAGGACAAAACTAGAGCAATTCCTGAAAGCTCACACTGGGAGTGCTTGTGAACTACTTATAGAGCACCACAGCTACAATACTGAGCACTTTTTAGAGAACTGGTCTACCTCAGTGGTAGTGGGATTCTATATTACTTGGATGCGATATGAATCTCCATGATGACATTTAACTGGTTTTTACTTTGATTTCAATGAAAACTTAAATTCCGACATTACTGCAAAACAAGATCTTACATTGTATAGCTTATGTGGCTGCTTCTATGTTCTTCTGAGAGGTATATTTTCCCTCTCAAAGTTATACAGTTTCCCCTTGGCCTTCAGAATATGCTGAGTGTCCCTTCAGATCCATCAATGGCTATTTGTCTAGTTACAATCTTGTGCCCAACTCTGGGCTGCACATTCTGTTGAATAGCGTGGAGGTAAAAACATGGTCTCTATCTTGAAATTTATTTGTGGAGATGGGAAACTTCAGGAAAATGGGGGAGCTATGTGGGTGCAGAGGGATTCTAGAGAAAAGAGATATTAATACCAGAACACATAGCCAGGGAAAGCCAGCCAGGGAAGGGTGATATTTGAGCTGGGTTTGGGAGAGGGGTTTTGGATAGGGGAAGAGGGATGGGAGTGAATTTCAAGGCCAGAATGGCATTCCCATGACAGTGTGATCTGGCATGGCTGAAACAGGGGCCTTGTATTAGAGCAGGGAGTTTAAATGGCTGCATCTGCTCAGAAGAGCGAGACGGGCTGCACTCTGAACATAACAGGCGCTCAATAAACACTGGTGGGACGAATGAAAAGACATCGAGAGCAGAGAGATATGCTGAAAGTGCTGTTCAGAAAAGAAAGCGTCCCTCTAACAGGGACTCAGGAAGAGTGGTAATCTCTGAGTGAGTGCTGAAGGCCCCAGCTAGATTACAGCAGGGGTGAATGGAAAAAGGAAGGACAGAAAGGAGACACAGTCTGCAGACAAAAATAAAGCAGAATGTAGAGTCTGCCTAGTCAGAGACTGAAAGAGAGAGAGGCATGAACTAAAGACAAGCCTCCAATTTCTGAGCCCAAGTGGGAAAACCAGGGGGCCATTTGAAGAGAAAAACATTTGGGAGGCGTGTTAATATGGGATTGGAAGAAAGGATGAATACTCTGGTTTTGTGACTGTATGAATCAAAAGTAGTGTTGGGAGATATGAGTGAAACTGTCCAGGAGGAAGCTGGAGGCATGGAAGTAGAGAAGATTGGGCAGAGGGTCCACAGTGTGCCTCCACCTCTCCTGATTGAAGAAGGCAGAGCAAAGAAAGCACCAAGGACAGAATTCATGGAAAATCCGGTGAAACAGAGGAAGAGCAGTGCGGGAAAGTACTCGCTGCACACAGTGTGTGCAGCCAGTGCTTTGTTGAAGGATGGCAGGACTGACCAAGTGAGTAAGAGCCCAAGACTAAGCAATGACAGACAGCAGCGACCCCCAGATAGTGTGGAGGGAAGGGGCATTCCTCGGGGGAGGGGGGGCAAACAGGTTCATATTGTTTGGGCTGTATTTATTTTGTTATCAAAATAATATCAAATAACATCAAAAGAGAAGACCCTTTCTTCCTTATGGAATTGACTCCAACATTAGCTTTACCTGAGCTACTAAGATTGAATGTTTACATTTTACTTTGTCCAAGAAGCACCAGAATCCCCCTCACCTGCTGGGAATACTGTTCACATCAGAAGGCATATTCTCTGAGAGCGGCCAACAAGACTGGAGAACTAGGGCAACACAGAAGTGAGGAAGCCAAAGGAGGGCTTTGAAGAAGGAGGTGACTAACAGTGTCAACATTCTTTGGCGTGTTCAGATGGATGGACATAAAGAAAAGGCCCTTTGATCTCCCAGGGAAGCCACTGATGGTCTTTCAATGCTCAGTCCAGTGGGAGCTCTGGGGCAGAAACAAAAGTTCAGGCCCGTGGTTAAAGAGGTAGAATGTGGGAGAGAAATGGAGACATGGTATGGAGAGCATTTGTTCAATAAGTCTAGAACTTAAAGGAAGGAGAGATGCAACATGGATAAAAAGTGGGGGAATAAGGCTCAGAGGAGTCATTTCTGAGATAGGGAGGGCTGTGGATGTTTGGCATCAAAGTGGTGGAGTCATGGGTACAGGAGGGTGGAGGGTGAAGGGACAGTCAGCCTGCTCAGCACCAGGAAGGGGCAAAAGGGTGGGAGAGGGATGAATGAATGATGATGTAGGACGAATGCTCTCCAAAGTGATGACAAGACTCTTCTCAGTGAGGTCAAGCCAGAGGTTGTCTTCTCAGGCCAGGGCAGGACTTGAGCTCCTAAGAAGAAAAAAGGTTTGAGAACTAGGGAACAGAGAGGATGAGAAAGGGACTGGGCTCCCCGAATTCCTTGCCCAGCCAGACCTATCAATGTACAAGTTGTGGCCACGCGGTGAGGACTGAGTGAAAGTTACTACGTGGGAGGCATTCAGTGCTGAGCAAAGCAGAGGAGTGCTGTCTGGTCTGGGAAAGACAGTGGACAGAAGAGAAGTAAGAGATGTCAGACACTGCTGTGGGCAGACAGAGTGCTGCGGGGCAGCACAGAGGGAAGTACAGGGGCTGCTGAGGACTGGGGGCCTCCCTGAGAGGGTGACATCTGAGTGAAGAGCTGGGCCTCAGAGAGGAGGGACAAACATTCCAGGCAGAGCAAGGCTTCCAGCCGAGAGCAAACCCGGTGTGCTGCAGAAGGCGAGGACAGTATGGGGGAAGCAAAGCCAACCAGGAGCAGACAGGCAGACAAGCAGGTCAAAGAGGAAGTGGGGAGGTGGACAGACTTTGGCTTATACTCCAAGTGAGATAAGAATGTACTGGAGGGCTGGAACAGAAGAGTGACACAATCTGACTTACATCCTCACAGATTCCCTCTGGTTGTTGTGTTGGGAACAGGCATGGGGTAAAGGGGGCTGTGGGCAAGGGAAAAGCAGAGGGTCTGGTGAGGACACTGTACTATAATCCAGAAAAGTGACAGTGATGACAAATAGTTGAGTCTGCACAGATTCTGAAGGTAGGTCCAGCACGATGTGCTGACAGGTCAAGGGTTGGGGTAGCGCTCGGGAGACGCCAAGGTTTCTGCCCTGAACAGGAAGAAGGGAACTGCCATTTACCAAGACGGGGAAACCAGAGGAGTTATAGGTTTGAGAAAGGCATGGGAATCACAAGTTCTATTCTGAAAATGTTAAGTTTGAGATACCTATTAGACGTGTAACTGTTAAAGCTGGAGATAAACATTTGGGAGTCATCATCAAACCCTGAGACTGGACTGAGATTATCTAAGGGCAGGGGAGAAGGACAAGGAGGCTGAAGACCATGCCCTGGGGCACTCCAGCATCTGCAGGTTGGATACAGAAGGAGAAACTTGCAAAAGATCTGCTTATTAGGAAATGTAACTCTTAGTTTGGAATAACACCCAAAATGTATCATTTGTATTCTGCTTGATTCTCTTTTGTACCAATATTTTGACACTGAAAACATTGTTACTTGGTCAGTAAATTAGAGGTAATACAACATAGAGTATGGCTAGGCAAACTAATTTTTTGCCTGTTTGTGATTGCTTCGAACATTGTGGAGTAGGATTTTGAGTCAGGTATAGGCTCAGCCAGAAAGAGTTCTATGTTCCTTTAGTAACGTCTGCTGGGGTTTGGGATGAGGCAGCATAGCTCAAATGCTAATTTTCTTTTTGCCATTCCTGACTTGGCACAAATATTAAAAGAACATGGTAGGCTGAGCTAGTCACAAATATGATACAATGAAAAAGGGCTTATCTAGTTATCTTCTTCGCAGGTGGAAAGCTGTTTTCCATTAGCTTCTTTTACATCTACCTGCCTCTTTCAAGTGCTCCCATTTAAGACAGTAAGTTCCAGATGCCACGGGACCTAGCCCATGGTACTATGTACTTACCACACTTTTTCCATAATTCTGGTCTGACTCTTTAAAAAGGAATCAGAAATCAGAAAAAAATCACCAAAATAACCAAAGACCCTTTCTTCTTTTACTCTACAACATCAACTCCAATGTTTAGCTTTGTCTGAGCTTCTAAGACTAAAGAACAAGAAGGGAACTAGACTTTTAAAACCTGGCCCAATGTCACTTAACAACACAGAGGCACAGCATTGGAAAAAGATCAACCACACAGACAAGCATGAAAGAGGAAAAAAATTGAACCTCTGAAGTTTCAAATTAAACAACATGCGACATTGTTTTCCATCTCCAGAAGACAACAACTGATCACACCAACCAGCAGGACACCTAATGGCAACAGTTCTAGATATACTTGGTATCTGGTAGGACAAGTCCCCCAACACTGTTCTTTACATTTTCTAGACAATTTCTGGCCTTTCATTTTATCCATATGAAATTTAGGTAGAGCTTGTCAAGTTCCACAAAAATCTGAGACTTGGTTTTAATTGGAATTGCATGATATTTATAGATAAATCAAATTTAGCTCTTTACCATCTAGTTTCCCAACCAATAAACACAACTGATCCACTGATGTTGACCTTCTTCATGCCTTTCAGTAGTGCTTTAGGATAATGTTCCTAAAAGATTTACACATTTTTTGTTAGATAGATTCCTAATTTATACTTGTTCTAGTTTTTTTTTTTTTGTTCCAAATAGTTTTTTCCATTATAACTTTTGATTATTACTGGTACTTAGGAACATTGTTTTAATATATTGATCTTTGTATCCAGCAATCTGTTAGAAAGACTTACTAGTTCAAATAGGAGATTCCTTTGGATTTTCCAAGTAACACATAATCATATCATCTGCTGTTAAGAACAGATTTGTTTCTTCCTCCCCTTGTTCTAATTCCTGTTATTTCTTTTTCTTGTCTTCTTATACTGGCCAGGACTCCTAGCACAATGTAGAGTTGGTGATATCTTCTCTCATTTTTTTCTTTAACATGAATGCTTCTGAAATTTTATCATTAAGCATGATGTTGCAAATTTTATTAGGTCAAGGAAGTTTCCTTCCAATCTTTGTTAATGGTTTGTTTGTTGTTGTTTTCTAAGTCGTGAGTGAGTATTGGATTTAATAAATTACTTTTTTCCTGCTATTGTGATTTTTAGATGGTGAAGTAACCTATTGGTCCTGATTTTATTTTTAATATTCTATCACATTCAATTTGCCACTACTTTATTTTGGAGTGCTTGTTCATACCCAAGATTGGTCTCAATTTTTTGTACTACAATTGCCATTGGATTTTGGTAAGAAAGCTATTTTAGCCTGAAATATTAAAAATTCTCTGAATAAGCTTGTGTAAGATTTTGCTATAAGAGTTTGGGATTAATGTCTTTTTGAGGAAGCCAGCCTAGATTAGAAATTCAATTTCATTAACTGTTATTTGCATAATTTGGGTTGCTATTTAAGTAAATTTTGATAGTTCATGTATTTTATTTTATTTTTTAAAAAGATTTTATTTATTCGTTTGACAGACAGAGATCAGGAGTAGGCAGAGAGGCAGGCAGAGAGAGAGGGAGAAAAGCAGACTCCCTGCTGAGCAGAGAGCCGGATGCGGGGCTCCATCCCAGGACCCTGGGATCATGACCTGAGCTGAAGGCAGAGGCTTAACCCACTGAGCCACCCAGGAGCCCAGTTCATGTATTTTAGAAAATTTTCCATTTCTAAGTTTCAAATTTACTGGCAGAAAATCAATCATGGTATTTTCTTATGATTTTGTATGGTATTTGTACTTAGAATCCTTTATTTGGGGGGCACTGGGTGGCTCAGTGGGTTGGGCCTCTGCCTTCAGCTCATGATCTCAGGGTCCTGGGCCCCTGAGCCTCGCATCAGGCTCTCCGCTGGGTGGGGAGCCTGCTTTTCCCCGCTCTCCGCCTGCCTCTCTGCCTACTTGTGATCTCTCTGTCAAATAAATAAATAAAATCTTAAAAGAAAAAGCAACAACAGATCTTTTGTTTGGTTCCAAATCTTATTTAAGGCTTTTAAAATATTAGTCTTAGTTTTCTTTAGCTAAACAACCAGTTTTGACATGCTTGAAAAAGAATGAAAGTTTATTTTGTTATTTTTTCCAATGTCTTATCACAATGCTATTATTTGTAGTATACAGAATAAATCTACAGAAAGTCCCTACGGATCTTTAATTATTTTAAAAAAATTTTTTGAGGATTTTATTTATTTATTTGAGACAGAGATAGTGAGAGTGGGCATAAGCAAGGGGAAGGGGCAGAAGGAAAGGGAGAAGCAGGCTCCCTACTGAGCTAGGAGCCCAACATGGGGCTTGAATCCAGGACCCTGGGGTCATAACCTAAGCCAAAGGCAGACGCTTAACCAACTGAGCCACCCAGGTTCCCCCTCCATGGGTCTTTTAAGTAGATAATGTGATTTTAGTATTTGCTAGTATTATTCTAAAATATGCATATATAATTTAAGGGTATTCTTTATATTAGTGTAAAATTGTTTATTACTATACAGATTCAAGGGATTCCTTATTTTATTATTATTTTTTATTTTTTAAAAGATTTTATTTACTTATTTGACAGAGAGAGAGATCACGGTAGTCAGAGAGGCAGGCAGAGAGAGAGGGGGAAGCAAGCTCCCCACTAAGCAGACCGCCTGACACGGGGCTAGGTCCCAGGTCCCTGATATCATGACCTGAGCCAAAGGCCGAGGCTTAACCCACTGAACCACCCAGCCATCCTGGATCCCTTATTTTAAATGGAAAAGCACAGGGTTTCTATTACTTAACTTTTCAGTAATCTCATGCTCTGGCAGGAGACATAATTCTCATACAGATGATGTCTCTCAGACAGACGAACTGATTTAATGAAATTACAAAACACTAATTTTCTAACTTTTTTATCAATAATTTTAAAGCACTGTTAGAATCATATATATTTATTGTCAGAGAACAAATCTCCAGAAACATTAAATTGTTTTAAATTATACTTTATCTTTTTAGATTTTATTTTTCAAGTTATCTCTACACCCAACATGGGCCCCAAACTTATAACCCCAAGATCAAGAGTTGCATACTCCACTGACTGAGCCAGCCAGGTGTACCTTAAGTTATACTTTTATTCTACTTATTTTATTTACTAAATAAGAATGGATAGAAATCACTTGCCATCCATGTGTTATTATTATCCCTCTATTTTCTCTTTCATGTGGGAATTTTTTTTTTTTTAGAATTTATTTATTTATTTGACAGATAGAGATCACAAGTAGGCAGAGAGGCAGGCAGAGGGAGAAAGAGAAGCAGGCTTCTTGCTGAGCAGAGAGCCCGATGTGGGGCTCGATCCCAGGACCCTGAGACCATGACCCGAGCCGAAGGCAGAGGATTTAACCCACTGAGCCACCTAGGCGTCCCTCATGTGGGAATTTTTTCTTTGGGGGGGTTGGATTTTAAATTATTTATAAAAAGTCACGTGCTCTTTAAATCTTTACTTGGCTAAAGTAAGTATCGTTAACACTTCTCATCTTTAGTCAAAGTGAAAAACTCAGTTTTTCTTTTGTTTTTGACATTCTGTAACTGAAAAGCTAAGTAAGAGCTAATTTTGAGTTGGAAGCAACTTAAACAACTATATTAGTTTAAACAAATGTCTTCAATTTTTTTTCAATTTTTATATTTAAGAATTACAAAATTAAAAATATCCTTAACTTCTAATCCGCAGTATTTCTTCTTGAAATACTTGAATAAAATAAATAATCCTACCAGAAATTAGTATTAAGTCACCATTTCTACAATTAGAGTTCTAATATTAAGCTAGAAAATTAACAGCTGGTTGAGCTTCACTTCAATTGACAGAAAAATGTAAATAGTCGAGTATAATTAGAAACATGACCGACTTCCAATACTATTCATGCTATACTGGGCTTCCTTTTAAAACCCTCCAAATGTGTTCCCTGTTCTATTACCCTGTGGAGTCCTCCAGTTTCTCCTGCCAATTATTAAATGGCATTAAAAGTTTTAAAAATAACTTCTGTGAAAGACCTAAGAATACCACATGAAGTTTTCACTTATTTAAACATTTTACTTACACATTTTGGTGTAATTTAGCAATGATTTTAATGTGTTTCAACATTAGTCCTCAAAATTTTAGTAACTGAATAATGAAAAAAACCGTCACTACCCTTGAAGTAAAATTCAATTTACCAATACTTCCTGAAAGGTGGCTTGGGGTAAGGGTAAATAACAATGAAGAAAATTATAGGGGTACTTCCACATATTAGTGCTCTGAACAGGATCTCGACTAAAACACAGACCAGGCTGTGGGAATCGTATTACCAAGCGCTAACTTCATATAGACTGGTCAGTTAAAAGGTAATTTCCCCCTATAAATCCAAATTACATCCTTCAAGAATCTTGCTCATCCATGGAAGCATTTTAGAGCTCAAAGAACCTCAGAAGTGGTCTGGTTTATCCTCTTCATTTTACAGATGGGGATATGGGAATATGGAGGCCCCGAGAGGGTAGTGTGATTTGCCGAAGGCTACGAAGCCCACAGTGCTGAAGCCAGCATGAAAACTCCTGACTTTTTACTCTTGGTCCAGTGTACCTTCCCCTTCCGCATGACTTCATGGGATTATGCACCAGGCCGAACATTGAGATGACAACAGCTGACTTTTTAGTTATATTGCTCTACCACACATTAAAATATATGTTTAGAAAAATGGGTTAGAGTCCATTTTAAGCTTTTGCTCTTTTTCTTCCATTCCAAAGTGGCTAAAATTGTTAAATATTATTGACATGCTAAGAACAGGCCTGTTACTCCATCATATAAATTAGCAATATCATTTTAAAGCAAATTCAGCTATTATCTTTACTCTTGTTTTAGTGAACAAAACCTCACAGCCTTATAATTATGATATTTTATTTTTCCATTTGTATTACTGACACAAATTACGTCTGTCAAAATGTTTTCTATTTTTGCAATAATAATTTCTATAGTATAAATATAATTTCACTTTTCTTGTTCAAACCCACTTCTATTAGTATACAACACAGAAATCTCTTCTATGTTCTAGATTAAAAGAGTCATTATAAGGTTAATATGAAATGGAATTTCATGAGTGGAATGAGTGTAAATTCGTGGAGATAATCAGGTGGTGTGAATGAAAAAAATGTGATTTTTATGTTTAGTATCATTAGTTTGTCAACAGGAAATTTAAAGCAAACCACTAATTCTTCAAATTAAAGAAAAGATCAGAGTGCAGAAACTGTTTACATCAACTATCACGAAATCATACTTCTGAAGACCAAAGATTTTAAAAAAGCAGTAGGGTACTAACCTAATTATCATGATGAAGAATTTTCCACCACTGTCAGAATGAAAATTATAATTAAACTTTATCACTATTTTATTCCCTTTATGCATTATATTGAAATGGCAAAAACATACTGTTCTTAGAGACACAGGTATGCTGTTAATGATCACATGTATTAGACGTTTTTACTAAATGTCAACTTAGTAAGCATTTATCAAACACCTATCATGTATGAGGCATGGTGCTACTAATTAAGAGATGGTCCTTACGCTCAGGAGTTTCATTCACAATCTATGGGCGAGACAGACTTGTAACAAAATGTATCAAAATATAGTAAGACAAGCATTATATAGTCTTGGTGATGGCCACAACACAGTGGAGCAGAAGAGAGAAGGCCACTGTATGTTAATCATGAGTTTGGCTGTTTCTTAATACAGAGAACCATGCTGTCTGTACAGGATGAAATACTTCTCAAAGGCCTTTCTGCTGTCTAAAGTGTTCTGGTAATTTGGTACAGTACAAAAATCATGTGTTTACTCATGTATTTATGAGCAATACTGGGGTAAAATCCTAAAAATACATATATTCTACTTATTCAGTGTTAGGTGCATGTTTAAGTAATGGTAACATCTGAAGACTAATTATAGTTTAAATTCTTTACATACATGAGACTTTATAAAATGGCTGTGATACATACACAATTACTTTTAAGGCTCAAACGTATAGTAAAAGTTATTTTTGTTAAGAAAACGAACGCAACTTAAAATGTAAGTAACATTCAAGGAAACTGTCACTATTGTTTTTCTTATTTGCAAACAGTGAAATTTTGTTACAATTTGATTATCTTAAGATGGCTTTAAGCCTGTTAACATCAACTGGTTAACCTAAATAACTCTGTTTAGTTTGTTATAGTAGTAAAGTTTTTGTGAATTACTCTACACTACAGGAACACGTGCATTGTCCTTGTGAGATGCTTATCTCAACATGAATCAAACTGCTGAGCCAGTGGAATATGTGCCAAATTAGCTGCTGTTTACTTTGAACACACTGACCCTTGGAAAATAAGTCTCCCCTTTCCCGCTTTAATCTTTTAATATTTGTTTTGCAATATATCTCACAGGACATTGATGGACTGTCAGTGAAGTGATGTACATATCATAAATCATCAATTTGAATTCTTGAGTAATATAAAACCAAGCCCAATTCACGTCTCAGCTGTTTCTATACAACCATTTTTAAGTGATATGTTTTGGCGGTATCTTGGTAAAGTAAAAACTGGGGAACTCCACTTGTCCCTAAAGTCCCAGTCACAGATATTCATGAACTTAGAGCTCTGTAAACTGGGATGAATTCTGCTCACTAGAGTGTAGAGGAGACTGCAAGGCAAATACACCCGCATCGCTGCAATTTACTGTCAGAACAGCCCCTAAAAGAAGGGATGACTGTAGAATGCAGATAAGTGTTTTTCCACTCTTCTGTAAATTCTTTATACTTAAACACACCATAACAAGCATATAGGTCAAGGAATTGGATCGTGGTACTTACAACTAAAGCGTTTCTTAAAAGAAAGAAAAGAAAAGAGAAAAGAAAAGAAAAACTTTCAATAAGTTTCCTTAAAGAAGTAGGCGAGCCAACATCTCCTAAAAGACATCAACACGACTCTGTAGAAAGCGTGGCGATGCTAAACTCTAGCAGCTGAACTCCGTGTCTTGCGGCTGTGGTATCTGTTCAGAGTGTCCAAGTATTTAAGCAGTCCTTAAGATCCCATTAGATCTGAAGTTCTAGAGCCACTCCAGCTTCCCCACTCAAGGGGGAAAACACCATCAAGAAAACATTTTCAACCCAGCCCTCCGCCATCCACCAAGGAAAGCCATTACGCAGCAGAGAACTGGCGCTCCCAGAGATCTCCAGGAGCAAAGAAACATCAGTTATTCCCAAAGTTCTCCAGAAAGTTTCCTGAGCCCCGCTCTCTAGCCCTGCCGCTCCCACCACTTTCCCAAAGACTCCCGAAAGAATTCTAAGAGGCCGGCAGCCGCAAACAGACAGCGGGGCTCCGGCTCCGGCTCCCGCTCGCTCCGCCCCGGCCCGCCCGAGCCCATCTGGGGAGGTCGGAGGCGCCGGCGTCCCGCCAGTCCTTCCGCCCCGGGGCTGTCCCCCGGCCCTCAGCGCCTGGACCTCTGGGGCGCCCGGTTCTGCGCTTACCCCGCTCTGCCGCGGCGGCGACCCGGGTGCTCTCCTTCTCGAGCAGGGCTCCCGGCCGCTCTGAAAAGGAGAATTTCTCTTACACGTGCGGTGCAACTTAACGCGTGCGCCCCGCGCAAGGGCCCGGCCTCCCCGCCCCGGCGGCCATCCCCGCGGCCCCAGTGCGCCCAGCGCTTGCGCCCCCAAGCAGCAGCCCCGGCCGCCGTGCCACGCCCCCGCCGCCTCCACCTCTGCCTGAGGGCCCAGCAGGGGCGGTGCCAGGGCGCAGCGCAGGGCCCCCGCCCCGCCGCCCTACTGCGCCCCTCATTCTCATCCCGCACCCGCATACCGCAGCTCGCCCACCATCCTGCACACCCACCTGCAGCCGCTTCCCACCTCGCACCCGCAGATACCCATTATCTCCCGCCAGCCTGCACCTGCCCCACACTACATACGCCTGCACCCCTCACTTCGCAACCATAAACTCATTCCCACTTGAACTTGCACCCGTCACCCTGCAACCGTCCGGCTTTCCCACCCGCACCTGCATCCCGCGCCCCATCCACGGGGGCGCCCTCCTGCTCTGGATGTGGAGCCTGGGGCTCTTTCCTGCCGCCGGGCTCCCGCGGGCCTCGTGTCTGTCTCCACTGAAAGCACGAGGCCGGCAAAGGAGGAGGGCGAGGGCGAGCGAAGGGCGCACTGGTTCAGGCCCTGCGGGCCCCAGGGGTGCCCTTCGCGCGCACGTGCGTGGTCCCGGCCATCCAGCTCCCGCCTGTCCTCTCAGGGCCGAGCCGCAGCGCTGGGGGCTCTTCTGAACTGGGTGGGTAGCTCGCGCGTGGGCGTTGGGGCGTCTTGCCGTCCCCCCTTCCCTGATTTTCGCCGCCGGGGGACGCGATTCTAGACAGCCAGCGCTGGGCTGGGGCCACTGAAAAGGGGGTTCCCACGTAACCTGGCCGAATCGACCAAAGAGGAGCCAGGGCCGCAAGGTGGATGCTGTCGAGGGCTGTGCCGGAGCAAAGGCTGGAGCGCGTCCCGGGAAAGGAGCCGAGGAGCTATAAATAGTGGCCGTGAGCCTGGTTCCCGTCAAACACACTTAATTTAGCCGGCGGTCATAGGGATTCTTTTGTGTGTGTGCGTGTGTGTGTTTTTAAAGACCTTGCTCCGATGCACTTGAGACTTGGCCCTGCCCGAGGTGACAGGGAAGGTGTCCTGCAAGTCACTCCTTCATATTGGTAGTAGTGACCAGATGCTAGAGCAAAGGTTAGCCTGCTTGCCCAGACTGGGGTGAAGGTTTTAACATCTTCTTTCCTCCCCAGAGCTGGTACTGCACACACTTCAAAGGAAAGCCAACGCCAAAAGGCCACCTAGCAAGGAAGGAATCCAGTCCCTGCCTGTTACTGTCTCCGCTCAGTTTCGGTGGACCCTTGAGTTCCCTCTGCGCCGCGGGGTTTGCTTTTGCATACTCAGGATTTAAGCGTGGGGCTTGGCCTGGACAAGATAGTTAATAAATATTAGTTGGCTGAATTTTGCTGGCCATTCTAGAAGCTGAAATTGATAGTAGAATTACCTTTATGAGTGGTGGATTTATTGCAAGAATGTGGCGAGATTAGAATCTTTGATTGTTTTCAAATTTCCATGGAACAGCTTCCATTGGTTACCCTCATTAGAATTTAGATCTGTTCTGATTAGCAATGTGCTTGTCCTAGGGAATTTACTTATTCAGTTCTGATCTGAACTGAAGGTTATCCCAGGGATGAAAGAAAAGTAAGCGTCTAAAGGCAAATCTAAAGTACCTACTTCCTTGAAGAACTTGAAGGTGTATGTATGTAGTAGGTGGTGGTCATGTAGACTTAGTTTTTTTTTTTTTTTAAATTGAGAAATACTGTTCTGTAAGGACTTCAAATATTTTTCTTTATTTATTCATTATTAAAGGTTTATTTGTTCATTTTTAGAGAGAAGGGGAGAAAGTGTGTGAGGCAAAGGGAGAGGGAGAGAATCTCAAGCAGACTCCTGGGTGATCCCACCAGGGCTGGATCCCACCACCAGAGACCATGATCTGAGCCAAAGTTGAGTCAGAAGCCTAAGGACTGAGACACCCAAGCATCCCTTTATTTTTATTTTTAATTGAACTGTAGTTGCTATAAAATATTAATATTAGTTTCATGTATATAACATAGTGATTTGACAATTATATACATTATGAAATGGTCATAGCAATACATGTAATTATCTATCACCATACAAAGTATTACAGTATTATTGGCTATAATACATTATGCAGTACTTTTCATCCATGTGACTGGTTTATTTTGTAACTGGAAGTTTGTAAGTGAAATAAGCCAATCACAAAAAAGACAAGTACTGTATTATTCCACTTATGTCAGGTGCCTAGAGTAGTCAAAATCATAGAGACAAAAAAATGGTGGTTGTCAGGGGCTGGGGGAAGAGAGAATGGGGATTTTGTGTTTCGTGGGCACAGAGTCTCAGTTTGGGAAATGAAAAAGTGCAGACAGATGGTGATGGTGGTTGTAGAGCATTGTAAATGTACTTAATACCATAGAACTGTACAATTAAACGGTTAAAATATTAAATATTATGTGTTTTTACTACAATAAAAATATTAAAAATGATAGTGTGTAAAGACAAGCAGAATTAAGAAAACAGTGATTTCTTTACTACACCTGTCACATTCTATATTTTCTAGGTAGACAACAAAGATCTTAATCATATGATATGCTTTTTATTTTAAAGATTGTTTACTTACTTAGTTTCAAGAAAGGTTGTGTTTAGAATAATTTCAGGGTAAAGTGTCCATGTATATGTACATATGCATATATGGCAAACTGATTAAAGCTGAATTCTCGTTTGACAGGTCCCATTTCCAGATTCTAGTAATATTTCTAACAAAAAAGGTATACAGTGGAGAGAGACTTGACTGCATTGTTGCTCTTTGAGCTAGGAACCTTTCACGCAGGGATGTTGGAGAGAGAGCACCTGGCCCTCTTTTCCCTTCTACCAGCCACTCAGATGCGCTTGCTTAGGGTGCCCTCTGGTAGTCGTGGCTGGAATTACTTTTCCGAGTCTGACGAATCTGCATAAATCTTTGTGCTTTGTACATGTTAAAGAAAGTTCAACAAATATTTGTTGAATATTTAAGCCTCCCTAAAAGTGGCAGCCCAGAGTAACACAGTTATCTTGTATGTGATCATGTGAGAGCATAATTTAATTAATCCATCTTAAACCCAAGTTTAAAAAAAACCCTGTAATTTGACTTTTTTCTTTTAGTTTAAAATTACTAGTATAGATGGTATAATTCATTACCTACTTATACCACTTGGCAATGCATAGTATTTTATGTACTTTGTGAAATATACATGTTTTATAGTATTTTTGTAAATTAATTCAACTACTATTTATTAAACTTCAGTTCATATGAGACCTCAGGCTGGAGGGAGATGAAAACTTTCTCCACCCAAAGAATTCACTGTCTCTGTGCCAGTCTGTCCCCTGGAGGAATTTATAATATGTTCTGAATTACAAAGTATTGATTCACAAATAAACACTTGAAACATATTTACTTCATATGAAGGCAATAATAGTGAATAGTAGTGAATAAAAAAGCATAATAATTTAAATAGCTTCTGGCACAATTTTAAGTGTTCTGTGCACATTTCTTAAGAGATGTAATCAGACACATATGTGGTGGAGGCAAGTTAAGTGTCCTTTGGGCAATTAGGAGCAGGACTCTTCAGTGTGAGTCTGCTGAATTTCTTTTTTTTTTTTTTTAAGATTTTATTTATTTATTTGACAGAGAGAGATCACAAGTAGGCAGAGAGACAGGCAGAGTGAGGTGGGGGAAGCAGGCTCACGGCCAAGCAGAGAGCCCGATGTGTGGCCCAGTCCCAGGACCCTGGGATCATGACCTGAGCCAAAGGCAGAGGCTTTAACCCACTGAGCCACTCAGGAGCCCCTCTTTCTCTTTTTAAAAAAAGATTTTATTTATGTATTTGACAGAGAGACAGAGAGCAAGCACAAACAGGGGGAGTGGCAGGCAAATGGAGAGGGAGAAGCAGGCTCCCTGCTGAGCAGAGAGCCTGTTGTGGGGCTTGATTCCAGGACCCTGGGATCATGACCGGAGCCGAAGGCAGATGCCTAACTGACTGAGCCACCCAGACACCCCTCTGCTGAATTTTTCAACAACAGTTTCATTCCTTGATTTTAGGGCACTTCCATTTTTGAGAACTGCCCTACGTTGATTAAATCAAAAGTTTACAGCCAGTGCCACTTACTTAAATTCTCCCCGAGACCAGTATTTCCCCGAGGGCATGTTTAGGAGCCCACTGCCTGCAGAAATGTTACTATCAATCATCTTGGAGCCCTCTCCACTGTTTTCCAAACACTATGAGGCTACTTGGGAAGTTACAATGTCTGTATTCAATACATAGCATTATTGCTGGTATTTTAATATTTCTTGAGGGTTTCTTTCTTTCTTTCTTTTAGAGATTTATTTATTTACTTATTTGACAAAGAGAGAAATCACAAGTAGGCAGAGAGGCATACTGAGCAGAAAGCCCGATGCAGGCCTCGATCCCAGGACCCAGAGACCATGACCTGAGCCAAAGGCAGAGGCTCAACCCATTGAGCCACCCCTGGCACCCTCTTTTATTTATTTATTTATTTATTTATTTATTTATTTGCTTGACAGGCAGAGATCACAAGTAGAGGCAGGCAGAGGGGCGGGGGAGGAAGCAGGCTCCCTGCTGAGCAGAGAGCCCGATGCGGGGCTTGATCCCAGGACCCTGGGACCACGACTGGGCCCCATCCCTCTTGAGGATTTCTTAAGACAGCCAAAATCTTAGCAATTCATAATATATGGGATGAATGTCTTGAATAAACTCTCATCTGAAGGTTTTTCAAACCAGTGTGAGATCATAGTGTTGATCTTTTTCTGCCTTTGGCCTCCATATCCCCCACCTCTCTGCTCTGCAGACTGCAGCTCGGCTGGTCTGGCTCATTAATTTCTCGCTGCATGACTGAAGTTGAGTGTGGGGTAGGGGAGGTACTAGAACTTGCTTTCCTGATAAAGGTTTAGAAATCTATAGTTCCCATCCCTGGTGAGTATTCCTAGCACAGGTTACACTGCAGAAAGGGAGTTTCTGCTTCTGAATTTAGCAGTAAACTTGTCTTGGGCTATGAAGTGTCAGTCCTCATGATTCCCCATCAAGCCAGATGGCCCAGCTTAGTGATCCAATAACCTCATGCTCCTGTTTCACTAGGAGATAGTTCTTCAATTTCCTAAACATCTGTTTTTCTCTTTCAATTCTTGCAAGAGTATGAGAATCTATGAAATAATTTCTTTTTTAAAGAGATTTTATTTATTCATTTAAAAGAGAGCACAAGCAGGGGGAAGGGCAGAGGGAAAAGAAGAAGCAGGTTGCCTGCTGAGCAGGGAGCCCAACACAGGGCTGGACCCCGGGATCATGACCTGAGCTAAAGGCTTAATCAAATGAGCCACCCAGGCACCCCAGCATAACACACATTTTAAAGAATCTTTTTTTGTTTCCTGCAGAGAGTTAAATCTAAATAATTTGAGATTCCATCTCCTGTGGGAGTTTGCTTTGTAATCATAGTGATGATAAAGCAAATGAATTGGACTTGACTACTAATCTTATTACTGAAGCATACAGTTTCATGAATACTTTAAGAATTACATTATTCTTACACAAATGATTATATCCAACTAGGAGAAGGATGTAAAGTGTATTAACTGAATCCTCTTTGGTGAAGTTTGTGTGGTGTGCACACGATGCAGAAATTTTAGATTAATCTGCTGGGAAGTTCATTTGTAGCCATTCTTTCATTTCTTCTGTTGTTTATTTTCTAAATTTCTATAATTGTTAGCTTGCCTAGTCAGGATGAGGTAGGACTGGGAAAACCATGCTGGTAAAATGCCCAGAAAAGTCAAAAGGAACAACGTGCGGTGGAGGAACAGTGGGCTTTGTGGGAGCTGTGCACAAATGTGCGTGGAGGAGGAACTAGAAAAAAGAAGAACTAAACTCAAAGCTAGCACAAAGAAGGAAATAAAGATTAGAGGACAGATGAGTGAAATAGAAAATAGAAAAACAATAGAGAAAATCAATGAAACCAAAAGTTGAGTGTTTGAAAAGATCAATAAAATGACACGCCTTTGGCTACCTTGACTAAGAAAAAAAAAAAGACTAAAATTACTAAAATAAGAATGAAAGTGGGTCATTACTACCAAATCAACAGAAATAAAAAGGATTTTGAGAGAATACTATGAAAAATGTATGCCAATATATTGGATAACCTAGATAAGATGGGCAAATTCCTAGAAACAAAAACTACTAAGACTAAATCATGAAGAAAGAAAATCTGAATAAACCTATATATTAAGGAGATTGAAACAGTAATCAAAAATCTAATTGAAGAAAGCCCGGTACCCAATAGTTTCACTGGTGAATTCTGCTAAACATCTAAAGAAGAACTAGTACCAATCCTTCTCAAACTTTTCCAAAAAATTGAAGAGGAGGAAACACTTCCTAACTCATTATATAAGGCCAACATTCCTCTGATACCAAAGCTAGACAAAGATGCTACAAGAAAGTAAAACCATAGATGAATGTGTCTTATGAACTTTGATGTGAAAATCCTCAACAAAGTACTAGCAAAGAGAATTCAGCAGCATATTAAAAGGATTATATAGCATTGACCAAGTGGAATTAATTCCAGAAGTGCAAGAATGTTTCAACATGTGCAAGTCAATCAGTGCAATGCACCGCATCAAAGAATGAAGGAAAAAAAACCACATGATCATCTCAACTGACACAGAAAAATCATTTGATAAATTCAACACCCTTTCATGATAAAAAAACATTCAACAAATTGGGAATACAAACTACCTCAACATACTAAAAGTCATATATGAAAAACCCACAGCAAACATCAGACTCAATGTTGAAAGACTGAAAGCATTTCCTCTAAGGTCAGGAACAAGGCCAGGATACTTTCACCATTTTGTTCAATATAGTACTGAAACTTCAGCCAGAGCATTTAGGAAAGAAAAAGAAAAAGAAAAAGTATTCAAATTGTAAAGGAAGAAGTTATCTGTGTGGTCTTATATGAGAAAATCCTAGGAATTCCATATACTCCCACAAACTGTTTGAACTAATAAATGAATTCAGCAAAATAGCAGGACACAAACTCAACACACACAAAATGGTTGCTTTTCTTTTTTTTTTTTTTAAGATTTTATTTATTTGACAGAGATTACTCGTAGGCAGAGACGCAGGCAGAGAGAGAGGGAAGCAGGCTTCCCGCTGAGCAGAGAGTCCAATGTGGGGCTCCATCCCAGGACTCTGGGACCATGACCCGAGCTGAAAGCAGAGGCTTTAGCCCACTAAGCCACCCAGGTGCCCCAATGGTTGCTTTTCTATACACAGTGAACAATCTGAGAAGAAAATTACAAAAACAATTTAATTTACAGTAGCATCAATAAAATAAAATAAAATACTTAGGAATTAACCAAGGAGGTGAAAGACTTGTACAATGAACACTAGAAAACACTGCAGAAGATATTAAAGGAGACATAAAAAATATGTGAACACATCCTATTTTTCAGGGGTTGGAAGACTTAGTATTATTAAAATGTCCATGCTACCCAAAGTAATCTATAGTTTCACAGCAATCCCTATCAAAAACCCAATTTTTTTTTCAAAAATAGAAAAACACAGTCTAAAATTTATATGGAATCTCAAGGAAATCTGAAGAATCCCCCCCCCAAAAAAGAACAAAAAACAAAACAAAAAAACCTTGAAAAAGAATAAGACTGGACAAACGCTTTCTGATTTCAACACTTACTACAAAGCCACAGTGGTAGTGGCACAAAGACAGACTTATAGAGCAATGGAATGGGATACAGAGCTCAGAAATAAACCCTCACACATATGGTCAGATGATTTTCGACAAGAGTGCCACAACCATTCAATGGGGAAAGGACAGTCTTCAACAAATGGTGCTGAGAAAACTGGAGATCCACATGCAAAAGAATGAAGTTATACCCTTACCTAACATTGTATGAAAAATTAACTCAAAGTTCATGAAAGAACTGAATGTAAGAGCTAAAACAATAAAACTCTTAAAAGAAAACATAGGACAAAAAGTACAAGAGATTGGATCTGACAATGATTTCCTGGATATGACACCAAAGGCAAAGGGATAAAAGAAAAATAGACAAATTAGACTTTATGAAAATTAAAAAATTTTATGCATCAAAAGACCCCATCCACAGAGTAAAAAGACAATCTATAGAATGGAAGAAAATATTTGCAAATTATATAACTGATAGGGGATTAATATCTAGAGTAAGTAGAGAAGTCTTAAAAATAAGTAATTAAAAAATATCCTGATTCAAAAATAGGCAAAGGACTTGAATAGACATTTCTCCAATGAAGACATGAAAATGGCCAATAAACACATGAAAAGATGTTCAACATCACTCATCATCAGGGAAATGCAAATCAAAACTACAATGAGAAACCACCTCACACCCATTATGATGACTACTAACAAAAAGATAGGGTATGAAAGTGTTGACAAGTAGAGAAACTGGAAACTTTCTACACTATTGGTAGGTACGCGAAAGGGTACAGCCACCATCTGATCCAGCAATTCCACTTATGGATACATACCCAAAAGAATCGAAAACAGGGTCTCAAAGACCTATTCGTACCCATGTTCATAGCAGCTTTAGTCACGATAGCTGACACATGGAAGCAACCCAAAGTTCATTGACAGATGAATGGTTAGGCAAACCGTGGTATATACATACAATGAACTACAATGAACTCACCTTAAAAAGGAAGGAAATTCTGCAATATGCTACAACATGGATGAACTTTGAGGTATTAATGCTAAAGGAAATAAGCCAGTCAGAAGGGCAAATACTATATGATCACTTATATGAGGTACCTAGAATATCAAACTCATAGACACAGAAAGTGGAAGGGAGTGGCCAGGGGAGAATTGGAAGTTTGTGTTTAATGGGGACAGAGTTTCAGTTTTGCAAGATGAGAAGAATTCTGTGGGTCAGTAATGGTGGTGATTGCACAACGGTATGAATGTGCTTAATGATCCCGAACTGTATACCTGGAAATGGTTTCACAACAGTACATTTTATGTGTTGCGTATTTTACCGCAATTTTTAAAAAGTGAAAAAGACCCCCACACTTTCTATATGACCCCCAAAACTGAATGGAATGGTTACTGGGGGGGGAGCAGTTATGACAGGGAGCTTGGACAGGGACAGAGTTTCATCTTTCCAGTTTGAAGAGAGCATGATTTCTAAAGCAAGTGGGAAAAAGGTTGATAAACTGTAGAAGGGCAAGTGTGTAGGAGGTCTTGCCTGCTGGGTTAATCAGGAAGCATTGGTGCTTGATGCCCTTCAGAAATAAAGTTGCTCTTGGTTGAGAATGGGCTTATTTCTGGACATAAAAATATAGCCATTTACATCTCCTTTTTGCTTTGTTCTCAAGGTGCTTGATCTTCTGCGAGCTTCACAAGAGAAGTGTGAGGAAAGAAGCATAGAGATCATTTCCCATTTTACAGAGGAAGAAATGGAGCTGTGGAGCTGAAATGGTTTGCAAACATTTTCCACTGCTGGTAAGTAGTTTATGAGCCCACATCTTTGGATCCTAAATCTAGTATTTAACACTTGTGAGACTTCTGAGATTGGCTAAGAATAAACTTAGTCATTTATAAATTAGGAAGAGTCTTGGTAACATTTAGAACTATTAGCACTGTTAAGTTGCCAGATTGTGGTTCTAGGATGATTTTTGCCTGTTTGAAAATTAGGGAATCCAAGACAGAGAAAGGATAAATGACTTTTCAAAAGGACAAAGTTCTTCAGTGGAAAATGGATTATATGTCTCAGATCGAAGTCTTAAAGACAGAAGAAATAGGACAGCAATCTGTACAATGAAGGTGAAAACCTTGGAATTTGCCTCAGAAGAGATTTATTGTTATGGAGTTATTTTCTGCTTTGGTTCCTTTGCCCTTTCTGGTTATAGAATGTGGGGGTATTTCATGTAGTTTGCTCAGGCATGTGCTGCATTTGATATGCCAAAATAGCTTCATTACACGTGAACCTGGATAGTTTCTGGCAAATGGGCTGCCCTAGTCAAGCCTTCTTACTCAGCCTAGCTCCCTCAGGACTGAGTTTAGCATGAGGGGTTTTCTAAGTTATAATTGTAAAGTGGTCTGTCCCCTCCAAACTACTGGGAACCACTGCGGGTATCATCAAAAGGCATTTCGTGCCAGCCAGTCACTTCTCCCTTGGACACATGGAAAATGGATTTTCACAGTTGAGGCTACAGCTTTGTAGCTGAGACCCTTTTGGAAAAGTCCAAGGATCATTCATTTTCACCTGCACATAGAGCTACACTACCTCCCTGCTAGCATTTCCCCTTCCCCCACTAACCTGTAACAAGCCCCTTCCTGAGTGTTCTGTAACCCACTGTACATAAGGCCTTCCTAGCTACTTGCCTCTATGAAACCCAGTCTCCTGGGGCATAGCTTGCAGCTGAGTTAAGAAGGGGCAGCCACTCCTTTTCCTACACCATGGGTCTCAAGTGTTGGAGCCCACATCAACGTTCCTGCCTGGTTACTTGTCTGAAATCTTTCACTCTATCCCAATTCCTGATGTCCTCTGAGGTGGCTCAGATTTCCTTCCATTTAAGATGGTCATTGAAGCACAAAGAAAGATGCCTTTTAGGAGGTATAAGTGTAAGTTCCTCTTTTATGTTATAAAAAGTTTTTTCATAGATAATGAATGAAGGCAAATAGCAGCACCTGTCCATTGTGTTAATAGGATGGTATTGCTGGAAAACATCTTATGCCAACAGAGGTAGACTTACTAAAAACCAGTATCCAGAACAAGGAGGTGTGGTCTTTCCACCCTCTGCTATTGGGACCATATTTCAAGGAGTGTAGTTAGTTTTGGTCACAGTCCAATCGAAGTGTTGTTTAAATGGGACATTGTCCATTTAAAAGGTGGCTGACCCATTTAAAAAGATGCAGCAGGGACTGAAAACCACAAAGTATGAGGAATAGTTGAAGGGATGAGGGTATTTTGCTAAGAGAAAGGACTCAGAGGAGATTCTTAGTGCATTTGATGAGTACTTGCTATGTGCCAGGGACAGGGCTAAGAAGTTTACAAATATGAGCTCATTTTCTTAAGAGAGAGAGAGCACATGCACAAGCAGGGGGATGGTAGACAGAGGGAGAGAGAGAGAGAGTCTTAAGCAGGCTCTATGCTTAGCCCAACATGGGGCTTGAACTCATGACCCTGAGATCATGACCTGAACTGAAATCAAGAATCAAAGGTTAATAGACTGAGCCACCCGATGCCCCTTATATTAGCTTATTTAATCCTCACAGTATGTCCATGGAATGGATGAATGGAAAAGAAAATATGGCACATGCATACTCACACAGAAGAATAATATTAAGCCATAAAAGGAATAAATTATCTTGCCATTTATGACAATATGGATGAACCTTGACGCATTGTGCTAAGTGAAATAAATCAGGCAGAAAAAGATAAATACTACATGATCTCATTTATGTGTGGAATCTAAAAAGAGAAAAGACACGTAAAACCTTCCCCACCCCCACCAACACAGTTAATGCTGAGGTAGAGGGTAAAGGGTGGGCAAAATGCATGAAGGAGGTCCAAAGATGCAAATTTCTAGCTATAGAATGAATTAAGCCATGGGAAGATAATGTACAGCACGGTGACTATAGTTAATAGTACTGTATAGCATATTTGAAAGTAGCTAGGAGAATGGATCTTGAAAGTGCTTATCACAACAGAAACAATTTTTTTTTATTTTAAATTTTTTTATTTTTTATTTTTTATGAACATATAATATATTTTTATCCCCAGGGGTACAGGTCTGTGAATCGTCCGGTTTACACACTTCATAGCACTCATCAAAGCACATATCCTCCCCAATGTCCATAATCCCACCCCCTTCTCCCAACCCCCCTTCCCCCAGCAACCCTCAGTTTGTTTTGTGAGTTTAAGAGTCACTTATGGTTTGTCTCCCTCCTAGTCCCATCTTGTTTCATTTATTCTTCTCCTACCCCCTTAAGCCCCCATGTTGCATCACCACTTCCTCATATCAGGGAGATCATGCTTAGCGAAATAAGTCAAGCGGAGAAAGACAACAGAAACAATTTTGTAACTACGTAGAGCAATGGATGTTAACTGGATTTATAGTGGTGATCATTTTGCAATATATACAAATATTGAATCATTACATTGTATACCTGAAACTAATATAATGTAATGTCAATTTTACCCCAATAAAAGAAATACTCACAGGAATCCAGTGAGGTTCACAGAGTCCCCAGCTTTCCAGTGAAGAAATGGAGGCTCAGAAGGGTTAATTAACTTGCCCAAAGTCACACAGATAATAAGTGGCAAAGCAAAGATATTAATATGAGTCTGCTGGCTCTCAAGCCTTTGCTCTTAAACAGTAGTATGTGTGTGTGTCCCAGAAAGTTTAGGCTTGTTTTGTGTGCCCTCCAAAGCGACAACTATGACCTAGGACAAGTTACTGGAGAATGGCTTTTGCTTCAATCCATTACAGATGCCCTGCTGGCATTCCCAGGAAGTGGCTGACCTCAGGATGTGATGGTCCGTGCTGCTGGAAACCCAGCAGGATAAAGTGGTAGAGGTAGTTGGAGTGTTTGAGTGGGGGCTATGCCTTTGAAAACCTGGTCAGGGAATGCATCTGTGCAAGACTGGTGGAAGATAGCCTCCTGGAAGGAAGGGATGAATTCAGATCTAATAAAGACTGTCTTAGCACAGTGTGTCAAAGCATTAAATAAAACCCATTTGCTGACCCAGTTGATTTTGGAAATTCGTCAAAAGAACGCCTGAACCTTCTTGCGTAAGGTGCTGGAGGAGGAGAAGGGTGTGCCTTTGAGTCATCCCCTGGGAGGCCTGAGGTTCCTGAGACTTGACTCTGCCCAGCAGGCACTGAGTGAGACTGAGACGGAAGAGGAATGGGTGCGTCCTGAACTTCCTGATCCATCTCCTTAAAATAACCTTAGCTCTTAGAGGAAGGACAGAGCGGGATAGCACCATAAAACTTCTGGAACTGAAGTTTGGAGGTGCTGCTCTTCATGGTGTAGCATAAATGTGTTTTGTTCACAGATTACCTTTTTTATTCCTTTTCTAGTCTTTTTCTTTTTGGTCTCTACTGGCTACATTTTCTTCTCACTTGCCCTTTTGCAGTCCTCTCATTTTAATTTTCCTTTTGCCTAATGTGTAATTTCTTCTTTCCCTCACCTAGTCCTAGTTTCCTCACCTAGTTCCTCATCACTGATTAGTCTTCTGCCCCTACTTTCACTTTGAGACCTTCTCCCCGACCCCTTGCCAACTGTGTTGGGAATGAGCAGAGACGGTACTGGGCAAACTTTTCCGGTTAATCCCTGCTGACAAATTCCCTGCCATCATGGCAGTTATCACACAAATATATTTTTCAGAATAACTAAGAGAATGTCTGAGTTCAAATCACTGGTCTGCCCCTCATCAGCTCTCTAGCACTGGGCAAGCTTCATATGCCCAAATTGGTACAAATTGGAGATTATCCACATAGGATTGTTTTGAAGATGGTTCTCAAAAAATGACATTCATTATTATTTCTTGGAAACTTTTGTAGCAATTTGTCATTGCTGTGACATTTATAATAAAATCTATAAAACTATCAGTCTTCAAGAGATTAGGAAAAAAATAACCTTTCACTACAGATAGTTTGAGAAGCACTGGTTTAGATGTCATTATTTCCTCCTCTTTGCAAAAGCTGCTTACTCTGAATAGAGGTGTTTACATAATTAGTGAATTCTTCAAGTGTTGAAAGAATCAGCTGTAAAACATATCCTCATATTTCACTTTGGGCAGAGAATAAACAGGTGGAAATGAAAAAGCCTTGCTTCTGTTAAAGGAATCTCTGTTCCTCTCTTCCTTTTGCCCTTCTTTAAGTTCCCTTTTGTTAATAGGGCAGTTGGAGAATTTGTCTGTGCTTCTCTGACCCAAACTCCGCCTCTCTGTATTCACACTTGATGAACCCAGACCAGGATTCACTGACCCCTCACAAGAGGACAAAGGTAATTTCCTGCATTCCTGCTTATTCAGGATTTTGTTTATTTGCTATGAATGGACAATGTATTTATAAATAGTTAACAGCTACCAAGAGTATAGACGTGTGTTTCATTTTCTTAATGGATAATATCATTAACCTTCTTGAGAAAAAAAAAGATATTACTTTTAAATGATTGACTTGTAACGTCCCCAAGGAAAAGTGTGTTGCCACAAAGGCAAAATGAAAGGTTATGTGTGTGCAGAAATTTCAGAAACAGCATTCGCCTTACCAAGGCCAGGTCAGGTGTTAACCAAGGAAAAGAAAGCATAAACCATTGAGTTCTGTTGACAGGTCTTACCTTGCTTTTTCCCCTAAAAGAATGAGGTGTGCTTAATCCTTTTATTTCTGTCAGACAGCACAGACCAGTAAAGCAGATGCTCTCTAGCTTGAAAATTGTTCACTTAGCAATTGTCTGAGTACAGGTAGTGCTGTTGTGGGACTTCTGGGGAAGCTAATGTAGTTACTAGGTGCCTCGAAGAACTTATAATTTGTCAATTTACCAAACAGCTGGGTCAAAGAGACTGAGCAAGGTCTAGGGGTGCCATGGTGAGTGGAGCTGACCACTGCTTTCTTGGAACTTTTTCCTTTTCTTAAGATTTATTTATTTATTTATTTTAGAGATAGATAGATAGAGAGATTTGGGAGGGGTAGAGAGAGATGGAGAGAGAGAATCTCAAGTAGACTCCCTGTTGAGTCCAGAACCCGATGTAGGATCATGACCTGAGCTGAAATCAAGAGTTAGACATTTAACTGACTAGGCCACCAGGTAACTTTTTCTTGGAATTATTGCAGTCTAATGAAATAATCATTAAACAGGTAAATACACAAGCAGACATATCTTGTGTTTCATCAAATCAAAAGTACCATTGATTATAAAACATACCATTACTTACCTCTACCAAAATAAAAGCTATGATTATAATGGTAAGATGTCATCTGTTATAAGATACAAAGCTCTATTTCAGAGATGCTAAAATTGAAAGAACTATTAGTCTTAGGCTCTGCATGTATGGGAATTAACTTAGAAATTAATTAACTGTTAATCATGATGAGTGCTTCAGAAGGAATAAAACTACATGGAGTTTCTATTAAGAAAGGCCTATTTTAGATTGGATGACAGTTAAGTTGAGAATCAAGGGATAAGGGATTGTGAGAAGTTTGAGATGCTGTCTTGAATGGGTGATACAGGAAATGAGTAAAGTAGGAGTGCAGAGGAGAGACAAATCAATTTGAGTGGGAATAGTCAGGTAGGAGTTGAGCTGGATTTTGAATGATTTCAATGGTAGATGGAAAGGAAGGCCAAGACAAGGGACACAAAATTAGCAAAGGCAAAGAGCAAAAGATATTAAGTAAAACTATCCATCCTAAAATTCATATGGAATCTCAAGGAACTCAAAAAAAAAAAAAAAAAGAAAAGAAAAGAAAAACAAATTTGAAAGGGAAGGACAAAGTTGGAGGACTCATATTTCCTGATTTCAACACTTACTGGAAACTTAAAGAAGTCAAAACAACATGATATTGGCATATATATACCAAAGGAATAGGTTAGAGAGCCCAGAAATAAATCCTTGCGAATATGGCCAAATCATTTTTGATGAGTGTCAAGACAATTCCTTAAGGAAAGGACAGTTTCTTTAACAAATGATGCTTGGAAAACTGGATACCTACATGAAAAGGATGAAGTTAATATCCTTACCTAATATCATATACAAAAATTAACTCAAAATGCATCAAAAATATGACACTAAAACTGTTACTTTTAGAACAAAACATAGGGCTTCATGACATTGGATTTGATAGTGATTTCCTGTCTATGACACCAAAGGCATGGGAAACACAAGGAAAAAAACCAGACAAATGGAGTTCATGATAATTAAAAACTTTGTTCATTAAAGGACATGACCAACAGAGTGAAAAGGAAACCAACAGAATGGGAGAAAAGATTTGTGTGTCATGTATCTGATAAGGGATTAATAACCAGAATATAGAGAGAACTCTTAAAACTCAAAATGAAAAGCAAAACGGATTTGAACATGACATGAGAAATGAACAGACATTTCTCCATGAAGACGTACAAATGGCCAACAAGCATGGAAAGATGTTCAATATCACCTAACAGGGAAATTCAAAAGCAGAAATGAGATACTACCTCCCACCCATTAGGATGACCAATAAAAACTACAACAACAACAGAAACGCCAGGAAATAAAAAGTGCTGGCAAGGATGTGGAGAAATTGGAATCCTTGTGCACTCTTGTGGGAATGTGAAAGGATATAGCCATCGTGGAAATAAATTAAAAATGGAATTACCGGGGCGCCTGGGTGGCTCAGTGGGTTAAGCCTCTGCCTGCAGCTCAGGTCATGATCTAGGAGTCCTGGGATTGGGCTCTCTGCTCAGCAGGGAGTCTGCTTCTCTCTCTCTCTCTGCCTGCCTCTCTGCCTGCTTGTGATATGTCTATCTATCAAATTTTTTAAAAATGGAATTATCAGATGATCCAACAATTCCACTTCTGGGTACATACCCAAAAGAATTAAAAGAAGGGTCTCAAAGAGATATTTGTACCCCCATGTACTAGCAGCATTAGTCACAATAGATGACACATGGAAGCAGCTGAGCATCCACTGACAGACGAATGGTTAGGCAAACTGTGGTATATACATACAATGAACTATAATGAACTCACCTTAAAAAGGAAGGAAATTCTGCAATATGCTACAACATGGATGAACTCTGAGGGAGTTATAGTAAGTTATATTAAGAAATAAGCCAACCACAAAAAGACAAATACTATATGATCTCAGTTATATGAGGTACCTCAAATGATTAAATTCATAGAGACAGAAAACAGAATAGTGGTTGCCAGGGGTTGAGGGGAGCAGATGGAAAGCTGTTTACTAGGGACGTTTCAGTTTTGTAAGATGAAAAGAGTTCTGGAGATTAATGGTGCTGATGGCTGCACAGCAATATGAATGTACTCAATGTCACTGAACTATATACTTAAAAATACTTAAATTTTTACTTAAAATAGTAAATCACATGTTGTGTGTATCTTAATACAATTGATAAAAAAGATAATGGAGCATGTCCACAGGTCCAAGAAGAGATCATTTGGGCTGGCGTGAAGGACTTCATGAAGGAAGGAAGAAAAGACGAGTTTGGAAGCATAGACTGGCATCAGATGCAAAAGGCTCTTGGATGACAAACCAGTAGGGCAGGACTTTATCTTTCAAGCAACAGGAAATCTGGAAATCCTGGGAGGATCCTCCCCTACTCTCCACCCATGCATTTAGACCCTGAAGTGAAGAGATGGAATTAATATATCTTCCCAGAAAGAGCCAGGACCAAGAGACTGGTCATTCACAAGAGTGAGACCTGCTGGGATGAGTAAATGGACAGCTATACAAAACCAGATCACACAGAGACTGGCAGTGCCAGGTTGGTCTGAAGGTAACAAGTGCAGTTGTGCAATTTTCCTCAGCTGGAACAGGTTTGCAGAGAGAATGCTTGATGAGTCACTTCATTGCTGGGGATCACCATGCTGAGTGTGTCTTCAGGTCAGTGAGTCGAGGGCATGTGGTCTTAGTGATAGGGTCTGTGTGGTGAGGTACAAAGCTGGGAAGGGTGGTAGGCGGGGAGGACTGGGAGGCTCTTGAGGAGAAGATCTAAGGGAATGGCAGCTGTGGAAGCTGAGTGTACCAACTCTTGGACTTTTTTGGGCATCTGCCATGTGATGTTGAACATGGTATGCTATTAGGAGAGGCTGAAATGGTATGGATTAGACCATTCAATTCTCAGAGGATACTCTGTGTAGGTTACAACAAGGGAACAGAACAGGTTGGAGCGTTCTTTCAGCTAATGCTTTACCTCCTGTGCTGAGAAAGGTTGCAGATCTCACACTTGAAATATCTTGGTCAGAGGGTAAAGAATGCTCACCACTTCAAGCCCACAGACGTGGAACATGGTAACTGAATGTCAACATTTTCAGTGATGAGCTGGAGGAGGGGGACACACCACTGACTGAATGGTATCCGTAGCACTTGGCCTCCTGAGTGGGTTGAGGAGGAAGCTGTGGGGGTCCTCCAGTCCCCTCAGCCCTTTGACATTGTTGACAGTCAAGGGTTGAAACCTGGCCATCAGAGAGCTGAAAAACCAGGAGAATCATCTTCTCATTCTCCCTTTCCAACCCGTGACAACCACAATTACAAGTTCTGTCTCCATGAATTTGCTATTCTAGGTGCCTCACGTGACTATTTCTTTCTTTCTTTCTTTCTTTCTTTCTTTCTTTCTTTCTTTCTTTATCTCTTTCTCTCTTTTTTTTTTAAGGATTTTAGTTATCTGTTTACTGAAAGATGGTAGGGTGGGGGGAAGGGCAGAGGAAGAGGGAGAGAATCTCAAGCAGACTTCATGCCAAATGTGGAGCCTGATGTGGGGCTCATCTCACAGCCCTGAGATCATGATCTGAGCTGAAACCAGGAG
Organism: Neogale vison; assembly: GCF_020171115.1. Classification (NCBI taxonomy): domain Eukaryota; kingdom Metazoa; phylum Chordata; class Mammalia; order Carnivora; family Mustelidae; genus Neogale; species Neogale vison. Next base: position 82,911,345 of record NC_058095.1, read on the forward strand.
TCCAACACTTAACTGATTGACTGAGCCAGCCAGGTGCTCCTCATGTGAGTGTTTCTTTATGACTTCTGAGTTAGAAAATAAAGAACTCACTTAAAAGCTCTCTGCTTCTTTTTGTCTCTTAGAAATAAGAGTTTTTTCTCAATGACTAACTTATTTTTTACTTTGAGGGTTGGAAGAAAGAAGTGTGTCTCTGTATCTCTTTGGCCAGGAATTCCCCCAAACAAGGTAAGTTCTGGGCAGAGAGGAACCTTTCAGAGGTATTGAAGGATGCTCCATGTCATGTGACCATGACCCAAAAAGGTGGGTGGAGATCTTTAGAGTAGACATCTACTCTGTGTGACATCAGGGTGTTGGCACATCATTCAATTACACCAGAATTTCCTAAAGTGATGGACAGGAAGTCTCTGAGTCTTCCAGAAATGGCGGAACTTGAAGTTGGGGAAAAAAAGGCAATGGGAGAAATCGAGAGGGTCTTTTAGTGGCCATAAGGGGCATCAGAGGAGGGTGACTGTGGAATCCAGTTAGGGAATGCTGACACTGGTTCTGGGCAATAGTATAGGAAGTGAGTGGGTCTCTGAAGGAAGTCCTGGGGTTGGCATTTACTGGGCACACTGTTCTTCCTCACCCATCTCTCTTCCAGGCTCTTTTCAAAGCATGTCACTATCAAGCATCCCCAGGCATTCGAGGGAGAATGAAGCCGTCTTTCTTTGTTCTGTGGATATAGATTCAACAGACACTTGGCGCTGAATGGAAGGGAGAGGTTGGCTTTAATGAAGTTTTGCTTACTCCTAGATCTATGTTAGGGTTTGGTGAGGGAAACCCCTTGAGCACCCCTCCCATGTTCAGAACCAGATGAGAAATAATGCACAGAATAAACAGAGGAAATAAAAATGTCAGCTTTATAAAGGCAGGATAAGATGGCTTTTGAAACTTCTTTCTTCTTTCCAAAATGGATAGAATTAGCTACTGACTTATGGACCTGGATGCTTCATCAGGGACACAGTCTGGAGGCCAGCTTACCCCACAGCACAGAGCAGGCCAGAATGCACCCCTTGGCCTACAGAGACCAAACTGGAGTGGCCAGAGGGCACTGAGTTAAGTCTTTCCTCTTATGGAGAGACGCGGATGATAGATGAGAGAGGGAGAGAACACTTGTGATGCTGTTCAGTCAGGAGCACCCTCATGGAGACAGGAGTGCTGGGATGGAGTCCCACATGCTCCAAGCCTAACAGTTGTCTTTCTGGGTTATATTTTTCAGTTTCAGTGGAAGACTTGCCAGCAGTACAGGCTGCCTTATTCACCTTTGCACTTCAGCATTTAAGAGGAGAATCAACACATGTTAATTCTTTGTAAGTATCATTTGAGTAAGTGGACTGGGAAGGAGAGAGGAACACCTCTTTCCAGAATTTAGGTTGGGAACTCCTGGATCTCATATTCTCCAGTTGCTTGGGCTTGGGGTGAAGCACCTAAAGAGCTCTGCTGCATCCTTAGGGCACAGCAGTAGCATGGTTGACATCATTTGCTGATATCCCAGAGAATTCGTCCTGGCCTCCTTGTCAGGTCTATTGCTGACCAAGTTCTCGGTGGCCTGGACCTTGGTTGTCTCGTTGACCCTCTAGGCTCAGTGCCTGGTAGCTGGTCTACCACAACACACACTGGCAAGTATTTGTTAATGCATGCTTGTCATCTGGATGGTGCGTAGGGCTTGTGGGCCTGGACACCATTACTGCGGCTTCTCCTGTCACTTCTACACCTAGTTAAAGGCACCAACCTATTATTATTCGTTCCTCATGGAGGACTTTGTTGCTTCTTCATTGGTTGTTGAAGAAGAAGCCTTACACCCTTTTAAAAAAAACCATCCTAACCCAGTCTTGCCTATGATTGGGACTGACTCAGAAGTAAAAACACTTGCTGAATCACCAGCACTTCCTATAACAGCCCAGCATTTTCATTAATTAAGGCCTCCCTTCCCCATGTTGAATCATTCCAGCCTGAGATCTGAAATTAGGGTGCGCCCCAGGTGTAAGGAGTTAGTTAATAAGCACAACTTGGTCTGCACTTTATTGGGGCTCCAGAGCACAGGCCCTTACTGCCATCCTCCTTCTGCCAGTGTGGCTGCTTCCTCCAGACAGGAGGAAGTGAGAATGTGTGGATTGATATAAGATCAGCTTCCTTCTATTTGTCTGGGCATAAATATTTCAGAATTCAAACACACATACTCTTGACCTTGTAAAAGAGGGGTTTTTTGAAAAGCTTATTTCCCTCCCAAACCTGTTTTAGTCATTGGTGTTACTCCGTTTTAAAAACAGGTAATGTAGTTAACGTTGAGTGTCAGTTGTTGAAATACTAGGGAAGGTTAAAATAATTCATCTGTTACATAAAAGCTTTCCTGAGCATATATTCCAAGTGAATTTTATACCTTTGAAGGTCACAAAAGGCTAAAGTCTTTCCCATCCCAATGTGGCCCCTTGCTGGCTCTTACTTTGAAGCATAGTTTGCGCCTCTGTAATGTGGGCTCCTCCTGAGTTAATAGCAGCGTAGAAGAAAAATGCAGGCATGGAGAAGGAGAAACTAGCTCTATGGAGACCTACTATGTGCCAGCTACCTTGCCAAGAGCTTTCTCATACTGATATTTAAAAAAAAATTAGTCTGAATTTTAAAAAGTCAATGCAAATGTTGGTAATTATTATAAGTTGTATAACTGTGGGAGAAGTCTGTTAATCTCTCTGAACTTAATTTCTTTACCTGTGAATCCAGAATAATACCACCAAACTCAAAGGGTGTGTAAGACTCCCTTTGAATTTATAGAAGTAAAGGTGTTAGTTAAAACTTATGAAGCAGCTTGTATGTATTAGCTAGTATTATTGATGTTGATAAACCATTAAAAAGCTGCTTGCAAGTGGCTTTGGTAGTCTTCCTAGAGGGGTATATCTTTCCAATCTGGGTGGTGGTGTAGTCAATGACAGTGTGGCAGAATAGCTGTGTATCCTTTTATCTAACCCAGACTTTAAATACACCTTCTGATTAGCTCACACTTACCAGTTTTAAAAGGAGCTCAGAACCCAAACAAACACTGCTGGTCAGCCCCTGGAGCTGCCATCCCAAACTTTGGAGGTGGAACTCTTTTTCTCTGAAAATAAGCAGAAGAGTTTTTCATGGTTTTTGTGTTTTGTTTTCAGAATGACACATGCTTTGAGATCTTTTAACTTAAGAATCCCAATGGTCATGAAAGAAACTAAGGTAGCCATTCTGGTACTTTGTTCTACAGTGAATCATTTGTATCACATGAAGTCAGGTCAAGAAATTGTACATTCCTACCTAGAGGGTATCAGAAACTCTGCCTACTTTCTTACTTCTAATTTCTGCTGTTCAGGCATGATAGTTAGTCATGTTGGGTCTTACTTTCTCACTCTCCAAATTCATCTGTTGACAAGTCATGATTATTAATAGACTATTTAATATATATTTCTTTTTTATTTTTAAGATTTTGTTATCTGAGAGAAGGAGAGCATGAGCGAGGGGAAGGGATAGAGGGAGAGGGAGAAGCAGGCTTCCGGCTGAGCAAGGATCTTGATGTGGGGCTCGATTCCAGGACCTTGGGGCCCATGACCTGAGCTGAAGGCAGACACTTAACCTACTGAGCCACCCAGGTGTTCCTTATTTAATATATATTTCTGCCTTTCTTTCACTAAATTAATTTGGCCACATATTATTATATCTGACTATCCCAGTATCTTTCTAAACAATGTGCCTGTTTCCCTTCAGTCTTTCTTCTACAACCATCTTGGTGTCAGTTATGTTTCTGGAGTCCTGCTTGGATTGCGTGCTTCTTCAGCTCAGCAACATTCAGGGGTTTCCCACTGTCTGTAGAACAAACTCCGTCCTCTTTACTTCTTTGTTTACCGGTTCCACCGCCCAGTCCCAGACACCTTCCCATCCTCCTCCAGCACCCTCCACTACACACCCAAGCTTTTTTCTTTCCACTTTGCACATTTGCTCATGTCCTTCCTCTACGTGAAATGTGTTCCCCCTATTTCCATCTCATCCCACCTCACAGGGAATGTGACTATTCCGCTTCTTTTGCTCTCATCGTACTCTGCAAGGTCTCACAGCCCAGGACTGAGTTTTGTTTTTTTTTTTTTTTTTTTTTCAATTTATTTATTTTCAGAAAAACATTATTCATTATTTTTTCACCACACCCAGTGCTCCATGCAAGCCGTGCCCTCTATAATACCCACCACCTGGTACCCCACCCGCCCACCCCCCCGCCACTTCAAACCCCTCAAACTCCTGCAGAACCTTGCTGTGACTGAGTTTGAATCTAGAAGTATTTGGTGTTCCTTCATTTAGTTCATCCTTGTAGTTAACTGGGTTTTCTCATGAGCCTGTGGAGCTTTCCTGTACTATGCACATGCATAAGTGACTCATAAAATCAAAAGTGCTGGCCATTTGCCAATTCTAGTCCGTTCCCCCTCTTTTGACAGGACCACATCTTAACTCTGCTCTGACTTTGTTAAATTAACACTTGTTAAATTGAGCACACTGTGCCAGAGGGTGAGCTGCAATTCAACCACAGACCACAAGAAAAATTGAGAGAGAGAAGCTTATTACCCACAGATTGTGAGGCCTGTACACAGCATACCTTGAGGAGCAACGCAGGAGAGTTGAGGCAAGGTACAGGCAGAGAGAGAGGTAGGACCCGGGGCACATGCCTTTATTAGGTTCCATGAGTAGAGTGTTTTGGGAATCCTGGGCTAAGTTTGGATTTGTCAATTCAAACCGAAAAGAGCCAGGTTTTGGTAAGCTCTATGTGCCCTCCGATGTAGGGCACACAAAAGGGGAAGGCCCTGGGAGGAGGGAGACTCTTTATCACAAGGCTGGGAAGGTCATGTCGGGAACTTAGATTTACTTGTGACTCTGCAGCTGCTGTTGAGAGCGTGGGCTTGTGTGAGGGGCTAGGGTCAGCTTAAGGCTCCCACAGGCCACTTGGCCAGACCAAGTAGACGCCGAGGCAGCAGTACCCTGCAGTAGTTTAGCTAAACCCTTGATGATCTTCCAGGCCAATAAACAAAACATTCATTACCAAGCAGAAGGAGCCAAAAGGAAATCATTAAAAACAAACAGACAACAACAATAGGTGTTCATTCCCTGTGTTTTATAAAGACGTCGACTTTGCTACTTCCTACAGCACTGGAGTATGTTTTTGGAAAACCAAAGGTAGTAAAAGCCTTTTTTTTTTTTTTTTTGGAGAGAGGGAGTTGGGGGAGGGGCAGAGAGAGAGAGGTAGAGAGAGAATCTTTTTTTTTTTCCAATTTATTTATTTTCAGAAAAACAGTATTCATTATTTTTTCACCACACCCAGTGCTCCATGCAAGCCGTGCCCTCTATAATACCCACCACCTGGTACCCCAACCTCCCACCCCCCCGCCACTTCAAACCCCTCAGACTGTTTTTCAGAGTCCATAGTCTAGAGAGAGAATCTTAAGCAGGCTGTATGCCCAGTGCAGGGCCTAACTCCAGGCTCGATCTCACAACCATGAGATCATGACATTAGCTGAAATCAAGGGTTGGACACTTAACCAACAGGTGCCCCTCAGAGGTGGTAAAAGACTCTTAAGAATGAAAATCCTATGAAAAAAATTAAATTTGTTGTACCATTTATACAGCTGGAAGTTTGCTGGTTATTGGAAGCAAATTCTTCCAATTCCCCATATGCTTGTGGATATAGAGGATATGTTTACTATTAAAATTTCTGCTTCTGTTTGGGATAGAAATGAAAACTAGACCAGATTAATATAATGAGTTCTAATTCATACCAGCTTAAGGAAATACGTTGCTTGGAGAAGTAACAACAACAGAGGAGCTTAGAGAAGGTTGAGTCTTTAAGAGCTGACCATTGAAGGTTCCCCTCACCTCAACCATTTATATCACTATTCCTGACAATAATTTTTATTCATAATATTCTCTACAGAGAGAATATTCATAATATTATCTACAAGAGAGCACTCTACATATTTTTGAGACTGGGAAAGTTCACTTCTAGCATGTCACTTGAATTTGAGGCAGAGTAATTTTCTGGTACTTCTTTCCTAAATGACTTGATCAGACTTGAACACGATTGTTTTTCATAGGGCAGGAAAGGACTCAGCTGTGTGTTCAGACTTGTCCTATTAATGTTTATGGTTAATATATATAGGCTTAGGAATTTATTCTGGGGCATTATAGCACTAATAAAATAGGATAAAGACATGAGCAGTGTTTGATGTGTATCTGAGTTCAAAATACTTCTAAACACACTGTGATCATAATTGGTGTTTTTCAATGGCTACCATCCATTGTCTTTTGTGTTGAGAAAAGAGATCTTTCTTTTTTCACTTTAAAAAGTTATGGTAAAATAGAAAAATAATAAAATATAATAATAAATATATAAAATAATGGGGCGCCTGGGTGGCTCAGTGGGTTAAGCCGCTGCCTTTGGCTCAGGTCATGATCTCAGGGTCCTGGGATCGAGTCCCGCATCGGGCTCTCTGCTCAGCGGGGAGCCTGCTTCCTCCTCTCTCTCTGCCTGCCTCTCTGCCTACTTGTGATCTCTCTCTGTCAAATAAATAAATAAAATCTTTAAAAATAAATAAATAAATAAATAAAATAATGAAATTATAAAAATATATAAAAAATTTACCATAGGAGAAGAATCCATGAAACAAGATGGGATAGGGAGGGAGACAAACCATAAGTGACTCTTAATCTCACGAAACAAACTGTGGGTTGCTGGGGGGAGGGGGGTTGGGAGAAGGGGGGTAGGGTTATGGACATTGGGGAGGGTATGTGCTTTTGGGTAAAGTGGAAGGGGAGATGAACCATGAGAGACTATGGACTCTGAAAAACAATCTGAGGGGTTTGAAGTGGCGGGGGGGGGTGGGAGGTTGGGGTACCAGGTGGTGGGTATTATAGAGGGCACGGCTTGCATGGAGCACTGGGTGTGGTGAAAAAAATAATGAATACTGTTTTTCTGAAAATAAATAAATTGGAAAAAAAATTTACCATATTAACCATTTTTAAGTGCACATTTTCAAGCACATTCACATTATTGTTCAATCAACACCACCACCCATCTCCAGAATTTTTCATCATCCCAGACCGAACCTATTGAACAATTACTCCCCGTTCCCCTCTGGCCCCCCACCCCTGGAAACCACCTTCCTGTTTGTCTCTATGGATTTGACTGTTCTAGGTATCTCACAAAAGTGGAATCATACAGAGTTTGCTTTTTCATGGCTTATTTCACTTAGTTTAACATCCTCAAGTTTTATCCATGTTGTAGCCAGTGTCAGAATTTCCTTCCTTTTTAGGTCAAATAATATCTCATTGTATGTATGTGCCACCTTTTGTTTATTCTTCCCTCTGCTAATGGACACTTGGAGTTGGTCCCACCTATTGACTATAGTGAGTAATACTCCTATGAACATAGGTATTCAAATATCTATTGAAATTGAGATCTCTTTCTTTTGGAAAAGGCAGGGAAAATGGGAAACAGTCATGCTTTTTCAAGTTATTGTGACTCAAAATTGCCTTAAATCCATTTTTTTCAGGTTTTGAAAAGTAGATATCATGATGAATAAGGAACCCGAAAGTCTAAAAAATTAAAACCTGAAAAATTAGAGTAGATACTTCCTTACAATATAAGGAAGGAAGACCAAGTAACCCTGAATCTTTAAAGATTTGCTGCATTAATATTAGATGATGAATTAAAAAAATGTAAGTAAGAGATTCACCTATCCACATAGATGAGTGTTAAGTAAGAAATAATCTCACCATGGCATTTATGCTCCTAGATGGTAAGATTTCAAAATCCAGGGACACCTGGGTAGCTCAGTCGGCTAAGCTGCTGCCTTTGGCTCAGGTCATGATCCCCAGGTCCTGGGATAGAGTGCCACATCGGGCTCCTTGCTCAGTGGGGAGCCTGCATCTCTCTCTCTGCCTCTGCCTGCTTGTGCTCTCTCTCTCTCTCTCTGACAAATAAATAAAATCTTTAAAAAAAAAAAAAAGATTTCAAAATCCAAGTGACAAAATACTTCGAGAAACCTGAGGGAAAACCTAAATAAGAAACTTGAGAAAAGCCACTGACTATAACCACGAGGTTATAGAAGTTTGCTAATATTGCTTATTATAGTATTTAGGAGAGGAAATAGTATATGTTTATGTATGAATTTTTTATGGTTACCCTAACAAAACAACAACAGTCGAATATACACAAATTGGAAATAAAAACTCAGAGCAATGGAAGCAATGAGGTTTTTATGAAGGGTAAATGTGGCTGTTTAGGTGTAGGGGTTTTTATATTTTATTTTTTTTTAATTTAATTTTGTTTTTTTTATGTGATTATCTGTTTTGTGTGTGTTGAGTTTGAGGAATTCTTTATATATCTTGGATATCAGCCCTTTGCCTGTAGTGTCATTTGCGAATATCTTCTCCCATTCTGTGGGTTGCCTCTTAGTTTTGTTGACTGTTTCCTTTGCTGTGCAAAAACTTTTGATCTTGATGAAGTCCCCAAAGTTCATTATCACTTTTGTTTCCTTTGCCTCTGGGGACATGTCTTGAAAGAAGTTGCTGTAGCTGATGTTGAAGAGGTTACTGCGTATGTTCTCCTCTAGGATTTTGATAGATTCCTGCCTCACGTTGAGGTCTTTTATTCATAAACATTATTAAAATATCTATAGTGCCTAGAGCAATCTATACTTTCAATGCCATCCCGATCAAAATTCCACTGGCATTTTTATTTTTTTATTTATTTAACAGAAAGAGATCGCAAGTAGGCAGAGAGGCAGGCAGAGAGAGAGAGAGGGGGAAGCAGGCTCCCTGCTGAGCAGAGAGCCCGATGTGGGACTCGATCCCAGGACCCTGAGATCATGACCTGAGCCGAAGGCAGCGGCTTAACCCACTGAGCCACCCAGGTGCCCCTCCACTGGAATTTTTTAAAGAGCTGGAACAAACAATCCTAAAATTTGTATGGAACCAGAAGAGACCCTGAATTGCTAAGGAAATGTTGAAAAAGAAAAACAAAAACTGGGGGCATCATGTTGCCTGATTTCAAGCTTTACTACAAAGCTATGATCACTAAGACAGCATGGTACTGGCACAAAAACAGACACATAGACCAGTGGAACAGAATAGAGAGTCCAGATATGGACCCTCAACTCTATGGTCAAATAATCTTTGACAAAGCAGGGAAAAATATACAGTGGAAAAAAGACATTCTCTTCAATAAACGGTGCTGGGAAAACTGGACAGCTATGTATAAAGGATTGAAACTTGACCATTCTCTTACACCACACAATAAAATATTTTTAATTTCTTAAGGAACCTCCGTCCTGTTTTCCAGAGTGGCTGTACCAACTTGCATTCCCACAACAGTGTAAGAGGGTTCCCCTTTCTGTACATCCTCTCCAACATTTGTTGTTTACTGTCTTGTTAATTTTGGCCATACTAACTGGTGTAAGGTGGTAACTCAATGTGGTTTTGATTTGAATCTCCCTGATGGCTAATCATGATGAACCCAAGATCTATAAAGAACTCCTCAAACTTAACACTCAAAAAACAGATAATCACGTCAAAAAATGGGCAGAAGACATCAATAGACACTCCTCCAAAGAAGACACACCACCGCCCTGCCCCTGCCCCCGCCATGGCTGAGGGAAGCCGTGCCCTGTAGTTACCCTGATTGACGGCAGATGGCAGCAGAGAGAGGCTTTCAACATCTCTGGGGGTTCTATTCTAGGCTTCTGAGAAACATGGAATGGTAGAAAAAGTCTTTGGTAAGTTATTTAGCTTCTCAAAGAAATGGAAACAGCCAAACTAACTACTACTAACTAACTAACTAGTCTCAGGTCTTTTCATGGCAAAAGTCTGTCATCTTTCATGATTTAGCTTTTTGTTTACGCGGGTCTCCAAAAGAAACTATTTCACACCCTGAACTCTTTCTGTGGTGCTTTGGTGTGCCTGTCTCATCCTGCTAGTTCCACACCGTACTGTTTTGCAAAGTAACCATGTCATACACATCTTCCCTCTGCATTGTGACCCTTCAAAATGATCTTTGCACTCGCCAGGGGCTTAGTACAATGCTCTGCAGATAGGAGGAACTAATAGATGTGTTTTTAAAATGGATAGTGAAATGATAAATATTCTTAAATATTTTTGTAAGATACTCAAAGTTTGTCATAATATCCTTACTATTAAGATAAAAACTTGTGAATTAGATGCAGCTAAGTACATTTATCCTTAAAACTCCAAACTCAAGTCATACTGATAAGATAAACTGACGTTGAGCTGGAAGGAAATATTGGGTGGTTGTTCCATACTCAACATTTTTATTGGCTTAAATAACTATAGATAAAGCAGGCTAATTAAACTGACAGATGACATAAAGCTGGAAGGAATTACCAATAATCTGAATACAGGGCTCAGAAAGATCTGGATGGACTAGAGGGATGAGCCAAAATCAGCAAAATGAAATTCAACAGGGAAAATGTAGAGGCCTGCGTTTAGGTTGGAAAAATGTTTGTATACAAAGTTTGGTAGGAGGTGGGGGCAGGGCAGTGGAAGGAAAGGGGAGAGGGAGTAGTCTGAAAACTTGGAACCAGCGCAACTGTTCATGAACAAGGCTATGGTTCAACAATTTATGACCCAGTCATTCTACAGAATACTGCATATCTGTTAAAAAGAACAAGTTAGGGGGCGCCTGGGTGGCTCAGTGGGTTAAAGCCTCTGCCTTCGGCTCAGGTCATGATCCCAGGGTCCTGGGATTGAGCCCCACATCGGGCTCTCTGCTCAGTGGGGAGCCTGCTTCCTCCTCTCTCTCTGCCTGTCAAATAAATAAATAAAATCTTAAAAAAAAAAAAAAAAGAACAAGTTAGATTTATATATAGTGACCTGGAAAGATTTCCAAAGCATATTACCAGGTGAAAAGCTATCACAGAAAAAAAATAAGTAGGAAATGCAAAGTGGTTATGTATGTGTGTGTGTATATGTATAGAAGTAACTGCAATTGCATAGAGAAAAGACTGGATGCCTTTACATGGAGAAGTTAGTACTTCTAAGCAGCGCTGTGAAATGAGACCTTCACATTTGACTTTATTTACTTCTGCATTTAATTTTCAGTGCAAATATATTTATATATTAATTCTGTAATTACATAAATCACCTTGGTGGTCTTGTAACTGAAGGTGAGGAAAGGTGATGAGCGTTCAAAAAGTTCACTTGAGTCAATGTGTCTAGAAGAGTCACCCCAGTGCTGGGCCATGCTAGAGGGCCGCATCTCCCTTCTGGAGGACACTGGTGTACTGAAGCCCCCTGTCCTGAGGAGGAGCCTGCAAACTCCTGGTACTGTTACCACTGCTGGACTGCCAGAGGTCAGAGAACATGTTTTATTTATTTAAGAGAGAGAAAGTGAGAGACAGAGCATGAGTGGAGGGGAGAGGCAGAGGAAGAGGGAGAAGCAGACTCCCATTGAGCAGGGAGCCCGATGCAGGGTTCAACCTTAAGACCCTGAGATCATGACCTGAGCCGAAGGCAGACGCTTTACCAGCTGAACTACCCAGGTGCCCCTGTTTTTTTCTTTCTTATTTACTGGTAACTAGTAGGTTGGTACACAGTAGTTGCTTAATATTGATGAACGAATGTATGACCAACAGGGAAATGTGGAGCTGGAAAAGAAAGTTGGGGTTGAACTGGGATCTGTTCTCAGCTATTTAAGGTTATTAAGTGGAAAATAGACTTACTTTGGGTCCACCAGAGGGCAGAACAGATGCTGGTGAACTGGTGTTATAAACAGGCAGATTTGAGCACAATGAGGAATTATTCTGATGAGCTCCAGCCCCAGGCGGTCTGTACTATCTGCAACCCGCCCCCACTCCCTGCCCCCACCTTATTTGGCCTCATCTCTTGCCATTCTGTCTCTGACTCTGGTGTCCAGGCCTTTCTCTCTCCCTGGATGACTCTTCCCTGAGATACCAGTTTGACTTGCTTCTCCATTTATTCTAGGCTCTTAGCAGAGAGGCATTCCCTGACCACCCTGTACTGAATAGCGATTCTCATTGCCTCTGGCCCTTCCTATTTCCGTTATGCACTTTTGTTTTTCTCTGTTGCACTTATCTGCAGCATATATAATCAACAGGGATTTGTTTGTAGACTGCCTCCTTCAACATGATGGCAGAGGTTTTCTTTTGTTTGCCGTCCCCGGGGCCCAGTAGTTCCTGGCACTCATTTGGTACTCTGTAAATATTGGCTGAGTAAATGAATAATTCAAGATGCACAGGAATGGAATGGAGTGCCTCAAGACTTCAGGACTCCTTCTTAACCCTATCAACACGGGGGAAGATGGGGAGTCTCTATGGTTTCCGCAACTAGCTTCCGGAATTAAGTGCATTGGGAGAGTTCGAGTAGTTCAACCCACCACACCCTTTGTGTGATAGGACTGTCTGCTATAGGCCTTTGAGTAGGATGTTACCTCCCAGAGGGGCGCTGTCCCTGTCCATTCAAAAGAATGAAAGACTGTTTTTGCCAGGGCAGCTGACAAAATGAGATCATATGCATAAAACATTTGGTTATAGAGACTCTAACTAGATGAATGGAAACCTTATGGCCCTGTGGACTTTTCTCTCAGTAGAGCAGCATTGCTGTTATCACCCTTTTTGTGCTATGACATTCGCACCCAGACCCTCCTCTCTCTTCTCCCTCTCTATTGTGCTTAGTTCAGGCTTTGTGTAAATATGCATTTTTTTCCAGTGGCCAGTTTATCAAGGTTTGCTGGAGTCCTTTCTATCTAAAATACCACCAATCATCTTCCCAGCTTGGGATCTATCTTATGGAAAAGAGATGGCAGTATTTTACCTAGTATTTTATGACATAGCAAGCTTTTAAATCTACTATCGTATTTGGTTGCCAGTAAACTTGGGAAGTATTCAGTAAGCCCATTTTTAGATGAGAAACCTGAGGTCCAGAGAAAATAAGTGAGCTCCAGCCTACTCCCCATAAACCCTTTTCAGCATGTTGCCTGTTGCTGTCTATTTGACCGCTGAGGTCAGTGGTAGCAGTGCTGGGCAGCTCAGGCCAGACCGCCCTGGAGAACAGTGACTTTGTCCTCCGAAGTTGGCCCTGATTCACTCATACTAATTGTAATTCACCTTTGACAGTTGTATATTTACAGAAGAGTTGAGACCACCAGTACCAGTTTACTGCAGGTAGAAGTAGCAGCTGGACTACACCTGGGGCTGCATAAGCTGCCAAGGTCACATACCTTGATGTTCTGCAGGTGCCGGGGCCCTCCTGGAGGCTGGCTTGTATGAGGCCAGTGAGGCTGTGGCCTTGATGTAGCTAACCAGACACAAGATCCTTTGGCAGAATCTTTAAAACCCCAACCAATCAACCAACAAGCAAAGTTTTCTCTTACCTAGCACAGATGATGAATTTGAGATGTATATTGAGGATTAAATTCAAGTTCAGAGTTCAAGCTCTAATTTTCAGGCATGTGGCCAGACTGCTCTATAAGTTCTTAAAAGTGGTCAGCAGTAATCTGTAATTACTTTGACCCAGTCTTTTAAAACCTTGAGAGTAATAATCTTCATAGCTTTCAAGAGTGAACATATCTATTTAAAAAATCATGTGCTGTTTTAACAGGCTGCATGCTGAGCACTGTGGAAGATGGCCAGGGACATTTTTTATCCCCTTTCTATTACTAGGATGAAAGTTGACTGTTTTTTGTCTGCCTTTTTTTTTTTTTTTAAAGATTTATTTATTTTAAAGAGAGAGAAAGAGAGATAGTGGTGGGGGGAGCATAGAGGGAAAAGGGAGAGGGAGAGAATCTCAAGCAGACCTCGCTGCTGAGCACAGAGCCAGATGCGGGGCTCCATCCCATGACCCAAGACTGTGACCTGAGCCAAAATCAAGAGTTGGCTGCCCAACTGACTGAGCCACCTAGGCACCCCTGTTTTTTTTGTCCTCTTAAATCCATTAAAAAAGTATATGGTATGTGGTTCTCCATAAAAATATTCTTAAGGATTAATGTGTAAAACACTTTGAGGTCCTTGGGCTGAAGTTTCCTTCTACTGAAAGGATGGAACCATTGTTGACTGACGGGGGAGAACACTTGAGGGCCAGGCAGGCCTTTCAGCAGGCACTCACACACACACAGGGACAGGCTGATCTGTTGGGCCTATTTCCCATAGAAGAGGGCACTAAGGAAGAAAAAGCAGTTTCGCAAGATGAGCTTTGATTAATATAAATATACAGAAATAAAATCCCTTAGAAAAGACACCTTATAGAATTTTTCTCATGCCTCAGCCATACTTTACCATAAATCACATTTTTAAGCATCAGCTTTCATGATTCTTCTAGGAGCAAAACGGGTCACATAAACCCATCTTGGCATTCTCCAGTTTACAAAGCCAGTCCACACATCAAACTGCACGTGTTTGTCAGAAACCTGTTTGAGGGCAGCATGTGGATGGGCAAAAATAATCTCTCCTTCTCCCTCCCCTGTCAAGCTTTCTATTAACAGAGGCTTTTCTGTAAGTGGGTAGAAGAATCTCAGAACGGTGGACAGATACCCTGGTAACTTAACCATTTGGGGTTACAAAATAGAAAATATTAACATACAAAACAGGCTATAGATAACACTAAAATTTGCTCTTCTATTAAAAACTGTAATTGATTTTAAATAGCTATTATGAATTAATTATATTTTAATATTTTAAGTGACATTTGAGATATTACAAAATTATTTTAGTTACAAGCATGTAATTAAAGCTATTTATTATTACAAAATGTTTTTACAATGCTATTCTTGGCAACAGGAAAATGTTTACCCTCATTAAAATATGTCGAGTACCATTTTTTGGAAACCATGTCAAGCACAATGATAATTTTAGGGTTCAACTTGTCCTATAGAACTGCTAAATATTTTTCTAAACTCTAGTTTCTATTTAAAAACAAAGGTCTATCAGTTCTATTTTCACTTAAGAAAGCTGGATGCTGAAATGGGAAGCAAACTTTTGAAGTAGATGAAACTCGTTTTTAGTCATCAGAATTTAGAGTCTAGTCTTTTCATCTGTTCTTTAAAATATAGTAACTACTCCTCTGGAGCTCCATTTTGTTCTGCACCATTAAATTGTACAGTGGCAATAAAATATTCCCAAGCAACCTCTTTAAATCAGTGTTCCTACCATTTACCACAGTAATGGAAAAGGCAAACACTGTAAAGGAAAGAAGGTGTTTTGTGCCAGACTGTAGTTGGGGTGGTTGGTAGTCCTTCTAGTCCACATTTCTCATGCAGAATTACACCTAAATTTTGGAAACGAGGCCTTTTGCTGTTATAAGCCATCAGTAAGTACTTCTAGGTGGTTTCACGTGTGAGAGGCTGAAATGCTTCCATGTGCTACATATCACAATAGAGCAAACAACTTCTCAGGCACTGCAAATTTTTCAAAACTGAAAGGCCATATTTTAAATTCAGTGATAGTGTCTAGTTGCACACATATCATAATCTGAGCCTTTGAAATATGAGGAACATCTAATGGCTTCAGAACATCTTGCAGATCAAAAGAACATACCCATTTTAAAGTTTTCACTTAAAAAAAAAAAAAAAGCATGAAAGAGTTTGAAGCATTAGATAACCCTGCCCATTGTTAGAGACTAAAACTTCCCAAGCGAATAAAAGAATCAAGGATCTCTATGTTCACCTTTAATTCAGGGAATGTGGCAAAGGGAGCCCTAAGGGAAGAAACCCAAACTTCTCAGCATCCTCTTTAGACCTCAGAGTTTCTCTCCTTTCCTCAAAGAAAGAGAAACAGATGCTGATGTCCTTTATTGAAAATTTGAAAGTACCTACACCCACAACCCCTTCCAGCATGGGGTTTTACTAGAACTAATTGTAGTACAAATCAGTATAGGCATAGAATTATGCCTTTGTTTTCAAGCTTCAGGACAGTAAAGCTCTGCTGGAGGCATCTGGAGTTTCACTGAGATCTAGAGCAGTTTCAAATGGTTGCGTTTAAGATAAGAATCTTGATCTTGGGAAATGCTGGTGACCGTGCCTGGACAGCAAAGCACCTGTGCCTCATCCTTTTCTCCCTATCTTTTATCCACTGGCTGGGTAATGTGTTAAACTGGTTTTTTTGACTTTCCGGAACAATATCTAATTAGTAAATAACACAATTCAGTGACATTTAACAGTATGCAAATTCCAGACACTGCAATCATAAAAACCGTGAAGACAGTCTTTTCTGTGGGCCTGGAAACAAAGCAGTCCACTGTATTGGGACAAGGCCACGCGTTGCATTTCACCAAACGCTGCATGGAGAACCCGTCATACATGATATAGAAGACATACATGAAGACTGCTTCAAAGATGACCCGGAAGAAGATGCTGCTAGTGTAGGTCCACCACAGTGACCCTTCGATGCGGACCTTCTGGGTTTTGATCTCTTCAATGTCTTTAAATTCACTCTTTATCTCTCCCTTAATGAACTTCCTTTTCTTCTCATGTCTCCGGTAGGCAACGTGCATGGCCACCAAGAGAGCTGGTGTGGACACGAAGATCAGCTGAAGGGCCCAGAGTCGGATGTGAGAGATGGGGAAATAGTGATCATAGCACACATTTTTGCACCCAGGTTGGAGAGTGTTGCAGATAAAATCGGCTTGCTCATCTCCCCACACTTCCTTTGCGGCTACTACCAAGATCATAATGCGAAAAATGAAGAGGACTGTGAGCCAGATCTTCCCAATACTGGTGGAGTGTTTATTGACACCCCCCAGAATAGTCTGTAGTGTGCTCCAATCCATCTTCTCCTCCGGGTGGTCTGCACTGGAAAAGACAAAGTGAACACAATATAGGAGTGACTAGTCAGGACAGAATTTGGGAGACTTCTCTGGGTCCCAGGTAAGGCATCAGTCTTAAATCTCTTCTTGAGCAAACACCAACTCTTACACAACCTCACCAAAAAAGGTCAAAACAAAACCAGCCTAGTTTGCTGTAGGATTAGATGTGTAGTTCTGAAATCACCTGAAACATGTTTGTATGCGTTCTCTAATAAAGAGTAGCTTATTCACCTGAATAATTCACCAGATGTTTAGCACATAATAAAGATTTGGGAGTTGGGGGAGGAGCACCACAAGCAAAAGTATTCACTAACTTAAAGGTACTAATTAGTGCTGACCCAACTCTCTGCAGACTCTGCTTGAGTTACTCAGCACTCCATCAGCACTTAGCTGTTCCATCTGCCTGCTAGTCCCAAGTTTTGGATGGTACCATGGGGACTGATACTAGCTGAGGCCAGCCTTTCCTTAAAGGCCAGTGGGACATCTTCCTGCAGAGTTCTTCCCTCTCTCACTCCTTCCTTTCCTCCCTCACTCCCTCCTTTCCTCCCTCCCACTCTCCCTTCTTTCCTCTCTCTCTTTTTTCTTTTTAGATTTTATTTATTTATCTGAGAGAGAGAGCACAAATAGGCAGAGGGAGAGAAGGAAGCAGGCTCTCCAGGGAGCTCGATAGGGAGCTCAATCCCTGGACCCTGGGATCATGATCTGAGCCAAAGGCAGATGATTAACCAACTGAGCCACCCAGGAGCCTTTGTGCTACTTTTCTTAAAAATATTTCAGTTTACTTTCATGGACTTGGGGTGCAGTAGTGAAATGACTGATACCAACGGTAAAGTTTATATTTAAGGCACTCCCAAGTTAAAATTTCACAAAAGGCTTCACTTCCTTTTTCTACATAGAAAGGAACAGGTTAGAACCAGTCTACCTATGGAGCAAAGTTACTCTGCATGGATTTTGGCAAACTTTTTTATGGATTGGTGGTCCTCACTGCTGTGCTGGGACTGACTGCTTGGTCAGTACTGAGGGATATCTGTTTGGTAATTGTTGTAATCGTATATTTTTATTGTGGGTTTTGATTTTAATTCAGAAGTGTTTCTAAAGAGGCACATTAAGAAAAATGACAGAATATTTAACTCAGTGATTTCCCCCCCATCACTGGCCCTACAGGGTGAGTCACTGTATTGAAGTGCAGAACCAAAGCCAGCGGGGGTAATGTATTACTCATTGAAAAGGGATTTGGAGAAGCCTGTGGATCAATGTTTCATGAGACAGAGGCTTTCTCTTCAGCCCAGAATAGGAGGTGTCTTCGTTTATTCATAGTTACACCCCGTCTGTCTCAATCAACCCCTCTTGTAAACAGGATTCCACCTCTCTACAATTCTGGTGAGTGATCTGTTTTCCACACCTTCTAAGCTGATAGTAAATCCTCCTTCTTCTCTTATGTTAAATACTCTCCTCATTATGAGCAAGTTAGGTCCTGTTTCCTGATGGACTTCCTAAGCAGGCATGGAATGAATACCTTTCATCACTGTGCCTCATCTTGGTCTCAGTTGTGGGGCATCAAGGTCTGGCCGAAGCCATCCAAAGTGACCTTGCCCAGAGGAGGCAGGAGAGAGGTGGAGAAGAGTCACAGCCAGGAAAACTATGTACAACTGAAATGTGCTCGAGAAACATTAGCCCTATTCAGCTCCACAACAGACACATCAACTGGAAGAAACCCGGGTTTAGTCCCCAGTTCAGCCCTGACTCTTCAGACACATACTGTCTGGGAGATCCTTAGGTGAACAAAAATTCACCTTTTAGCCAAACAATTTTATGAAATTTAGACAGTCCAGTTCCTCTCTGGCACTTACCAACTGGAAAGCAGAACATTCACTGAACTAAACTGTCCATGGTTTAAGTTAATACATCTGGCTAAAAACCTACGGGTGAGGCTTATGGCTTTGCCTCTTCCAGAGTACCAAAGATCACACATTCTTCTGTAAACCAGTCCAATCATCATCAGCTGAGAAAAATTCAGTTAGAAGCACACCCTGTATTATTATTGTTTTTTAAAGTTCTTGGTTGAGTTGCAACTACCTGTTTTAAAGGTCCTTTTAGGAAGAGGAGCAAATTAAAACTTGTTCCCCAAATGAGGTAGAGGTTAGAGCTCAAGATGGAATTTTCTCAATATTCAGATCATCCAGGGAGCTGCTCTCTTGCGTTTCTTGACCTGGCAGATGGGTCATGGGCAGGCTCCTATCTGGCCCACACCACCCTGTAATTGTTTGGAGTTCTGCCAGCAGGGAGTTGAGGAGCTGGTTCTGTTCTTCAGGGAAGGCACTGGGTGAATCACCGGGTTGCAGAAAAGGCAAAAGGAATTCTTTACCCCTTAACTTTTCAATCCCTACTTTCTGGATGGTTGACCTCCCCACAGAGCGCCCCACCCCCTCACAGGTGTCTGTAATCGCGCCTGACTGAGCATGCTAGTTTTGAAAGAGACTCAAAGGGCTAATGGGGACATGGCTATCACCAAACATTTCAAGACAGAGTCACAAGTAAATGGTCACGGTCATACGGGTCCGGCTGTCAGAAAACTGAAAGACACACACCATTTAGGCTTATTTCCCCCCTTCACTGAGGGAACACTGAAAGGTCAAAGCAGCCATCCTAAAGAGTACGTTTCTCAGCTGCACACTACCTCATTTGTAAACAACTGTCCTAAAGCTTTCCTTCCAGCTGGAAAAGCCATCTGGAGATAAACATTCTTGATTGTTTAGGAGAAAGAGAAGCAACCGAACTCTTAACTCAGATTAGGCTGCGGTCCGGGTCTCTGGGCTCACAGGGGCAGGGAGTTCTAGGTAATCTCTGCCGGACCTCGACCTGAGTGATTTTCTTTGCAAAGGCAGTGTGAGAAGGTAAAGGTCAGTTTCCTCCTGTGAAGGCTTCCTGCTTAACAAATGAAATTGATTTTTCTTCATGAACTAAGCCTGCAGCCAATTAAAAACTTCTAGTGGCTGCAGTTAGAGCAACCCGGCGGCGGTGCGAGAATTTCCTCGGAGGAATAGTATCGACAATCAATTACGCTGAGGTCAAACTGTCTACGACTGGCTGGCCTCCCCTCCCCCCGCTCGCGCGCCGAACCCGATCACTGCCTCTGGGGTTCTGTTACCACGTCCCCTTCCCCGGCGCGCCGCTGCAAATCCGGCTTGAACAGCCCGATTCAAATTTCAGAGCTCGGCTGAAGGAACTTCCTTTCCCGATGTTCGCACTCGCGCCCTGCCCTCCGCCCCGGGTCCGCTGTCGCGACTGCCCGGGACAAGGACGATGCAGGGGCCTCAGTGCACGCCGGGTCCAGCTGAGGGGATCCGGGTTTCCCAGCCGCGTCCAGGTCCCCCAGATGGCCGTCCCGGGGTCCCTCCCGGCGCCGGGTCCGCTAGCCCAGGCCGTCCCGGGGTCCCTCCCGAAGCGGGGGCCCCAGCCTAGGCCGTCCGGGGCGCTGAGGGTTGGGCGCCGGCGTTGCGGCCTCACCTGTGCGGGAGGGAGCGCTCCGCGAAATCGCGGGTGGCTACTGTGCGCTCCCGCGGAGTCTGGGCTGGCGCTGGCGGGGGCTGCCTAGGCGCTTGCTGTGCGCTGTGGCGCCGCCGACTGGCTGAGAGTCCGGGAGAGCGGAGCGCGCCGGGCGCGTCAGGTCTTCCACACCTGCCAGTCCTGCGACGCCTTTTAACTGCACGCCACACTCCGCCTCTTCCCTGAAGCTATTTAGAAAGTTACGGAGGGGGCGGCTCCTCGCTGTCCGGCCGCCCCCAGTGCTGCGGGCGGGGCGGGCAGGGCCTCCCCGGTAGCCAGAACTTCCCTGGGACCCGGTTCCCTCGATCGCCCCCCCCCCCCCAAGGTACTGGAGATCCTGGGCTCCGCAGTGCCCCAAGCACACCGGAGCGCCTGGAATCCCTTGGGTCCCCAAGCGCCACGGGCCCCGTCGCCACCCTAGCCCTTCTGCGCGGGGTCAGAGCTGGGGGAAGCTGAGCCTAGTGACCTGAACAGGATGCAAAACCCCAGGCCTCGGCTCCCTGAGTTCTGGGGATGGGTGGGGTTAAAGGATAGTTGTTGCCGTTATTGTTATTTCTACTTGGACTAGTTTGTATGTATGTATGTGTGTGTGTGTGTGTGTGTGTGTATGTGTATATATATATATATATATATATATATATAATTTTTTTTTTTTTTTTTAATTAGAAAAACAGACGTTCCCAACGATTTGAAGATTTTACTTCAGGCCGTGGAGGCTCCAGTTCCTTGTGAGGCTCTCCGGTGCACCAGGGTGGCGCAGGGTCTGTTTCCTCCTTGGAATTTGAGTTCAGAGAGGGCGAGCAGGTGGGGCCATCGAGACTGGTCAAGTTCCTGCTTCTTTCTTTCCTGCAAAGGCAAACTCAGCCAACGCCACCTTAAATTCCTTTTCTGAATCGACCATTTTCAAACAAGGGCTGTGGTTGGAGGTGGTGGGGGAGACAAATTTTGCTCTTGCCAAGGCTGGCATGAGGCTTTTCCGAGGGCCCTGGATGTGGGTGTCCAGCCATCTGCACTGCGGCAAAGGGTGCGGCACCTGGGCTCTGTCCGCTTCTTTCTCCCTTCCACAGGTGGGATATCACAAGGCGGTTACTCAATTTGGGGTGGGAGAGACCCAGATTATTCAGAAAGAAAGAAAGTATGAATGAAGTCTACAGCCCCCCCCACCTCCCCGCCCCGTGCACACACACCATGAAAGGGGACCACGAATAGGCTTTTTGGATAAGATCCCGGGCTGTTCAGTTCTTTTGGAAGCTTGATCTCGGCTTATGAGGTCTCACTGTCCACCTTCCTTTGGGTATTTTGACAGGCGGGGATACTCACCACTATACTAACGAGGAACTTTGGGTATTTTGATATCTGGAGATGCAGTAGATGGAGAATTAAAGCTGCCATAGCAGGCCCGTCCACGATGGGAAAGGAGTGTCAAGCCTCAGTGGCTATTACCTGCTCAGGTAACTTGGTTCATGATTCCTGCAAAGAGCAGCCAGTGTGGAAGTGCAGGCATGCTTGCTCTCATGCTCATCTTTCCTTAGGTGAGTTTTGTGTGAAGCAAAGATGATGATTCATCCTGACAGAGAAGATCTAGCCTCAGAAATGGATTTCCCATGATTGCCACCATTAGCGTGAAAGCATTGACTTTTCCTTATAAAATTGGCGTGCCATTGCTATGGGCCAGTTTAGGCCATTCTTGTATGGGCTAACATGAATTTTTTCCCGCAGTTACCACCCCACCTTCCAGCGCTTAAGTCTTAGTCTATGAGGGAGTGTCTGTTCATGAAAAGACAAAGCCCCAAGAGCTGACAAAAGCCCTTACATGGTCCATCTGAGAGATGTGCTGAATCGGCTTTTTAGAAATTACAAGGCAAAGATGGGTGGAGTAGAGAAACCTCCTGGGTTTGAGCACACATCAGAGTTGAGATAGGAGGTATCTTGGGACTGTGGGGAGCTGGCGGGTAGGCCCTCCCTTCATTTTTTTTCCCCCAGGGCAGCAGGGGCAGTGCCGTCTAGAACTCTGGGCTGGAATGAAGGAAGGGTCTAGAACCACCGTAAGCTTGCTGGTAAAGACAGTTTGGAGATTGAAAGTTGACTCACTTTCTTACATTGAAAAATTTCACCTTAGGTTTTAGTGTCGGTCTCCTGATTACAGGTTGTTGTTCAACTTCCTTTTCCGTGTTTTCCCAGACTTAGTCTCCCTATTTGCATAATTAGTGTGTGGCTAATTGTATATCAGAGCTACTGCTATCTGGGGCTATATAGCTAGACTTCCTATAGCTCTTAAGTTGTAACCTGAATTTGTTCTGTTTTGTGTGATTTGTGTTGTTTTTCTTTATGTTGGTGTTTTCTTCCTTACCAGACTTGGGTTCCTCTAAGACACAAAATCTTAAATATATGTTTTTGTGTCCTCCAGAGTTCAGGAGGAAAAGAAGAAGACATAAGATGGAAAAAGAATCTCAATTTTGGGTATTTGAATTCATTTCCACATGAGCTTAGATATATATACAATTAGCAAATCAAAGCACAAATTAGTATTTTTGTAAATCCTATAATCGTTTTGTGAATAGCATAATCTATTGCTGACTTTTTTCTTTTTGGTAAAAAGCATCATTTTGTTAAAGGGTTGCCCTGTTTTCACATATCTTCATCTTTGAACATACCAGTCCTTAGAGAAAGCTCTGCCCTCTTCCCAGCACCACAGCACATGGCAGAGGATCAGGGTGAGTCTGCTGACTCTATGAGGGAGGCTTGATTGGCCTACCTTTGTCTTATTAATTTATAGGCACTGAACAATATAGGGAATATTTTTTTACTTGGCCTTATGGAAAAAACACTGGTGTCTCCTGAATTGATCTTGAATGATGCAATTCCCAGGAAAAATTGGTCTTGAATGAAACAATTCCCAGGAATAATTGAACTCAAATGAAGCAATTCCCAGGAAGAAGCAGGCACTTATCGAGTAGCTATTGGTAGTTAACTGATGAAGAGCTGTGATAGTCACACCTTGTCACTTTGGAGTGTCAAAGATACATATGATGAATATTTTTATGTACATGCTTAGGAGCAAGGAGGCAAATCCCAGGTGTTTATAACTGAGTTGAGCTTTTTTGGCAGGTATTTAAAGTGATGCAGTTGTCAGGTTATAAGGTCAAATGCTAGTATTTAAAGCTATTTGGTATTTTAATTTGACATCTGTTTTAAATAAACCAGAAAGAAAAAAGTTGCTCCTCTGTAAGAAATCAGTGTGAGAAAAATGTCATTTCTTTACTTATTTTAATGGATGATTACTTGCCAGCTGCCCCTTGGATTCCCTCTGGGAATGATGATCTGAATCTACATAGAAATGTCTCAGTAAAGTTTCTGACTCACAAATCATATGTAAGATAGAGCAGAAAATATTTCAGGACAAGAAGAGTCTTGTGAAAGAATGGAGCCCCTGTCCTAACCCTTGACAGTTTTAGAGCAAGTTAGAATCATTGGATGTTTCTTAACTGTTAGTTATTAGAAACATTAGCTACTGGTCTAAACTTACTTTCTTGACTTTACTGTTGAAATATTAATCATATTAATAATTGACAAAAAATCCAGAAAGTTCAGCCTTCCTCAAAATTGCAGTTGGAAACTGAAGATATAATGAACCCTTGGCATATCGGGGTAATAACAACTCACATATGATAATATAATTTAAAAGAAGGAGTGGTCCCAGTGTGAGCCTTTTGAATTTTTGTGAATAATTATTACAGGAGAATACTGTTTCATTATGATTTCTCTTTGCATCATTGACTCATGCCCTCATTATGTACTCTGAAAATAGGTAATGTCAAATCACTTAGGGAAAAAATCAGTTGTTTACATCCAAAGAGTTAAAAAAAGAGGAAAGATCTCAGACTTCAATAATTTAATTGTTTTTCTCTTCACTTTCAAATTAAAGGTATCTCATAAAAATTCCAGCTTTTGAGTTGTGACTAAAACTGTTATAAACCCTTCCATTTTCCTCATTCTGTTCTTATATTCACACATAAAATATTTGGGAGAAAATTCATGTTGTTGGATGTGTCTCAGTGGCAAGGCAGTGGTTTTACTGGATGAGCATATACTCTTATTTGCAAAAATATCAGTGTAGCTTTTTAATGATTATTTAAGCAGACAGTGGAGCAATCACAAAGACACTTCCAAAGTTATTCATATCAAAAGCACATGCTGGTCAGAAATGAATTGAAAGCTATAACTCCCTAAGCAAAGAGGTAGAGAAAATTTACATATAGTGAATATAAAATTTATACTCTATAAACTATGGTGACTTGTCAAAATGAAAATTCTGCATCATTCCAAAGAAATAGAAGAGATTTCTACATTTTAGTTTGCATTACAACAACATTGTGTTATATATAATTTTAAAGAGCTTTTGGAACATTTAGGGTACAGTAAACACTCATGAGTTTCTTTAGTAAAAAAAAAAAATACAGACGTAAGTTTGACAAGGGACTATAGAGAGATTCCCTGCTTATATTGTATTTGATAGGCCACAGCAACTTTCTGTGAAATGCTAGTGTAGAATGTT
Source organism: Neogale vison (assembly GCF_020171115.1). Lineage (NCBI taxonomy): Eukaryota > Metazoa > Chordata > Mammalia > Carnivora > Mustelidae > Neogale > Neogale vison. The sequence goes on from NC_058095.1 coordinate 82,936,315, forward strand.
ATGAATTTAAGTTTGTCACTCTCAAAGTCGCTCATTGCATCGTCAGTTTTGCTCCTGAGGTCCCATCATATGGATATTCTCTGACTTGGAAAGCCATCTTCTGGAATTGGAGATGAAGTCTTTGTGTCTTAGAATTCAAAGCTGGATTTGCATGTTAGCTATTAACCTAAACTTCTTACACTGTTTCAGAGCCATTTCTACTTTGGGCAAAGAAGAACATATTGGTATGGACAGTTCTCTGATTTAATCTCATGCTTAAAAAAAATTCTGTCAGGAAAAAGAAAAGGCATTTGCAATACCCAGAGGGCACAGTAGATGGCACTGGGAAGACTTGCCGGGAAGTTTTTTTAAAATGCAAATACTTGGAAGATAGTGGGAGAAAAATGGATAATCTTTTTTTCCAGTTTAGTGTTATTTGTCCTGGGAAAGAAATTTCTTTCCTCCCTCTCCCCCCAAAATTAAATGAAATAGAACAGAATAGAAAATATCAGAATGAATTGCTCTTAGTAAGGGTTAAGTAACATTCTATGCAATGTTTTACAAAATATTTTCCTGTGTTTTGATACTCACATTGTCATGTGTGTACTGGACTCAATGTAAAATGTACTTCTTGTTGTAGATCCCTGTCACTAGTTGGACATTTGCTGTTCTATTCCCTCTCCAGGCAACAAAGAAATCACTGTGGCCTAGGTGAAGTGGTATTGGTACCTAGAGGAGCGATATCTAAGCCCTAAGAGCAGCCTCCTAGCTCTGTGGTGCCTTATTTGAGCTCATAGCCCAGTGGTCTCAGAAACTCCAAGCTGAGAATTACTGGTGGTTGGGTTGCTTGAGAACTTTAGTTCAAGCTGGTAAATGACCTCCTTCCATTAGACTTGTTTTTCTAGTGCTCTCCTCCCTATCTGAGTATGCTGTGTTAAGGACTCTTTCTAATCTGAGTGTGTATATATGTGTGTGTGTGTGTGTGTGTGTTTTTCCAATTTATTTATTTTCAGAAAAACAGTATTCATTATTTTTTCACCACACCCAGTGCTCCATGCAAGCCGTGCCCTCTATAATACCCACCACCTGGTACCCCAACCTCCCACCCCCCCCACTTCAAACCCCTCAGATTGTTTTTCAGAGTCCATAGTCTCTCATGGTTCACCACCCCTTCCAATTTACCCAAAAGCACATACCCTCCCCAATGTCCATAACCCTACCCCCCTTCTCCCAACCCCCCTCTCCCCAGCAACCCACAGTTTGTTTTGTGAGATTAAGAGTCACTTATGGTTTGTCTCCTCCCTATCCCATCTTGTTTCATGGATTCTTCTCCTACCCACTTAAGCCCCCATGTTGCATCACTACTTCCTCATATCAGGGAGATCATATGATGTTTGTCTTTCTCCGCTTGACTTATTTCGCTAAGCATGATACGCTCTAGTTCCATCCATGTTGTCGCAAATGGCAAGATTTCATTTCTTTTGATGGCTGCATAGTATTCCATTGTGTATATATACCGTGTGTGTGTGTTTTAATGTCCAGTATGCTCAAAAGTCATGGATCAGTCAAAAAAAAAGATTTATTTATTTTAGAGAGAAAGAGAGAGAAGGGAACCAGTTTCCCTGTTTAGTGGGGAGCCTCATCTCACGACCCTAAGATCATGACCTGAGCTGAAACCAAGAGTCCGATGCTTAACCGACTGAGCCACCCAGGTGCCCCATGGGATTAGTCTTTTTAATGGATTATGTATTTAAAGAACCAGATGGAGAAAAAGTACTACTGAACTATTGTGCTCTGGGAAAGAGGAGGCAATAAACATTATGTCTTTTATGATTTCTTTACTGTCTTTGAAATAAATCAGTGATGGTGAAGAATTTAGAGTACTAGGCTCCTCTATTTAGCGATATGTAGGCTCCTGTGTATACTCTGTATCATTAGCAGAGATGGTATTCGTCGATTTGGAGGTTCTTGATATCATCATCTCAATCACCATGTGATGGGAAACATTCATTTTTTTCTTCTAGGCTATATGATATTGCATACTAGGTTATTAGGTGGATAGGCCTTGGAAAGACAGTTGCTGCTTATAATCCGCCAAAGGAAAAAAATAGGCCGTTGCAAATGTAACATATTTGAATGACTAATTTAGAGTGTGTAATTGACATACAAAAACACATAAACATAAATGAAAGACTCTCTGGGAATAAGCCAATACAAAGGTCATTGTGTTAATCATTTATCCACAACTTGATATCCTGAAGTAAGCAAAATGTTTTATGTTTATTTTATTGCACAACTCTTTGAGGAGAGTATTTTAAATCTCATTCTACAGATGTGAAAACTGAGTCTTAAGAATCAAGACATTCAAAATACAATGAGGTAAACATTTTTACTCATTTCTTTTGTGTCTTTTCAGAATTTATATATATGAAGATGAAATGAATGTATATGTGACTTAAATCTATATGAATATAGATGGCTTTTCTTCCCTCTTTTATATAAAAGGTAGAGCATTGTATACCCTATTTTACACTTTGATTTTTTCACTTAATATACCATGGGAATATTATTATACAAATAAAGAGTTTCCTCATGCTTTCACATAGCTTCATACTGTTCCTTATATGATTACATAATAATTTAATAAAAAATCATTTAATAATAGCCATCTGAATTGTTTCCAATCTTTTGCTATTACAAACAGCATTATGGCTTCTGCTTCTAATTAAAATATAGCATACATAATACCATTAATCCTATGGTAGAAATAACAAAAAACCTGCTAAAATGAAAGTCTTTGGCAATTGTGGAAGAACAGCTGGGCAGATCAAACGTTATTGAACTGAGTTATAGGAAGTGATGGTGAGCAGAGAGCTGCAGCTGCTTTCATATCTGGAGGAAAGCTCTTGGTTTATGGTGAAGCAGGTCTCTCATAGAAGAAAATACTTTATAGACTTAAGGTAAAACAATCAAGACACTAATAACAGTATGGGTTTTCAGATAGACCGGAATTTAGAAGTGCCTCAAATGCAAACATAAATGACTTGGCTTAACAATCAACTTCCCCCATCCCCACCCCCTACACCAGTGTTACAGTAAAATGTCAGTGTAGGCAAGGCTGAAAAACAGAGAGTTACACAATTTCAGTGTTTGAATTTCAAAATGAGCCAAGGCTATATCACACCTGTGTCTCAACCTCCTCCTAGTTCAAACAATGACAAAATAGAAGAGACTAGCACTCCTCAGCGGATGTGTAGGAAACTGAGGTTGGACTGAATGGCAAAGTGAAATGTCCTTGTTTCCATCGGATATCAGAGGTACACTCAATGTAATTAACACTACAGCTCAGTCCCAGATCATTTTGATTCTTGATGTGATCTGAATGATCAAATCCTCATTCTGGTCATCTGTCAGAGAAAAAGACTTGCACTCAACTGGAAATACGAAAACAAAACACTCTGGAAATTCTTTTATATGAAAAATCAACATTGAAATATTACAAGGCATGTGAAGAAACAGGATAATGAGATCTATAATCAGGAGAAAAAAAAAAACAACAGTCAATAGAAGCAGACTCACAAGTAGGTTGAATGTTAAAGCATTGGGAAAAATATATAAAAAGCAGACCCAAATTGTAGGGAAGCTAGAGTGACTATACCATGCAGCGTACCCCTCAAAACAAGGAGATTACCAGAATTAAAGAGGCAAATTAAATGGCGAAGGGATCATTTCATCAAGAAGACATCAATCCCGGGGCACCTGGGTGTCTTAATTGTTAAGCATCTATCTTCTGCTCAGGTCATGATCCCAGGGTCTCCGGATTAAGCCCCGCATTTGGCTCCCTGTTCTGCAATAAGCCTGCTTCTCCTTCTCCCACTCCCCCTGCTTGTGCTCCCTCTCTCATTTGTGTCTCTTTCTGTCAAATAAATAATAATAACAAACAAAAAAGATATCGATCCTAAATGTATGCACTAAATAACAGAGCTCTAAAATACATAAGGCAAAACTGAAAGCACCATAGAGAGAAATGATCAAATCCATATTAATAGAATGACTGAGCAATTGATAGGACATTATACAAAAACCAACAAGGATATGGAAGATCAAAACAATACAATCAACCAACTTACTGCATTTACCTTTATAGAACACTAAGTCCAGCAATTGCACAATATACATTTTTTTAAAGTGCACATGAATGTTTGCTGAGAAAAAAAATACTGAACTATGAAACATGTCTCAATAAATTTTGAAGAATAGAAATCACACAGAGTATATTTTCTGATCTTCGCAGAATTAGTTACCTATCTACCATCTCTATATCTCTATATCTATCTACCTACTTAGCTACCTACCTACCTACCTATACATATTTGACTTACTATACCAAATATTTGGAAACTAAACAATACATAAATGGATAAAAGGAGGAATAATAAGAGACCTTTCAAATAAAATGAATGAAAATGAAAAACATCAACATTTGTAGGATGCACCTGGAGCAGTGCTAAGAGATAAATTTTTACTTTAAGAGTGTATATTAGAAAAAGAAGAAAAGTTTAAAATTGATTATTTACATTTCTACCTTAAGAAGCTTGAAAAAAAGAAAAAAATGAAACAATGTTAGAAGAGGAAGGAAAAAATAAGAAATCAATGATTAGAAAACAAATAATACAGGGACACCTCAGTAGCTCAGTCAGTTGGGCATCCACCTTCAGCTCAGGTTGTGGTCTCAGGGTCCTGGGATTGAGGGTAGAGTCGAACTCTTGGCTCAGTGGAGAGTCTGTCTCTTTCTTTCCCTCTGTGCTCTCTCTCACTCTCAAGCAAATAAATAAGATCATTTAAAAAAAGAAAACAAATAGAGAAAATCAAACAAAGTTAAAGTTTAGTTTTTTGAAACTATTAACAAAATAGATAAACTCCTTATCTTTATTAGTTTGGGCTGCCATAACGAAATAGCATAGACTGAGTAGCTTAAAAAACAAATCTCTTTTTCTCACAGTTTTGAAACTATGGAGGCTGAAAGTCCAAGATCAGGGTGCCAGCATAGTTGGGTTTTAGATTCATAAAAGTTACATTAAACATGCTATGTGAATTGCCTGATGGAGGATTTTTCTCAGCGATCAATTCCCAAGACATTTATTTTTAGAAAATGTGTTGTATCCGCTCTAATTCTTTGTCCTTTATGTTTTTCTTGTGAATTACTGGTCCAAAATACAAATTAAGGTGTCACAGAAGGGTGGGTGTATGAAGTCAGGGGAAAGAAGTACATGGTGGAGTAGCAGGAATTTTCTTGAAACCTAGGTTAGAACTCAGTACCGATCCCTTCCTCTAGATGTTTTCTAAAACCTTGTAACAAGTAGAAAAATTGGTAGTTTTGAGTTTTAGTTCATGTATCATAGAAATATTAGGAAATAACAAAATAGAAAAAAGGAAAGAAGAAGAGATAGGATGTATTTGATAGATATCTCTTCAGTATTTAGGGAAGACTTTTTAAGAAATTATGTATTTTGAGTTAAAGAGATTTGATAACTGAGGCAAAAGCTTTTTCCAGGTGATTTGGACTTCTGGCAACATGTCAGTAGGACCTATTCTAGAATATTCCTCTTCCCCCTTCAGACGTAATAATTCTCAGCAAAATGTTATTTAAAAATTGTGATAAATAACTAAGTGAAAGAAATGAAGACATAGAGGTTCCCAGGTGCCAGAAATGAAGAGAGGGTTCAAGATCAGCACTGTGAGTAGTAAGTGAACCTGTGGTGGAAGATAAGAAGATAAATCTGAATGCAGAATTTAGAACCTCAGACTGATGTTAATTCATCTGGAGAGCATTTATTTTTGCTTCTGAAAAGCAGTTATGGTAGGTACAACCATCAATCCAATCAAAGACTGAATTGATTCAAACTTGGCTTTAGTCACAGTGAGTTGTCTGATTTCAGGTTGCTATTACTCCTAGTAAGCCCTTTGGAGGTTCAGACTGAAAGGGTGGAATATTTACTAGAAACTGTCCTCTGGTGGGCCCCCAAATTCAAATTTCATTCTCTCACCCCATGCAATTGCCAGAAATTCTGTTCAGTCTTTGAACTTTGATTTTGCACTCTCTCTCTCTCTCTTTTTTTGCAAATTGGCAAATGCCTTGTGGATAAAATGGTTCATTTCTCAGCTCATCTTTTCTGGCCAGGATCGTGGCCCTTTAAGTCTTTGCTACTCTGGTAGCTCTCTGAGGTTTTTACACATGTTTTCTCACATGATTCAACTTCTCTATGTGTTCTCAGCAGTAAGGTTTGTCTTGGATAAACTAACCCACCATTACTAGAGCCAGAAATAACTTGCTTATTTGAAACTATATAATAGATAATGTTAAAAAATCTGGATCACACTTAAAAAATTTTTTTTTATAAATATCATTTGATAAAATTTTAGAAATTTTTATTACTTCAAATGATCTGTTATGCTAAACTTATTTGTGATAGTCACTAAAGAGTATAGGTTTTCTTTTTTAAAAATTATTTTTATTAACACATAATGTATAATTTGCCCAGGGGTACAGGTCTATGAATTACCGGGCTTACGCATTTCATAGCACTTACCATAGCATATACATTCCCCAATGTCCACAATCCAACCACTCCACAAATCCTACCCGCCACAAATCATAAGGTTTAAAAGAAATAATTGCTATTTTGATAAAATATAAGATTGTATATTCTATTTTTAGTGATAAAAGTCTTTTGAGCATTATTTTTATCCAGTGGTTATGTTACTAACAATAAAAAGTCATTGCTGTTGTCAAACTATGCAGGTCACTTTCAGTCTTGTATTGTGCACCTTCCTCCCACAAGGTCTTTGCCCTGGGATGTATAGTGTGTGAGATAGCGTCTTGGAAAATGCCTTCAGGAAGAACTGAGGTTTGGTGTCCCGTCTGTTTTAGTTTCTCCATCACTCCCAGCAGTGTGATGGAGGAATGGGTCAAAGACACCCAGGTTTGAGTCTTTGCCTTTTCCTGTATCAATTTCATGACTTGAGGTGAAATGCCTCAGCCCTCTGAGACTATTTCCTCTCTGTAAGATGGAAATTTACATCCCATCTTGTACAATGCCCAGTGTAGTGCCTGGCTTGCAGTAGACACTTGAGAAATTAGGATCTCCAATTTAAAGAGATTCATTTGCATCAAGGAGGAAGCAAGAGTTGAAGAAGAAACAACTGGAGCCAGAAGTCTACCTACTTCTATCATTAGAGGAACTATATGTTCTGAGCAACTACGTTCATTGAAATAATTGCACTCTGCCTCAGGTTTGTCTGGTATTTATATCCAAGGCATCTGCAAAGCCAAGATGTACAGCCACTCTGACACAGAGGAAACTGGGACACTGTGCTCTCACCTTGTGATGGGCTTGGCTTCTGACATTTTGTCTATATCAGAGAAGATAAGGGAGAACAGTTTGAAAGAAAGGAGAAAGAAGATAGCCACAGGAAAACAAAGCAAAGGAGCTGGCAGAAAAAGAAGTGAGGCCTGTGGCACCAAAAGAAGCAGAAAGTTAAGTAGGATAAAGACAGAAAGTAGATCCTGAAAAGAATTTATCAGAAGTCTTTAATGTGGTTTTATTTGTGAGGAGAATGATGGGTGACCACAGGGTATTTGAGAGAGCTTCTTAGTAGCCTGGAGAATAGACTGACTGACCAAGGGGGACATTGTCCACTGAAAAGCTGAGGCTCAGGGCTGGACAGAGCAAGACAACTGCTGACACAGGTGTGAATGCCTGAGCTTCTTCCCCTTCCCTGTGTGGAACAAGTTGCTGAACAGACAAACTCATGTTTTGAGTCCATAGGGGCCGAAAAGGAGCAAAACAATCTATAGTATTTATAAAACAGTTTTAATCATCCTGTGACTGAACACAGCACACTTTTTATAGATGCATTTCCGAAGTGGAAATATTTCAGGGAGAGCTATTTTCAAAAAGCCCGCTTGATATGCTGTGTGTCCATGTTTCTGAAGACCACTCGTATGAGGATAACCAAAGAAAATTTAGAATATTGATCCCCCTACTTCCCTAGGCTGACTAAATTAGACTCTGTAGACAAATATTCTAAATGACGTCAGGCAATTCTTGGGCCCACCAGCATTTGAAAGGTTTGTCTGCTCCATGGAACCTGGACTGAGGCTGCCTGTATAATAAGCAACTCAGAGATTTGTTAAAAATACAGATTCCTGGGCTGTGTGTTTGAGGACCCATGGTTTGTAGCCTATATTAATTTGGCCCTTATGATTTTGTAATTGGACTTTGCACTATTTTGACAGATGTGCTTCAGGGGAAACTTAAGATCTTGACCCTATATATGATAGCTCCAACTGATGAGGATATATCCATCTTCTGTTTGTGTTAGAATAGTCATGTTTGGGGAAGAGGCACAATTTAAAATTTCAAATCCCGAACATCTTGTAAGTAAATTGGAGATTGTGACACATTTTGAATGACGAACATCTCTTTGGTATTAGTACCGAACCTAAATGTTTGCTCCTGGTGAATGTTGGGCATCCCCCTTCTCTGAGCAGAATCTAGAAGACCACTCATGGGTCTCTTTTAGGGCTAATGTTTAACTTGAAATGATTAATTCTTCTCTGAACTTATGTCTTTTATTTTCTGAACATTGAAGATTTAGATACTGATTACCAGTAAAAAGGGACTGTCTCAGTTTTGTATACACTGTCTTGTATTATGTTCTGAATAGGAAACTAATCTCTTGTTAATAAGAGATAAATAAGAGAAACATGATATACAAAGAGTAGCTGAGTACTAATTATAATATAAAATACTGGGGTGCCTGGGTGGCTCAGTCAGTTAAGTGTCTGCTTTCAGCTCAGGTCATGATCCTGGGGTCCTGGGGTCCAGTTCTGCATTGGGATCCCCACTCAGTGGGATGTCTGCTTCTTTCTCTTCCTTAGCCCCTCCCCCTACTTGTGCTCTCACTCTCTCTCACTCTTAAATGAATAAATAAAAAGACCTTATAATCTAAAATACCACATTAACTATGAATACATAAATTGAAAAGTTATGTTAGTAGAAAAGCTAAAAATAAAGCATTTTATTGTCTGTCTAATGAATCATACCCAGAAATAATTTAGGTTAACAAGTATCTTTACATTTCTAAGGTTGGTTAATGTTGTTGGCTCTGGTTTCACAATTAATTTAATTTCTCATTTTGGTGAATTTTTCTCACTGTGCTCTGACATCTGAATGATTTCAAGGCATTCTGTTATTTTGCCAACTTTTTTCCCTCCTAAAATGACCTGAAAAGGCCTTGGCCAGCCTTGCTCTGTTCTTCAATCAGCATTCACCTAAGTACTCTTAGTGGGTGGGAGAAACCATAGCAACGGCAGTTCTGGCAGTTGGAGAAGTTGTTTTTAGGGCTTTGGAAAGCTACTGTTGGGTCTCCCTCAGGATGGCAAGCTAATGAGCTTTCTTTCCTTCCCAATTGCTATGCTACAAAGCCCAGAGAAGAGGTATTAGTAATCAAGACCCCAATTGATTCAATACATTTGGTGGCTCTCGCTGCTTGAAGGGACAAGTTTTGGGGATAAAGTGAATATGTTCTGCTCCTTCCAGAAGTCCCAAGAGGGGAAGCAATGAGAACACAGGAGTACAAACACCCCAGGCTGACCCTGGGGAGGAGAGTAAGGAGGGACTGGTTCTGCATGGGGGAAGGCAGGGGGAATCTTGGGAATGAAGACTTTGAACTAGTTTATAAGGAAAGGCTGGAGGAACGGACAGGCAGAAGGACATTCTAGGCAGGAGAAAGTTGATGTGATGCCCAGAGGTGAGGATAAATAAGCAGTCCTCAGGAAACAGTGGGCACTTGGGCAGCCTGAGGATGGGGAGCACTAAGACATCAGTAAGAGAAAGTTGGAAGTACACACTTATGTGAGAGAATTTGGGATTTTACTTTGTGTTCAGTGGTAACCTTTCCCCACTTTCAGGTTCAGTTGTCACTGTTTTCTACCTGGCAGTTCAGGAGCTAACCACACTAATTTGCTACTCCCTGCATATGCTATGCTGTTTCCTACCTGCCTGTCAGAAATATTCATTCCTTCCCTTTCTCCTGCCTAACTTCTAATTATCCTTTAAGATTCACCTTCTTCAGGACATTGCCCAGATGTATTGGCAGTCCCCCACCCAACAAATTCCAATGACTCCTGGTTTATTACTATCACTATTGTTGCACTGTCACATTATTTAGAATTTTCTGTTTGTAGTCCAACTCCGCCACTAAACTATAGAGAGTCAAGATATCTTAGTCATCAGTCTGTCCCCTGACACTCAACAAATGACCTGAGTCCTAGGAACCTCTTAGTACAAATGATAGTTTGAAACTATTAGAATAGTCCCTTTTACAACCTGTAAAAAATTGAAGGAGCTAAGCTATGTCCATGAATGGCTGATAGCACCATAAAGAGATAACCAGACATTATGTGTCTTCATGGTGGGAATATACAACATCAACTATCAAACACTCTTGCAAAAGAAAAAAGTCTGCTAAAGCCTTTAGATTTAATTATCAGTTTATAGAAAATACAAAAGATAGAAGAACATACTAAATACTTCAATCAGCAAAGTTCTTTATCATACCAACAAGATCTAAACTGACTAAAAAAAACAATAGATGCAGAAGACAAGATGACAGAAATGCTAGCATATCTGATAAAAATTTTTAAAGCAGTCATGATAAAAATACTCCAACAGGCAATAACAAACATGTTTGAAACAAGTGGAAAAAAAATAGAATGCCTCAGCAAGAAATAGAAGACCTCATTAAAAAAAAAAAGACATAAAGAAGAACCAAATGGAAATTTTAGAACTAAAAAACATAATAACCAAAATAAAAAGCTCAGTGGGTGACCTCAACAGCAGAGAGATCAAAAAGAGAAAAGAATCAGTGAACCAAAATAATAAAAATCACTTGATCAGAATAAGACCGATAATACAGAATGAAAAAAAAAAAAAAAAGAATGGAGTCTCAGAGATCTGTATCACTCTAAGAAAAGTCCTAACATTTGTGTCATTGGAGTACCAGAGAAGAGGAGAATGAGGGCAGGACTTAAAACACTGCTCAAAGAAATGATGACAGAAAACTTTCCAAATTTAGCAAGATATACCCACAGATTCGAGATGTTAGTCCTAAACAGGATAAATCCAAAGAAGTCATGGCAGAACACATCATAATTAAACTTCTGAAAACTAAAGACAAAGAAAAAGTCTTGAAAGCAGCTGGCGAAAAATGATACCTATTACTATAAGGAAAAACAATCCAAATTAAAGATTTTTAAAATGATTTTATTTATTTATTTGTCAGAGAGAGTGCACAAGCACAAGCTGGGGGAGCAGAAGGTAAAGAAAGAAGCAGTCTCCCTGCTTAGCAACGAGCCCAGTGCAGGACTCAGTCCCAGGATCCTGGGATCATGACTTGAACTGAAGGCAGCCACTTAACTGACTGAGCCACCCAGGCATCCTTACAGAGGATTTATCATCAGAAATCATGGATGCCAGAAGACACTGACATAATATTTTTTTTTCTGACACAATACTTTAAAAGTCAACCAAAAATTCTAATACAAGTAAAAAAATTCTTTATGAATAAAGAGGAAATCCAGGCATTCACAAATGAAAGAACACTCATAAAATTTGTCACCAACAGACGTATCTTAAGAGAATGGCTAAAGGAAGTTCTTTATATAGAAAAGAAATAAAAGAAGGAACTTGAGAACATCAGGAAGGAAGAAAGAATAGAATAAGCAAAAATATGGGTAAATACAATAGGATTTCCTTCTCTTGAGTTTGTCTTCTTTTTTTTATTAAGATTTATTTATTTAAGAGAGAGAAAGAGTGCCATGTGAGTTAGGGAGAGGGGCAGAGGGAGAGAATCCTCTAGTAGACCCCCACTGAGCATGGACCTCTGTATGGCACTTGATCCCATGACCCATGACATCAAGACCTGAGCCAAAACCTAGAGTCAGACACACCGACTGAGCCGCCCACACACACCCCTCTTGGGTTTTTTTATTTTTATTTTTAAAAAGATTATATATATTTATTTGACAGAGAGAGACACAGCAAGAGAGGGAATACAGCAGAGGAGTGAGAGAGGGAGAAGCAGGCCTCCCGCCAAGCAGGAAGCCCAGTTTGTGGGTGATCCCAGGACCCCAGGATCACGACCCAAGCCGAAGATAGACGACTAACGACTGAGCCATCCAGGCATCCCGGGTTTTTTAAAATTTAACAGTTGAAAGAAAAACTATAACACTGTCTGATGTGATTCTGGATGTATGTATGCAGAGGAAATATTTAAGACAATTATAGATGGAGAAGGATAAAGAAATGGGAAGGGAGTAACTTTTCTATATTTCACTTAAACTGGTAAAATGATGATGCAAGCAGACTGTGATGTTATCTATATGTAAGATAATACTTATAGCAGCTACTAAAAAAGCTATACGAAGATGCATGCAAAACCACTAGGTAAATAAATATGGAATTCTTAAAAAAAATATTTTACTTATTTATTTGACACAGAGACACACAGTGAGAGAGGGAACACAAGTAGGGGGAGTCGGAGAGGGAAAAGCAGGCTTCCTGCCGAGCAGGGAGCCTGATGCGGGGCTTGATCCCAGGACCCTGGGATCATGATCTGAGCCTAAGGCAGATGCTTAACAACTGGGCCACACAGGTGCCCCTAAATATGGAATTCTAAGAAACATTTTAGCAAACCACAAGAAGTCAGGAAAAAGAAAACCAAAATAGAAAATAGACATTAGAAAAAGAAAACAAAAATTAAGTGGCTTAAGTGGTGGACTTAAGCTTTAAACTACCAGCAATTAAATTAGATGTAAATGGTTTAACTATACCAATTAAGATACAGATTGACAGAAAGAATTATAAAACATGACCAGATCCTGTCTACAAGAAATTCACTTCAAATATAATGACATAGGTAAGCTGAAAATAAAAGGATGGAAAAAGACATATGCAAACAATCAAAGAGAGCAGTAATGGCTGTATTAATATCAGATACAGTAGGCTTTGGAGCAAAAAAAAAAATGTCATCAGACACAAAGGAGCAGCATATAATGATAAAAATGTCAACTGACGGGGCGCCTGGGTGGCTCAGTTGGTTAAGTGACTGCCTTCGGCTCAGGTCATGATCCTGGAGTCCTGGGATCGAGTCCCACATCAGACTCCCTGCTGATCTCTCTCCTCTCATGCTTGCGCTCTCTTTCTCTCAAATAAATAAATAAAATCATTTAAAAAATTTAAAAAAAATGTCAACTGACTAGGAAGACATAACAATCCTAAATATGTATGCACTAAGCACAGAACTGAATAATATACAAAGCTAAAACTGAGAGAGCTGAAAGGAGAAATAGACATATCCACAATTAAATTTGGAAACTACAATACCTCTCAACAATTGATACAACAACTATACAGAAAACTAGCAAGGACATAGAAAAACTCAACACCGCCATCAGCCAATAGGTTCTAATTGACATTTCACTGGAGAAGAGAATATACATTTTTTTCAAGTGCTCTTGGAACATACGCCAAAAGAGACTGTGATATTTTTAAGTGTATGCAGGATTTGTTTTTATCAGGTAAGCTAAGACATACAGACTTGGAAATGACTGGCATGAAGGAAGAAGTGTTAACTCACAGCTCTCTAGAAACAGGAGGTGCAGCATGCCATGCAGGGCCACATGGGGAAACAGCAATGTCAGTCAGGAGACAGTGGGGGTGCAAAGAAAATATGGGCAAAACTCTTCATTATTGTTTCAGTGGGAAAGGCAAGGCAGGGTAAACAGTCTTAGGATTGGCTAGTTTGAAAAAATTTCAGCCAGTTGTCTGGTGTCTGGCCCTGGGGTGATTAGGGCAGGTGGATAGTGGCCCAGCCCTTTGAAAACCTGCTAAAAAATGTAGTTGAGGTTATTGGTTTTAGATTGGTTTGTTTGATTATGAAAGATGGGGAGTTGTTTGCTATCTTTAGGAATTAGCTGGCCATGGGAGGGGCAGTCTTCCCAGAGTTAGTAAGGCCACAGATGTCAAAACATCAGAATAAAAAGACATTCTTAATAAATGGATCATAAAACAAACCTCAATACATTTAAAATGGTTGAAATAATAAAGAGAATGTTCTCTGATCATATTGGAATCAAAGTAGAAATCAATGACGGAAAGATAACAGGAAAATCTCTAAACACTTGGAAACTAAAACATACTTCTAAATAAATAAGTTAATACATTTTATTGAATGAAAAAAAAACACAGCATATCTTAAATTCCACATATGAGTGAAGTCATATGTGGAATTTTCTCTGACTGACTTATTATTTTTAAATTTATTTATTTGACAGACAGAAATCCGAAGTAGGCAGAGAGGCAGGCAAAGAGAGAGGGGGAAGCAGGTTCCCTGCCGAGCAGAGAGCCCAATGCGGGGCCCGATCCCAGGACCCTGAGATCATGACCTGAGCGGAAGGCAAAGGCCCAACCCACTGAGCCACCCAGGCGCCCCCTCTGACTGACTTATTAACCTCTAGATCCATCCATGTTGTTGCAAATGGCAAGATTTTATTATTTTTTATGATCTAGTAATATTCTATTGTATATATATACCACATCTTCCTTACCCATTCATCTATTGATGGACACTTGGGTTGCTTCCACATCTTGAGTATTGTAAATAATACTACAATAAACATAGGAGTGCATATATTTTTTCAAGTTAGTGTTTTCATATTCTTTGGGTAAATACCCAGTAGTGGGATTACTGGATATTATGGTAATCCTATTTTTAATTCTTTGAGGAAATTTGTACTGTTTTCCACAGTGGTAGCACCAGTTTGCAGTATGTCTGAAACTAAAATAACACTATATGTTAGTTATACTGAAAAACTAAAAAAAGAAGAATATATTGAATCTTCAAAACAATACTCAAAACTCAATAAAAAGAATGTCATTAAAAAATGCAACATATCAAAATATGTGGAACACAGCTAAAAGTGTGATGAGAGGGAATAGTATAGCACTGAATGCATATATGAAAAGAAGAAGAGGCTCGAATTGATAACCTAAGCTCCCCCTTCAGGAATCTAGAAGAGAAAATGTGAAATGAACCTAAAGCAAACAGAAGGAAAGAAATGATAAAGATAAGATCAGAAATTGATTAAATTGAAAACAGAAAAAGAATAGAAGAAATTAACTAAACAAAGAGCTGGTTCTTTGAAAAGATCAATAAAATTGACAAAAATTCTAGCAAGACTAACAAAGGGGGAAAAAAGAGAGAGGACAAAAATTACCAATATTAGAGTCCAACAGGGCATATCACCTATATATCACCATCAAAAGGATAATAAGAGAATACTATGAACAATTCTATACTTATAAATTTTACAACTTGGACAAAAGGGATCACTTACTCAAAAAATGCAAACTATTGACATTCATCCAGTAGGAAACAGATACCTTGAAAAGCCTTACAACTGTTAAGGAAATTGAATTTGTAAAAAACAAAAAACTAAAACCCTGAAGAAATGTCCAGATAGTTTCAGTGGGGAATTCTACAAAATATTTAAGGAAGGATTACCTCCTATTCTACATGATCTCTTCTAGAGAATAAAAGAGGCAAAAACACTTCCCAATTAACTTTGTGATGCTAGTATTATCTTGATACCAAAACCAGACAAAGACAATACCAACAAAATAAAACAAATCAATCCCCCCCAAAACCAACAAAACAACAAAGAACCAACATCCCCAGGAATATAGATGTAAAAATTCTTTTTTTCCCTGCATTGTATTTTTCTTTTTTTTTTTGGAGGGTTTCAAGTTTTTATTTAAATTCTAGTTAGTTAACTTATAGTGTAATATTGGTTTCAGGGGTAGAATTTAGGTGATTCATCACTTACATATAACACCCAGTGCTCATCACAATAAGTGCCCTTCTTTTTTTTTTTTTTGAAAAAAATTGATAAGTCAAATTTTATTAACATTAAAAACTTCTCTGTGAACAACATTAAGAATAGTCAAGCCACAGAATGGCAGAAAATATTGGCAAACACATACCTGATCAAGTTCTTGTGTCTACAATATACAAAGAGTTCTAAAACTCAACAATGAGAATACAAACAACTCATAGAAGGAGGCAAAGATCTGAACAAACACCTAACCAAAAAAGATATGCAGATGGAAAATAAACATTTGAAAATTTTCATGACATTATTTGTTTTTTTATATTGATAAGTGATATATTTTAATGGCATTATTTATTATTGTTAGTTATATTGATAGAATTCCAATCAATTTCTCAATTTATTGCTGAAAACATGACTTTTTTGTTTTTGTTTTTGTTTTTTTTCCAATTTATTTATTTTCAGAAAAACAGTATTCATTATTTTTTCACCACACCCAGTGCTCCATGCAAGCCGTGCCCTCTGTAATACCCACCACCTGGTACCCCTACCTCCCACCCACCCGCCACTTCAAACCCCTCAGATTGTTTTTCAGAGTCCATAGTCTCTCATGGTTCACCTCCCCTTCCAATTTACCCAAATTCCCTTCTCCTCTCTAACACCCCTTGTCCTCCATGCTATTTGTTATGCTCCACAAATAAGTGAAACCATATGATAATTGACTCTCTCTGCTTGACTTATTTCACTCAGCATAATCGCTTCCAGTCCTGTCCATGTTGCTACAAAAGTTGGGTATTCATCCTTTCTAATGGAGGCATAATACTCCATAGTGTATATGGACCACATCTTCCTTATCCATTCATCCGTT
Source organism: Neogale vison (assembly GCF_020171115.1). Lineage (NCBI taxonomy): Eukaryota > Metazoa > Chordata > Mammalia > Carnivora > Mustelidae > Neogale > Neogale vison. The sequence goes on from NC_058095.1 coordinate 82,953,117, forward strand.
GAAGGGCATCTTGGTTCTTTCCATAGTTTGGCGACCGTGGCCATTCCTGCTATAAACATTGGGGTACAGATGGCCCTTCTTTTCACGACATCTGTGTCTTTGGGGTAAATACCCAATAAGTGCCCTTCTTAATACCCATCACCCATTTAGCCCATCCTCCTTCCACCTCCTCTTAAACAACCCTGTTTGTTCTCTATAGTTAAGTCTCTTAGTTTGCTTCCCTCTCTCTCTCTCTTTTTTTTTCTGTCTCCTATACTCATCCACATATGAGTGAAGTCATGGTATTTGTCTTTCTCTGATTTATATAGCTTAGAATAATATATTCCATTTCCATCTACATCATTGCAAATGGTAAAATTTCATTCTTTTTGATGGCTGAGTAACATTCCTCTGTGTGTGTGTGTGTGTGTGTGTGTGTGTGTGTGTACCACATCTTCTTTATCCATTCATCACCCGATGAACATTTAGGCTCTTTCTGTAATTTGGCTATTGCTGAAGCCCAATGGACGTTTAGGCTCTTTCCATAGTTTGGCTATTGCAACAGCTAATGCTGCTGTAGATACTGAGGTGCATGTACCCCTTCAAATTTGTATTTTGTATCCTTTAGGTAAATACCTAGTGGTGCAGTTGTGGAGTCACAAGGTAGTTCTATTTTTGATTTTTTGGGGAAACTCCATACTGTTTTCCAGAGTGGCTGTTATCAGTTTGCATTCCTACCAACAATGTAAGAGGTTTGGCCTTTCTCTGCATATTTGCCAATATTTATTATTTCCCATGTTGTTAATTTCAGCCTTCCTGACAGGTGGAATCTCAAGTGAGGTGGAATCTCATCATAGTTTTAATTTGTATTTTCTGGATGATGAGTGATGTTGATCATCTTTCCATGTCTGTTAGCCATCTGTATGTCTTCTTTGGAAAAATGTCTATCCATGTCTTCTGCCCATTTCATTAACTGGATTGTTTTTGGGGTTTTGGGTTTATAAGTTCTTTATAGATTTTGGACAATAACCCCTTATCAGGTATGTCATTTACAAATATCTTTTCCCATTTTGCAGGTTGCTTTTTAGTTTTATTGTTTCCTTCACTGTGCAGAAACTTTTTGTCTTGATGAAATCCCAATTATTCTTTTTTGCTTTTGTTTCCCTTGTAGATATAAACACTTTTAATAAAATATTAGCAAATGGAATTAGTAATATATGAAAGGAATTAGATATTGTGATGAAGTGAGGTTCATTCCAGGGATGCAAGACTGATTCCATATTTGAAAATCAGTTAATATAATCCACCATATTAACTGGCTTAGAAAGAGAAGTCACGTGATTATGTCACTTAATGCAAAGATTTTTTTCCACAAAATGTAACACCCATTCATGATAAAAACTCTCAGAAAAATAAAAATAGAGGGGAAACTTCCTCAATTTCATAAAGACCATTTATAAAAACCTACAGTTAATATTACACGCAGTGGTAAAAGATTGAATTTCCCTGCACCTCTTAAGATTGGGAAAAAAGATTTCTATTTTTATCATTCAGATTCAACATAGGATTGGAAGTTCTAGACAGTGCACTATGGCAAGAAAAGGAAATAAAAAACACATAGAACAGAAAGGAAGATATAAAATTATCCTTATTTGCAGATGATATGGTTGTCTATGCAGAAAATCCCAAGGAATCTCCTAGAACTAATAAATGAGTTCAGCAAGATCACAAAATACAAAAAACAAAACCAAACCCCCAAACTCAAATCATTTATTTCTTTTTATAAAATTTTATTTTTTCAGTGTTCCAAGATTCATTGTTTATGCACCACACCCAGTCCTCCATGCAATACGTGCTCTCCTTAATACCCACCACTAGGCTCACCCAACCTCCCACCCTCCTCCCTTCCAAAACCCTCAGTCTGTTTCTCAGAGTCCACAGTCTCTCATGGTTAATCTCCCCCTCTGATTTCCCCCAATTCATGTTTCCTTTCCTTCTCCTAATGTCCTCCATTTTATTCATTATGCTCCACAAGTAAGTGAAACCATATGATAATTGACTTTCTCTTTCTTATTTCACTTAGTGTATTCTCCTCCAGTCTGGTCCATGTTGATACAAAAGTTGGGTTTTCATCTTTTCTGATGGAGTCATAATACTCCATTGTATATATGGACCATATCTTCTTTATCCATTTATCTGTTGAAGAGCATTTTGGTTCTTTCCACAGTTTGACGATTATGGCCATTGCTGCTATGAACATTGGGGTAGAGATGGCCCTTCTTTTCACTACATCTGTATTTATGGGGTAAATAACCAGTAGTGCAAATGTAGGGTCATATGGTAGCTCTATTTTTAATTTCTTAAGGAATCGCCACACTGTTGTCTAAAGTAGTTGCACCAACTTGCATTCCCACCAATAGTGTAAGAAGGTTCCCCTTTCTCCACATCCTCTCCAATACTTGTTGTTTACTTTCTTGTTGATTATGGCCATTCTAACTGGTGTAAGGTGGTATCTCAATGTGGTTTTGATTTGAATCTCCCTGATAGCTAATGATGCTGAACATATTTTCATATGTCTGTTAGCCATTTGTATGTCTTCTTTGTAGAAGTGTCTGCTTATGTCTTCTGCCCATTTTTTGATGTGATTATCTGTTTTGTGTGTGTTGAGTTTGAGGAGTTCTTTATAGATCCTGGATATCAGACCTTTGTCTGTAGTGTCATTTGTGAATATCTTCTCCCATTCCATGTGTTGCCTCTTTGTCTTGTTGACTGTTCCTTTGCTGTGCAGCAGTATTTGATCTTGATGAAGTCCCAAAAACTCATTTTCACTTTTGTTTCTTTTGCCTTGGAGACATGTCTTGAAAGAAGTTGTTGTGGCTGATGTTGAAGAGGTTATTGCCTATGTTCTCCCCTAGGATTTTGATAGATTCCTGCCTCATGTTGAGGTCTTTTGTCCATTTTGAGTTTATCTTTGTGTATGGTGTAAGAGAATGGTCAAGCTTCAGTCTTCTATACATAGATATACAATTTTCCCAGCACCATTTATTGAAGAGACTTTTTTCCACTAGATATTTTTCCTACTTTATTGAAGATTATTTGACCATAGAGTTGCAGGTCCCTGTCTGGGCTCTCTACTCTGTTCCACTGGTCTATGTGTCTGTTTTTGTGCTAGTACCATGCTGTCTTAATAACCACAGCTTTGTAGTAAAGCTTGAAATCAGGTAACACGATGCCTCCAGTTTTGCTTTTCTTTTTCAACATTTCCTTAGTAATTCAGGGTCTTTTCTGGTTCATAGAAACTTTAGGATTGTTTGTTCCAGCACTTTGAAAAATGCTGGTAGAATTTTGATTGGGATGGCATTGAAAGTATAGATTTCTCTGGACATTATAGACATTTTAACAATGTTTATTCTGATCCATGAGCATGGAATGCTTTTCCATCTTTTTGTGTCTTCTTCAATTTCTTTCATGATTGTTCTGTAGTTCCTCAAGTATTGATCCTTTACCTCTTTGGTTAAGTTTATTCCCAGGTATCTTATGATTCTTGGTGTTATAGTAAATGGAATCTATTCTCTAATTTCCCTTTCTATATTTTCCTTGTTAGTGTATAAGAAAGAAACTGATTTCTGTCAATTGATTTTGTATCCTGTCACATTACTGAATTGCTGTAGATTGGGGGTGGAGTGTTTTGGGTTTTCCATATAAAGTATCATGTCATTTCTTTATACTACCAGTGAAGAGGTGGACTTTGAAATTAAAATAAAAAAAATTATTTACAATAAAAGAAAATGAAATAAAAGTAAGTCTAATGAAACATTTACATGCTGAAAATTACACAATGCTGATGAAAGAAATCAAAGAAGATATACATAGTGAGACATACTGTGTATGTGGATAGGAGGATTTGACATAGTGAAGGTGTTGATTCACCATAAATTGATATACAGGTTTAATGCTATTTCTACCAAAAATCCAGCAAGATTTTTTGTAAACATTTGTAAATATAGACATGATAATTCTAAAATTTATGTGAAAAGACAAAGGAATTAGAGTAGCCATAAGCAATTTGAAAAGGAAGAACAAAGTGAAAGGAATCTCTTTAGCAGGTTTCAAGGGTTATTTATATAGTATAATAATAAAGACTATCTGGTATTGGTGGAAGGATAGACATTCAGATCTATGGAACAGAACAGAGAATCTAAAAATAGCTTCACACCAATATGCTTAATAGATTTTTAACAAAAACACAAAAACAGCTCAATAGACGAAAGATAGCATTTTCATCACAGGATGCTGGAGCAACTGGACATCTGTCTACAGGCAAATAAATGAACCTCAACTTAAGTCTCAGACCTTATATAAAACTTAACACATAATGGACCACAAACTTAAATGTAAAGTGTTAAACTATACAGCTTTTAGGAAAAAAATATAAAATATTTGAGATTTTGGATTAGGCAAAGACTTCTTAGACTTGACACCAAAACCACAATCCACACAAGAAAAAAAACTGGTAAATTGGATGTCATTAAAATGAAAAACTATTGCTCTGCAAAAGACCCTGTTAAGAAGATGAAAAGAAAAGCTAGAGTGGAAAAAAAAATTATGAATTACTATCTGTCCAAAGCCTAGTATCTACATATATAAAGAATTTTCAAAGCTCTATAGTTAGAAAAAAAATCTAGTTAGAAAATTAAGATGATGTAGAGATCGCTAATAATCACATAAGAAGGTGTTCAACTTCATTAGCCATTACAGAAATGCAAATTAAACACATCTATCAGAATGGCTAAAATAAAAATAAAAAATAGTGACAACACCAAATGATGACAAGGATGAGGAAGAACTGAATCACCTATACATTGCTGGTGAGAATGTAGAATGGTGCAGCTACTCTGGAAAACGGTCTGGTAGTTTCTTAAAAAATGAAATGTACAGCTACCATATACCCAGCAATTAGATTCTTGAATATTTGTCACAAGAAATGAAAATGTGTTCACAGAAAAACCTGTATATGAAAGTTCATATTTTTCATATAAGCCCCAGACTGGAAACAGCCCAGATGTCCTTCAGTGAGTGAATGGTTAAATATATTGTGCATATCCATACCATGGAACATTACTTAGCAGTAAAAAAAAAAAAAACCACACACAAACCAGATTATTGGTGCACAAAACGACCTAGTTGAGTCTTCAGAGAATTACACTGAGGGGAAAAAGTCCAATCTCAAAAGGTTGCATACTATATTATTTCTTTTATAAAAACGTTCTTGAAAGGAAAAAAAAACTATAGAAATAATGAGCAGATCAGTGGTTGCTAGAAATCAGAAAGGCATGTGGTAGGTGGAGATGGGATAGGAAAGGATTGGGTGTAGGTATAAAAGGACCACATGGGGGATTCTTGTGGTGATGGAAATATTCTGTCTTTACTGTATCAGTCAATGCAGTGGTTGAGATCTTGTAGTATAGTTTTGCAAGATATTACTATTGAGAGAAACTGTGCAAGGTTAACATAGTCCTCTGCATTATTTGTTATGCTTACGGGTGATTCACAATTATCTCAAAATAACAAGAAAAAAAGAGAGGGGTCTGCATAAGACAACTGGGGAATTATGAGCCATGACTGGATTTTGTAATGTGATGGTGGCACTATATTTTAATTTTAAAAGATTGGTCTACTCTTATAAGACCCATGTTGAAGTATCTACTGATGAAATGATGTGTCTGGAATTTGCTTCAGAGCAATCCAGAGTGGGGGATAAGGAGATGAGAGTCTCCTGGGAAAGTGAAAAAGCATGAATACATTATTGTTGGAGCTAGGTGAGAAGTGCGTGGGATTTTTTATCATGTTATATGTGGTCATCCAGCATGGAGCTGTGGGAACTAGTGCAACTTGGTGGTTAAGCCATTGTCTTTAGAGACAGTTGGACTTGTTTTGAACTTTGGTTCTGCTACATATTACCTCTGTGACTTTGAGCAAGTTATTTAACCTCTCTGTAAAATAGGATACTATCTCAGGGAAACTGCACAGATAAATGAGATTGCCAAAGATAGGGTGAGAAAAAGAAAGGTCTTCTCTCAAGGGATAGGAGAGGGAGGGAAGTCAATGCAGGAAATAGAGGAGCTGTTGGAGGTAGAGACCCAAGTTTAGGTTGGGCAGTTTCTTGTGCCTTGGGATCCAAAAAAGAGGTATCAAAAAGAGTTTTAAGAAGATGAAAACTGATAAAGAGCCATGAGATTTGGTGTTCAGCAAGTCATGGTGCTGACAGTGGCTTGGGTTCGGTGGTGAGAATGAGCACAGAAGATGCTGAGAAGTGGATGGGGAAAGAAAGTATGGCCCACCACTCCTGACCTTGGTGCAATGGTATGGAGAGAAAGTTCCAGAGGGAAGGAGCATTAGGGGCTTTAAAGAGCAGAAAACAACTGAAGAGAAAGAGTTGGAAAATAAGAAAGGAGGGACCAATTAGGTGGCGTTGTCAAAAGGGGTAACAGGAGTCCCAAAATCATGGTGGGAACACAGTTCCTTTCTGATACAGATTGGTATTGCTACTAAGGCTATTTTAGGTGCCCCTGGTATTTCACCTTGTCCTTCATTTGATCCTCATTTGATTAGATATTTAGAAAGAAAAGAACATTATAGGACTTGGGAATTATGACTCCTAACTAGATTTTTTAATAGGATGGTAGGATTATAGTTTTGTTTTGAAAAGTTATTCTTTGGTTTTTATAGATTGATACTGAGGCATTTATGAGTGAAATGATATGTCTAGAATTTGCTTTGGATTCTGAAGAAAATGAGAATACTTTGTTTTTCTGGAGAGATGTTTTGGAATCACAGAGCCATATGATGTGATCACAGAGCTACATGACACATGTCAATGTGTCAACAAGCTCTTGTGGACACTTATTATTCATTAGGATTCCTCATGCAGAATATGCCATACCAATGTTGCCCCTTTACATGGCAGTTTCATGCGTTGGTGTGTGTGTGTGTCTTACCACTCCAGAGTTACCAGTCTGACTCACCAGCACCCACCATCCAGGCATCTGTGTTCAATCTGGAAATCTCTGGAGAGAAAGGTTTCCTCATCTGTGGGTGTGAAGCTGTGTGTACATATCTCAGTCATCATAGTCTGAAGGATTCAGGTAATGAATGCTTCCTTTGAGGCAAGCTTTGTGTGAGAGCTGCATCTGACTTCCTTAACCTCCTCTCTATAAGGGCTGAACTGACCCTGTGTCCTAAAGCACACAAATCCTCTCCAAGCTAAGAACTGGGTGGGCTGCAAGCTCAGCTTCTGCTCATTTGATGAGGATAGAAGAATCGGGGTTGAACTGCTGGACAACTCTACCCACACAACCAGCAGCCTGCCCACCAAAATAACCCAAACAATCTGAGGGTTTTGAAGGGGTGGGCGGTGGGAGGTTGTGGTACCAGGTGGTGGGTATTATAGAGGGCATGGATTGCATGGAGCACTGGGTGTGGTGTAAAAATAATGAATACTGTTATGCTGAAAATAAAAAATAAATTAAAAAAAAAGTAACCCAACCAACTCATATTACCACATGAGGAATGACCACATTGAGGCCAAGACTGAACAGAAACCTATAATGCAGATGAAGGCATAAGCAATGGGGCTAATCTTTATTGAGGTTAGCACATTCATGTCAGCTGTTCACAATGATTGCAAATTGTCTAGTTTTAAAAAGCTTCCTACTTCCATACAGTTCTGTCTACATTCAGGAAGCAATAAAAATATTTTATACAATGAACAATTTCCACCTTAAGAGTATCATGATAGTTCATAAGTTTGTCAACAGACAATGCAAAACACTATTTACAACAAGATAGACTCTTTGTAAGTTCAAATTTTAGATACTTATGGCATAATTATAAAACTAACATCGTATGTTTTCCCATGTAAGAAAGACCAGTCATTATAAAAATACTTTATATAAATTCAAAGTCAGAACTAAAACATTCAATCCTATAAAAATATCTTTTACTAATCAAAGTATCAATTTCTATGTAAATGTTTTTTTATCAACAACAGTTACACGTTTAAATTTTCAGGAAATACCTAGTATGTCGGACAGTCCACATAATATGTTAAAGTTACTTCAAGGCACAGTTGTAATCCTGTCTTAGTTTTCAGAGATAGACCACATATTTGATTTTGCTACATATTAATGGAACAATTATTCTACAAAATGTTAATTAAAGTATCTATGTATTATGAAAGCATTTATAAAGACAAAGTCTTCAGCCTATGGGAGGAATTTTTAGATAGGCATTGCCTTCAGGAGAAGGCACCACTTTTGTTATGAGTCAGCTACGTTATGCTTTGAAATGTTTAACTGGGAAAGCCTGTGATGGCATTTTGACCACTATCTGAAATCAGCTCATTCATTTCATTTTGCTTACTCTCTTTTAGGGTGTGATTGGGATGATTTCTTTGTGTTTGTGTTCTTTTTGATCTCCTAAAACATACTTTCAGCAGCAGGTAACACAATTCAGCCACGTTAAGCAGCATGCAAATCACAGATGCAGAAATCATAAAAATGGTAAACACGGTTTTCTCAGTAGGTCTAGAGATAAAGCAGTCGACAAGGTTGGGGCAAGGGTCAATCCCACATTTCAACACCCAAGGCAGATGGTACCCATTGTAAAGGAAGTAAAACACGTACATAAAGGATGCTTCAAAGATGATTCGGAAGAAGATACTGCTGGTGTACGTCCACCACAGGGACCCCTCTATCCGAACCTTCTGCTTTTTAATGTCTTCTAAGTCTTTGAATTCATTTCTTTTCTCTCCTCGCCTAAATTTGCGGGCAGTCTCATGTCTGTAGTAGGCAACATGCATCGCTACCAACAGGGCCGGGGTGGAGACAAAGATGAGTTGCAGGGCCCACAGCCGGATGTGGGACACAGGAAAAAAGTGGTCATAGCATACATTTTTGCATCCTGGTTGCAGAGTGTTGCAAACAAAATCTTCCTGCTCATCACCCCACACTTCTTGAGCAGCCACTACAAGGATCATGACACGGAAGATGAAGATTACGGTGATCCATACCTTCCCGATGCTGGTGGAGTGTTTGTTTACACCCCCAATGAAAGTGTGTAGGGTACCCCAGTCCATGCTGGCTTATTCCTAAACAGACAAAAATTAGCCAAGGTTAATTAATGGAAAGTTCCTTTGATTTTATAAAATAGTATAGTTATATTAGAGACCAGAGCAAATTTCTCTTAAAGTATGCTGCGGTGGGTACTTGGGTGGCTTAGTCAGTTAATTGGTTAAGCGTCTGCCTTCAGCTCAGGTCATGATCCCAGTGTCCTAGGATGGAGCCCCATGAAGGGCTCCCTGCTCAGTGGGGAGCCTGCTTCTCCTTCTCCCTCTGATCCCCACTACCCCATTCCTGCTTCTCTCTTTCTCTCTAAAATAAATAAAGTCTTTTAAAAAAGTATGCTGTGATATTTTATAACTTCAACCTCCTAGGTTGCTAGTAGGTTTTCTGGTAGGGAAGGCACTTAACAAACCAGCACCCTCAGACTGTTCAGGGCTCCCAGATGCTGCAGACCTTCACCAAAGCCAAGGAAGTGGAGCCGGGAAGAAGGAACCAGAGAAATAGTTTTGAAGGATTTAGTGCATACCAGTCTGTTCCAACTTTACTGGCCAGAAAGCAATAAAGGACTTTGAAATATTTATAGATCTTAAAACTTGTTCATATGCCATGGAGTAGGAAAAGTTTTAACACAGAATATGAAAAGAACATTTAAATTCTTAAGTCCAAACTAAAATTGAACCAAACACTTACATTGTGGCAGAAATGAGAAAATGCAAATTATGGTTTTAATTTAGCCTAGACTTTAGGGAAGCATATTAATTTTTTCAATGAAAATGAAAAGATAGGCAGAATTCCATAGCTAAAGACCTGAAAAGGGTTGTTGGGGCTGGGGAAGGGTGCAGACAATTCATTAGTGTGTCATACAGTTCTGAGGGAGTCAGCTAAGGGAGGGAGAAACTTCCAGCAGCATTGAGGAGCTCAGATTTTCAAGCAACAATAAGATGGAAGACAACCCAGATCACTATACACAAGAGGAGGGGCCCAGACTTGTAACAACAATGTAAAAAAATTTAATCAGTAATTGAGCCTAAAAGAAAAAAGAGTAAAATTAAAAAAGAACATGAAAAAGAAAGAAAAATAAGATACTTGAGTCAAAAGAAAAGAAAGGGGTTGGAACAATAGAGCACAACGCAAAATTTTACCTGATAACAGAGAAAATGCAGACTATTCCCTACTTTATCAAAGAGAAATTATTTAAATAATTATTTCTAAAAACATGAAACAAGAGAGGTATAGAGCTAGTACCTACCTTCTGAAAAAGAGATTTTCAATGCCCACGGTAAATATGTGTTTGATCTTAAAAACTCATCTTTGGGGGCACGTGGGTATATTAAGTGATCGACTCTTGGTTTTGGCTCAGGTCTGATCTCAGGGTCGTGAGATCGAGCTTGCCACAGAGTCTTCTTGAGTTTCTCTCTCCCTCTTCCCCTGCACCGCAGCTCCCACACTCTCTCTCCCTCAAATAAATAAATAAATCTTTAAGACATTTAAAAAAGTAAAAACTCATCTTGGATAATATGAATTATAAAATTAATTTTTAATTTATAATGAAAGTCATTATAATAAATTTTCCTAATTGTTGCTAATCGTTTTCTATCCTGGAAACATTTCGGGAAGTAGAAACACATTTTGATGTTTAAACATCAAGCTATTCACCTATCCTATTTGTTAATAAAATGAAGATGTTCTGTAATTAACCAATAAACATCCCCCATTGCAATTTGGTTTAATTAAGTACCCAATCGACAAGTTTTTGATTTATCAAATAAAAGTTCACATTTTCTTACACCCTCCAAAGTGCAAAGAATTTAAATTCCTCCACAGGTAAGAATGCTGTTTTTCCCTGAGTTCTTTATCAACAGGCTTGTGAACAACAGCACACCTGTGGCCACCTATTACCTGCCCTTCTAGCAAGCAAACCAATCAAGGTGCAAAAGGACAACTCAGTCTGAATGAATCTGGAGAGGCTGAAGCCATGGGAGAGGTCAGGAGGTCAGAATTTCTTCAGAAGAATATGGTCCCAGCTTTCTAGAAGCAGGATCGTTGGCATCCATGCCTTAGGGCTTCTCCTTCTTAAAAAAACAGGGACAATTATGGCAGTAGTTTTATTTCTTTTGGCTTTTCTGGGTGCCCAAATTACACATTCTGAAGTTCTATCCAAGTAGCAAAACTGAACAGAAAATAATCTATTTTATAATACTTTTGACTTCCACTAAAAATCAGTAATTTCCCCTGGGCCTTTAAAGGGAGAAAAAGAGATGCCTAGGTCACTAAGAAAAATGAGTGACTATGCCCAAATACAAGTGTGTCTAGCCTGCTGGTCACTCAAGACAATCAGGCTAAAGACAAACCACCTGACCTGCAGTATCTTCCTGCAGGAGCAACAAAGGCCCTATTACTTCTCACAGTAGAAATGACAGGAAGAGCTGCTCTCCATATTCTCTGTCCCACCCTTGCTCTAAGTGCGCTGCCCAGAAGCCATACAGTGAATGCGACCCCATGTTTCCTACAGTAAGAAATTCTCTTTCATTCTTCTGTCTAGTCCATATCATTCCTGAGGGTCTTGTGTATATGGGTCCTGTGTATCATTGTTTGTGTGCTAAGAGCAGAAGGACAGCTTGCCTCACAACTGTCAGGAGCCAGTCAGGGAAAGGGACTGCCCCAGACTTCCTGATACTTTGCTCCAATCACAGGAAATGCCTGGCTACCCCCAGGACACTCTTCCCACTGGAGGAGCCCACGAGAGGAAGAAGCTGACTAGAAGATTCAGCTCCACTCTTCCTCCTGAACTGAACTTTCAGTGGGTTGAAGCCACTTCTGGCTTGAGGGGGAGGAGACTGCCCACTGGGCCCAACCCACCCCTGCCTCTCCCTGTAGAAACACAACTCCTGGGGTAGCTTTCCATCAATATTTGGGTTGTAGAAGATTTGAAGGGTGAACGCTCTTTGAAAATTACTTTCCAAAATAACTGCATCCGTTGGAACCCTTTGCAATTAGTATTAGTAAACAAAATACCTCCTTCCTTTCATGCTTTAGAAGGCTACAGCCAATGGGAGGAGCCTTTTCAATAAAAAGTAAAATATTAACTCTTGGTGAACAGAGAAGTTTATCTTAACTGGTGCCTCTCTCTTTCAAGGGAAGAATACATCTGTCTAGCTTCCCTAGTCTTGTCTCCATACAAGACTGTGGTTATACTTCATGGCGCCTGGGTGGCTCAGTGGGTTAAGCGCGCAACTGGATTTTGGCTCAGGTCATGATCTTAGGCTCATGATCTGAGTCCTGAGATGGGGCCCTGCCTCCAGCCCCCACGTCTGGTCTGTGCTACTGATCTGGGAGCCTGCTTAAGATTCTCTCTCTTCTCTTTCTGACCCTCCCCTGCTTATGTATTCTCTCTTTTTCTCTGTCTCAAAAAAAAATGTGGTTACACTTCAAGTTACAAAGATAAACTGTCTTTGGTTTCGTAGTATATCTAAATCACGGTGAATAACTCCATGTTGCATTCTTGATACTAAAGCTCCAGTCTGGATACCTAGTTTTAAGAATAAGTAAACCATTAATCTTACCTCAGATGTAAACACAACATTATGAAGATAGATGGTTCCTTCCCTTTTACAATTCAAATAAATTAAGTAATAAAATTTCTTGATTGTTTTAAAACTTAAGAATTTAATCATAACCAGTTTGCTTAACAATGCTATTTTAGTTTCACTGATGACAGAACCAAAACTAAAGCTTTAAAATTATAGTCTTACCACTTAGCAGACACAAAAAGGGGAAAAGTGTCTTTCTAGAAAGTTCTATTTCCCTTTGGATGACCTTTTCAAAGTTATTCATTGAATATTTAATAGACTTGAGAACAGAACACATTTCTCATGATTTCGACATTAGCTTTGGGTACTTGAGGGGTTTTATATTGAGAAAAAACAATGTCAATGCATAACAAGCACATCTGGGCCTTACTTCCAAGGACTCACAGCTTATTGGCCTGGAGAAGAATTAGATAAGGATCCCTCCTCAAGGGCTTCAGGCTTTCTTCTACACCATTTGATTGGCTAAAAGCCAATGTTGACAGTAATGATATGAATATAAATCTTTGCACAGTTTCAGTTCAGTGATGATGTCACCTGTGGATGGAAAAATCGTAGATGTGGCCATATTTCTTTAACTACTTCCCATGTGTCTATCGCATGACCTTTGTGGGTAGTTTTTCTTTATCCCCAGAACTGTTATGAGGAAAGTCTAGAGACTGCCAGTTTCCTGAGGCTTCATACTTTGAATATCAATAAAATAAAAATAAAATCTTTAGTGTAGATTCTTTTCCTTATCAAAAGAGTAATAATACCCAATCCCAAACCTCAAGCCCATTCCCTGAGCAATTGAGAAAAAGAGTAAGGGAGTTTGAGAAATTGGATATGCTTCTTTATCCCTGAAATTGGCAGTCCAAAAAAATAAAAAGAATCTCAAATTCTCTTTTTAATCAAGAAGAATCTATGTCTGTTGTCTCTTGAAAGCTCAGGTCATTCAAGGGACAACCTTATCTCTGATTTTAAAATTTAATGACTCAAAATTTCATCAGCTGTCCTTTTAGAGTAACAGCTAGTGATAAAATAAATTTAGGATCTATGTACTTCTTCAAAATTAACTCAATAAGAAGGAAATAACTTTTTCTGTGTATGGAGTCTAAATATAAACATGGACAATTCATAAAATTACATGCGTTTCTTAATCCATTTGAGGAGTCCAAGAGTTAAAACATTTTCCATTAAGCAATCTCTGTTCATTCAAGCAAACCTGTGTCCTTTCCAAAGATTTAAGTCTAACTTGAGTTGAATGACCATGAAAATAAAAAAGGAAAAGGTGCTCCATGGACTCAGTTCCATTCTCACGGTTCAAGCAAGTAAAACAGAAATCCTAATAAATTACAATGCAGCCACTGGAAATTATGGCCTCATGGCCAAGACGCTTGTATTGAAAATTATTTTCCCACAGTTTAATTCTATTTAACATTTTAACTAATGTCTACAAACCACTCATAACTCCTGGATTATTCAGATTGAATCAAAGGTGCATGGTGAGGGTCTGCAAGTAAGAATTTTCCTTTCACTCTACTCAATTGTTTAGTCAGACTTCTGCAGTTCTTTTCTTTCTTAAAGCTGTTATAATTCAGAACATAAAAAGTAAGAAAAAGAAAATGAAGTCACTGTTACTCACTGTTACCAGTACAAGAGTTGGTTTTAAAATAAAAACATGAGTGAAGCTGCTGGACTGATTCGTGTCTTCCCAGTTAGGGTCACTGTCCCCACTGGCCCAGTGGGGGTCCCAACTCCCACCTCAGTTATGTCACAAGCTAGAGAGTGTTGAGGTTCTCTCTTCATAACTTCCTTCTTTCCTCTTTGGCAGGGTTCAAACAACACCCCCAAAGACTCCGCCTGATCCAAACAACAGACAAAGCTCTCCACAGGAGCAGTTTTGAGCAGCATCCTGCAATTCTAAGGAAACTGCATTGGGGCAGGACATTTTCTTCTAGAACACTGGTTAGATTCTGGTTAGATTCTACTAGAACTGGGGCAAGAAAGAACTTCTATGGCATAAAGTCTACTGAAGGGAAAGAACAATGATACATGATAACATTCAGTCCAGGCACTACACTGACAGTGAGACCTAGGGGACACTGCAGTCACTGCTGTACCAGGTGGCCCTGCAGTGGCTGCACGCCTATACCCCCTACAAGCTTTCATAACTGCATTCAGGCCACACTCACCTGAAGTTCAATCCAGAAAGTGAGGCCAGGCCCGTCAAAACACGCGATGCAAGGGAACACCTGGGACTCCTCTCCTTCACTAGACAGGAAGTACCTTCTGGTGCCTCCACCTTTTAACTAACATGTGTCACCTGTGACTCGTAATTATTGTTGTCCAGTAATTGTCCAGTAATTGCATTATTGTCATCTGCGTTTCCCAAGTTCCTTGGGCATACATCACGCAGCCAAAAGGGTCAGTTCTACCTGGGACTTATCCACTAGCCCGGTTGAACCGGCTTTCCTTTTCCCCAGATCCAATCAGGACTTCGTCAGGGTTGCACGAAAGCAAAGAAAACCCAAAATGCAGCAAAGGAAGTGGGGGAAAGGGGCACGGGTCCACACCCTGGCCACTGACACACACGAGGTAGGGTATTTATCAAACCTGTTGTGCAGGTTGAAGGGGGACCATCTAGGGTAAAAGTCAAACCCGTCCATCCTCTTTCCTCCGGGTGCGCAGAGGACTCCAGGAATCCGGTCGGGGCCCCAACAAACGCTCTATGATGCGAATCCACAGCAGATAAGGTTGCCCTGGGCAACCTCAACACGCGGACACCCACCCCTGCCCGCCGCCCAGCGATCGGAGGGCAACTATGCCCTGCGGCCACAGGGTCCACCATGGAGCGATCGCCCCCAAGATCGCCAGAGAGGTGACAGGCTTCCTACCTCACCTGCTCGGGGTTCTCCGGGGCAACTACCGGCGAAGGGCCGAGATGGCGCCGCACGCCCACCGCCTTCCTCACCGCGCCCCCAAGCCCGCCGCCAGCATTCAGGGGGCGTCGTCCCGGTCGCAGCGTGCCTGGCTCCCGCTTACCTGCTCGGCTGGACTGAGGCCGGGGGTCCAGAATCCGGGGGCGCGGGGTTCTCCGCGCAGGGCGGCGCCCTCCGCCCCAACCCGGCAGCAGGTCCGGTTGGGGCGCCGCGGACTCTTCGGCCGGTGTCGGGAATGCGCAGTCGGTGCTCCCGCTCAGCCTCGGGTGCAGGCCAGGCTCCCACCTGCAGCGCCTTTTAACTTCGCCCCACCCCGCCTCTGCCCTGACGCTTCCCGGCTGGCTGCGAGGCGCGAGAGCGCGGAGTTCCGACGCGTGCCCGCCCGCCCCGGGGCGCCGGGGGCAAGAGGGCCCTCCCTCAGGGGCGCGGAGAGCTAGGGTTGAGTGCGGGAAGCTGGGGGTGTAGAACTGGCCCTCCCTCAAGGGTGCGGGGGAGCTGGGGGCATGGGTTGCAGAACGGGACCTCCCTCGGGGGCGCCGGGCTCTGGGGGCTGGCCCGACCAGTCTTGAAAGGGTGGGGGCGGCTCACGTCTCCTGGCGGATCAGGGGGTTCGCTGGCAGAGCCCGTGCTCCGGGTGGGAGGCCACTAAGCCCGAAAGCCAGGATGTACTGGCCAGGCGCCCTAGGGAAAAGGACTGGGCGATTGGGTCTGTAGCCCTTAGCGAGGTTTTAGAAGGAGGACTCGCTGGAATCAGTGTTAGGGACAGGTTGTGTTTTTAACAGGACACATCCTCCTTTTTTTCGTGGACACTTGCACTCTCTTATAGCCGTCCAGGTACTTGTGCAGGGCCTTCTCCTAGAGAGCAGCCTGGAGGCACAGTGACTACTGTTCTTTATTAATTAATGACCATTTATAGGAGTTGAAGAGGTTATTTTTATTAGTTACCTCCATCCTTTGACACCTCCTCCAGGAGAAGCAGAGCAGGCTTCCACTGCTAGCCTAGCGCTCCACGTAAACACCCACTTGGCGCCCTCCTTTCACAGACAGGGCTCAGAATGCCCAGGGTAGGCACAGGGTCTGGTGCTGGGACTGCTGGGGTGGAAATGGTGGGAGCTGTTTAGGGACCCGGCTTCACAGGTTCAAACCTGTTCTGCATCAGACAAGAGGTGTATGACTTGCTTATTTCACAAAATTGGTTGGTAATTAAATGTCCGCACCTAACCATCCACAGTTGTTGGGTCATCTCTCATGCAACAGGACTAGTGGTGGTTCTTAAGATGCCTCTTTAAGGTCCTGAAAAATGAACCAAGGCTATTAAGGTCTACCTCCCGAAATATATATATGTTTTAAAGATTTTATTTATTTATTTGACAGACCGAGATCACAAGTAGGCAGAGAGGGAGGCAGAGAGAGAGGGGGTGCTCTCTGCTGAGTAGAGAGCCAGATGTGTGGCTCTATCCCAGGACCCTGGGATCATGACCTGAGCTGAAGGCATAGGCTTTAACCTACTGAGCCATCCAGGTGCTCCCGCCACCCTGAAATATTTTGAGGAGAACAAGATTCTCACAAAATTGCCCTGCCTCAGATAAGTTTAAAACACTTTGGGGGTGGGCCCTGGAATGTCCTTGAACGTAAGGTTGGTGACACACAAAAACCAGCTTTAGGCTTTTTCATTAGACAGAGTTTCTTTCTTAATGTACCCTGTGCCTTGAACGTTCCCTCAGTCTTAAGGGTTTGGCTGGTTCTCTCCTGCCCTCCTTTCTAGTCTCTCCATCATTCCCCCCAAACAAATGCACCAGCAGGGCACATCTGTTTGCATAGTAACATAACTCAATTATAAAAGCATACTGTAAACCACTTTGGGAATTACTAACAGTTTAAGCCTTTTTTTGCATTCCCACTACACTAAAGTACTTTGCACATAGTAGATGCTGCTCCACGAGTATATGCATATTGACTGGCAAAGCCCCAGCAACATAGCAGATAATCCTAGAAATGGCTTTTGTTCCTAAAGCATGACTGCCTACATTCCCACTCCTTAGAGCTGCTTCTGTGTAGCATTGTGTTTGAACACTTATCTTCTGGACCAAGGGAAGTTGTACCATGACCCTTCCAGGAACGAACTTTTGAACTGAAGTAGTAACAAAGAATGTGTTAGATTTGCTCGGGTGCCCAAAAAGGGAACTATCTCAACACTGCAAAAGTATCTCTTTTCCTATTCGGTTTATCTATGGCTTTTCACTTTGCCTTTTAATGTTTAATCCCATCCAGTTTTAACTTATCAGATGATCCTGTTCCAGTAGAAATTTAATATTGATTATATAAATGTACAGACTTGTTGAGATGTTTCTTGAAAACTTCAAGTTAAGGATTTTATACTAATGAGAAAGTCACCTAGAGTGTTGACTGGTTTGTTGACCTGTGTGACAAACATGGAAAAAATCTGTGACCTGATTGCAACCTTACTGTTCACTAAACAGTATCACACAATTCTGAAGGCAAGGTTTTTGGAGTTCTGGTTGTAATCAGTGACACGAAACTCATTTGATTGATATCTTCCCTCTGCGTCTTAAAGATTATTTCCAGAGGCCATAAATTTAATCCGCACAGAATATGTGGAGTGTCGATCTTCCTTTGCAATACCAGGAGGTTTGAAAGGATGATGGTGAGGTAGTCTCTTGAAATTCTCTAAATTCTCTGGGTGACCTCTATTGCCTTTACATAGAGAACAAGGGAGACTTCAGCCCCCCACTCCCCACCAGTGTCCCGCATCCCATATTCCTCCCTTTTGGCCGCTGGTGCAGACTAACAGTCTAAGGTGGAAATACAGCACAGGGACTCTTCTTTGTAACTGACACAGTCCCAGACACCTGGAAGGGAGAGAACTGTAAATAAAAATGAACAAATAAAAATGAACAAAAGCCTATATTGAGCAGGCCTATATTAGGCGGAGGACATGGAGGAGACAGTTTCCGTCTTAAGAGTTTTCTAGTTTGATTTTTCAAATCCATGTGCAGAAATATTGTAAAATGCTGTTAAAAGATAGTATGATATTTTACAGGTTTCTGGGAATCTACTTTTGTGGGTCTCGGGTGAGCCCAGGAACTTTCGTTTTTATTGATTATCTTGAGTACTGCTGATAGAGGTGGTCTGAGAGCCATACTTGGAAACGTGCTAGTTATGGATTTTCTTTGCCTTTTGATATTTTTGAAAGATTTTTTTCCCTTGTATTTCTTTTCATTTCATTTCAATCCCAATATAGTTAATACACAGTGTTATATTAGTTTCAGGTATACAATATGGTGATTCCACACTTTTATGCATCAAACCTAGAAACAGGCTCTTTTAAAAAAATTATTTATTTATTTGAGAGAGAGAGAAAGAGAATGATAGCAGGGGCGAGGCAGAGGGGCAAGCAGTCTCCCTGCTGAGCACAGAGCCTGCGGTAGGCCTAGACATGGGAATTGATCTCATGACCCTGACATCATAACCTCAGCCAAAACTGAGAGTCAGACCCTTCACGGACTGAGCCATCCAGACACCCCTAAAAACAGACTCTTAACTACAGAGAACAAACTGTTGGATATCAGAGGAGAGGAGGGTAGGCGGATGAGTAAAATAGGTGATGGGATTAGGGAGGGCACTTGTGGTTTTTAATTATGGTAAAATACGTATAAACTCACCATTTTAACCATCCTTAATTGTACAATGCATGGAGACAGGTAGTTCATTCAGAGTGTTGTGCAACCATCACCACTGTTTAGTTCTAGAACATTTTCATCACCCAAAAGGAAACCCAGTACCCACTGAACAGTCATTCCCCGCTTCCCAGCCCCTGGTTAATTACTAATCTACTTTCTTTTGTCTCTATGGATTTGTCTGTTCTGGATATTTCATGTAAAGGGGGTCATACAATATATGTTTTTTTGTGTGTGTCTGGCTTCTTTCATTTACATTAATGTTTTCAAAGTCCATCCATGTGTCAGTGCTTCATTCTTTTTAATGGGTATAGATACCACATTTTATTTATCCATTCATTTGTTGACAGGTACCTTTTGATTATTGCGAATAAAGCTGCTATGAACATTCATGAGCAAATTTTTGCATGAACACTTATTTTCAAATCTTTTGAGTATAAGCCGAAAAACGAGAGGGACCTCTGGGTCATGTGGTCACTCTATGTTTAACTTGTTGAGAAACTGCCCATTTCCCATTGCAGCTGCACCATTTTACAATCCCACCACCAGTGTCTGAGGGTTTCACTTTCTCCACATCCTCACCCATACCTGTTATTTTCCTTTTTCGTTTTTTGTTACAGGCAGCTTATGGGTGTTATGGGTTTATCTCATTGTGGTTTTGCCTGCCTTTTCTTTGATGTCTAATTACACTGAGCATCCTTTCATATGCTTATTGGCCATTTGTATATCATTGGAGAAATGTCTGTTCGATTATGGATATTATAATGTGACAATGTGATTTCCAGATATGCTCTCAACAAATACAGAGTTCCTATGATGGGCAAAATGTAGGTTGTTGCCCAACTCTAGCAGTTCTGTGTTCCCTGTGGATTTTGCTGTGATGAGGCAAGTTTTTTTTTTTTTGAAGATAAAATATATGCCTGTGATGGCTAGTGAAATTGGGAAGGGGTGCAGCAATGGTCTCACCCTGAAGCAGTCATCAAAAAGAATGTCTACCTGCCATTATTCTTTCTGGCTGTCGGCATCAGAAGCTCTGCGGCTTGCCTGAGATACAGGATACTACTCTACAATTGTTCTCTAGTCTTCCATGTTGCCCTTCAAGTAGATGAATTGAAAGGGCGCCTTGTGGTTTTGGTCCTTTTTTAAAAAAAAATGATAAACTTTTATTTTAAAACAGTTTTGGATTTATAGAAAAATTGCAAAGATAGTACAGAGAGTTACCACATAACCTCCCTGAATTTCATGGCCTGGGTGGGGTGGTAGAGCACAGAGCACTTGGGACAGTCTGCAGGCTGGCATGAGTATGTGGCAGCAGGGATGAATGTGGTGTGTTCATGTGATGGCAGGTGGGGGTCAGGGACTGGCTGGCCTGGGTGGAGCGGAGTGCTTGTGTTGGGAATACGTGATCAGACAGAGCCAAAGTGTATGCCAGAGGATATCAGTCAGGGAGAATTTAAACTAGCTATGAAATGAGGAAGAGGGAGCCCAATGACACTTGGAGTGAACTGAATCTGGCAATTTTAATGAGTGCATTCATCATGAGTTAGTGCGGTGTGACTGCCCAACAGCCATTGTAGTTTTGGGCACCATCAATACGAGTTTGGTGTCTCAGTGAGGTGGATGCTTCTTCCCTCTTTTCTAAGCTGTTGATCTCACCCAGTGGGAGTTGACACATTTCTTTACAGGGGAAACTAAACAGAATGGGCAGGCAGTGGGTTTCTATTAGAGGAGAAGTCAACCAGAGGCCAAAGGACTCTTAGCCAGATGCCATCTGGATGGGGGACATACTGGAGGTCTGCAAGGTAGAGAAACATTGGTAACATAATCACCCTTGCGGAGGAAAAAAAGCTGAGTCCAGAGGTTCAGTTTTGAGCTTGAATGATCTAGAGAATCATATTTCTCTTCCATTGACAAAAAGAGATATTGGCAAAGGAAGCTGCCTTGGGAGTGAGTGATGTCTGGTGAGGCTAACTGTGTGGTGTTGGTGAAACATTGTTGAGGAAGTGTGGCTGAATGTCGGGAGTGAAACGCTAGGTCTGGGAATTCAGTCTTGTTTCTTTTTTATTTTTCTTTTTTAAAGATTTTATTTATTTGACAGACAGAGATCACAAGTAGGCAGAGAGGCAGGCAGAGAGAGAGGAAGGGAAGCAGGCCCCCCGCGAGCAGAGAACCTGAAGCAGGGCTTGATCCCAAGGCCCTGGGATCATGACCTGAGCCGAAGGTAGAGGCTTTAACCCACTGAGCCACCCAGGCGCCCCTTCACTCTTGTTTCTGACTCCCTGCTTACCATTCACTCCTGTCTACCCAGTATTTTCCAAACTGTCCTGCATTTTTCCCAACTGAGGTTAAAATCCTATCCATCTTCCATGAACTTGTTTTTCTGCAATTGTTCTTTGAACCTTGTTTCTCCCCATTTACTCCTGGACAGGGATCTTCCCTCATGGACTCTCCCCAGCCCCTCGGTCCTGCACCTATGCTCCATGTGCAGCCGTCCCTCTGCTGCAGTTGTATATGCACCTGTTACGTCTCTTGCAATGAATTCCTTAACTGTTAACACATTTCAGGACAGAATCCACGCCTTACTTATCTTTGTATCATTGCCCCTTCCCCACCCTTAGTACCACCCACCTAAGGCACAAACCATATCTGCTGCCTCTCTATAATTGATTGGAATAAATCAATCGCATTAAAGTGGAATTGAGTCAGTATATGATCACCACTTGAAAGCCTGAATTCTATAGAAGGAGTTGGGTGGGAGAGAAGGTGGAGGTGTAAACATTGAGACTGCAGGAAAGAGGAATTGGAGCCAGTAACAGGAGAGAAAATACGGAAATAGAGAGGCAGAAGGCTAGCCCAAGGAGGGGAAGAGTGCAGTAGTATGGCTGACTGGGTGGGGACAGAGTATTCAGGAGGCGTTGTATTAATCAGTATTCTCCAAGGAAACAGAACCAATAGTGTATATATATTATACATATACATATATGTATATATGTGTATATATATTTATTTATTTTAGGAATTGGTTCACATGACTGTGGGGACTGGCAAGTCCAAAATCTTCAAGGCAGTCCAGCAGGCTGGAGACCCAGGGGAGAGTTAATATTGCAGCTTGAGTCTGAAGACAGTCTGGAGGCAGATTTCTCTCTTCTTTGGGGAATACTGGTCTTTTTAAGAAGATCTTCAACTGATTGGATTAGGAGACCCAGCCACATTATGGAGGGTAATCTGATTTACTCAGTCTATGGTTTAACTCTTAATCACATCTAAAAAATATGTTAACAGAGCATTTAAATTCGTGTTTGGGGCAACTCATTGGCTCAGTTAGTTAAGCATCTGATTTCGGCTCAGGTCACGATTTCAGGATCCTAGGATGGAGCACTGTGTCAGGCTCCCCGTTCAGTGGGAAATCTGCTTGTCCCTCTGCCCCTCCCCCTGCTTGTGCTCTCTCTCTAATAGATGAATAAAGTCTTGAAAAACAAAAACCAAAACAAAATTTAGATTCATGTTTGCCCAAATACCTGGGCTCTGTAATCTTGCCCAGATTATGGATAAAATTAACTAACACAAGTGGTTTGTTCAGTCTTTTTCCCAGCAGATGAATCCTACCAAAGGGAACAAAGCTTTAGGGCCACCACAGTAGACAAGTTTACTTCTCCTTCAGGGATTAACAGTGGAGCTGAGGAGCCAGCCAGTAGACAAGCAAGTGAAGTACAGCACTGAGGGCTGTGATAAGAGTGGTCAAAGGCAACAAGCACCATAAATAGTACAAGACTATGGGAGCAAAGCAGAGGCTTCTGAATACAGAGGAGACTGGTTAAGACCTTAATTTAATGTCTGCCATGCAAGTCAAAAGAAACCACCACAAAAAGTTAACAATTATTTGTTATCCTGTCTGAGGTGATTTTACAAGTAACATTAATCCTCCCCAATGAATATGTGATATATTAATAGTAAGAAAAATAAAGATTAAAAAATAAACTAGAAGGGACTAGGGATATTGGAGGGTATGCCTTTCTTCCTTCTTTCTGTAAAAATAATGAAGACTATATTGGAGGCATTTTTCTAGGAATGTTCCCATTGGGAAAGAAGAAATCGCCTGCTGATAAGGTGTTGAATTAATTACAAATGTATCCTTCAGGAGCAATGAACTTCTTATATGGAGCTTTGTTTGTTTGCTTTTTTCCATGACCATTCTGCAAAATATGTCTCCTGACATGACACATAACCACTGCAGTCCAGGTATGTTACCAGCTGAAGGATTCTGGGCAGGTTTCTGAGGTGAACATAGCATACCACCAGTTTTT
Organism: Neogale vison; assembly: GCF_020171115.1. NCBI lineage: Eukaryota > Metazoa > Chordata > Mammalia > Carnivora > Mustelidae > Neogale > Neogale vison. Next base: position 82,976,728 of record NC_058095.1, read on the forward strand.
TTTAAATTGAGGGCATGGAGATAGGAGTTAAGGAATTTACCATGGAATATTAGAAGGCAACATGAGTAAATTCACATTAACTGTGATAGTGAAATAAAAGCAGACAATTTAGGTCTACTCCCAACTCTACTTAGTAGTTTCCAAGTGGGCTTTTTCAATGACAATTTTTCTAACTTCTGTGGCGGATGATCAAGATCAGTGAGCCTTCTCTGAGAAAGGCACTTGAGATCTCAAGTTTTTGTAATGTGGTTTGTCTACATGGGTTTCATCACTTGGGGACAGAAGTACCTGGCTCTGGGGTTCCGAACTCAGCTCACAGCAAATCGGAACACATTTTCAGCTGAGCTTGAGTATTTCTTCAGAGAAGGCATTCTGAGTCCTGGGTGGGATTAGAGGAAATGCAAGAGGATGGGAAAGAAGGCCCCATGATCCCTCTGCTTCCCTGCACCCTAAAAATTCCAGCAATAGCAATGCGGTCCTTCTTTCTGCTTCCCAACCAAGTGCAGCCATACTCCAAGGATTATATAATAATGTTTTTGTCACTTGTTAATAAATACCAAGGAACAGGCATTATCTCTACCTTCCAGCAGTCCCACAAAGCAGTAATACTGTCCCTAGGGAGGCACTTGTGACTTAAGACACATCCTAGCTAGGTGCCAGAATTAAGATTCAGACTGAGTATCACTCAGTCTCCAACTATATAATTGTTCCCTACAGGCTGCTACCTTTGAACGTGCCCTCCTGGAAGCTCCCCTTAGCCTCCACTCATCTGCTCTCTCTTGCCCCTAATTATACCTCTCCCTCAATGCTATATTTCACTACTTCTCTAATGGTGATTTTCACTACCCTTCTGCTTTTCAGTGTGGGGTGAGATGTCAGCTGGCTAATCAGGCTTCTGAGTGCTCTCTATGCTATTCTGGCTTTGGAAGACCTAATTACAGCTCCAATCCGGGTGCTCATTGAAAGCAGATTTCTCCCCTTCCTCTCTTTCTCCTTCTCTGTCTTATTCTTACTCTTTCTTCCTCAGTAGAGTGGGGATATTTTAGCATCTCAGAATTGTTGGGATCTTAAATGGGACCATGTGTATGAAAGGGCAAGCACAGTGCCTGAAATATAATAACAGCTCAATCTTTGCCCCATGCCATTTCGATACATTTCTTACTCAACAAAAAAATGTCAACAATTGACAATCTGCTTTCATGTCACCTTCCCCCACCCTTGCCTGGTTCTCTCTTGTCTTGCCAGGTTGTAATTTGATGGTGTTCTTGCAACGTGAGTTTGGGGAAACAGCTTCTAATCTCAGCTGGGATGGTGCTTGTTTGAGGTTTGGTGGCCCCATTTGTTTCTGGGCTCCCTGTTGTGTCAGTTAGTGCCTTGGCTCTTTGGAATTGGCTTTCTGGGGGTGCTCCTGCCTCTTGTTCTTATAAGTGTCCAGGTTGTCTGTTTGAACCTGAAGACATTGCAGGGAGACTTTAGAATGTCCAGAGGAAAAAAAAAAAAAAAAAAAAAGAATGTCTAGAGGAGGATTTGAAGAAAAGCTGGGGGGGAAAAACTTGTGGCTCAAAGCTGCTCCATGGGTTTATTTTGCCCTCATTTTTTGAAACATATTTCTCAGAATCTCTGTATTCCTTCTATTTCATTTAGATCTGGCTGATTTAAAGCTGCATATCTGTCACTGTAATATTTAGGAGGCTTAATATTCTAGAGAACTTCTCCTGTTACAGTTAATCTTGCCTAGCTCATCCCACTTTTTTCCTAGTTACTTCTACTACTTAGGATGAAATAAATCAATTTGAGAAATGAAATGTGAAAAAAGCAGCTTTTAGGGAAAATAAAGAATAAAGGGCAGCTCCTGGGTAGAAGTAAGGTAGAAAGTTGGCCCATTCTTACTTGGGTCTTTGCTGTATCATTTTATTTATTTGGAAATATTATAAATTCTTATAAATGACCCTTATTTCCTAATGTCAATATATAGAAAAGCTTTACCAATTGACCCTAATCTCTTTCTTCCCATCCTGAATTATTTGAAAGTTTCTAAAGTACTTAGAAAGAGAAACAGCTATTGCTTTTAAGAATATATTGAGGGGTGCCTGGGTTGCTCAGTGGTTAGGCCGCTGTCTTCGGCTCAGGTCATGATCTCAGGGTCCTGCGATCGAGTCCCACATTGGGCTCTCTGCTCAGCAGGGAGCCTGCTTCCCTCTCTCTCTCTCTCTCTCTGCCTGCCTCTCTGCCTACTTGTGATCTCTCTCTGTCAAATAAATAAATAAAATCTTAAGAAAAGAATATCTTATATAAAAAAGAATATATTGAGAAATAGCACTAAACAAAAATGTATTGCCTAATAGAAATTATTACGGAATTGATGCAAACATTTATATCACCATCATTTTTATGCACATGGATGCTTTTTAAAAGATTTTAGGTTTGTTCCCTAGTTTAATACTTTTCCAAAGAGAAGTTTTACACTGTTAATTTATTAGCAAATCTCTTCTCCAAAGTAGTAAAAAAGTAAAATTTTAATTAATTTTGAATCTTTATGAGTTAAATTATCTTCAATTAGTGCAAAGTTTCTCCCCACAGCTTGTGTTCCATCTCTGCACTGGATGACCCATTATTTTGTATTCTATTCTAATATGTATGTTCTTCCATTCATGCTAATAACTGGGAGGTGACAATACTTTTGTGTCTGATATTGTGCAGCATTGAACTGTCTTTCCAACTCAGGCTGTGGGACTACACCTCTTCTTGGATCTGGTTAGTAGCTCATCCCTCTCTTCTCAGATGCAACTACCAGGAAAGAAAATCTTCTAATTGACTTGATACTAGAATATTAAAACAAGTACAGACTCACATGATGTTGTATCTCTCTTTTTCTCTGTGGGAAAGTTGGGAAGAATAAACTTTGGGAAGAGTAAGATACAAGGAAGCTGGAAAAGGTTTATTGTTGGATAGCCAGTTTTCCATAACCATGAGGCTGGCTATAATTTTATGAAAGGATTAGGCTAAAACTTTAAATAGTGTTGATTCTCTTCAACAGTAAAAGCTCTTCCTTCTGTTTTCTCCTTTCCTACCATTCTCACGTACCTGATCTCTAGAAATTGGAGGTCTCACATGGGCAAATCTCTTGGGTGTCCAAGAGGCTGTACATTTAGGTATGGGGTGCAGATTGGGTATGGTATCTCACCCCATAGTGCTTCATAAATGTTCATTGAATGTATGAAATATATAAAAGTTCCAATGGCATTCCAAAAGACTCAAATTAATAAAATGAATGAAAAGGGAGAGATCACAACTAACACCAAGGAAATAGAAACAATCATCAGAAATTATTATCAACAGTTATATGCCAACAAGTTAAGCAACCAAGATGAAATGGATGCATTCCTGGAAACTTATAAACTTCCAAAACTCAATCAGGAAGAAACTGACAACCTGAATAGACCAATATCTAGTAACAAGATTGAAGCAGTGATCAAAAACCTCCCAAAAACAAAAAACAAGAGCCCAGGATCTGATGGATTCCCTGGGGAATTCATCAAAACATTCAAAGAAGAAATAATACCTATTATCCTGAAGCTGTTTCAAAAAATTGAAGCAGAAGGAAAACTTCCACACTCTTTTTATGAAGCCAGCATTACCCTGATCCTCAAACCAGGCAAAGACCCCACCAAAAAGGAGAATTTCAGACCACTATCTCTGATGAATATGGATGCTAAGATTCTCAAGAAGATCCTAGCTAATAGGATCCAACAGTACTTTAAAGATTATCCACCATGACCAGGTGGGGTTTATCCATGGGATGCAGGGATGGTTCGACATCACAAATCAATCAATGTGATAGAACAAATTAATAAGAGAAGAGAGAAAAACCACATGGTCTTCTCAATTTTTGCAGAAAAAGCATTTGACAAGATATGGCATCTGTTTCTGATTAAAACGATTCAAGGTATAGGGACAGGGGGAACAGTCCTCAACTTCATAAAATCTATTTATGAAAAACCCACAGTGAATATCATCCTCAATGGGGAGAAGTTGACAGCCTTCCCTTTGAGATCAGGAACACAACAAGGATGTCCACTCTCACCACTCTTGTTCAACATAGTATTAGAAGTCCTAGTAACAGCACTCAGACAACAAAGAGAAATAAAAGGTATTCAAATTGGCAGTTGAAGAAGTCAAACTCACTCTCTTTGCAGACGACATGATACTTTATATGGAAAACCCAAAAAAACCCACCCCCAAACTACTAGAACTCATATAGCAACTCAATGTGGATTGATACAAATCAATTACATAGCAAGGAAAGGGGGTCAGTTCCATTTACTACAGCACAAAGAACCATAAGATACCTGGGACTATACCTAACCAAAGAAGTAAAGGATCTGTACTTAGGAACTACAGAACATTCATGAAATAAATTGAAGAAGACACAAAAAGATGGAAAAGCATTCCACGCTCATGGATCAGAAGAATAAACATTGTTAAAATGTCTATACTGTCTAAAAGTCCTTTGGAGACTTCTGGTTTCTGGTCCAACAAGTAGGAATCTTAGAAGTCATCACTCTTGTTCTGACAAAAAGAAAAAAGTTAAACAAACTGAAAATCAGCAACTCCTCTTAGATCCATCAGAGAGTTGAGGTCACAGAGAAACCACTGCTCCCAAACTGGAGAGGGAAGCAGACACAGAGAATCATAGCTTTCCAAGAGCAGAGCCACTACTGTTCCTTTTACCCAATACATCATGTCTGCTTTTCAACAAAAAAATTGTAAGGTATGCTAAAAGGCACAAAAGAAAATCTTAGATTCAAAATAACTATCAGAACCAGACTCAGATATGGCAGAGATTTGGAATTACCCAACTAAGAATTTAAAATAACTGGTTAATATTCTAAGGGTTCTGCTGGAAAATGGACAACATGCAAGAACAGATGGGTAATGTGAGCAAAGAAATGGAAACTCTGGGGAACCTGGGTGGCTCAGTGGTTTAAGCCTCTGCCTTCAGCTCAGGTCATGATCTCAGGGTCCTGGGATCGAGCCCCACATCGGGTTCTCTGCTCGGAGGGGGAGCCTGCTTCCCCTTCTCTCTCTGCCTGCCTCTCTGCCTACTTGTGATCTCTCTCTGTCTATCAAATAAATAAATAAAAACATTTAAAAAAATAAAAAAAGAAATGGAAACTCTAAGAAAGAAATAAAATATAATTCTAGTGATCTAAAGCACTGCAAGAGAAATGGAGAATGCCTTTGATGGGTGCATAATTAGACTGGTCATGATTCAGGAAGAAATCAGGAATCTTAAAAAATATGTCAGTAGAAACCTCCTAAACAAACAAACAAAAAAAAAAACAAACAAAAACAAAAACAAGGAGGAAAAAAAAAGAAACTAAAAGGAAAGAACAGAATATTCAATAACCATAGAATAATTGCAAAAATTGTACCATCTGTGTAACTGGAATGCTAGAAGGAGAAGAAAGAGAAAGGAAAAGAAGAAATATTTGAAGTAATAATAACTGAGAATTTCTCAAAATTAATGATAGAGACTAAACCACAGATGTAGGAGCCTTAGGGAATACAAAGCAGGATAAGTATTTAAAAATCTACATCTAGGCATATTGTATTCAAATTGCAGAAAATCAATGAAAAGAGAAAATTTTTATTGAAGTAAGAGGAAATATACCCTCTTCATTTATAGAGGAACAAGGATAAGAATTACATCAGACATCTCTTGTGAAACTATGCAGGCAAGAAGAGGGTGGATGGAATGAAATAAAGTGTTGAAAGAAAAAACCTGACCAACTTGTGATTCTCTATCAGTGAAATTCTTGAAAAGCAAAGGAAAAATACAAACACTTTCTGATTCCATTTTATGAAGCATCTAGATTAGTCAGATTAATAGAGATAGAAAGTGGAATGGTGGTTGTAAGGAGGTGGGTGGAAGAAGACTGGGGAGTTATTATTTAATGGTTATGGGAGTTTCAGTTTGGGAAGATGAAATGATTTATGAATATGGATGGGGAGAAGAGAATGACTGAGCTACAATATGAATATTCTCAATTCTACTGAAATGTACACTTAAAATGCTTAAATTATAAATTTCATATCATGTATATGTATATCACTGCATAAATGTATATTTATATCATGTATAATTTATCACAAAAATAAAAATATTTTAAAGTTGAGGAAAAAGAACAAAAACAAAATAAAAGAAATAAAGACTTCCTCAGACAAAACAAAAATGGAGAAAATTTGTCAACAGTAGATTTTCTTTGCAAGAAATATTAAAAGAAATTTTTCACAGAGAAGGAAGATAATATAGACTAGAACCTGGATCTACATAAAGAATGAAAGAGCAGAGGCACCTGGATGGCTCAGTGGGTTAAAGCCTCTGCCTTCAGCTCAGGTCATGATCCCAGGGTCCTGGAATCCAGCCCAGCATTGGGCTCTCTGCTCAGCAGGAGTCTGCTTCCTCCTCTCTCTCTCTGCCTGCCTCTCTGCCTACTTGTGATCTCTGTCTGTCAAATAAATAAATAAAATCTTAAAAAAAAAAAGAAAAAATGGAAGAGCATTACAGGAGACATAAATGAGGGTAAAAAGCAAAAATGAGAGTAAAATATGATCTTTTATTTTGATTACTCTTAACAAAAGAGTTTGTTCAAAATAATAATTGCAAAAATTGTTCAGTTATACATAAGTGGAATGTGAAACAACTCTGTGATATGATGATCTGATGATGTGTAATACTCTGATATGAGGTATGTGAACTATCCATGAAGTAGATAGTTGAAATGGTTATTTGAAAGTTTACTTATAGTAGTTGAAAATTTGCACATCTAAGAGCAATCACTAAAAAAAAACAAAAAAAAGTATAACTATATGCTGAAGAGAAAAAGTGCAATCATGCAAAATACTCAATCAAAACAGGAGAAGAGAAGAGTGGAAGATCAAAAACAAAAACAAAAGGCAATAAATAAAAACAGTTACAAATATTTTATATTAAATCCACTATACCATAATATCAACTTGAATGTGAATGGCCTAAATAAACCAATTAAAAGACAGCGACTATCAGAGTGGATAAAAATATATAAAACCTACTTACTTTTGAGGATGCTTGGCTGGCTCAGTAGGTAGAGCATGTGACTCTTAATCTTGGCATTGTGAGTTTGAGACCCGCATTGGGTGTAAAGATTAATAAAAAAATAAGATAATGTAGGAGATTATCTAGACGAAATCTTGGGTTTGATGATGACTTTTTAGATACAATCCCGAAAGCACAATCCATGAAAGAAAAAAAAATTGGTAAGTTAAATTTCATTAAAATAAAAAACTGAAAGGCAAAGATTGAAAGAAAATATTTGCAAAGCACATATCTATCTGATAAAGGACTGGTACACAAAACATGCACAGATTCTTAAACTCAACAATAAGAAAATAAACAACTCAATATTTAAAATGGGCAAAAGATATGAACATTACACCTCACCAAAGAAGATATATACATGGCAAATAAGCATACAAAACAATGCTCCACACCATATGTCATCAGGAAATGCAAATTATAATAACAATGAGGTACCACTATACACTTCCTAAAATGGCTAAAATTCACAATAATGAAAGGACCAAACACTGGCAAGGATATGGGGCTACAGGAACACTCACTCCTCACTGATGGGAGCGCAGAATGGTGCAGCCACTTTGGAAGACAGTTTGGCAGGTTCTTATAGAACTAAACATTGTATTACCATATGATCTAGCAATTGCACTCCTTGGTATTTACCCAAAAGAGCTAAAAACTTATGTCCACACAAAAACCTATGTGCAGATGTTTATAGCATTTTTATTTGTAAGTATCAAAGCTTGGAAGCAACCAAGATGTCTTTCAGTAGGTGAATGAATAAACAAACATGATGTCTCCAGACAAGGGAATATTATTTAGTGCTAAAATAGACGAAATATCATGAAAAGACATGGAGGAAGCTTAAATGCATATTACAAAGTGAAAGAAGCCAATTTGAAAAGGCTACATACTATATGATTCTTAACTATACGACATTTTGGAAAAGACAAAACTATGGAGACAGCTAAAAGGTCAGTGGTTGCCAGGAGTTTGAGAAGAAGAAAGGGAAACAGGTAAAGTTTAGGGGATTTTTAGGGCAGTGAAATAATTCTATATGGTACTATAATGGTGAATACATGTCATTATATATTTGTCAAAACCCACCCAATGTACAATACCAAGAGTGAACCCTAATGTAAACTGTGGACTTTGGGTGGTAATGATATGTCAGTTTAGGTTCTCTGATTTTAACCAACATACCATACTAAAGCAAGATGTTAATAATAAGAGAAACTATATATAGGTAGACAGGGGGCATATAGGAATTCTACTTCCTGCTCAATTTTTCTGTAAACCTAAAACTGCCCTAAAAAAGGGATCTATTAATTTTTTAAAAAACCCTTTGTTTCTTTAGCTTAAGATCTTACATTAACTCACAGAATCATATTCTGTAATTAATAATATTTACATACAAATAAAACATTTAATATTTAAATACTTAATTATATTCATAAATGTGTTCTTTATTACATTCTTTCCTTAGTAATTTTCTTTTTCGTTCATTCAGCAAATAAATGAACACTCACTGTGTTCCAGACCTGACATGGTACCTGGGTCACAGTGCATGAATAAGTGAGTGAGTGAGTGGATGGGACCAGCCCTGCTGGAACACATTAAACTGTAGCTCTTTGACTTTTGGTCTCCCTCATCTTTGTTTGATCTACATATCTTTACATCAAAAGCTGTTCTGTCTTCCACAAACAGGGTTACTCACTTATAATTTCTATGTTGTGGTCAGGTAGAAGGTTTAGGGGTTTCATATATTTTTAAATGATTTTATTTATTTATTTGACACACACAGAGAGAGAGAGAGAAAGAGAGAGAGAGAGAGAGAGAGAGAGAGTGAGCACAAGCAAGGAGAGCTGCAAGCAGTGGGGAGAAGGCTCCCCACTGAAAAGGAGTCAGATGCAGTACTCCATCCCAGGACCCTAGGATCATGACCTTAACTGAAGGCAGATGCTTAACCTACTGAGCCACCTAGGCCCCAGGGTTTCATATTTTTATGGCAAATCAACAAAGAAAGGGAATCAAGTGGACCTGGAGAGTTCGTTCTAGAACTTCTCTTTCAGCTCTCATTCTCCACATCTGCATGTCTAGGTTTCTCAAAGCATTGTTTTTATGAGGACCAAAGAGGACTTGGACACAGTTATTCATCTACTAAGCAGTTATACCCTTATTCAAGAAAAGAGCTGAGAGACAAGCCATGTTATTTGTAGACTCTAACCTACCTTCAGCCTTTGGTTTAATGGACTGGCCCTATCTGTGTCTAGTGGTCAAACTTTGACCCAAAGTCTAAGCTATTTTATCTTTGTAGGCACCTGTGTCAAAGTTCCATAGCTGATTATCCAGGCAGACAGAATCCTCTATCTTAATTGATGAAACAAGATAGTGTCCCACTATTTCTCTTTTTAATTTTTAACAAGAAACTTTGCACAGTTACCAAAATCAACCACATAATCTTAGTCGACTGGAAGGATCAACATCCCTCTTAGTCTTAAGGGAGGTGACACGGATTATGTCTTTGACCTGTTTCTGTCCCAGCTAGTGTAAGAAAAACAGCTTAGCATCAATCATCCATAACTAAAACCCTTGTATTTGGCTGGCATCAAACTATAATATCCTTTTTAACAGGTCATTACAAGCGTGGAAGCCATCATTTGCTTATTTGAACAGAGGAAATAATATCCTGTGAAAAATGGATAACAAAGGGTTTGACTCAGTCTGTCCCTAATGTGCTAGTTTTCCAGTAAAGTAGGGAATAAGGAAGTATTATTTATAATGCTAAATTTCATTACATAGCAAGGAAAGGGGGAAAGGGAGAAAAGAACAATCATGGTGATGAGTAAATACTGTAAGAAACGTTGTCCAAAAACTACCCCCTTCCCCCCTTCCTTTTGAGTTCTCTCTTTCAGGTAATGGCCAAGACAATCTTCCAGTCACTGGCGTGAAACCTCATTATCTTCAGTCAGACCTCCCAACCCCCATCAGCCACTATCTTGATTATTTCTTCTGATTTCTCTCCTCTTCTCTGTCTTTTCAATGCCTTTATTCAGGCCCTTTTCACCTTTTCATCGGATGACTCATTCATTGCATTCACTCAACCAACATTTGTTGAGTATCCATAGATGTGAGGCACCAGAGACATGCCAGATATGGCTGCTGTAGGACCCGCACAGGATCTTGGCAGAGAAGAGAGACATTAAACACACAATCACAAAGAAGGTCTGAAACTGGGTGAACAGCAGGTAAACCAGGCCGTAGGGTTCAAGAACCACATTGAGGCTGTGATGTTTCAGTGAAACCTGAAAGGAAGGGCTTTGAATTGTGAAGATACTCAGTCAGGAAAAGTCTGATGAATAGACTGGAGTTCCAACTTAGCTCTGCCATGTTCTTCCACTCTTGACATTCCACAGTGCTTCTGTTGTCAATAGAATACTCCACACCTCTTAGCATGCTACCCAAACTGTAAACTCACTTTCTACCTTTACCTCCCACACATTCTGATACAGAGTTTATATTATTATCACACACTGTTTCACTAGCACAAGGTGCCCTTTTATATCCCCAAGTCTTTGTGGGTGTTGTTTCTTTTGGGTTTTGTTTTCTTCGGCTTGAAAATTTATTCTTATTCTTCAAGGCTCAGCTCAGAGGTAGCTTTCCTTGATTCTCATTAATAATAGTGATTTTCAGAGTCCATAGTCTCTCATGATTCACCTCCCCTTCCAATTTACCCCAACACCCTTCTCTCTAACTCCCCATGTCCTCCATGCTTTTTATGGACTCTGAAAAACAATCTGAGGGGTTTGAAGTGGCGGGGGGGTGGGAGGTCGGGGTACCAGGTGGTGGATATTATAGAGGGCACAGATTGCATGGAGCACTGGGTGTGGTGAAAAAATAATGAATACTGTTTTTCTGAAAATAAATAAATTGGAAAAAAAATCATAGTGATTTTCCCTCACCTTTCTGTGTTATTCATACAATTACTTTTTATCAACATCATTCTGCCATATGTCATATTGATAGGTTATTTGAATATTTTTAGGGTAAAAGATTCTTGAGGATAGAAGCATCACTGTTGCCTTTCCTAGTACCCAGTACCAGTACCAGTACCTAGTACCCAGCATCAGCTTCTGGCACCTAGTATAGCACCAACATCTGCTACCTAGCAGCAGCACCCAGCACCAACACCCAAAACTCAGGAAAGTGCCATATATACAGATAGTTTTCAGTAAATTTTTGTTAAATTGAATGGGCACTCATTTCCCTAACCCAAATAATGATTTGAAAGAAGACTTTTCTTATTTATTTATTTATTTATTTATTTATTTGACAGAGAGAGAGATCATAAGTAGACAGAGAGGCAGGCAGAGATAGAGGGAAGCAGGCTCCCTGCTGAGCAGAGAGCCCTACGCGGGACTCGATCCCAGGACCCCGAGATCATGACCTGAGCTGAAGGCAGCGGCTTAACCCACTGAGCCACCCAGGTGCCCCAAGAAGACTTTTCTTTAATAAGAAATCTCTAGAAAATGACAACCTTATGCATATGACATTACTATAAAAATTTTTTGCATGTAATTAAAAATTAATATCCTATTATAGGTAATACATAAGTCCATGTAGTTTAGTGTGTTGTAAGGAGTGACATTGAAATATTTTCTAAATTTGTGCTGAATGAACAAGGTGAAGCCTTATAGAGGTATCACAGATGTAATTTGGAAGATGAAGGTGGAACATAAACCTACTCAAGTTTCATGTACTCAGTAGGCAAAAATGGCAATAAGACAAAGAATAATTTGTATTAAGACCAGATCTCCACTATGCTTGTGCATTAGCTCTTTCCCACCAGAGAACTATGTGGGTTGTTAGTGCCTCAAGATGCACCTTTCTTATATTACTCAGTGATGAAGGGAGGCAGTTCAAAAATGTCTTTATACTATTAAGTGTTCAGTGCTCTACAGTTTATGAAGAGATTTCACATACATTATCTCATCTGAAAACAATTTTTCAAAATAGATGAGTTAGATATTTTCATTTTATGGAGGAAGGAACTGAGGGTTCAGAAAAGCTTGTTCATTTCTTCATTTAGCAAGTATTTATTGGATGTGGTTCTGCCAGACACCTAATGTAAGGTGCTTGCTGGGGCAGGTCTTCTGATTTCTCATCCAAGCTCTTTATACCACCTCATGTGACTAAAATGAAACATCAGCAGAAATGAAATGTAGGGAGTGGGCCAGAATAACTGAATTCTGCAATTTCTAGGTGTTGGAGATGACTTATCTGGGATATGTTTCATACCTGGCTTCTCCACTTGGATTGGATGTTGAGCCTCAAATAAAGAGGCTGACTTTTCTGCTTTGGAATATCCTTTGACACTCCTGGAGCATGTTGAATCTTCAGCATGATCCCATGGAATATTTGAGCTGAAAAAAAATTTTTTTTGAGCAGTCATGCCTAGACACCTATTTAAGCTACTTGGGAACTTAGTTGCTTAGATGTTTTTGATCTATGTTCACTGGGCAGTTGCTTTTAAAATGGATAGACACCTGGGTGGCTCAGTGGGTTAAGGCCTCCGCCTTCAGCTCAGGTCATGATCCCAGGGTCATGGAATCGAGCCCCACATCAGGCTCTCTGCTCAGCGGGGAGCTTGCTTCTCCTCTATCTCTGCCTGCTTCTCTGCCTCCTTGTGATCTCTGTCAAATAAATACATAAAATCTTTTAAAAAAATGGATAGATAACTTGGAAACCATCACCATGTCTATGTGAATTCCTGCTTGGTATAAACTGGATACTTCAGTGCCTTGATACAAAACCACTAGGGTGTCTTCATGGAGCCAAATAAACACTTAGTCTTGCAAAGATTAGCCTGCTCAGAAGTGCATAGTGGAAGAGACAGAGGTTGCTTGCTGGGCAGTTTCAGACCTCCGTCTTGATGGGCAGCCAGAGGTCTACCCAGTGACCAAAAGGAGCTAGTCTCTCTGCCCCAAGTAATGGCTCAGGTGCAAAAAGACAAACCTCATTGGCAGGTGTAGGGGTGCCACAACTCTGGAGCCTCATTCTTCATAGAAGCCACTCATGTAGCTTTCAGGGTTCTCACAAAAGCATGCACCAGCAAGATCTTTGCACTGAGGGAAGCCCAAGGATGTGCCTTTCTGTCAGGTGTTCAAATGTTCCAACTTCTGATGCAGTTATAAATCAGGTTGTTTCTACCATCAATAATGCTGCTTAGTGACAGCGACATAGTCCATCTTTTACTTTCTTTTTAAAGTAGGCTTTATGTCCAGCATGGAGCCCAATGTAGGGCTTGAACTCATGACCCTGAGATCAAGACCAAGGCTGAGATCTAGAGGCAGATGCTTAACTGACTGAGCCATTTAGTCATCCTACATGTTTTATCTTTATCTGTTTCTAAGAAAACAGAGTCCAGAAGTTAACCACAGGTCGAATTCTTATACAGAAGGGAAGGATTTTGTTAATCTTTTGTCTGCATCCCCATCCAGACCTGGATATTATCATTTACCTTCTTTTCTTCATATGTCAGCAATATTACAAGGACATATAAAGGCACTTGAAACATTTCAAAGGAAAGTTCAGGACATTGCTATGATTTTTACCATCCAGTTATTAAGTTCGACTTAGGAGGTATTGCCCATATCCCCAAGGTAAAACCTCTTTTCTTCAGATTGATGTAAACAATAGTGCTTGATGACACAGAGGTGCCAAGTAATGATGGGACTCTCTGCTGTGGTTTTATGGACAGCATTGTCCATCATTCCTGAGTTACTGCTGCTGGTATAGGCTTACACACCTGTCTTGCCAGAGTATGCATGTAGTTCTGCAGAGTCGACAGAGAGTGCATTGCCGATCAGTTGATGATGGCATGCCTGTGTCAGAGGAGCACACCCAGAAAAGATGCTGCTTGCCTGCACTTACTCAAGTTTAGCACGCAGGTACAAATTGCAAACTCTGGTTGGGTTTACCCTGGTCTTTAATCTTGAGCACTGCCTGATTATAACTCAAGTCTATATAAGGATCAGTGAGAAGAATGGAACCGTGTAGTTATCAGACAGCTACCTGCAGCATACACAAACACTGTAAGTCATAACTAATTAACAGGTACGACTGTGATTCTAGCATTGCCCTTTCTTCTCAGTAGGGTAGTGGTGGGAGTGGCTGGGAGAGTGGATCAGTACATTTGGCTACAATCTATTTCATCTAATGTCTTGTTTGGGACCCCTGATCTCCCTTATCCACTTCTACATGTCTTCTTGTCTGTGTTCACCTGTTTGCTTCTGAGTAGAGTGAGCTGTTCATCTCCCTGACTGTGTCTCCTGGCCAACCAGTGGCCTTTATTTCAGCAAGTGAGAGAAACCACACTAGCAGAGGCCTTGACTGTAGTCCAGGAGACTGTGGGGCAGGTGTCAGCAATGGCTTTAGTTCTATGCACCAGGCCTTTGAGGAGTTGCCAGATGGCTGCAGCAGGGTTGTGTAGATGCTTGGTTTCTGTTACCCACATCCCTCTAAAGCAGAAGCTATTGTACTGTTTCCTAAAAGGTGTCTCAGCAGAGGGTAGGATAACAAAAGAGGGGGCAAAGACCTCATAGCTTTGTATACAAATTGTGGTTTACAAAGTGTATGTGGATTCTCACATTTAATGACCTCCCGTGGCTCTGCTCTATTACCCCATTTACCCATTACAACATTGTGCAGTCTTCTTTGGCAGCAGTCTGAGATCCTTTCCTGTTTATCCAGATGATATTTTAGTCCATAGATCTTCCAGCTTACACATACAGTTTATCAGATTTATCATTCAGGATTAGATAGTAGTAGTGGAATCAAGGTATACATTATCTTTTTGTTTACTTGTATTATAAAATTTACTATCAATTGACTATCAACTTGCCTTCTAATTGGATCTTCTGTTTGAGTTTTGAGCTTATCATCCCTATCTGGAATGTGACTATGTTTTACATTTTCATGTAGGCAAAACCATGAAGCCTGTGAAGTTTATCACTCATCTTCCCTGTTCTCTCACTATCTCCATCTTTGATATTCATTTCTC
This sequence comes from Neogale vison, assembly GCF_020171115.1. Lineage (NCBI taxonomy): Eukaryota > Metazoa > Chordata > Mammalia > Carnivora > Mustelidae > Neogale > Neogale vison. Next base: position 82,991,907 of record NC_058095.1, read on the forward strand.
CACCTATGCTTCTTTGCTTTTTCCAGAGACATATAACCTGTGTTCCATTGCACTAGATCTTTATTTTTCCAATTTATTTATTTTCAGAAAAACATTATTCACTATTTTTTCACCACACCCAGTGCTCCATGCAAGCCGTGCCCTCTATAATACCCACCACCTGGTACCCCAACCTCCCACCCCCCCGCCACTTCAAACATTGCACTAGATCTTGTTCTTGTGTCACATTTGTTTTAAGAATTGAGGACATAAAAGTTCAAGGTGTTGTTTTTTCTAATTATTTAAATCTGGTAACATTTCCAGGTATTCTGAAAAATGTTGAAGGAGCTATTTTGAAGCAGAGAATGCTACTGATTGTTTCCTATTCCAAAGGCCGGTCCAGGTGGTGGTAGAGGGTGCCATGGTGCATGTTCTGGATTTTAAGCACTCTTCCTTTCTCATATACATATTTAAAGCCATAAATTCCTTTCTAAGCACTGTCTTATTTGCCTTCTACAAATTTTGATCTTAGGTTAAAAATTCTTTTTCTAGGAGCGCCTGGGTGGCTCAGTGGGTTAAGCCGCTGCCTTTGGCTCAGGTCATGATCTCAGGGTCCTGGGAGCCGAGTCCCGCATCGGGCTCTCAGCTCAGCAGGGAGCCTGCTTCCCGCTCCCTCTCTCTCTGACTGCCTTTCTGCCTACTTGTGATCTCTGTCTGTCAAATAAATAAATAAAATCTTTAAAAAGAATTCTTTTTCTAATTTACCTGGTAATATCTTCTTTGACCAGTGAGTTAATTAGTTGTGTTTATTGTTTAATTTATACATACATGGAGTTTTTCTATATATCTTATTATTAATTGATTTTTTAAAATTTAAATTCAATTAGCCAACATATAGCAGTACAGCATTATCTTCAGGTATAGAGTTCAGTAATTCATCAGTTGTGTATAACACACAGTCTCTGTTTTGTTTCTTAAATTCCACATATGAATGAAACCATGTGATAATTGTCTTTCTCTAACTGACTTATTTTGCTCAGCATAAAACTCTCCAGTTGCATCCAAGTCAATGTAAATGGTAAGATTTCATCCTTTTAAATGGCTCAGTTAAAGAAAACTGAGTTATGTTTAACAGAGCCATTTAAAAGGAGATATATATATATATATATGTACATATATATATATATATATATATACATATATATATATTCAACTTGCCTTCTACTTGGACCTTCTGTTTGAGGTTTGAGTTTATCATCCCTATCTGGAATGTGACTATTTTTTACATTTTCATGTAGGCAAAACCATGAAGCATGTGAAGTGAAGTTTATCACTCATCTTCCCTATTCTCCCACTATCTGGGAGAATATTTATCATTCGTGTGTGTGTGTGTATTATATATATAAATTTATATATTATAAATATATTTATTTATTTATATTTATATTATAAATATATATAAATATATATAAATTTATGTTATAAATATATATAAAATATATTTATTTATTATAAATATATAATTTATTTATATATAAATATATATTTTATATATATATGTATATAGTCTTTATCCATCCATCTATCGATGGACATCTGAGCTCTTTCCATAGTTTGGCTATTGTGGACATTGCTGCTATAAACATTGGGGTACAGGTGCCCCTTCGGATCATAAGTTTGTATTCTTTGGATAAACACTTAGTAGTATAATTACTGGGTCATAGGGTAGCTCTGTTTTGAACTTCTTAAGGAACCTCCATAGTTGGAAACCTCCAACTTTCCCAGAGTGGCTGTACCAGCTTGCATTCCCACCAGCAGTGTAAGAGGTTTCCCTTTCTTCTCATCCTCGCCAACACTTGTTATTTCCTGACTTGTTAATTTTAGGCATTCTGACTGGTGTGAGGTGGTAACTTGTTGTGGTTTTGACTTATGTTTCCCTGATATTAGTATGGAGCACTTTTTCATGTGTCTCTTAGCCATTCGTATGTCTTCTTTGGAAAAATGTATGCTCATGTCCTCTGTCCATTTTTGACTTGATAATTTGTTTTTTTTTATGTGTGTTGAGTTTGATAAGTTCTTTATTGTTCTTGGATACTAGCCCTTTTTCTGGTAGGACATTTGCAAATATCTACTCTCATTCTGTAGGTTGTCTTTTGGTTTTGTCAACTGTTTCCTTTGCTGTGCAAAAGATTTTTATCTTGATGAAGTTCCAATAGTCATTTTTGCTTTTGTTTCCCTTGCCTCAGGGGACGTGTCTAGCAAGAAGTTGCTGTGGCTGAGGTTGAAGAGGTTTCTGCCTGTATTCTCCTCTAGGATTTTGATGGATTCCTGTTTCATTTAGGTCTTTCATCCATTTTGAGTTTATCTTTGTGTATGGGGTAACAATGTGGTCCAGTTTCATTCTTTACATGTGGCTGACCAATTTTCCCAACACCATTTGTTGAAGAGACTGCCTTTTTTCCATTGGATATTCTTTCCTACTTTGTTAAAGATTAGTTAACCATAGAGTTGAGGGCCCATTTCTGGATTCTCTATTCTGTTCCATTGTACTATGTGTCTGTTTTTGTACCATACTGTCTTGATGATTACAGCTTTGTAATAGAGCTTGAAGTCCAACATTGTGAAGCCATCAGCTTTGGTTTTCTTTTTCAGCATTCATTTGGCTATTTGGGGTCTTTTCTGGTTCCATAAAGATTTTAGGATTATTTGTTCCAGTTCTGTGAAAACTGTTGATGGTGTTTTGATAGGGATTTCATTGAGTGTGTGGATTGTTCTGGGTGGCATAGATATTTTAGTAATATTTGTTTTTCCCATTCATGAACATGGAATGTTTTTCCATTTCTTTGTGCCTTCCTCACTTTTTCTTCTTTTTTCCCCTTCTTTTTCTTAAATTATTTTTATTAACATATAATGTAGTATTTGCCCCAGAGGTACAGGTCTATAAATCATCAGGCTTACACATTTCACAGCACTCACCATAGCACATAGGCTCCCCAATGTCCATAACCCAGCTACCATCTCCCTCCCCAACCATCCCCAGCAATCCTGTTTGTTTTGTGAAATTGAGTCTCTTAGGTTTTGTCTCCTTCTCAATCCCATATTGCTTCATTTTTTCCTTCCCTACCCCCACAACCCCTTGCCCCACCTCTCAAATTCCTCATATTGGAGAGATCACATGATAATTGTCTTTCTCTGATTGACTCATCTCACTCAGCACAATACCCTCTAGTTCCATCCACATCATTGCAAATGGCAAGATTTCATTTCTTTTGATGGCTGCATAGTATTCCATTGTGTATAAATACCACATCTTCTTTATCCATTCATCTGTTGATGGATATCTAGGTTCTTTCCATAGCTTGGCTATTGTGGACATTGCTGCTATAAAAATTTGGGTGCACATGCCCCTTCAGATCACTATATTTGTTTCTTTAGGATAAATACCCAGTAGTGCGATTGCCTGGTTGTAAGGTAGCTCTATTTTCAACTTTTTGAGGAACCTCCATGCTGTTTTCCAAAATGGCTACACCAGCTTCCATTCCCACCAACATGGAGGGTTCTGCTTTCTCTGTATCCTTGCTATCATCTGTCATTTCCTGACTTGTTTATTTTAGGCATTCTGACTGGTGTGAGGTGGTATCTCATTGTGGGTTTGATTTGTATTTCCCTGATGCCAAGTGATGTAGAGCACTTTTTCATGTGTCTGTTGATCACATGTGTCTTCTTTGCAGAAATGTCTGTTCATGTCTTCTGCCCATTTCTTGATTGGATTATTTGTCCTTTGGATGTTGACTTTGATAAGTTCTTTATAGATTTTGGATACTAGCCCTTTATCTGATATGTCATTTGTGAATATCTTCTACCATTCTGTCAGTTGTCTTCTGGTTTTGTTGACTGTTTCCTTTGCTGTACAAAAGCTGTTGATCTTGATGAAGTCCCAATATTTCATTTTTGCCCTTGCTTCCCTTGCCTTTGGCTGTGTTTCTAGGAAGTTGTTGTTGGTGAGGTCAAAGAGGCTGCTGTCTGTGTTCTCCTCAAAGATCTTAATGGCTTCCTGTCTCATATTGAGGTCTTTCATTCATTTTGAGTTTATTTTTGTGTGTGGTATAAGGAAATGGTCCAGTTTCATTTTTCTGCATGTGGCTGTCCAATTTTCCCAACACCATTTGTTGAAGAGACTGTCTTTTTTCCATTGGACATTCTTTCCTGCTTTGTCAAAGATTAGTTGACCATAGAGTTAAGGGTCTATTTCTGGGCTCTTTATTCTGTTCCATTGATCTGTCTGTCTGTTTTTCTGCTAGTACCATACTGTTTTGAGGATTACAGCTTTGTAATAGAGCTTGAAGTCTGGCATTGTGATGCCACCAACTTTGGCTTTCTTTTTCAACATTCCTCTGGCTATTCGAGGTCTCTTCTGGTTCCATATAAATTTTAGGAATATTTTTTCCATTTCTTTGAAAAAAAATTGATGGTATTTTGATAAAGATTCCATTAAATGTGTAGATTGCTTTACGTAGCATTGACATTTTCACAATATTTGTTCTTCCAATCCATGAGCATGGGACATTTTTCCATTTCTTTGTGTCTTCCTCAATTTCTTTCCTGAGTACTTTATAGTTTTCTGAGTACAGATTTTTTGCCTCTTTGGTTAGGTTTATTCCTAAGTATCTTATGGTTTTGGGTGCAATTGTGAATGGGATCAACTCCTTAACTTCTCTTTATTCTGTCTTGCTGTTGGAGTATAGAAATGCAACTGATTTCTGAGCATTGATTTTATATCCTGACATTTTACTGAATTCCTGTATGAGTTTTAGCAGTTTTGGAGTGGAGTCTTTGGGTTTTTCACATAAAGTATCATATCATCTGCAAAGAGTGAGAGTTTAACTTCTTCTTTGCCAATTTGGATGCCTTTAATTTCTTTTTGTTTTCTGATTGATTAGGCTAGGACTTCTAATACTATGTTAAATAGCAGTGAGGGATTCTCTAATATTTTTGATGCATTTACTGAGCCCAGCTAGCGTCTTGGTAATCATCATTCTGAACTCTAGTTCTTATATATTACTAAGGTCCTTATGGTTATGTCCCTAGTCATAAGAATCAGGACTGCCTCTCTGTGTGTGTGTTTGTGTGTGGTTTTTCCAGCTTGTCATTTTATCCAGATAAAAATATATGAATGAGATAGTAAAATACTAAAAGGGTGGCAAAGACCAGAGAAAAATATATGCCAACCAAATCAGAAGAGACCTGAAACCAGGGGGAGAAGAAAGGGGAAAAATAAAAAATAAAAATATGTATATATTAGACTGGTGAATAGAACAGAGCCACCCACTTGATTTTGGGTGTTTTCTGGTCTCTTAGAAGAAACTACCTCCCAAAATTTTAAAGAAAGAAAAACTTATATATATACAAAAATGAGGGTAAAAATGGTGAAAGGATGGAATATGACTGTAAAGATGAAAATTAAGAAAGATTCTGAGAAACAAACTGAGGGTTTTGGAGGGGTGAGGGGTGGGAGGTTGGGTGAGCCTGGTGGTGGGTATTATGGAGGGCACATATTGCATGGAGCACTGGGTATGGTGCATAAACAATGAATTCTGGAACACTGAAAAGAAATAAAAAAAAATTTTAAAAAGATTCTAAAAAGGGAATTGATAAGTTGGTTGGAAAAAGAAAAAAAAAGAGGAGAGAATGTGATCAGGCTGGAGCTAGATTTAGGATATATATTGATCTTAGAAGAAATTATATCCCAAAATTTTAAAGAAAAAAAACCTGTATGTATACAAAAAATAAGGCTAAATAAAATGAAGGAATAAAGTATTACTTTAAAAATGAAAATCCAGAAGTTTTTTTTATTGGTAAGATAAAATAGTTTAAAATGTTAAAATAGGAAAGAGGAAAAGTTAAAAAATAGACTTAGAAAAAAATTTTAAAAATTTAACTTTGCAAGACTAAAGGATCATGGACAAAAAGCCATGAATTCTATGTGTTGCTTTCCCCTAGCTCTGGAGTTCCTCATTTCCCATTGATTGGTTAACTTGGTTTTGGCTGGATATTCGAGCTGATCTTCTGGGGGAGGGACCTCTTGCAATGATTCTCAAATGTCTTTGCTGAGGCAGAATTGCACTGCCCTTGCCAGGGGCCTGGCTAAGTAATCAGCTCGGGTTTGCTCTCGGTAGCTTTTGTTCCCTGAATGCTTTCCATAAAGCTTTGGAGGTCAAGAATGAAAATGGCAGTCTCTGAATCTCCAGCCAGTAGTTGCTGAGAGTTTGGAGCCCCACTCCTCAGTGCACCCTCAGGGAAAAGCAGTCAATCTCTCCAGTCTATCTGGTCTTTGGCCACACTTCGTGCTCACCTGGCCTATGACTGAGCATTCCTATCTCTGGTGCATGGCCCCATTTGGAGTCTCCAAACCCAGCAGATTCCTGCTGTACACTGCTGCACCACTCCTACTAGAGAAAGAAGGAATGGGTCTATCCTGATCTGCCACTTTTGGGGTCTCTGCTCAAAGAGCAGTGGCCTGATTGTGCCTTGGATCATGGTTTAAGGTAACTCCAGGCTAAGAGCTCAGTGCTTGGCTCCATCTCTGTAGCCAGCTTTGTCTCTATGACACCTGGCAGCTCTGCTACACTCAGACAGTCTTTCTGTGACCCCATGGATCCCGAGACCACACTGTCCCTGTGAGGGCTCCACTCCTTGTTTAGCCTCTGGAGTGATGTCCCCCAGTGGCACAGACTTCTAAAAGTTCTGATTTTGTGCTCCACTGCTCCACCACTTGCCGGGAGCTGGCCCCCCTCCCTGCAGTCTATCCTCCCATCACTTTGGATTCACTTCTCCACACATCCTATCTTCCAGAAAATGGTAGATTTTCTGTTTCTGGAATTGCTGCTCTTCTTCTCTTCTATCTCCTGTTGAGTTTGTAGGTGTTCAGAATGGTTTGATAATTATCTAGCTGAACTCCTGGGGCCTAATGCTATTTCAGTCTCCTACCCTTCCACCATCTTGCTTCCTCTTCCCTCAATTTTTTTTCCTTGATGTAGTATTCAATGACTCCTTATTTGTGTATAATACCCAGTGCTCATTACAGCACCTGCCTCATTAATACTCATCACCTGGATACCTCATTGTCCTATCCCCTCTCCTCTGAAACCCTCAGTTTGTTTCCAGAGTCCTTAGTCTCTCATGGTTTGTCTTCCCCTCTGATTCCCCTCCCTTCAATTTTCCCTTCCTTACCCTAATGTCCTCCCTGCTATTCCACACATAAACTGGAAGGGATTATGCTAAGTGAGGTATATCAAGCAAAGAAAGACAATTACCAATTTCTTTAGTAAGTGTTCTGTGGTTTTCAAAGTACAGATCCTTTACCTCTTTGTTTAAGTTTATTCCTAGGTATTTTATGGTTTGGGGTGCAATTGTGACTGGGATCAATTCCTTAATCTCTGTTTCTTCTGTCTCATTGTTAGTGTATAGAAATGCAACTGATTTCTGTGCATTGAATTTATAACCTGTCACATTGCTGAATCTCTGTATGAAATCTAGGAATTTTAGGGTGGAGTCTTTTGGGTTTTCCACATAAAGTATCATGTCATCTGCGAAGAGTGAGGGTTTGACTTCTTTGTTAATTTGAATGCCTTTTATTTCTTTTTGTTGTTTGATTGCTATGGTGAGGACTTCTAGTACTATGTTGAACAACAGTGGTGAGAGTGGACATCCCTGTTGTGTTCCTGACCTTAGGGGAAAAGCTCTCAGTTTTTCCCCATTGAGAATATTCGCTGTGGACTTTTTGTAGATGGCTTTTATGATATTGAGGTATGTTTTCTCTATCCATACATTTTGAAGAGTTTTCATCGAGAAAGGATGCTATATTTTGTCAAATGCCTTTTCTGCATCAACTGAGAGGATCATATGGTTCTTGTCCTTTCTTTTATTGATGTGATGTTTGATTGATTAACGGATGTTGAACCACCTTTGCATCCCAGGAATAAATCCCATTTGGCTGTGGTGAATAATCTTTTTAATGTACTATTGGATCCCACTATCTAGGATTTTGGTGAGTATTTTAGCATTCATGCTCATCAGGGATATTGATCTGTAAATCTTCTTTTTAGTGTGGTCTTTTCTGGTTTTGGGATCAAGGTAATGCTGGCCTCATAGAATGAGTTTGGAGGTTTTCTTTCCATTTCTATTTTTTGAAACAGCTCCAGAAGAATAGGTATTAGTTTTTCTTTAAATGTTTGGTAGAATTCCCCTGGGAAGCCATCTAGGACTGGACTCTTGTTTGTTGGGATATTTTTGATTACTGCCTCAATTTCCTTGTTGGTTATGGTGTTAATGGATTTTCAGTTTAATTTGGTTTTGGTTAGAAAATAACCTCTGTACGATCTGGAAAAAGACTCTTTCTTAAGGACAATTTTACATTGGCAACAAAACTGAAAGAATGGTATAGAAATTTCCCACACACCCTCTGTCCCCACAAATGCAGAGCCTCCCCATTATCGACATTACTCATCAGAATGTTACCTTTTTTTAAATCAAAGATGAATCTACATCGACACATTGTAATCACTCCAAATCCATAGTTCACTTTCAGGTTCATTCTTGGTGTTGTACATTCTATGGGTTTTGAAATGTATAATGACATACAACCACTATAATATCATAAAAAGTATTTTCACTGCCCTAAAAATGCTCTATGCTCTGCCTATTCATCTCTTCCCTTGGGGCAACTCCTGATCTTTTTATTGTCTGCATAAGTTTTTGCTTTTTCTAGAATGTCATATGGTTGGAATCATACACTATATAACCTTTTCAGATTGGCTTCTTTTTTTTAGTAGCATACATTTAAAGTTTTCCTATATCTTTTCATGATCTGATAGCTCATTTCTTTTATTGCTGGGTAATACTTAATTGTTCTAATGCACCACAGTTTATTTACCACTCACCTACTGAGAATACATTGATAGCTCCCAAGTTTTGGCAATTAGGAGTAAAAGTGTTATAATTCACTTCTGTGTGGATATAAGCTTTCAACTCCTTTGGATAGATATTAAGGAGTACCATTTCTTGGTCTTACAGAAACAGCATATTTAGTTTTCTAAAAAACCACCAAATGCCTTCCAACATGGCTGTACCATTTTGCATTGTCACTGACAATAAGTGAGACTTCCTGTTTGTTCTACATCTTTCCCAGCATATGGTGTTGTCAGTGTTCCACATTTTGACTGTTCTAATAGATGTATAGTGGTATCTCATTTTTGTTTTAATTTTTATATTCCTGATGTCATACAATGTGGAGCATCTTTTCATATATATATATTTTTGCATCTGTATATTTTTGGTGAGGTGTCACAGTCTTTGGCTTATTTTTGAATTGGGTTGTATATTTTCTTATTGTTGAGTTTTAATAGTTCCTTGTATATTTGTATAGCAATCATTTATCATATGTGTCTTTTGCAGAGGCTATGCCTTGTCTTCTAACTTCTTGATACTGAGTTTTGCAGAGGAGACGTTTTTAATTTTAATGAAGTCTAGCTTATCAATTTTTTGTCTTGGATTATATATTTGGTGTTGTATTTAAAAAGGCACCACTACATTTAAGATCCTCTAAACTCTCTTTTATGTTATCTTCTAGGAGTTTTACAGTTTTGCATTTTACTTTTAAGCCTATGATCCATTTTTAATGAACAGTACAAACTCTGTGTCTAGAATAATTTATTTATTTATTTTGCATGTGGATGTCCAGTTATTCCAGCACCATTTGTTGAAGAGACTCTGTAAGATTTTAATTTCTTGAAATTTATGGAGAATTGTTTATGGCCCAGCACATGGTCTGCCCTGAGCTGCATGTGCTGTTGAAAAAATGTGTATTCTACAATTATTGGGTGCAGTGTTCTATGAATGTTAACTAGGGCAGGGAGGTTGGTGGTGTCACTCAGATCTTTCATCTCCCTACTAATTTTTTTGTGTTGTGTTGTTCTGCCAATTAACGAGAGAGAAGTGTTATCTAGCTATGTTTGTCTATTTTTCTCTTTAGTTCTAACAGTTTTTGTTCATGCATTTTGGAACTATTGATAGGCACATACAGATATAATTGTTAGGTATTTGTGATGTTTAACCTTCCATCATTATAACATTCCTACCACTTAATTTATACAAGACTCTTTATCTTGAGGTCTGTTTTGTTATATATTGGTATAGCCTCTTCAGCTTTTATAATATATAGTGTTTGCATAGCATATCTTTTTCTGTCCATTTACTTTCAGTCTAGTTGTGCCTTTGTATTTAAGTTTTTTGTAAACAGAATATAGTTGGATTTTGCTTTTTTCCCCTCGTCTGCTAATCTTTGCCTTTAATTGAAGCTTCTAGTCCACTTATACTTAATGAAATTATTGATATTATTGGATTAATTTTGGCATTTTGCTATTTGTTTCCTATTTCTCTTTCTTGCTTTCTTTCTCCAACTCTATTCTTCGCCTTTTGCTTTCTCTAGAGTTAATTATTTTTTCGTATTCTATTTTCATTATTCTATTTATTTTACTTACTCTATTTTATTAATTATCTTATGTCACTATGTCTTTTGCATTATTTTTTAACAGGTAGCTCTAGAAAAGTGATTCTTAAACTTAACATCCACCTGAATCATTTGGAGGCCTTGTTAAAATACAGTTCACTGGGCCCCACCCCAGAATTTCTGGTTCAGTGTATGAGAGTGGGATCCTAGAATATGCATTTCTAACAAGTTCCTAGATAACACCAATGCTTCTGGTCAGGGGAACACCCTTCAAGAATACTGTTCTAGGAATTAAAATCTTCACCTTTAACATTTTACATTCTACTGAGAGTTAGTATTGTGCTATATCATGTGAAATATAAAAGATAGAAAACTTGCAACAGTATACTTTCAGCTACCTATCAGCCAAATCCTTTGTGCTGTTGTTGTCATAGATCTTCTATCTATATGTTTTAGGAAACCCACAATACATTCTTTTTCTTTTTGCACTAGATAGTCTTATGCTTTTTAAAAAATAGTCATTTTCTTTTTGATGAAATCAAGAGAAGGAAAGAAAATACAGACTCACTTATATTTACCACATATTTGCCATTCCCAGTGATGTTTATATTTCCTGGAGACTCTATCTGATATCATTTCTTTTCAGCCTGAAGAACTTGCCTTAATGTTTCTTAAAGACCATGCTTATTTATAATGAATTCCTTCAGTTTTTGTTTACCTGAAAATGTTTTTACTCTGCATTCATTTTTAGAAGATATTTAAGATACTTCTTCTGGGTTGATGAGTTTTTATTTTTTCTGGGTTTGGGACTCAGAAATCTTCATTTTTCACAACACCCCCAGGTCATTATTATGTAGAATATTGTAGGCCATAGTTTAAGGAAAACTATAGTAAGCACTTCACTAATATTCCTATATAGTGAGGCAATAACTTGTAGTCTTGGTGATGGGATAGTGGAGATGAAGTGGTTTGAAGAGCAAATGAGAAGGTATAAACAGGGAGTGTAGACAGTGTTACACTTATTAATCTTTCCTTTTAAAACAAATTAGATTAAATCTGGATTGCAGTCTGTTGATCTACATTTTTTGGCACAAATGTGATTGAACCTTGATTTCATAGATGTATTTAAACTATAGATTTATTCTGTCTTTGCTTCAGCTAATTTATGTTATCTTATAGCTATCCACATTTATTCTGTTCTCTGAAAGCTGGCTTGAAATGGACCTTAAGGTCCAGGCACTGTGGCCTCATTTCTAGTGTCAGTGATGTTCAGGATAAGTCAGCACTGGGCCTGGTAAAATTTGATGGCTTCCAGGTACATAGTTGCTGCTTGGACAGAGAGGCAGTGCATTCCAGAACTCATTCTTTTAAGCAGATGGAGGGCCTGCACTTCATCTTTTCCTGTTTCCTCACACATCTTGGAAAGCATTGTGCTGTGAATTGTTGTTGAGGGAAGAGTCATGTTGGGGAGAAAAGAATAGGAGAGAAAAGGCCCATGGTCATAATATGATGCACAGAATGAAAAATGCCAAAAAAGAGACACAAACAAAACATTAGGTCAGAATATAGGAAGGACACACTATTTTCAATCAGGCCTACTAGCAGAGTGAAACAGGAGGAAGCAAGAAATGAGGACTTCTTTGAGACCATCTAATCATAGGTGATTTGTGGACGTGGAATTTAGTCTGAATGGGCCCCCATGGGTAAGAGGCTGCCAGGCTCCTTCCTCATGTCATATTAGTTTTACCAGTTTAGTTTTTTCTTTAGCTTTTAGTGATTGATTAGGAACACATAAGTTACTGTATTGTGACTTTGAGCTCTTTATAGCTAGTTTAGGTTGTTTATTCTGGTGCTGATACCTTATGACATCAGTGTGATTTAGATCTTTAGGCTTTTTAAGATGGGAACAGCCAGTTGTACCAGAGTAGCTTCTTACATAACTTAAAATTACAACATTTGGAGATAAAAATCCCAGAAGTACCAGTTGTGTATGGAGACAGTCTGAGATTGTCACTGGACACAATGCTTAGGGTTATGTATTAAAGATTAGACATAGTTTCCACCCTCAAGAGCATTACATTTTAATTTGGGAAGCCAAGGATGTCAAAACAATCAACATATGCGTCAGCAAAAGTCATTAGGTGGAATGTAATAGCACTTTACAGTGGGAGGATATGGGTAAATAATGAGTTATGGCTTCCTGAAGCAGATGAAATATACAAAAAGCAAAAATGTGATACAATGAATTGGAGTGAGAGAGGGTATTTATAGGGTTTGGAGGAAAGAACACAAAGATATCAAATATATGTCATTTGCTATTTTGCAAAAGCCCATATGAAATATCCCAGTTATGGCCTTATCCATTTTTTCCAGTTTTGTTGTTGTTGTTCTTGTTGTTGCTTTGCAAAATCAGGTTATCTTTGGCACCTCTATTTTGGGTACAGCTTATGAATAACATTTCATTTCACCTTGCAGTCAAGAGTCACCTGAAAGACAGCAGGAACCACCTACTTACCTTTACTTTCTGTTCTTTACCACCATCCCAGCAGAACTGGGGAGGAGTCACTGCTGGAGTGGTCCCTGGAGCCTGATTCTCCCAGGTATTACCATCTCTGTTTGATTTACTTATAGATGTGATGGCCTGTGGTTAAAAGTGACTGATAGAAATATTGTACTCCTTTAGCTGCACTCAATGCTTTCTTAGGACTCAAGACAATTCTTTCTTAGCCATCTTTTTTGCACTTTTTTTTTGTAAAAATAATGTGCTACCAAGTGAATCTTCTCAATTTGATTTTAAACGTTACAGCAATCCTTAAAGTATAAGAGTTGTAATCCCCATACTGAGAATGACCAAATCACATGGGTTAAGTGTTAAGTTATTCAAGACACACAGCTAGTAATCTCACGAAACAAACTGTGGGTTGCTGGGGGGAGGGGGGTTGGGAAAAGGGGGGTAGGGTTATGGACATTGGGGAGGGTATGTGCTTTTGGGTAAATTGGAAGGGGAGATGAACCATGAGAGACTATAGACTCTGAAAAACAATCTGAGGGGTTTGAAGTGGCGGGGGGGGTGGGAGGTTGGGGTACCAGGTGGTGGGTATTATAGAGGGCACAGCTTACATGGAGCACTGGGTGTGGTGAAAAAATAATGAATACTGTTTTTCTGAAAATAAATAAATTGAAAAAAAAAAAGACCTATAAAAAAAAAAAAGACACACAGCTAGTAAATGGCAGAATTAGTTAGGACTTGAATTTCCATACCCTGGTCTGCATACAAAAGTTTATATGCATATGCTCATGCATTTTTCTAGGGTAAGTGTTTATAGCATTGATTAACTTCTCTAAGAGATCCATAGCTTTGGAGAGACACAGTAGTGTATAATGATAGTTATAGTTCATAGCCCATAGTTCAGTTCTGTGTCTTCTCACAGGTATTGTATTCATAGAGAAGAGCAACCCCTTCCAGTTTAAACCTCTGGTCTTTACAATATCTCTGAAATGTTGTGTCAGGTTCCATTTATTATGTGACTAGTTCTGCGTAGAATTGACTACTACGACACTGATTACAAAACATTTGTAATTATGATCCTTTTTTTGGTCTCTGTCATCTGTGATATAGTGTGGATCCAGACACAGATGAAGGGAGCATAAAGTTTGACAATAAGGACTGTAGTAAGAAAGGTTGTAATACTTGGAGTATTTTTATATTTGGAAATAGTAGTTCCTCTACTGGGAAAGTTAACACTTTATAATACTTCCTAAAATGTATTGTGTGCAAATAAGAAAACACTGTCTGTCTCTGTGGCAACCCTAACTCATAGCTGCCTTTCTTCTGCTGTTCATAGAGAACTAGCTCTGTCTTGCCCCGTCTGGGCAACGAGTACTTGAAAACTATCCTGACATTCCATGGCACAAGTATAATTGCTCTAAAGTTTCATCAGCACATGATGTCTAGGAGCTGATTGCTTGAGATGGGTGGAAAACACAAAATGGGTGGCCAACTGTGGGAGAGTAACAGTTTCATAGAAAGTCTGAGGATGACTTAGGGAAGAGAAATGACTTATCCTTTCTAAGCCAGGTTGTAATCCAGGCAGGATGCATGTAGCCCTGGACAGAGCAAAGGGCAAATGGCATCTGGGCACAATAGGTCACCAGCTGCTTTGGGGTTGACACAGTCTAGTTCAGATCCCCAGAGCTATTATCTCTCCTTTTCTGTAGTATATTAGGTGACTATTTCAATGGATAATATGAATATTTAAAGAGAGAAATGGAAAAGCATAAAAAAATCTGAGTTTACATTTATAAGTCAAGTGTTTGCAGAACTTGGGGGAAGAATTGGGAAAAGTTAGCTCAGCTAGTAGATCAAACGAATCCCCGATGCTTTTTAGGTTATCAGCTGTTAGTTCCCTTCCCTTCCCTCTTTCCACCTCTAAGAAAAAAATGATTTGTTAACATAAACCCAAAGGTGTAGTGAGACACTCAATGATGACTGTCTTCGGCAGAGCCACCCAGTTAGAATGTACAGAGTTTTGACGATGATGGATTCCAAGGTGTACACCTGGAACAGCCTAGGTTCTGTTCTGCTGTATTCTATTGATCCAAGCAAGTCCCAAGGATGGCCTGCATTCAAGCAGAGGGGACATGGCCTCATGTCTAGTCCATCCCCATTGTCTATTTTCAGAACACGTGCTAATGCTTGTTTACAATTTATAAAGCATGTTTACACCAATTATCTGACCTGATCTGCAGAACACTTGTAATCTTCATACCTAAGAAAACCACATCTCAGGTAGGAACGGAACTTGCCCTATGTCCCATTAGTAGGGAGAGTTGGAGCTAGAACATGTTTCCTGGTCCCTGGGCTCCATGTACTACAGATGCAGCTCTTCAACAAAGCTTCATCCAGCTGACATGGACTTGGTTTACTATTTTGGTCAAGTATGAAAGGAGACCATGTTACTTATTTTCTTCCATGATTCATAAGTGCCTCCTGAGTATATATGGGGTATGAATGTTGTTCCCACAGGGAATGTCCAACGGAGGTGTCCAGGCCACTCTGTCCGATATATGTCACCCTCCTGAGTACAATGTGTCTGGAGGTTTGCCCTGGTGGCTTTCTGGGGTTGTTGACGGGCTGTCCAACCAGTTTGGCTGGTATGTCTGGAAAGTAATTTCCAGCTCTGCCTTGGTAGATTCTGTGGCCACTGTATTGATTTGCTTCCTTTTCAAGCTCAACTTCAGGAAAATGCTGGGAAAGAAGGACGCTTTGAAATTAAAGCCTTTTATCTTTTAAATTTTTCTCCCTAAACAAGTCTTACCAGTTTTTCTTTCATTTCTGTCTTTCCTTTGGTGCCTGGATCTTCTAAGTTACCCTCTGTCATCTCCACAATAGAAGCAAAGCATTTCCTTATATGTGATCCACTTATTAATAATTTCCATTTCCATGGCTTTCACAGCGTTGAAGAACTGCTTTCTCCCGATGTACTCATTATTTTCCTTCCTTTTATTTCATGCACATAGTTTCCTTCCTTTTATTTCATGCACATATCATTCTTGTGATAACAGTTCTTTCATGAGGCTGATTTCAGCCCCTCACCTTTACAGGATCAGGTTTTTTTTTTAATTAAACTTTTTAATTATTTAAATTTCTTTTCAGTATACCAGAACTTATTGTTTATGCACCACACCCAGTGCTCCATGCAATATGAGCCTTCCATAATACCCACCACCAGGCTCACCCAACTTCCCACCCCCCACCCCTTCAAAACCCTCAGATTGTTTTTCAGAGTCCATAGTCTTTCATGGTTCATTTCCCCCTCCAATTTCCCTCAACTCCCTTCTCCTCTCCATCTCCCCATGTCCTCCATATTATTTCCTATGCTCCACAAATAAGTGAAGCCATATGAGAATTGACTCTCTCTGCTTGACTTATTTCACTCAGCATAATCTCTTCTAGTACCATCCCTGTTGATACAAAAGTTGGGTATTTGTCCTTTCTGTTGGAGGCATAATACTCCATAGTGTATATAGACCACATCTTCCTTATCCATTCATCCGTTGAAGGGCATCTTGGTTCTTTCCACAGTTTGGCGACTGTCGCCATTGCTACTATGAACATTGGGGTAGAGATGGCCCTTTTTTTCACTACATCTGTATCTTTGGGGTAAATACCCAGTAGTGCAATGGCAGGGTCATAGGGTAACTCTATTTTTAATTTCTTAAGGAATCTCCACACTGTTTTCTAAAGTGGCTGCACCAACTTGCATTCCCACCAACAGTGTAAGAGGGTTCCCCTTTCTACACATCCTCTCCAACACACGTTGTTTCCTGTCTTGCTAATTTTGGCCATTCTAACTGGTGTAAGGTGGTATCTCAATGTGGTTTTGATTTGAATCTCCCTGATGGCTAGTGATGATGAACATTTTTTCATGTGTCTGATAGCCATTTGTATGTATTCATTGGAGAAGTGTCTATTCATGTCTTTTGCCCATTTGTTGACATGATTATCTGCTTTGTGTGTGTTGAGTTTGAGGAGTTCTTTATAGATCCTGGATATCAGCCCTTTGTCTGTAGTGTCCTTTTCAAATATCTTCTCCCATTCCATGGGTTGCCTCTTTGTTTTGTTGACTGTTTCCTTTGCTGTGCAGAAGCTTTTGATCTTGATGAAGTCCCAAAAGTTCATCTTCGCTTTTGTTTCCTTTGCCTTTGGAGATATATATTGAAAGAAGTTGCTGTGGCTGATATCGAAGAGATTACTGCCTATGTTCTCCTCTAGGATTCTGATGGATTCCTGTCTCACGTTGAGTTCTTTTATCCATACCAAAAGACTGAGATTATTCCTTGTGTATTCTCAGATCCCAATGCTTTGAAACTGGAGCTCAATCACAAGGAAAAGTTCCGAAGGAACTCAAACACCTGGAAGCTAAAGACCATCTTCCTTAAGAATGCTTGGATCCACCAGGAAATCAAAGAAGAACTGAAACAATTCATGGAAACCAATGAGAATGAAGACACTTCGATCCAAAACCTATGGGATATGGCAAAGGTGGTCCTAAGGGGGAAATACATAGCCATCCAAGCCTCCCTCAAAAAAATTGAAAAATCCAGAACACACCAGCTGTCTCTACACCGTAAAGAACTGGAGAATCAACAACAAATCAAACCAACTCCACACATAAGAAGGGGAATAATCAAGATTAGAGCTGAGATCAATGAGGTAGAAACCAGAGATACAGTAGAACATATCAATGAAACTAGAAGCTGGTTTTTTGAAAGAATCCCCCTACTCTTCTAACTGATCTGTCACATGCCAGAAATAATGTTTTCAAACTCCCAGACATAGCTCTGAACACTCAACCTGTTCCATTTGTTTCTTGGTCTCTTTCTCCTTTCCGTGCTCCAGTCTGGATTGGATCCTGCAGGGGACTGCCCAGCAGCCAGCCCAAGCCCTTTAGATCTCCGATGGGTCAGAGCTTCTGCCCTCTGCATGCCATATTTTCTTTCTTGTTTTGTGTTCTCATTTGCTGAAGTGCATTTTCTAGTAGGTTCCTAAGAAAGGGAACATGGAGAATATAATTTTGTGTCCTTCTGTATAAAAAATATCTTCATATTTGTCTGGTCACGATGTCTTTATAAATTTGATCTCTCATCTTCCCCATCCTCTCCTTTCCCTTCCCATTTCTTTGTTCTTGGGAGTTTATATCTTTTTTTCTTCCCTGTCATTTAATTGGCATTTAAGATGGAAGTAGAGATGCAAATACATGTTTAGGCTCTTATTAAGCAGACATCCCCTAATGTGTGTGTGCATTTAATTAACTCATTCTTTTGATGCTGGTTCTTATTGGTTCTTATTGAGTGTTTGTGCAGGGTCCTGCCGAGTGTGCCAAGTGATTCCATCTCTGTGCTAGGCTGGCCCTGTTAGATTGGCACTACAGTGGACCTCTGAGAGCCAATGAAATGGAAATTCATGGAAGTTAAGAAACTTTCCCAAGGCCACACAGCTCTATTTGGAGGTTTAAATAACATATTATATTAAATGATATATTATATGTTCATTTTGTTAACTTTAAAGCACTTAGTAAGTATGAACTATTGTTCTGATCAGCCTAGAAGGATTAAAGGCAAGAACTGAGATTTGAAACAAAATCTGAATCAAAGACTTTTCCCTTTCAGCCCATCTGCACTGATAACCAAAGCGCCAGAGACAATGACTTGTATGTCACTCCATGTGGATTAGCAATGGAGGGCTGCCAGGGTGACTGGAATGAGCATTGAGGAAGAGGTGAAGAACGGGTGGGATGGCAAAGAGAAGTGGGAAGTGTCATGCCAGGCAGAGTCATGGAAGCAGGTAGACAGTGCTGGCAGCGCTGGGGAACAGCAGGTAGCGGCACTTCTGTGGCAGATCCAACTACAAGATGAAGGGAGACAGGGTGAGAGTCTGAGGCCTGGGTGTGGGCAAGCTCCACCCCTTTTCCCCTAATGGACCTTAGGCAAGTTACTTCTCTAAGAATGTTTCCTTTGTGGGGATGGTAACAGTTTCTTTGAAGCGCCATTTGGAGTACTAAGGGATATGCAAATGTTCAGTTTGTTAATTTTAAAGCACTTAACAAATATTAAAAATTATTCTGATCAGCCTAAAAGGATCAATTATGATTTAAAAAAGCCTGAAATGCCAATAAAAGGAATTCCTTTTATTTTCAAGGCAAAGGAGAAACAAAATAGTTCTTATGGGGAGTGGCAGACTGATGGATAAAGCAAACCTCTGCTTGCTAAGGTCTAAGCTTCCAGTGTGGGGTGTAGCTGGCACTTGGTTCTGCAGAATGTCCTGCAGGGAAGCTGGGAAATGCACTGGTACCACACACTCTCCACTGATCAGTGTTTGTTCTCAGGAGGGAGCCCAATGGAAAATTTTGAGCTGCAGTTAGAAACCATGTGTATGGTCTTGGAAACTGAAGATGTTCCTTTAAAAGAAAAATCACAGTGCTTTTTAAACTCAGATGACAGCATTGACCATTATCTGTTTTTCTCTCTTGCCAGCTCTCGAGTTTTCTTGGGATGTTATCAGGGCAAGTATCAGAACAATGCCCACTTCTGTTTTGTTTCTAACCTGAATTACAAATTACCGATTGGCCAATATAGGCCAAGCAAGGAAGCTTCCTCTGAATGCTGGACTTCTGCAAAAATGTAGAGGCTCAGTGGTGGTTGTTGTTCTTTCCTTCCCTCTCTTCTTTTCCCCAGTGAAGGTACTTTTTGTGCTCTGTCTTTGAGGCTCCTGAAGATTATTTGAGAACTGGACTGCTGTGGCAGACTAGCACTGACATTTTTTTCTTGCCAACTATTAACTCACTATTCTAAGAAAATCAAACAAGCAAAAAACAACCCCTTCAACACAACAAAACATACAAACTCACAATTTTCTTATGGTTGCTTCTGAGAATTAAGATGCTTTTGGTTACTGTTAGATTCTACTTAAAATTTCAAGTTTCAATAGTGTAGTAAACATAGCACGTATCTGATTATTTTTGCTATTGATATGTTTTCTTTCTGAAAGAGGGATTCAAATTAAAATAAACATTTTTGGGGTCCCCTTATCTAGTCTACTTTTCAGGGGTCTGATGGGCAATGTCAGATGTGCTGTTTCCCCACGCTCTTTGTATGTGATTCATCCACTCGCCTTCTCTTTGCTTTCAGAATATCTTGCTCTTGATTTTTTTTTTAAAGATTTTATTTATTTATTTGACAGAGAGAAATCACAAGTAGATGGAGAGGCAGGCAGAGAGAAAGAGAGAAGCAGGCTCCCTGCTGAGCAGAGAGCCCGATGTGGGACTCGATCCCAGGACCCTGAGATCATGACCTGAGCCGAAGGCAGTGGCTTAACCCACTGAGCCACCCAAGCATCCCAGCTCTTCATTATTATTACTGTGCTTATTGGTGATCAGGTTGTCTGTTTTCCACTAACCATTGGGCTGCTTGGGGGCAGGGTCATGTTCTTCAGCTTCCTAGCCAAGTGCCAAGCAGGGATTGATGCCCTGCAGGAGGCTGGATTCTATTTAAAATGAGGCCAGCAGCAGTGGCAAAAGGCCATCCTCTCTGGTAGACCAGAAAGAATGTGCTGCAATCAACATTCTGGGAAGAAAAGATAAGAATGGAGAAGTTCCTCAAACTGGGAACCCCAGGGAGTTTTGGGTCCCACTCCAACACCAGGAGCTCATTTGCTGCACAACCCTGCAATCATAAGCTGATTTCTATTCTGGTTGGCATGTATGAATTTTATTTATCTCTTTCCCTAATCAGATTGTGATTTCCAGAAGGGCAGGGTCTATGGCCTATTCAACTTTTTATCTCTACATCTAGCATCCAGAACTCTGTGAGTACTCAATGGTGATTGAGATGACGAGGGGAGAGAAGGGAAAAGGAGGGACAGGTAAAGGGTCAGAGTGATTGAGAAATTCTCTGCTTTGCTTCAGGGGCTTGTTTCTGGATTTTCAGTCTTCAGGGGTAGAATTCCAGCTCTCGCTGACCCTCAGTGGTTCTTTCCAGGTTCCCACCCACAGTCAGCAGTGCAGGGTCCTCCTAGTGAATGGTTCTTGGAAGGGAGTCACAGAGGGAAATGGTTGCTAGGATCACGCTAGTGTGCTGAAAATCCAGCTCATCACAGTGGCTGTTTCAGTGGAAGATGGCAAAACATTTCATTTAATTTTGTTGAAAAGCAAGGTTTTTTGTTTTTTGTTTTTACTTTTACGTCCCAAGGCTAAGAAATGGTATGAAACAACTTTAAAAAATTTATTTCAATGTTTTCCATTGTTCACAAAAAGAGGGTCATAAAGGGTGCAAGGTAACGGAAGACTCTACCACTCATGTGATTAGCTCATGGGTTGCATTGGGAAAGCCCTTTCAAAAGGCTTTATTTAGGAAGCAAGAAATTGCTAAAACCAGATGGCTCTAATGAAAGTCAGATTTGAAATTTTCATAAAGGTTGCATAGTTGGATATAATTTTACTTGCTATCTCCCCTATATTCCCTGCCTATAACATTCAAAACAGGTAAGACCATGTGTATGTGTGTGTGTGTGTGTATATATATATATTTTTTTTTTTAAATTGCCAGGTCCAGATTAGAGTTTTTCTTATGAAATACAGATGTACAACAATGTATCCTAAGATAGGTTTAACTCACACTGATGACCAGTCTATCTCTTCCCACCATAATCATCACATGGTAGTTCCAACTGGGAAACTTAATATAAATGCTGACTTAGTCTTTAAAAAACAATTTTGGGGTTTAGTATTTTAGTAGGTAATGGTTCAGTTTTTGGTATTAGCCTTAAAGGAGAGTACATGCATTGTATTTATTCTATTTTCATAAAAACTGGCAAATCCTCAAATGCCTTGGCGTTTAGGACAACGTTAATACTTTATCCAGAAATTTACTCCTTAAACTCTGTGATTCTTTGCCTCCAAGTGACATACCCTGTCTGCTGAACAATGGCCCATGTCTTAAATATGCAGGGACTCTTCCAGAGCACACAGAGTGTGGATAAAATATCATGAGTGGACAACTGGAAGTATCAGCAAGGCTGGTTTAGCCTTCTCCGGGTATCCAAATGAAGATTATTGATGTGTGATTAATACATGGAAAAAACCTCTGGACCTCTCTACATGATTACTATTCTTTACTTTGTGGAGGAGTAAAATAAAATAATAGTAGTCACTATTTATTTATTTACTCATGAATGCTTACATGTGAGGGCTAAAGCCTTGTTAATCATTATCTTGTCTAATCCTCACAACAGTCCTGTGAAGTAGAAGGTACTATCATAATCTATTTTACAATAAACAAACTGTGGATTAAAGAAGTTAATTAACTTGCCCATGGTCAGATGACTAAATAAGTTTAGGAGCCATTATTTAAGTAAACTTCTACAAAATTTGCATTTTAAGCTATTATACAGTCTTCCTGGTAAGACACACATTTGTGGGTTCCCATTATTCATAGTATTCATGTTATGTATAGCTTGATGAAAAAAGTACCATTCTCATTGCTTACATATAAAAATTTCAAAATAGTTATTTAAAAAAAGATTTCATTTATTTATTTGTCGAGAGAGAGAGAGAGAGAGAGCACAAGCAGGGGGAGTGGCAGGCAGAGGGAGAAGTAGGCTCCCCGCTGAGCAGGGACCCTAATAGATATGGGACTCATCCTAGGACCCTGGGATCATAACCTGAACCAAAAACAGACACTTAACTGACTGAGCCACCCAGGTGTCCCCAAAATCATTCTTTAGGAGGGTGTGTGATTCCACTTAGTTGTTGATAAATATAGTCCTGCCTTTAAATTTTTTATTTAAAAATGGATTTATTTAAAATGGATCTTTTTTCTCTTTTCTGAACTTTTTGAGAGACTGGTTCACTTGGAAGAGCAACACTCGAATCAGCAACATTTCTAATGAACTGCAAAAAACCCCTCTTGTTTAGGTGGAAACCAGGAAGTCACAGGCTTCTGTTGCACATCTGAGTTCATAGGTCTGCATCAGTGTGGATGAGGAAACCAAGTTTCATGAGCTGCTGCGGGAAATAATCATATTTCCTAGCTGAACAAAAAATACTTTGATTTTCTAGATCTATTCTAATTTGGTGGCCATTTGCATATATGACTATTTAAATTTAAATTTAAGTTAATTAAAATTAAATAGAATTAAAAATCCAGTCCTTAGTCACCCTTGCCACATTGCAAGTACCCTACACCTGCAAGCGGCTAGTGGTTACTATACTGGATAGCACAGACACGGCACATTGCCATCTGCACAGAAAATTGTACTGGACAGAGCTGTCCAGATTACTTAGACTATCAGGCACCAAGTTCCACAGTTAGAAAAGACAACTAATTTTTTCATCATTTAAAAAAAATTGAAGTAGAGTTAAACACAAGGTTATGTTAGTTTCCGGTGTACAACACAGTGATTAGACAAGTGTTTATGTTATGCTGTGCTCACAAGTGTAGTTCCCTTCTGTCACCATATGCTGCCAATATAATAGCCTGACTATATTCCTATGCTGCACCTTTCATCCTGGTGATTTATTTATTCAATAACTGGAAGCCTGTTTCTCCTGCTCTCCTTCATGCATTTTGCCCTGCTCCCCCTTTCCCCTGGCAACCATCAGTCTGTTCTCTGTATTTATGGAACTCTTTCTGGAAAAGACAAGTATTTTAGGGGGTGCCTGGGTGGCTCAGTGGGTTAAGCCGCTGCCTTCAGCTCAGGTCATGATCTCAGGGTCCTGGGATCGAGTCCCACATCGGGATCTCTGCTCAGCAGGGAGCCTGCTTCCCTCTCTCTCTCTCTGCCTGTCTCTCCATCTACTTGTGATTTCTCTCTGTCAAATAAATATATAAAATCTTAAAAAAAAAAATAAAAAAAGACAAGTATTTTAAAAAGTAAGGGTGCCCTGGGAAAGTAGAAGCTGAAAATAGTACTGCCCATCAGTAAGTTTATATTAATTTGGGCTACTGCCCTTTTCCACCACCAGTTCCCTTTCTTTTCATTACAAAAAGTAAACAAAGTTCAACTTGGTACCTACTAACGCAGAGCAGACAGTAAACAGCAGCCTACAGGCTGCCTCTGCCAGCTCCTCTCAGGTGTTCTGCTTGGGTGGGGGATTTCAACACTTGCGACGGCCTGGGTGGCCCCGGGCACAGCGTCTCCATCACTCTGTGTGCCACACCGCCCATGCCAAGACAGGCAGGGTATGTGGATTTCCTCTCCCTCTTTGAAGTGAAAACCCTCATTAACTGTTGACCAGACCTAAAGGATATTTTCCCTAGATTTGTTCATGATCACACTCTAATTGGCCGCATGTCCACTGTTTTCCATACAGTAATGTGAAGGAGGAGTCTGTGATTAGGAAGGACTGTAAAGGACCCAAGTCCAACAGAACCATTCACGCAGCCATAGTGACACCCGCGGGGACAAGCCTTGTGTGCAATCCATACTGGAGATTGCCCAGGGAGGTTTGAGTCGTGTTTCTGAAGCTCCAATACACCAACTAAGATGCAGACTTTCATGTGAGTTTGAGAAACAAGAATTCACTTTGACTCTTTAAACTTAATTGCAAATCTTTCTAGGGTGTGGGCATGCCTTAGATGCATCAGAGCACTGAGAATAAACTGCTTTATGGGAGTTTTGTCATTAATTTCTTTTTAAGATTTTATTTATTTATTTGAGAGAGAGAAAGTGACAGAGCAGGAGTGGAGGGGGAACGGAGGGGTAGTGACAGGCAGAGGGAGAGGGAGAAGCAAACTCCAGCTGAGCAGGGATCTGGATGTGGGGCTTCATCCCAGAATCCTGGGATCATCACCTTGGTGGAAGGCAGAGGCTTAACCCACTGAGCAACCCTGGTACCTCAGTCATTAATTCATTAAAAAGGTGTCCGTGGCACAGTTACAAATTCCTATAATTCTATTCGTATAGAATTCTTTATATATATAGAGAGAGGGTGGTGGGGTGGGGAGGACATGGTCTTTTTTTATTTTTTCAGAGTAGAATATCAGGTAGAAAGATGAGGTATAAAATAACATAGTGCAAAGTGATTTTTATTAGTTACCATAACTGACAGTTTTCAATTTATCTGTTTTCTAAAATGTTATTTAATACATTTTATTTTTGAATTTTATTTAGTAAATGTTATTAAATTATTAAAGAGAATCCGTTTTTAATTGCTTTACTTTATGACTGTATCAATCACTGATTACAGCTCAAGTTTCAAGGGCAAATTATTGCTTTTCTGAGTCTAGTGCTTAGGCTAAAGAAAACATATCCTTCCTTTAGGAAAACAGAAAAATGACCAGGTTTGGACTCCGAAAAACATTTAGCTCTTAAACATGAGAGGGGTCTAGAACAGGTTAGTCTCCCCTACTTTCATGAAGTCTATGGCTAAGCACCCGGTTTCCTCTGAAGGGCTTAGGGTAGGAAGTGGTAGTGGGAGAAGAGGGTTGGAGAGGCCCTTACTCAAATCCCTGAAAGCGTTACATGAATGTACTGTGCAAAGATATGTTAGCAGAAAAGGAAGGGATTGACAGCATTTTCCATTCTGTGGATTCTTGGGATCCACTCTTCGATGCATTTCTCCTCATTGTTTTAGTGACACATGAAACTTCAGAGGGAGCCGTGTGGGCAGAGGGACAGAGACACAGTGGAAGAATCCACTCCATTGTCCAACCTGGGTAATATGAATGGTGGGCGGAAGTGGCCGACAGTGGAGCATTCATGAGGAAGGCACTGAGTTTTCATTGTGACCTCTTTGCCCTGACTCAGAATTTTCAAAGACTATTCATTCAATATTCACTCCAGCCTAAAACCAGACTAAAGAATGATGGCATGGTGCCTTCTTTTAGGCAGCTAAAGACTATTCTGGATGACGGCACTGAGAATCACAGTTCCTCCCCTAACTCACTAGTGGTTACTGGTTGGGCTTGGAAAATTCTCTTTGTACCTGGGAGAGCAGCTTCCATGAGAAAGCTAGAGACAGAGGATTTTATTTTCCTGTAATCCTTGGGATGCAGTATCCTGCCTTTATATCAGAATTGGCTTAGGGCTCTGTGCCAGACTGCAGCTACTCACCTGCTATCCAGCATTTGCTCCTTCCTCAGTGACAAAACTCTGATCTAACCTTGAATTAAAAATGACTTTTCCCAGCCTTCCTTGCTGCTGGATGTGGTGATGTTATGCCCAAAAAAGATGAAAGTGAATGTGTTGGGTGGGCTTCTTGGAAGGCTCTTTTTTTTTTTATTTTTTTTTCCCCAATTTATTTATTTTCAGAAAAACAGTATTCATTATTTTTTCACCACACCCAGTGCTCCATGCAAGCTGTGCCCTCTATAATACCCACCACCTGGTACCCCAACCTCCCACCCCCCTGCCACTTCAAACCCCTCAGACTGTTTTTCAGAGTCCATAGTCTCTCATGGTTCATCTCCCCTTCCAATTTACCCAAAAGCACATACCCTCCCCAATGTCCATAACCTTCCCCCCTTCTCCCAACCCCCCTCTCCCCAGCAACCCACAGTTTGTTTCGTGAGATTAAGAGTCACTTATGGTTTGTCTCCCTCCCTATCCCATCTTGTTTCATGGATTCTTGGAAGGCTCTTTAAAGAGGGCTGGCAGGTATACCTGTTGCTTTTTTCCTTCTTCCTTTGTGTTATTCCTTGTAATGGTTGTGATGGCTGGTGCACTGTGGTCATTTTAGATCATGAAGTAACCTTGAGAATAGAAGCCCTGTACTAGGGATGGCAGGGAAGGAAAATAGATGGGTCTGGGACACTTACAGCTGCAGAGCCACAAGAGAATTGGGTATTATCTTTTCCTGGACTTCATTTAAGTGAGAAAAGATAAATTTATTTGGGGTGAGTTTTCTGTTATATGCAGGTGAAACAAATTTTAATTAATTTAGGATCTAGGGCCCATTTATCTTATCAGGATGCTATTACATTTTAATTTTCCATTTTCTGACCACATCTCTTTCCCCTCGTCCCCTCCTGAACTCCACTGCACTCCTTCTTCCACCCTTCCATTTTCTCCACTTCTGTGGCCCCGCTGCCCTCCCTTTTCTTCCTGCACTCCGGGTCCTGTGATTCCCTATTTTAGCAGCTCTGTCCAACCAGTAACAACACCAACACCACTGTTCTACCTACTGAACCTCCTCCGCTAAACTTCAGCTAGCCTTGGACTGATTTAGCGAAATCCCATTTCTCATCCTACACACAGGCTACTGAGGGTTATAGGAGAAAGACTTCATAGGGTCCTGCAGTTTAATGCAATCAAACTAATGCTCCCCATAGCTCTTCCTTATGTGCCATGTTGGCCCCCCTCCATTTTTTTCTCCTTAAACCTCTACAACCTTCTTCAGGCCAGTGACCATCTGCCTTCATCCAGCAGCCTGTGAGTGGTCACACAGCCTCTTTTCTCTTAGTCTCATTTTTCTTGAAAGAGCAGTTTGCATTTATTTTCTTCTTGCTTCTCACTTACTTTTCGACCTGTTGCAATCTGACCTCCTACCCCATAACTCTATGGAAACTGCTCTTGAAGTTTATAACCCGTCTTTCACCCAAATCCAGTGGAATTTTTGCCGCCCTTATTTTTTTTACCTTCCTTGACATAGACTGATTATTTGTTTTCCAAAGGCATTCCTCTTGTTTGTATGGTAGCAATCTGTTGGTATCATTTCTTCTTCGTAGAGCATTGTCAGCACTTTCCTCCACATGGCTGGCTCCTACTATGCAAGACCTAGCTGGAAGGCTACCTCCTCTGAGTAGTATCTACCTCCTCTGGGGAGCCTGCCTTGACTGGCCGGCTGAGCTGTGGAGTGAGTCTGCTGGGTTTGAGCCTGCACAGCACCTAGCACAGCAGAGCGACGTGGTGTCCTCTCACTCCAGCCCTTTCTGTTCTCCCGAATCTGCCACAGTCTTATCTGGCTATCAGGTATTAGGTCTAGGTCTCACCCTGCTGCTGAGTTTTGGCAAGTGAGCTCCCAGGCTGGGCCACACTTTTCTTCTCTTTATTGTTTAAAAAAGTCACATAGACAACACATGAATATATGTTAGTGAAATTTCAAGTAATAGGAAAGTATGTAAGTAATAAGTGACAGTTCTCTGCTAACACCACCCCTAATCCTATTTACGGTGCCTTCCTCCAGTCCTTTCTGTAACTTACATCCATGTCATATGTGGATGCATCTTTTTTTTTTTTTGATGTAAGATCACAACCCCTGTGCCATTATGCAATGGTCCATTGTTTTCTATTAAAAAATTGAATTAACTGAGCCCCAACGTATGAATTTCTTGTCTGCCCAGGTAAATGAATACCCAGATATTTGGCGAGGTTTTTTTTTCAATTATACCATAAAAAGAATTTTACTGTATTTTCTAATTAAAGGTCTCAGGAATGCAGCATTCATAGTTTAACTTGTGCTGCTATTTTATCAAATACATTTGTTACTTCTAGAATGTTTTCAGTCAATGCCCCTGGATTCTCTTTCCATACAGTCATGTATGCACAACTAAGACAACAAGTAGGTCTACATATTTTTAAATTATTAAAAAACTTCACAGCATTTCTAGAAATCTAAATCAATAGAAAAGGTAAGATTATAGATTATATGTCTTTTGATTTTTAAGAAAAATTAGCTACTATTACATATAATATTGTATCACTGTTTTTAAATATGCTAATCAAGAATAGATTTTGAATAGTAATAGTTATTTGATATATCAATGATTTTTCTTTTATTAATAAGATAAATAGTGTTTTGTTTTCCCAGTGTCATAATAATTTTTCATTTCTAGAACAAACCAATCTTTTAGTGTGTCCTTATGTCCTATATATTTATATTTGGTTTTAAACTTAAGCAAGTTGGCCTATTTGGAGTACTTAACAAATCTGAAGATCAAATTATATTTGCCTTGGAAATAAATTTAACACTTCTTTTTGTATACTTTTAAACAGTTAATGGAGCCAAAGACTTTTTTTTTTAAAGCTTATAAAACTCTTGTGCACTGCTGGTTAGGATTGTAAAATGCTGCAACCACTATGGGGAACAGTATGGAGGTTCCTGAAAAAATTAAAAATAGGATTATCATATGATCCAACAATCCTACTTTGGGGTATATATCTGAAAGAAGGGACGGCAAGGTTTCTAAGACTACTCATGTTCATAGAACATTATTCATAATAATCAAGAGATGGAGGCAAGCGAAATGTCCATTGTTGGATAAAGAGAAACACAAAATGTGGTTTGTGCATATAATGAAATATTACTGGGTCTTAAAAAGGAAGGAAATTCTGATCCATGATACAGCATGGATGAACCAGGAAAATACTATGCTAAATGAAATAAGCCAGTCACAAAAACCAAACAGACAAACAGACAAATGAACCAACCCAGAAAAGTAAAAACAAATAATGCCTTTTTCTTTTTGAAGACCACTGAAGTGCTGGGGATAGGGTAAGCAAGGAAACAAAGATTTCCTATCATTCTGAAGTTGCTTTTTCTTGATTCAGCATTTGCCTGGTTGCTGTAAGCCTTTGACTGTTTTGTAGAGTTCTGACAAAATTGGTTTTAACAATTCCTGCTTGTTTGTTGATGTTTCTATATGAGGGCAAGAGTTTGGAAGTACCTATCCACAATTTTGCTATCATTCTGATGTCTTCTGTCTTGACGATCTATTCTTGGATATGCTTTTATTCTTGTCTTGAATACCCTTTCCCTCTCTGCCTGGAAAATTATATTCATCCTCTAATATCTTGCCTGAATATGAACCTCTTTGTGAAACCTCTCAATAGCCACATTTTGTTTGTGGGTGCTTGCTAATGACTTGTATGTACACTCACTATTACATTGAGTATAACTATTTACTTAACATGTGTATTCCCACCAGATGGTGAGACCCTGGAAACTCATGGTGGTATCTTGTTTACATTCTCACCCATAACCTTTAAGCTCAAAGCCTGGCACAGAGTGGGCATCCAAAAGTGGCATATAGAACAGATTAAGGTGGCACACAGGAGAAGATGAACAGGAGTTTACCCTGAAATCATAAGATTGGTCTTGTGAGACCAATGAAAGTGAGTACACTTTGGAAAACAAATAAGAAGACTAGGGGTAGTTTGGATATGTCTTCAAATTCTGCAGATTCACGTGTAACAACTGTCATTTCCCCAGAAAATTATCCATAGTTAAACCCTCAATGGTACCCTAACAGGTAATAGAAAGGAATGGAAATAAACAGCCCAAATAAAATTTTAATGTTTTAAGTGTAAGGTGCAGGGTTGTCAAGAATTGTTGATTGACAGGACACTTTTTTCACCCAATTAATTCTTGTTCAAGATATTTTTTTTCTCAAATAAGTAAATTGAAGTCTTAGTCTTTTCTTTTTTTAGTGACTCATTTTCTGCTTCCTCCAGTTGAAAATTGGGCTAGTCCACTTTGATTTTGGAGACATTGTTCATCTTTTTGGTAGACAACAAGTAGCCTCTAACTCTTGAAAGTGGGGGAGGGTCAGCATTATTGTCTTCTTGATTCTACCTATGTGAGGTATCTAAAGTACCAAAATTCATAGTGACAGAGAGTAGTATGGTAGTTAAGAGGGGTTGGGGAGGAGTGTGTGGAGTGAGCTGTTGTTTAATGGATATAGAATTTCAGTTTTGCAAGATTAAGTAGTTCCAAAGATTGGTTGCACAACAATATGAATATATTTAACACTACTAAATTACATTCTTTAAAATGGTTAAGATGGCAAATTTTATGTGTTTTTTTTCCTTACCACAATTTGAAAAATAAGAACAAGAAATTCTTCCATGAGACCACAGGGACTAAACACCCTTTGGTTTTATTTTATTTTTTTAAAGATTTTATTTATTTGAGAATGAGCGAGTGAGAGAGCACCAGCCGGGGTCGTGAGGGGGAGAGACAGAGGGAGAAGGAGAAATAGACTCCCTGCTGAGTAGGGGGCCCAATGTGGGGCTCCATCCCAGGACCCTGAGATCATGACATGAGTCAAAAGCAGATGCTTTACCAACTGAGCCACCCAGATGCCCCTACACTTTGGTTTTAATGATAGGTTCTTAAGGATCAAATCTATTATTACCTTATCTTTCTTGTATATTTCCTTCATATGTTAATTTTATCTCAGAGACAAGAATTTCAGTGCTAGATGGGTAACACACAACACACAAATACACACAGGTGCACACACAGACATACATGCCTGTGTGCCTAAAAGGGAGAAGAGGAGGGAGAGGAGAGAGGAAGCAGCTTGCAGCCTTTGGCACTTGAACCACTTCATTTTAGACAAGAAAGCCAAGTGATGGGCAAAGTTCTCCCAATCCTGTGGCATGAACTTATGGCGTATTTGAGACTCCAACCCAGTGGTCTGTCCTTGCTCAGTGGATCTTAAAGACCATGGAATTCTGATGAGATAATGGTGAAGTCTGCAATTAGATTTACCTCTGCATAATTCTACGTCTTTGTAGTTTTTGTTACATATTCTGTTGGGCTTGACCTAGTTACTTTAATTCTCTGCTCTTCAGTTTCTATAAAATGAAGATAGTAGTTCCTGACTTCATAGGATGGTTTTGAAGACAAAATGAAATATTCAAAACACAGTGTTTGAACCTGAATAACTATTTAATAAATGTCAATTACTAGTATCATTACTATTATTTTAAATGGGTTGGGTAGAGATACTGTTATGTAAGGCATTATACATTGCTTTACACACATTCTGTCATGTAATCCTTACAACAAAAAGGTTATTCCCTTTTTAAAACTGAGGAAATTGAGGTCCAGGGTTACTAACAGCTTACCCAGAGAACACAGCAAGCAGGCAGCTGGACGGCTAGATGGCACTCTACTATACAATGGTGAGATCTCCTTGGATTTTCTTTCTATGTTGTGTCTGTTTACCACCTCTTTTTATAAGAAATTTTACTCATATGTGGGCCTGTGCACTGTTGGTCCATGGTGGCATTCTGCTTCTTCCCAGTCTTGTTTCTGAGTATATTAGGAACTACACTGAAGTTATTGTTCATTAGCCTTGCCTTTTTAATCAATCAATTAATTAATTAATTAAATTTATTTTTTATTTATTTTCAGCATAAGAGTATTCATTATTTATGCACCACACCCAGTGCTCCATGCAATCCGTGCCCTCTATAATACCCACCACCTGGTACCCCGACCTCCCGCCCCTCGCCCCTTCAAAACCCTCAGATAGTTTTTCAGAGTCCATAGTCTCTCATGGTTCACCTCCCCTTCCAATTTCCTTGAACTCCCTTCTCCTCTCTAACTCCCCATGTCCTCCATGCTATTTGTTGTGCTCCACAGCCTTGCCTTTTAAATTTAACATTATAATGTGAGCATACTTTTACATTGTGATATATTTTTAAAATAGATTTTAGTGGCTAAATGGCATAGAATTTTATGACAATGGCACCATTTGTTTAGCCATTCCCCTAATTTTAGGCCTACTGACTGTTTTCAGTATCATGATGTTATAAATAAATGTAGTGCTTTTCCTGGCACAGACACATTTATGCACCTTTATGTTTATTTCTCCAATATGGATATTCAAAAGGAGATTTTCCAGGTCAATAGAGATCATTATTATAAGACTTTTGTTACATGTTGAGAAATTTCTATTTCATTAATCTCTCACTAACTCTGAGAATTATAATTTCTGAAAAGCTTTGCCAGGTTAAATGCCATGGTAACCCATTTTAACTTTCCTTTTTAAAATTACCATGGGCCACACTATTTTTCTTCCCATTTTTTATTGGCCACTTGCCTTGTTCTTTTGCAAATTGCTATTGATATCCTTTGCCTATTTGTAAATCCAGAAATCT
Source organism: Neogale vison (assembly GCF_020171115.1). Taxonomy (NCBI): domain Eukaryota; kingdom Metazoa; phylum Chordata; class Mammalia; order Carnivora; family Mustelidae; genus Neogale; species Neogale vison. The sequence continues at coordinate 83,024,783 of NC_058095.1, forward strand.
GGGTGTGAGATTTTATATTATCAGTAGTATCAACACCTTGTAATATATATTACAAACATTCTGGCTCTCTCTCTCTTTTTTGTAGTTTTCCACCTGTTTTACTTAATATTATTATACTAACACTTATAATATTGTTTTTCATCTTTTGTTTTCAGTATTTTCTGTACTGAACTTGTTTTAAGTTCAGAATAATTTGATCAGAGTGTAGTAAGGCAGGACATTTTTTTAGAAGCTCCCCAGGTGATTTTTAAACATGACTCAGGTTGAGGACTACTGCTTTTAACTATACTAAAGACAGTCTTGGCCAATTTTTCTGCTTTTAACATTAATATATTGTAACCCAACTATTTTCATCTACACATTTCATTAAGTTGAGCTCTTGTATCCCAAATACCAGGCACTACCCTCTGGCCATGGTCACTGTAAGACATCCAGTGACGTTTGTGTTTTCCACTGTGCCTTTATGGAACTCACTGGTGATTTTATTGTCATTTTCTTCATAAAACTGTCTTAATTTGCCTCATAAGTATACTGCTTACTCTTAGATCTTTGTTGCTTTTTGCAGTTGTAGGGTTTTATGGAGAAATCATATTAGGGTCTCTGCTTCAGAATTGTTCTATCTTGCCTTAAAAGAGAAACCCAGCCTGACAGTTTGCAGGGATTTTTCCCAAAGGCAAGGTCTGAAATCACTTCTAAGGTGTCATCTTTAGCTGCAGTCACCCCTTTCATTCTCACTGACTTGTAAGAGCCTGTCTTTCTCTTTGTAGTTAAAAAAAATCAACAGTGAAGTATTTGTGGATTCTTTGGAGGGTGTTCCTGAGGGAAAATTCTGTCCCCTTTAAAAATCTTTGCTGTGATGCTTTCAGTTGGGGAAAATATTTTTGAATCATTAATCTTTCTTATTTTTGGCCTTTTTAATTTCCTCTTGTTTTCCATTATTATTGTCCTTAGATTTTGCCTCACCCTTGCTGTCTATCATCTCTGTGGGTGTACAGTTGTGATTCAGGTGCTGGAAATCATGAACTTTCTACAGCTCTGACTGTGCATTCTGCTATAACCTGTTTCTTGCTCATACTTCTTTGGATATTTTCAATACTTTTGTAAAATTACTAGTTTGACTTTTTTTTTCCATTTCAGGTTTAAAGGGCATTTTAGGCATGTGCATTTTAATTTAAAATTTTAACTTTGGAAAATATTTCTCTGGGAGAAATAATACACGTATATGTGTTACAAATGAAACGATCCTTTACACGAATAAACTGAAAAGTAACTGTGTCCTATAATCTCAACTGGCCCAAAGATAAAACCATACTTAACTGTTTCATAGTCTTCCAGAATTTTGTTATATATATACACAAATCTATCATACTTGTGATAACTTACTTGGTCACATACTAGATTGTCATATTCCCATTCTTTTTATTGCTAGACAATTTGTCATTCTATAGATGTGCCATACATTTTTGGAAATCATACCATATTAATAGCCATTTAAGCTGTTTCTATTTTTTCCCATTATAAACAATGAATTGGTAGCTATCCAGACACATGTAAACATGCACATATATCTTTCTGCAGCTTTGTAAGAATTTATATTTTCAAAGGATAAATGTCTAGAAGTTGGAATGTGATTGAATATTTTCACTGGTTCTTCTGAGTGAAAGTACTTATTTCTATTTCCTCAGACTCACCTCTAAGCTGATTATTATTATTAGCTCTTTTTATCAGAACATCCCTGAACCTAGCTATTATTATTGGCTTTTAAATATTAGCAATATTTTGTTTTAATTTTTATCTTTTGAACTCTAATAGGATGGGCCCTTTTCCAAATGTTTATCGACCATCCGTGTTGTCTATTTGTTTCTTTATTACTTTTTCATTTTCATTCCTTTCTTTTTTATATTTGGTAGCTCTTTATGTATTAAAAATATTAACTGAGGGGTGCCTAGGTAGCTCAACTTGTTAAACGTCTGACTCTTGGTCTCAGTTTCAGTTCTCGATTTCAGGATCATGAGCTCAAGCCCTGTGTTGGACTCCACACTGGGTGTGGAGTCTACTTAAAAAAAAAATAGCACTGAGGAGTCAAGATGGCGGAGAAGTAGCAGGCTGAGACTACCTCAGCTAGCAGGAGATCAGCTAGAGAGCTTATCTAAAGATTGCAAACACCTGCAAATCCATCGGCAGATCAAAGAGAAGAAGAACAGCAATTCTAGAAACAGAAAAACAACCACTTTCTGAAAGGTAGGACTGGCGGAGAAGTGAATCCAAAGCGATGGGAAGATAGACCCCGGGGGGAGGGGCCGGCTCCCAGCAAGCGGCGGAGCAACGGAGCACAAAATCAGGACTTTTAAAAGTCTGTTCCGCTGAGGGACATCGCTCTGGAGGCTAAACCGGGGCGAAGCCCACACGGGGTCGGCGTGACCTCAGGTCCCGCGGGGTCACAGAAGGATGGGGGTGTCTGAGTGTCGCAGAGCTTGCGGATATTGGAACGGGAAAGCCGGCTGCAGAGACAGAGCTGACAGTAAGCTCGCAGCTCGGAGTTGCCTTGAACCGGTCGCAAGCTCGGTGAGCTCGGAGCGCGGCCGGAGGTTAGGCAGACGCGACTTACTAGGAGCTGTTCGCTGAGGGCGCACAGGGGAGCGGGGCCCCGGGCTCTCGGCTCCTCCGGGCCTGAGACCAGGAGGCCGCCATTTTCATTCCCGTCCTCCGGAACTCTACGGAAAGCGCTCAGGGAACAAAAGCTCCTGAAAGCAAAGCCGAGCAGACACTCAACCTGGCCCCTGGTAAGGGCGGTGTAATTCCGCCTGGGGCAAAGACACTTGAGAATCACTACAACGGGCCCCTCCCCCAGAAGATCAACAAGAAATCCAGGCAAGACCAAGTTCACCTACCAAGGAGTGCAGTTTCAATACCAAGGAGAGAGCAGCAGAATTCCAGGGGAGGAGAAAACAAACCACGGAACTCATGGCTTTCTGCCTGTGATTTTTTAGTCTTGCAGTTAATTTAATTTTTTTCTTTTTCATTTTTTTTTCTCTTCTTCTGCTAAAATTTTTATAACTTTTACCCTTTTCTTTTTTAACGTTTTTAAACTAGATTATCTAATATATATATATTTTTCTTTTTTATACATTTCTTTATTCATTTTCTTTTTTTTTTAATTCTTTTTTTTCTTTATTTCTTTTTGAACCTCTTTTTATCCCCAAATCAGAAGAGATCCCAATCAGAAGAGATTGGGAGATCCCAATCAAAGGAGATCCCAATCAGAGGAGATCCCTCACCCAATCGTGAGGGGGGATTTCTCCCCCCTCACGATTTGGGATCTCTTCTGATTTGGTTAAAGCATATTTTCCTGGGATTGTTGCCACCCTTTTAGTATTTTACTTGCTCCTTCAATACTCTTAGCTGGACAAAATGACAAGGCAGAAAAATTCACAACAAAAAAAAGAACAAGAGGCAGTACCGAAGGCTAGGGACCTAATCAATACAGACCTTGGTAATATGTCAGATCTAGAGTTCAAAATGACAATTCTCAAGGTTATAGCCGGGCTTGAAAAAGGCATGGAAGATATTAGAGAAACCCTCTCCAGAGATATAAAAGCCCTTTCTGGAGAAATAAAAGAACTAAAATCTAACCAAGTTGAAATCAAAAAAGCTATTAATGAGGTTCAATCAAAAATGGAGGCTCTCACTGCTAGGATAAATGAGGCAGAAGAAAGAATTAGCGATATAGAAGACCAAATGACAGAGAATAAAGAAGCTGAGCAAAAGAGGGACAAACAGCTACTGGACCATGAGGGGAGAATTCAAGAGATAAGTGACACCACAAGACGAAACAACATTAGAATAATTGGGATTCCAGAAGAAGAAGAAAGAGAGAGGGGAGCAGAAGGTATACTGGAGAGAATTATTGGGGAGAATTTCCCCAATATGGCAAAGGGAACGAGCATCAAAATTCAGGAGGTTCAGAGAACGCCACTCAAAGTCAATAAGAATAGGCCCACACCCCGTCACCTAATAGTAAAATTTACAAGCCTTAGTGACAAAGAGAAAATCCTGAAAGCAGCCCGGGAAAAGAAGTCTGTAACATACAATGGTAAAAGTATTAGATTGGCAGCTGACTTATCCACAGAGACCTGGCAGGCCAGAAAGAGCTGGCATGACATTTTCAGAGCACTAAACCAGAAAAACATGCAGCCAAGAATACTATATCCAGCTAGGCTATCATTGAAAATAGAAGGAGAGATTAAAAGCTTCCAGGACAAACAAAAACTGAAAGAATTTGCAAACACCAAACCAGCTCTACAGGAAATACTGAAAGGGGTCCTCTAAGCAAAGAGAGAGCCTACAAGTGGTAGATCAGAAAGGAACAGAGACAATATACAGTAACAGTCACCTTACAGGCAATACAATGGCACTAAAATCATATCTCTCAATAGTTACCCTGAATGTTAATGGGCTAAATGCCCCAATCAAAAGACACAGGGTATCAGAATGGATAAAAAAACAAAACCCATCTATACGTTGCCTCCAAGAAACTCATTTTAAACCCGAAGACACCTCCAGACTTAAAGTGAGGGGGTGGAAAAAAATTTACCATGCTAATGGACATCAGAAGAAAGCAGGAGTGGCAATCCTTATATCAGATCAATTAGATTTTAAGCCAAAGACTATAATAAGAGATGAGGAAGGACACTATATCATACTCAAAGGGTCTGTTCAACAAGAAGATCTAGCAATTTTAAATATCTATGCCCCCAACGTGGGCACAGCAAACTATATAAACCAATTAATAACAAAATCAAAGAAACACATCAACAATAATACAATAATAGTAGGGGACTTTAACACTCCCCTCATTGAAATGGACAGATCATCCAAGCAAAAGATCAACAGGGAAATAAAGGCCTTAAATGATACACTGGATGAGATGGACATCACAGATATATTCAGAACATTTCATCCCAAAGCAACAGAATACACATTCTTCTCTAGTGCACATGGAACATTCTCCAGAATAGATCACATCCTCGGTCCTAAATCAGGACTCAACCGGTATCAAAAGATTGGGATCATTCCCTGCATATTTTCGGACCACAATGCTCTGAAGCTAGAACTCAACCACAAGAGGAAGTTTGGAAAGAACACAAATACATGGAGACTAAACAGCATCCTTCTAAAGAATGAATGGGTCAACCGGGAAATTAAAGAAGAATTGAAAAAAATCATGGAAACAAATGATAATGAAAATACAACGGTTCAAAATCTGAGGGACACAACAAAGGCAGTCCTGAGAGGAAAATATATAGTGGTACAAGCTTTTCTCAAGAAACAAGAAAGGTCTCAGGTACACAACCTAACCCTACACCTAAAGGAGCTGGAGAAAGAACAAGAAAGAAATCCTAAGCCCAGCAGGAGAAGAGAAATCATAAAGATCAGAGCAGAAATCAATGAAATAGAAACCAAAAAAAACACAATAGAACAAATCAATGAAACTAGGAGCTGGTTCTTTGAAAGAATTAATAAAATTGATAAACCCTTGGCTAGACTTATCAAAAAGAAAAGAGAAAGGACCCAAATAAATAAAATCATGAATGAAAGAGGAGAGATCACAACTAACACCAAAGAAATACAAACTATTATAAGAACATACTATGAGCAACTCTACGCCAACAAATTTGACAATCTGGAAGAAATGGATGCATTCCTAGAAACATATAAACTACCAAAATTGAACCAGGAAGAAATAGAAAGCCTGAACAGACCCATAACCAGTAAGGAGATTGAAACAGTCATTAAAAATCTCCAAACAAACAAAAGCCCAGGGCCAGATGGCTTCCCGGGGGAATTCTACCAAACATTTAAAGAAGAACTAATTCCTATTCTCCTGAAACTGTTCCAAAAAATAGAAATGGAAGGAAAACTCCCAAACTCATTTTATGAGGCCAGCATCACCTTGATCCCAAAACCAGACAAGGATCCCATCAAAAAAGAGAGCTATAGACCAATATCCTTGATGAACACAGATGCGAAAATTCTCACCAAAATACTAGCCAATAGGATTCAACAGTACATTAAAAGGTTTATTCACCACGACCAAGTGGGATTTATCCCAGGGCTGCAGGGTTGGTTCAACATCCGCAAATCAGTCAATGTGATACAACACATCAATAAAAGAAAGAACAAGAACCATATGATACTCTCAATAGATGCTGAAAAAGCATTTGACAAAGTACAGCATCCCTTCCTGATCAAAACCCTTCAAAGTGTAGGGATAGAGGGCACATACCTCAATATCATCAAAGCCATCTATGAAAAACCCACTGCAAATATCATTCTCAATGGAGAAAAACTGAAAGCTTTTCCACTAAGGTCAGGAACACGGCAGGGATGTCCATTATCATCACTGCTATTCAACATAGTACTAGAAGTCCTAGCCTCAGCAATCAGACAACAGAAGGAAATTAAAGGCATCCAAATTGGCAAAGAAGAAGTCAAATTATCACTCTTCGCAGATGATATGATACTCTATGTGGAAAACCCAAAAGACTCCACTCCAAAACTGCTAGAACTTGTACAGGAATTCATTAAAGTGTCAGGATATAAGATCAATGCACATAAATCAGTTGCATTTCTCTACACCAACAACAAGACAGAAGAAAGAGAAATTAAGGAGTCAATCCCATTTACAGTTGCACCCCAAACCATAAGATACCTAGGAATAAACCTAACCAAAGAGGCTAAGAATCTATACTCAGAAAACTATAAAGTACTCATGAAAGAAATTGAGGAAGACACAAAGAAATGGAAAAATGTTCCATGCTCCTGGATTGGAAGAATAAATATTGTGAAAATGTCTATGCTACCTAAAGCAATCTACACATTTAATGCAATTCCTATCAAAGTACCATCCATCTTTTTCAAAGAAATGGAACAAATAATTTTAAAATTTATATGGAACCAGAAAAGACCTCAAATAGCCAAAGGGATATTGAAAAAGAAAGCCAAAGTTGGTGGCATCACAATTCCAGACTTCAAGCTCTATTACAAAGCTGTCATCATCAAGACAGCATGGTACTGGCACAAAAACAGACTCATAGACCAATGGAACAGAATAGAGAGCCCCGAAATAGACCCTCAACTCTATGGTCAACTAATCTTCGACAAAGCAGGAAAGAATGTCCAATGGAAAAAAGACAGCCTCTTCAATAAATGGTGTTGGGAAAATTGGACAGCCACGTGCAGAAAAATGAAATTGGACCATTTCCTTACACCACACACAAAAATAGATTCAAAATGGATTAAGGACCTCAATGTGAGAAAGGAATCCTTCAAAATCCTTGAGGAGAACACAGGCAGCAACCTCTTCGACCTCAGCCGCAGCAACATCTTCCTAGGAACATCGCCAAAGGCAAGGGAAGCAAGGGCAAAAATGAACTTTTGGGATTTCATCAAGATCAAAAGCTTTTGCACAGCAAAGGAAACAGTTAACAAAATCAAAAGACAACTGACAGAATGGGAGAAGATATTTGCAAACGACATATCAGATAAAGGACTCGTGTCCAAAATCTATAAAGAACTTAACAAACTCAACACCCAAAGAACAAATAATCCAATCAAGAAATGGGCAGAGGACATGAACAGACGTTTCTGCAAAAAAGACATCCCGATGGCCAACAGATACATGAAAAAGTGCTCCATATCACTCGGCATCAGGGAAATACAAATCAAAACCACAATGAGATATCACCTCACACCAGTCAGAATGGCTAAAATCAACAAGTCAGGAAATGACAGATGCTGGTGAGGATGCGGAGAAAGGGGAACTGGTGCAAGCTGGTGCAACCACTCTGGAAAACAGCATGGAGGTTCCTCAAAATGTTGAAAATAGAACTGCCCTATGACCCAGCAATTGCACTACTGGGAATTTACCCTAAAGATACAAACGTGGTGAATCAAAGAAGCACGTGCACCCGAATGTTTATAGCAGCAATGTCCACAATAGCCAAACTATGGAAAGAACCTAGATGTCCATCAACAGATGAATGGATCAAGAAGATGTGGTATATATACACAATGGAATACTATGCAGCCATCAAAAGAAATGAAATCTTGCCATTTGCGACAACATGGATGGAACTAGAGCGTATCATGCTTAGCGAAATAAGTCAAGCGGAGAAAGACAACTATCATATGATCTCCCTGATATGAGGGAGTGGTGATGCAACATGGGGGCTTAAGTGGGTAGGAGAAGAATCCATGAAACAAGATGGGATAGGGAGGGAGACAAACCATAAGTGACTCTTAATCTCATGAAACAAACTGTGGGTTGCTGGGGGGAGGGGGTTGGGGGAAGGGAGGTAGGGTTATGGACATTGGGGAGGGTATGTGCTTTTGGTTAAATTGGAAGGGGAGATGAACCATGAGAGACTATGGACTCTGAAAAAATCTGAGGGGTTTGAATTGGCGGAGGGGTGGGTGGTTGGGATACCAGGTGGTGGGTATTATAGAGGGCACAGCTTGCATGGAGCACTGGGTGTGGTGAAAAAAATAATGAATACTGTTTTTCTGAAAATAAATAAATTGGAAAAAAAAACAAAAAACAAATAAAAACCTAAAAAAAATAAGCACTAACTGCTGTATATGGAATGAACTATTTCACTTTGCTCCAAGTGCATTTTGAGATCATATATGCTGGGGTTTTTAGCCATCTAGACGTTTTTAACTTTAATATAATAAAATCTGTCTTTACCTTTATGGGGTCTTGTCCTGATGTCAAGAGAATAAAGCTATTTAAACCCCAAAGTTACATAGACATACTCCTGGTTTTTACTAATAAGTTCATAATATTGGTTTTCACTGTTTGTTTTTGTGGTTAGAGCATTAATGCATCTATAAATTATTTTAGGGGATGGTTTGTGTTGAAAGTCAGGCTTCATTTTTCTTCTAAATGGATAGTCAATCTTCTCTCTCTTTTTAAAAAAGATTTTATTTATTTATTTGAGAGAGAGTGAACAAGAGAGAGAGAGCATGAGTGGGGGTAGGGGTGAAGTAGACTCCCCACTGAACAGGGAGCCCAACACAGCGCTCAATCCCAGGACCCTGGGATAATGACAGACACTTAACCAACTGAGGCACCCAGATGCCCCTAGTCAGTCTTATTCTTAATAAAGAATCATTTCTCTTAAAACTAGAAACAAGGAAAAGAAGGCCATTACTCCAGTCCTAGCACTATTTTGGGAAAGACTGGTCTTCACAATTTTTAACCTTTAAAATATTAAAGGTACATAACATATGTACAGAAAAGGGTACAAACCAAAGATGTATAAATTCAGGCAAATATTCATGTAACCAACCATATGGTTGAGAAACAAAATCTTCCCCCAGCACATTCAGGAGCTCCCAATCTGCATGCCCTTTCCATTACTACCAACTTCCCACTCAAAAAGGTAATCATATCCTGACTTTCAGGTAACCACTTTCTTGGTTTCCTTTATAATGTACGCACCTAGACATGTTTCTCAAAGCCAAAAAGTCTAATTTTGTCTTTTTAGACTGCATATAAAATGAAGTCAAGTTTTAATTTATCCATTGCAATTTTCAGTTGATAATCACTTGGGTTATTTCCACAGTGTGGGTGGTTTAAACAATGGGAATTTATTCCTCACATTTCTGGAGGCTGAAAGTCCAACATCAAGATGTTGGCAAGGTTGGTTCCTTGACTTACAGATAGCCATCTTCTATCTTTGTCCTCACATGGCCTTTCCCCTATCTATGCATATCCCTGACGTCTCCAGCTTGCTGGCCCATCCTGTAGATTTGAGGTTTGCTAGCCTCTATAATTACAGTAGCCAATTTTTAAAAAATCAGTCAATCAGGCCTTATAGACACCGCCTTCCTGGACCCACCCATGCTACCTACCATGGGTCAGCCCCATGATGTTCTTCTACATCATCATAGACAGTGAACCCTTGGGTCATGTCTCATTTGAGCTGTTTGCAGACAAAGTTCCAAAGACAGCAGAGAACTTTCATGCTCTGAGCACTGGGGAGAAAGGATTTGGTTATAAAAATTCCAACTTTCACAGAATTATTCCAGGACTTATGTGCCAAGGTGATGACTTCTCACACTATAATGGCACTGGTGGCAATCCATCTATGGGGAGAAATTTAATGATAAGAATTCCATCCTGAAACATTGGAGTCCTGGCATCTTGTTCATGGCAAATACTGGACCTAACACTAGCCATTCCTAGTTTTTTACTTGCACAGCCAATACTGAATGATTGGATGGCAAGCATGTGGTCTTTGGTAAAGTGAAAGAGGGCATGAATATTGTGGAAGCCATGGAACACTTTGGGTCCAGGAATGGCAAGGCCGGGGGAAGATCACTGTTGCTGACTGTGGACAAATCTAATAAATTTGACTTGTATTTTATCTTCCTTCTGGAACTCAAGAGAGTACCTCTTCACCTTCATCTGCTAGAAATATCCTATAATCTTTGTACTTTTGCTGCAGTTCTATTGGTTCCATATGTTTTTACTCCCCTCCAAGTCTAGCTGGATTGCAGAATTAAGTTTATGATTATGAAATAAAGATTAAACAACAACAAAAAAGAAAATCAATCACTTTCTCTCTCTCCACGCATACACACATGCATGTATGCACACACACATATGCACACACATCCTATTAGTTATGTTTCTGTTTTTCAGGAGAACCCTGACTAAATGTAGATTTTGGTACCAAGAAGGAAAGTACTGTTACAATGAATACTTGAAAATGTAGAAGTGGTTTTGGAATGGGGTAATGAGTAGAGACTGGAGAAGTTTTATTGTGCAAGTTATAAAAAACCTAGATTTTCTTGAAGGGAGTATTGAGAGAAATATGGGTGTTTGTTTTTGTTTTGTTTTATTTTCAAAATATGGATATTAAAGGCAATTCTTGTGAGGTTTCAGACAGTTGTGACAACTGTATTATTGGTAACTGGAGGAAAGTCAGTGCTTTTTTTTTTCATTTTATTTTTTTAATTGGTTTTGTCTTTGTCATTTAAGAGTTTTATCTTTTTAAAATTTTTTTTATTTTTTTATAAACATATAATGTATTATTAGCCCCAGGGGTACAGATCAGTGAATCGCCAGGTTTACACACTTCACAGCACTCACCATAGCACCTATCCTCCCCAGTGTCCATAACCCCACCACCCTCTCCCTACCTCCGCCCCCCCCCCCGGCCACCCTCAGTTTGTTTTGTGACATTAAGAGTCTTTTATGGTTTGTCTCCCTCCTGAGCCCACCTTTTTCATTTATTCTTTTATTTTTTTCCTACCCCCCCAACCCCCCACATTGCATCTTCACTTTCTTTCTTGAAGTGCCTCTTCAAGTTTTTATGCATTTTTTAATTGGGTGGTCATTTTCTTATTTAATTATATGAGGTTTTATTTTATATATATATATATAAATATACATATATATTTGTATGTATATACAAATATATATGTATATATAATTCTGAATAGGAGTTCTTTGTAAGTAATTGGTGTGACAGATATCTTCTCCCACTCTGTGGTTTGCTTTTTCACTCCCTTAATGGTATCTTTTGATGAACTAAAGTATTATTTTAAATCTTAAATTAAGGTGTGCCTTGGTGTCTCAGTCAGTTAAGCAGCTGTCTTCCACTCAGGTCATGATGCCAAGGTCCTGGGATTGAACCCTGCATCAAGCCCCGCATGGAGCCCTGCATTGGGCTCCTTACTCAGTTGGGAGCTTTCTTCTCCCTCTTCCTCTGCCTACTGCTCCCCCTGCTGTGCTTGCACTTCTCTGTATCAAATAAATAAATAAAATCTTTTTTTGGGGGGTGGTTCTTATTTCTTTTTTAAAAAATTAACATATAATGTATTATTTGGCCCAGGGGTACAGGTCTGTGAATCATCAGGCTTACACACTTCACAGCACTCACCATAGCACATACCTTCCCCAATGTCCATACCCAACCACCATCTCCATACCTGCCTCTGTACGGCAACCCTGTGTTTTGTGAGATTAAGAGACTCTTATGGTTTGTCTCCCTCCCAATCCCATCTTGTTTCATTTTTTTCCTTCCCTATCCCCCAAGCCCCCAACGTTGCCTCTCCACTTTCTCATATCAGGGAGATAATATGATAATTGTCTTTCTCTGATTGGCTTATTTCGCTAAGCATAATACCCTCTAGTTCCATCTACGTCATTGCAAACGGAAAGATTTCATTTCTTTTGTTGGCTGCATAGTATTCCATTGTAGATATATATACACCACATCTTCTTGATCCATTCATCTGTTGATGGACATCTAGGTTCTTTCCATAGCTTGGCTATTGTGGATGTTGCTGCTATAAACATTTGGGTGCATGTGCCCCTTTGGGTCACTACATTTGTATCTTTAGGGTAAATACCCTGTAGTGTGATTGCTGGGTCATAGGGTAGCTCTACTTTCAACTTTTTGAGGAAACTCCATGCTGTTTTCCAGAGTGGTGGCACCAGCTTGCATTCCCACCAACACTGTAGGAGGGTTCACCTTTCTCTGCATCCTCGCCAGCATCTGTCTTTTCCTGACTTGTTAATTTTAGCCATTCTGACTGGTGTGAGGTGGTATCTCATTGTGGTTTTGATTTGTATTTCCCTGATACTGATTGATGTGGAGCACTTTTTCATTTGTCTGTTGGCCATCTGGATGTCTTCTTTGCGGGAATGTCTGTTTGTGTCCTCTGCCCATTTCTTGATTAGATTATTTGTTCTTTAGATGTTGAGTTTGATAAGTTCTTTATAGATTTTGGGTACTAGCCCTTTATCTGATATGTTGTTTGCAAATATCTTCTCCCATTCTGTCAGCTGTCATTCGGTTTTGTTGTCTGTGTCCTTCACTGTGCAAAAGCTTTTGATCTTGATGAAATCCCAATAGTTCATTTTTGCTCTTGCTTCCCTTGCCTTTGGCGATGTTTCTAGGAAGAAGTTGCTGTGGCTGAGGTGGAAGAGATTGCTGCCTTTGTTCTCCTCAAGGATTTTGATGGCTTCCTATCTCGCATTGAGGTCTTTCATCCATTTTGAGTCTATTTTTGTGTGTGGTGTAAGAAATGGTTCAGTTTCATTTTTCTGCATGTGGCTGTCCAATTTTCCCAACACTGTTTGTTGAAGAGACTGCCTTTTTACCATTGGACATTCTTTCCATAAATAAAATCTTTTAAGAAATAAATTAAAAATAGATCTTCAATTAAGGAAATAAATTAGGGAATTTGAGTATTAGTTAAATACCAAGTTGAGCATTAAAATAGTTCAATTCTTCAGTTTTTTTCTTTATGGTAAAAATGTTTTTGTACTCTTGCCTTTCATATTTAGAACTGCAGAACTCTCTGCCTCACAATAGTTTGACTTAATGATTTTTTTGACTTTATGATGGTGTAAAAGTGATAAGCATTTAGTGAAAACAGTGCTTTGAATTTTGCATTTTGATCTTTTCCCAGGCTAGTGATATGTGCTATAATACTCTTGTGATCCTGGATAGTGGCTGCAGCTCCCAGTCATCCATGTGATCAGAAGGGTCAACAACTGACACACTTACAACCATTTGTATCCATACAACCATTCTGTTTTTCACTTTGAGTACAGTATTCAGTAAATCACATGACATATTCAATACTTTGTTATAAAATGGGCTTCGTGATTTTGCCCAATTGTAGGCTAATGTAAGTGTTCTGAGCACATTTAAAGTAGGCTAAGCTAAGCCATGATGTTTGGTAGAAATAATTGTGTTAAATGCATTTTGACTAATAATGTTTTCAACTTATAATGGGATTATTAGGACAGAACATCACTGTAAGTTGAGTTTGTTCATTTTTATTTTTGTTTCCCTTGCCTTTGGGAGTCAGATTCACAAAGACCTCTCTAAGGTCAACATTAAGGGGTCTACCACCCATGTTTTCTGCTAGGAATTTTATAACTTCAAGTCCTGCATTCAAGTCTTTAATCCATTTTGAGTTTATTTTTGTGTATGATGTAAGATATCAGTCTAGTTTCATTCTTTTGCATTTTGCTGTCCAGTTTTCCTAACACTATTTATTGAAGAAACTATCATTCCTCTATTGTATGTTATTGACTTCTGTCTTGTAGAATAACTGTCCATTTATGTGTGGGTTTATTTATAGGTCCTCAATTCTGTTCTATTCATTTGTGTGTCTGTTTCTGTACCAATACCATACTATTTGTTTACAGTAGCTTTGTAGTATACTTTGAAATAAAAGACTGTGGTACCTCCGACCTTGTTCTTTCTCTTTGGTTATTTGGGATCTTTTTTTTTTTAAATAATTTTTAAAAAATTTATTTGACAAAGAGAGATCATAAGTATGCAGAGAGGCAGGCAGAGAGAGAGAGAGAGAGAGGAAGAGGAGGAAACAGGCTCCCTACCGAGCTGAAAGCTCGACACGGGATTCAATCCCAGGACCCTGAGATCCCAGGACCCTGAGCTGAAGGCAGGAGCTTAACCCACTGAGCCACCCAGGATCTTTTGTGGTTCATACAAATTTGAAAATTAGTAGTTTCAGTTTTGTGAAGTATGCCATTGGAATTTTGATAGGGATTGCTTTGCATCTAGATTGCTTTGGGTAGTACGGACACTTTAACAATGTTAATTCTTCTGATCCATGAGCATGGAATATCTTCCCATTTATTTATGTCTTCTTCAATTTCTTTCATCAGTGTCTTATTGTTTTTCAGTTTATAGGTCTTTTACCTCCTTAATTAAATTTTTCCTAGGTATTTTATTCTTCTTGATGCAATTGTAAGTGGACTGGTTTCTTAATTTCTTTTTCTGGTGTTTGGTTATTAAACCATATAAACACCAAAGATTTATGTATGTTGTTATTGTACTCTGCAACTATATTGAATCTGATTAGTTCTAACAGTTTTTGGGTGGTATTTTTAGGATTTTCTCTATATAGTGTATTATCTGCAAATAGTGACAATTTTACCTCTTCCTTTCTACTTTGGATGCCTTTTATTTCTTTTATTTGTCTAATTGTTGTGGTTAAAACTTCTAAAACTACATTGAAGAAAAGTGACTAGAGTGGCATCCTTGTCTTATACCTCGCCATTGACTATGTTAACTACAGGACTGTCATCTATGATCTTTATTATGTTGAGGTATATTTCCTTTATACCTACTTTGTTTTAGGGTTTTTATCTTAAATGGATGTTGAATTTTGTCAAATACTTTTTCTGCATCTATTGGAATGATCATATGATTATTAATTTTCATTTTATTAAAATGATGTGTTATGTTGATTGATTTGCTGTTATTGAACTGCTCTTGCATCCCTGGAATAAATTCCACTTGATTGTGGTATATGGCTCTTTTCATATATTGTTGGATTTGGTTTGCTAATCTTTTGCTAAGGATTTTACATCTATTTCATTAAGGATACTGGCCTGTAATTTTCTATTTTTGTTGTGCCCTCATCTGGCTTTGGTATTTGTAATGTTGGCCTCTTAAAATATCTTTGGAAACTTTCCCTTCTCTTGTGTTATTTTTGGAAGAGTTTGAGGATAGGTATTAAATCTTTGAATATTTGGTAGAAGTCACCAGTAAGTCACCTGATCCTGGACTTTTGTTTGTTGGGAAGTTTTTGATTACTGTTTCAATTCCTCTATGAGTCATAAGTCTATTCAAATTTTCTATTTCTTCTGATTTGGTCTTGGTGGGTTGTGTATTCTAGGAATTTATACATTTCTTTTAGGTTTTCTAGTTAGTTGATATATCATTGTTCTTAGTGGTCTCTTATGATGCTTTGTATTTCTGTGATCAGTTGTAAAGTCTCCTATTTCATTTCTGATTTTATTTGAGTCCTCTCTTTTTCTTAGTTAATCTAGGTAAGGGTCTATTTTATTTATCTTTTCGAAGAATCAGCTCTTAGTTTCACTGATCTTTTCTTTTGTCTTTTTTTTCCTCCAATTTATTTATTTTCAGAAAAACAGTATTCATTATTTTTTCACCACACCCAGTGCTCCATGCAAACCGTGCCCTCTATAATACCCACCACCTGGTACCCCAACCTCCCACCCCACCCCTGCCACTTCAAACCCCTCAGATTGTTTTTCAGAGTCCATCATGGTTCATCTCCCCTTCCAATTTACCCAAAAGCATATACCCTCCCCAATGTCCATAACCCTACCACCCTTCTCCCAACCCCCCCTCCCCCCAGCAACCCACAGTTTGTTTCGTGAGATTAAGAGTCACTTATGGTTTGTCTCCCTCCCTATCCCATCTTGTTTCATGGATTCTTCTCCTACCCACTTAAGCCCCCATGTTGCATCACCACTCCCTCATATCAGGGAGATCATATGATAGTTGTCTTTCTCCGCTTGACTTATTTCGCTAAGCATGATACGCTCTAGTTCCATCCATGTTGTCGCAAATGGCAAGATTTCATTTCTTTTGATGGCTGCATAGTATTCCATTGTGTATATATGCCACATCTTCTTGATCCATTCATCTGTTGATGGACATCTAGGTTCTTTCCATAGTTTGGCTATTGTGGACATTGCTGCTATAAACATTCGGGTGCACGTGCTTCTTTGATTCACCACGTTTGTATCTTTAGGGTAAATACCCCGTAGTGCAATTGCTGGGTCATAGGGCAGTTCTATTTTCAACATTTTGAGGAACCTACATGCTGTTTTCCAGAGTGGTTGCACCAGCTTGCATTCCCACCAACAGTGTAGGAGGGTTCCCCTTTCTCCCATCCTCGCCAGCATCTGTCATTTCCTGACTTGTTGATTTTAGCCATTCTGACTGGTGTGAGGTGATATCTCATTGTGGTTTTGATTTGTATTTCCCTGATGCCGAGTGATATGGAGCACTTTTTCATGTGTCTGATGGCCATCTGGATGTCTTCTTTGCAGAAACGTCTGTTCATGTCCTCTGCCCATTTCTTGATTGGATTATTTGTTCTTTGGGTGTTGAGTTTGTTAAGTTCTTTATAGATTTTGGACACGAGTCCTTTATCTGATATGTCATTTGCAAATATCTTCTCCCATTCTGTCAATTGTCTTTTAATTTTGTTAACTGTTTCCTTTGCTGTGCAAAAGCTTTTGATCTTGATGAAATCCCAATAGTTCATTTTTGCCTTTGCTTCCCTTGCCTTTGGCTAGGAAGATGTTGCTGCGGCTGAGGTCGAAGAGGTTGCTGCCTGTGTTCTCCTCAAGGATTTTGATGGATTCCTTTCTCACATTGAGGTCCTTAATCCATTTTGAGTCTATTTTTGTGTGTGGTGTAAGGAAATGGTCTAATTTCATTTTTCTGCACGTGGCTGTCCAATTTTCCCAACACCATTTATTGAAGAGGCTGTCTTTTTTCCATTGGACATTCTTTCCTGCTTTGTCGAAGATTAGTTGACCATAGAGTTGAGGGTCTATTTCTGGGCTCTCTATTCTGTTCCATTGGTCTATGAGTCTGTTTTTGTGCCAGTACCATGCTGTCTTGATGATGACAGCTTTGTAATAGAGCTTGAAGTCTGGAATTGTGATGCCACCAACTTTGGCTTTCTTTTTCAATATCCCTTTGGCTATTTGAGGTCTTTTCTGGTTCCATATAAATTTTAAAAATATTTGTTCCATTTCTTTGAAAAAGATGGATGGTACTTTGATAGGAATTGCATTAAATGAGTAGATTGCTTTAGGTAGCATAGACATTTTCACAATATTTATTCTTCCAATCCAGGAGCATGGAACATTTTTCCATTTCTTTGTGTCTTCCTCAATTTCTTTCATGAGTACTTTATAGTTTTCTGAGTATAGATTCTTAGCCTCTTTGGTTAGGTTTATTCCTAGGTATCTTATGGTTTGGGGTGCAATTGTAAATGGGATTGACTCCTTAATTTCTCTTTCTTCTGTCTTGTTGTTGGTGTAGAGAAATGCAACTGATTTATGTGCATTGATCTTATATCCTGACACTTTACTGAATTCCTGTATAAGTTCTAGCAGTTTTGGAGTGGACTCTTTTGGGTTTTCCACATAGAGTATCATATCATCTGCGAAGAGTGATAATTTGACTTCTTCTTTGCCAATTTGGATGCCTTTAATTTCCTTCTGTTGTCTGATTGCTGAGGCTAGGACTTCTAGTACTATGTTGAATAGCAGTGATGATAATGGACATCCCTGCCGTGTTCCTGACCTTAGTGGAAAAGCTTTCGGTTTTTCTCCATTGAGAATGATATTTGCGGTGGGTTTTTCATAGATGGCTTTGATGATATTGAGGTATGTGCCCTCTATCCCTACACTTTGAAGGGTTTTGATCAGGAAGGGATGCTGTACTTTGTCAAATGCTTTTTCAGCATCTATTGAGAGTATCATATGGTTCTTGTTCTTTCTTTTATTGATGTGTTGTATCACATTGACTGATTTGCGGATGTTGAACCAACCCTGCAGCCCTGGGATAAATCCCACTTGGTCGTGGTGAATAAACCTTTTAATGTACTGTTGAATCCTATTGGCTAGTATTTTGGTGAGAATTTTCGCATCTGTGTTCATCAAGGATATTGGTCTATAGCTCTCTTTTTTGATGGGATCCTTGTCTGGTTTTGGGATCAAGGTGATGCTGGCCTCATAAAATGAGTTTGGGAGTTTTCCTTCCATTTCTATTTTTTGGAACAGTTTCAGGAGAATAGGAATTAGTTCTTCTTTAAATGTTTGGTAGAATTCCCCCGGGAAGCCATCTGGCCCTGGGCTTTTGTTTGTTTGGAGATTTTTAATGACTGTTTCAATCTCCTTACTGGTTATGGGTCTGTTCAGGCTTTCTATTTCTTCCTGGTTCAATTTTGGTAGTTTATATGTTTCTAGGAATGCATCCATTTCTTCCAGATTGTCAAATTTGTTGGCGTAGAGTTGCTCATAGTATGTTCTTATAATAGTTTGTATTTCTTTGGTGTTAGTTGTGATCTCTCCTCTTTCATTCATGATTTTATTTATTTGGGTCCTTTCTCTTTTCTTTTTGATAAGTCTGGCCAAGGGTTTATCAATTTTATTAATTCTTTCAAAGAACCAGCTCCTAGTTTCATTGATTTGTTCTATTGTGTTTTTTTTGGTTTCTATTTCATTGATTTCTGCTCTGATCTTTATGATTTCTCTTCTCCTGCTGGGCTTAGGGTTTCTTTCTTGTTCTTTCTCCAGCTCCTTTAGGTGTAGGGTTAGGTTGTGTACCTGAGACCTTTCTTGTTCCTTGAGAAAAGCTTGTACCGCTATATATTTTCCTCTCAGGACTGCCTTTGTTGTGTCCCACAGATTTTGAACCATTGTATTTTCATTATCATTTGTTTCCATGATTTTTTTTTCAATTCTTCTTTGATTTCGTGGTTGACCCATTCATTCTTTAGAAGGATGCTGTTTAGTCTCCATGTATTTGGGTTTTTTCCAAACTTCCTTTTGTGGTTGAGTTCTAGCTTCTGAGCATTGTGGTCTGAAAATATGCAGGGAATGATCGCAATCTTTTGATACCAGTTGAGTCCTGATTTAGGACCGAGGATGTGATCTATTCTGGAGAATGTTCCATGTGCACTAGAGAAGAATGTGTATTCTGTTGCTTTGGGATGAAATGTTCTGAATATATCTGTGATGTCCATCTCATTCAGTGTATTATTTAAGGCCTTTATTTCCCTGTTGATCTTTTGCTTGGATGATCTGTCCATTTCAGTGAGGGGAGTGTTAAAGTCCCCTACTATTATTGTATTATTGTTGATGTGTTTCTTTGATTTTGTTATTAATTGGTTTATATAGTTTGCTGCGCCCACGTTGGGGGCATAGATATTTAAAATTGTTAGATCTTCTTGTTGGAAAGCCCCTTTGAGTATGATATAGTGTCCTTCCTCATCTCTTATTATAGACTTTGGCTTAAAATCTAATTGATCTGATATAAGGATTGCCACTCCTGCTTTCTTCTGATGTCCATTAGCATGGTACATTCTTTTCCACCCCCTCACTTTAAATCTGGAGGTGTCTTCGGGCTTAAAATGAGTTTCTTGGAGGCAACATATAGATGGGTTTTTTTTTATCCATTCTGATACCCTGTGTCTTTTGATTGGGGCATTTAGCCCATTAACATTCAGGGTAACTATTGAGAGATATGATTTTAGTGCCATTGTATTGCCTGTAAGGTGACTCTTACTGTATATTGTCTCTGTTCCTTTCTGATCTACCACTTGAAGACTCTCTCTTTGCTTAGAGGACCCCTTTCAGTATTTCCTGTAGAGCTGGTTTGGTGTTTGCAAATTCTTTCAGTTTTTGTGTGTCCTGGAAGCTTTTAATCTCTCCTTCTATTTTCCATGATAGCCTAGCTGGATATAGTATTCTTGGCTGCATGTTTTTCTCGTTTAGTGCTCTGAAAATATCATGCCAGCTCTTTCTGGCCTGCCAGGTCTCTGTGGATAAGTCAGCTGCCAATCTAATACTTTTACCATTGTATGTTACAGACTTCTTTTCCCGGGCTGCTTTCAGGATTTTCTCTTTGTCACTAAGGCTTGTAAATTTTACTATTAGGTGATGGGGTGTGGGCTTATTCTTATTGATTTTGAAGGACGTTCTCCGAACCTCCTGAATTTTGATGCTCGTTCCCTTTGCCATATTGGGGAAATTCTCCCCCATAATTCTCTCCAGTATACCTTCTGATCCCCTCTCTCTTTCTTCTTCATCTGGAATCCCAATTATTCTAATGTTGTTTCGTCTTATGGTGTCACTTATCTCTCGAATTCTCCCCTCATGGTCCAGTAGCTGTTTGTCCCTCTTTTGCTCAGCTTCTTTATTCTCTGTCATTTGGTCTTCTATATCGCTAATTCTTTCTTCTGCCTCATTTATCCTAGCAGTGAGAGCCTCCATTTTTGATTGAACCTCATTAATAGCTTTTTTGATTTCAACTTGGTTAGATTTTAGTTCTTTTATTTCTCCAGAAAGGGCTTTTATATCTCTGGAGAGGGTTTCTCTAATATCTTCCATGCCTTTTTCAAGCCCGGCTATAACCTTGAGAATTGTCATTTTGAACTCTAGATCTGACATATTACCAATATCTGTATTGATTAGGTCCCTCGCCTTCGTTACTGCCTCTTGTTCTTTTTTTTGTTGTGAATTTTTCTGCCTTGTCATTTTGTCCAGCTAAGAATATATGAAGGAGCAAGTAAAATACTAAAAGGGTGGCAACAATCCCAGGAAAATATGCTTTAACCAAAATCAGAAGAGATCCCAAATCGTGATGGGGGATTTCACCCAAATCGATTGGGTGAGGGATCTCCTCTGATTGGGATCTCCTCTGATTGGGATCTCCCAATCTCTTCTGAATGGGATCTCTTCTGATTTGGGGATAAAAAGAGGTTCAAAAAGAAAGAAAGAAAAAAAAGAAAAAAAAAGAATTAAAAAAAGAGATTGAATTAAAAATTCAATCAAGAATTAAAAAAAGAGATTGAAGAGATTGGGATCTCTTCTGATTTAGGGATAAAAAGAGGTTCAAAAATAAAGAAAGGAAAAAAATATTAAAAAAGGAAAACGAATAAAGAAAAGTATAAAAAAGAAAAAAATATATATATATATTAGATAAACTAGTTAAAAAACGTTAAAAACGAAAAGGGTAAAAGTTAAAAAAAATTTAGCAGAAGAAGAGAAAAAAATGAAAAAGAAAAAAATTAAATTAACTGCAAGACTAAAAAATCACAGGCAGAAAGCCATGAGTTCCGTGGTTTGTTTTCTCCTCCTCTGGAATTCTGCTCCTCTCCTTGGTATTGAAACTGCACTCCTTGGTAGGTGAACTTGGTCTTGCCTGGATTTCTTGTTGATCTTCTGGGGGAGGGGCCCGTTGTAGTGATTCTCAAGTGTCTTTGCCCCAGGCGGAATTACACCGCCCTTAGCAGGGGCCGGGCTGAGTGATCTGCTCGGCTTTGCTTTCAGGAGCTTTTGTTCCCTGAGCGCTTTCCGTAGAGATCTGGAGGACGGGAATACAAATGGCGGCCTCCTGGTCTCTGGCCCTGAGGAGCCAAGAGCCCGGGGCCCCGCTCCTCAGTGCGCCCTCAGCAAACAGCTCCTAGTAACTCCTGTCTGCCTAACTTCCGGCCGCGCTCCGAGCTTACCAAGTCTGCGACCGGTTCAAGGCGACACTGAGCTGTGAGCTTACTCTTGGCTCTGTCTCTGTAGCCGGCTTTCCCGTTCCACTATCCGCAAGCTCTGCAACACTCAGACACCCCCGATCCTTCTGTGACCCTGCAAGACCCGAGGCCACGCCAATCCTGCGTGGGCTTCGCCCCGGTTTAGCCTCTGGAGTGATGTCCCTCAGCGGAACAGACTTTTAAAAGCCGGATTTTATGCTCCGTTGCTCCGCTGCTTGCCGGGAGCCGGCCCCTCCCCCTGGGGTCTATCTTCCCGTCACTTTGGATTCACTTCTCTGCCAGTCCTACCTTTCAAAAAGTGGTTGTTTTTCTGTTTCTAGAATTGCTGTTCTTCTCTTCTTCGATCTGCCGATGGATTTGGAGGTGTTTGCAATCTTTAGATAAGCTCTCTAGCTGATCTCCTGCTAGCTGAAGTAGTCTCAGCCTGCTACTTCTCCGCCATCTTGACTCCTCCCTTCTTTTGTCTTTTTAGTCTCTATTTCACTTAGCTCTCCTCTGATCTTTATTTCCTTCCTTTTACTAACTTTGGCTTTGTTTGTTCTTATTCTTCTAGTTCCTTTAGGTATAAAGGTAGACTGTTTGTTTGAGATTTTTATTGTTTCATGAGGTAATCATGTGTTGCTATGAACTGTTTCATAGAACCACTTTTACAGCTTCCAATAGATTTTGGTATGTCATATTTCTGTTTTCATTTGTCTCAAGGTAGTTTTTATTTATTCTTTGATTTCTTCAATGATTTATTGGTTGTTCAATAACCTGTTGTTTGAAAGGTTGTATATAGTATATGTGTATAGTAAGTTTGATCTTTGGGTGTCTATACAGTTCTATCAATTTTAGTACATGAAAAAGATTTGTGTAATCACTACCACAGGCAGGATACAAAACAGTTCTAGCACCCCAATTAGATTACTTGTGTTATCCCCTTATACTCACTGTGTCCCTAACCCCCAGAAATTATTCAACTGATCTCAATCACTCGAGGTCTCATCTGTTTGTGAATGTCACATAAATACAAGAGGAAAAAGCACAGGTTTTTCAGTCTAGACTTTGCCCATCTCTAGAAAATCACTTGATTTTGTCTTAATCCTGTTTTACCTTTAAAATTCAGGTCAAATATCATTTCTCTGGGAAGTGTCCTTTGATCTTTGCTCATCGTCATCAAGCTAATTTCTAGGTTTCCATAATACTCTGTGCATACTTCTAATCCAGCAATTTTAATCTCCTGCTTTACTCTCTAAGCTGCTTAGGTGGGGGCAGATATACTTTATTTAAATTTTTCCCAATCACCTATCATAATACATATATACATATACAAACATACATATGTAATTAGTGATTATTAAAATTTAATGAATAAATAATTTTAAAAGATACTAAAGAAGGTAACATTGAAGCTCCTAACCTTGGGTGTCTAGGTGCTGAAATTAAGAAAAAATAAAATCAGCAGCACATGGTAACTTTGAAATACAAGGATTTGAGAGTTTTCTAGAAAACAAAAATCACAAATAGAAAGGTGTGCTCAGATCCATTATTTATTAGATATTTTAACTCCACGTGCATATTCTGGTAGTCCACCACAAATATTTTAATAAATACTTTTGTACTTAATAGGCAGTTATGGTGGTACCCAATAGTGGTTGGGTTAGGGGAGGCAGTATTTCCCAGGCCAGTAGTTTTCCAACTATTCCCTATCTTTATGGTTTTGAAGAGGGACTTTTGAATCATCTCCCAGGTTAGTTTCTGGATAATGGGGATCCAGATCCCTGACCTCAGTTTTATTCAGAGTTCTGCCTTTGTTTCCATTTCAAGAAAGAGTTCTACTGCTTAAAAAAAATAGAAGTTGGAGCATCTCTGCATAGCTGGAGTGGCAAATGCAGTTCATATCCATCTGTGATATACCAACTTCTCCAAATTCATTTCCTCTGGAGTATTCTTTAAGGAGATAATTTTTCTCATTTAATCCCACTCATGATTAGAATCCACTCTTGTCTTGCTTACTTGAACTTCTGCCAAGTCCTGGAAATTGTCATTAATTTGGATGATTCTCTGGAGTTTTGTCTTGAGAGTATGGTTTTCAGCCAACTCCTGGAACTCCTTCATTAACCAACAGGCACTTAACCCCTTCCTTTTGAGTCCTTTCCAGTGAAAATCTTTCTTAATGGAAAATTGCACTAGTAGTCAGTGATCCTTTGGCTTATACTGTTCATTTTTGCTTATTTATAGTATTCATTGTGTAGCACAAAATTATGAGATTTGTAAATAACAGAAACTGTACTACTTGAATTCCAAAGTGAAGTTTAACTCGTTACTATTATAATCAAATGCAAGTATGATTAATTCAATGTCTTTAATCCATAGTGTCTAATTCTGAGTGGCAAGCGAGACAGATGATCACCTCAAAGGAGGGTCACAGGTGACTGGGAGAATAGGGAGGGGTTAAGGAATGGGAATTCATAATGAGGAAGAAGAACAGGTTCAAGGCGTTTTAAGTGTGTGGGAGAGATAGAGGTCAAGAAAGTTCTTGCCAGGAGAAACACCTCCAACAAGAAAATTCTGGAGGTGGAACAAGTCTAAGCAATGCCAAGATCCAAGATATGACATGGCTGGTGGGTGGCTGATGGAATGAGGTGAAGGCCAGTAGAGTTGAGAAGGTCAGCTTTGTGAGGCAAATGGTTAGATGGATTGCCAGTGTGGCTGTTTGGGTCAATTAGCTTTCTAACACTCTTTGTAAATTCTCTAAAGGCAATAATAGTGGTTTAAAAATGACACTGCTTCTCCTAATAAGAAGTATTTTGTGAAGTTTCCAACTATAACAGGTCTCAGCTTCTGTTGCTGACCTAGTTCCAGGAGAAGCATGATTAGAGAATAAGCTCAATAAGGAAGATAAAGTAGGTAGGATTGTTGGCTGCCATATTGTGGAGATGCTGAGGACTTAACTTGGTTGGGATTTTATGTACATAAATATATATTTTATATTGTTATATATTTTAAACATTTATCTATAAAACATAAATATATAGTTTTTATATATGTGAATTTTAAAATATGAATAAAAATATATATGAATTTTTATTTTTAAAAATTTTTTTTAATTTATTTTTTATTTATTTTCAGCATAACAGTATTCATTTTTTTTAATTTTCTCAACCAGCAGTTTTATTTATTTTATTTTTAATTAAATTGATTTATTTATTTTCAGAAAAACAGTATTCATTATTTTTTTCACCACACCAGTGCTCCATGCAATCCATGCCCACCACCTGGTACCCCAAACTCCCACCCCCCGCCCCTTAAAAACTCTCAGATTGTTTTTCAGAGTCCATAGTCTCTTATGGTTCACCTCCAGTTCCAATTTCCCCCAACTCTCTTCTCCTCTCTAACTCCCCATGTCCTCCATGCTATTTGTTATGCTCCACAAATAAGTGAACCATATGGTAATTGACTCTCTCTGCTTGACTTATTTCACTCAGCATAATCTCTTCCAGTCCCATTCATGTTGCTACAAAAGTTGGGTATTCATCCTTTCTGATGGAGGCATAATACTCCATAGTGTATATGGACCACATCTTCCTTATCCATTTGTCCGTTGAAGGACATCTTGGTTCTTTCCACAGTTTGGCGACCATGGCCATTGCTGCTATAAACATTGGGGTACAGATGGCCCTTCTTTTCACTACATCTGTATCTTTGGGGTAAATACCCAGGAGTGCAATGGCAGGGTCATAGGGAAGCTCTATTTTTAATTTCTTGAGGAATCTCCACACTCTTCTCCAAAGAGGCTGCACCAACTTGCATTCCCACCAACAGTGTAAGAGGGTTCCCCTTTCTACACATCCCCTCCAACACATGTTGTTTCCTGTCTTGTTAATTTTGGCCATTCTAACTGGTGTAAGGTGATATCTCAATGTGGGTTTAATTTGAATCTCCCTGAGGACTAGTAATGATGAACATGTTTTCATGTGTCTGATAGCCATTTGTATGTCTTCATTGGAGAATTCTCTGTTCATATCTTCTGCCCACTTTTTGATATGATTGCCTGTTTTGTGTGTGTTGAGTTTGAGGAGTTCTTTATAGATCCTGGATATCAACCTTTTCTATGTATTGTCATTTGCAAATATCTTCTCCCATTCCGTAGGTTGCCTCTTTGTTTTCTTGACTGGTTCCTTTGCTGTGCAGATGTTTTTGATTTTGATGAAGTCCCAGAAGTTTATTTTCGCATTTGTTTCCTTTGCCTTTGGAGTCATATCTTGAAAGAAGTTGCTGTGGCTGATCTCGAAGAGATTACTGCCTATGTTCTCCTCTAGGATTCTGATGGATTCCTGTCTCACGTTGAGGTCTTTTATCCATTTTGAGTTTATCTTTGTGTACGGTGTAAGAGAATGGTCGAGTTTCATTCTTCTACATATAGCTGCCCAGTTTTCCCAGCACCATTTATTGAAGAGACTGTCTTTTTTCCACTGTATATTTTTTCCTGTTTTGTCAAAAATTAATTGACCATAGAGTTGAGGGTCCATATCTGGGCTCTCTACTCTGTTCCACTGGTCTATGTGTCTGTTTTTATGCCAGTACCATGCTGTCTTGATGATCACAGCTTTGTAGTAAAGCCTTTGCTGTATCCCATAGGTTTGGGACTGACGTGTCTTCATTCTCATTGGTTTCCATGAATTGTTTCAGTTCTTCTTTGATCTCCTGGTTGATCCAAGCATTCTTAAGCAAGGTGGTCTTTAGCTTCCAGGTGTTTGAGTTCCTTTGGAACTTTTCCTTGTAATTGAGCTCCAGTTTCAAAGCATTGTGATCTGAGAATATGCAGGGAATCATCTCAGTCTTTTGGATCGGTTGAGTCCTGATTTGTGACCCAGTATGTGGTCTATTCTGGAGAAGGTTCCGTGTGGACTTGAGAAGAATGAGTATTCTGTTGTTTTAGGGTGGAATGTTCTGTATATATCTATGAGGTCCATCTGGTCCAATGCTCTTGTTTCTTTATTGATTTTCTGCTTCGATGATCTGTCTAATTCTGAAAGAGGCGTGTTAAGATCTCCTACGATTAGTGTATTCATATCAATATGGCTCTTTATCTTGATTAACAGTTTTCTTAAGTAATTGGCTGCTCCCATATTGGGAGCATAGATATTTACAATTGTTAGATCATCTTGGTGGATAGTCCCTTTAAGGATGATGTAGTTTCCTTCTGTATCTCAGACTACAGTCTTTAGTTTGAAGTCCAATTTATCTGATATGAGAATCGCTACCCCAGCTTTCTTTTGAGTCCCATTGGCATGAAAGATGCTTCTCCATCCCTTCACTTTCAGTCTGGGTGTATCTTTAAGTTCAAAATGGGTCTCTTGTAGACAACATATGGATGTGTCCTGTCGTTTTATCAAATCTGCAACCCTGTGCCATTTTATGGGTGCATTTAGCCATTCACATTGAGAGTGATTATTAATAGATATGTTTTTATTCACATTGTGTTACCTTTGAAGTCTTTCTTTCTATAGATTGTCTCTATATTTCTGTTCAATGCTATTCTTAGGATTTTTTCTCTTTTATAGAACCCCCCTTAATATTTCCTGCGGTGTCGACTTGGTGGTTGCATAGTCTTTTAAGCCTTGCCGGTCTTGGAAACTCTTTATCTCTCCATCCATTTTGAATGTCAGTCTTGCTGGATAAAGTATTCTTGGCTTCATGTTCTTCTCATTCAGTGCCCTGAATATATCTTGCCAGCCCTTTCTGGCTTGCCAGGTCTCTGTGGACAGGTCTGACGTTATTATGATGGGCTTTCCTCTGTACGTAAAGATCTTCTTTGTCCTAGTTGCTTTCAAGAGGTTCTGCCTACAATTATAATTCTTCATTCTTACTATTATGTGTCTCAAGGACTTTCGAGAATCTGTAATCTTGGGGGGAAACCTTTTGGCCTTTAGTACATAAACGCTGGTTCCATTCAGGAGATTTGGAAAATTTTCATGAAGAACTTGTTCCACTATATCTTCTAGACTTCTTTCTTTCTCCTCCCCTTCAGGGATTCCAATAATTCTGATGTTGGAATATTTCATGGCATTATTTATTTCCCTGATTCTGTTTTTGTGGTTTCTAAGCTGTTTGTTCGAGGCTTCCTCCTGATTTTTTCTCTCTATCTGCTTGTCCTCCAGATCACTAATTCTATCTTCTTTCTCAGTTACCCTAGCTTTCAGAGAATTTAGATTAGATTGGAACTCATTGAGAGCATTGTGAACCTTAGCCCTAACATTGTGAACATCATCTCCGGTTGCTTTCAGCTCGTCCCTAATCAATTCCATTTGGTCATCCATGGCTTTCTCCAACCTAGCTATTGCCTGGATAATTGTTAGTCTGAAATCTCTTTCCGACATATTGTCTATGTTGATAGCTGTTAGCTCTGTTGCAGAAGGTCCATCCTCTGTATTTTTCTTCTGTTGGACATTCCTCCTCCTAGTCATTTTGGTGAGAGATGACTGAACAGAAGTAGCTGGATGTATCGACCGTGGTGCAGTCAAGGTGAACCCTGGAACACTGTTGAGCAATCAGGATTCCCCACCCAAACGAGAGAGAAAAGAAAAGAAAAAGAAAAAAGAGAGAGAGAGAGAGAGAGGAAAGAAAGGGAAGATGAAAGAGAAGGTTCAGCCCAAATGGGCTCCAAGGCACGATTTATGAAGTATACAAACAAAAACAGACAAACAAAAAGACTGATAAAAGTATATGACAAGAGAAAAATATATATATATGCAAATAAAGGAAGAACCTCGTCAAAAAGAACCCCAAGTGTAAGATTTATATACTATCAGGACAAACACAAAAACACAGAAACAGTGGTGGAAGAAAAAGATGGGAGAGTGGTTATAAATTCTCAGTGTGGGTGAGGAAGGTTGTTTTGATTCTTCCTGGATGTATCTTGATATCTTTGTTAAAGGACTCAACTTTCCTAAGATAAAGGGGGATTAAAAATTGGTTTACCTATAGGGGTAGTATTGATTGGGGAAAGGGTATTACTTTGAAGTTTAACTATATATGAATATTAGAAAATAAAAATAAAAAGGAATAAAGTAGACTAAACTAAACTAAAATTTAAAAAAAAAGGAAATTCAAAAAATAGAAATGCAAAAGAAAAACACAGGTGTATGTATCAGAAAGTCAGGTTAGAAGATTATTATGGAATTTGATGTACTGGACAGCTCACTGTGATGGTAAATAGGTTAAAAAAAGTATCTACATATATTTAAAAAAATGAACCAGAATAGTGGGAACGAGTTAAAAATAAAAGTTGTCCTATGAAGTAGTGGTGGTTGTTCTCTTGCAGTCTTTTTTTTTTCTTTCTTTATGGTTTGTTTTCTGGGGGAGGGGCCTGCCACATGGGTTTTCAGTCAATGATGTTCCCTGAGTTAAGTCCTCCCGCCCCCCTCAAGGGGGTGGGCTCTGAGGAAACTGGTTTTTTTTTTTTTCAGGCTTTTGTTCTCTGGCGGTTTTTATGTTTGTTCACTTTTTTTTTTCCTCTCACCTTGACTGCTTTTGATGGTTTTTGTAGTTTTAGAGGAAAACAAACTGCACCCTGACCTCCCTCTCAGAGAGAAGCCTCAGTCTGGCTGCAGAGCCCAAATAAGTTCCTCCTTGGCCACTGGCAGAGCAGGTTCTGAGTCGCAGTCCCTGGGGATGTAGGATCTTCTGCTTGTACCCCAAACCATGGCAGCAGCGGCTATCTGGGAGTTGCAGACCGCCAGAAAGGTTCCAAGCAGTGATTGCACACTGAGATTTTCCTACTGGTCCGGGCTGGGAGTGCCTTGTCTTTCTGGGTCTAAGAGTGCCCGGCTTGCGTGCACTTCTTTCAGGGGAGGTTGTGGGTTGCACGCACGTCTCAGGCTCTGAGAACGGGGGCGCAGGTCCGAAAGCACCAGGCTGGGCCTTCACACACCTCTGTCAAGGGAGAGTTTGGGGCGCACATCTTGGGCTTTGAAACAATGGCGCGGGTCAAAGAGCGCAGGCTGAGCCTTTGTACCTCTCTCAGGGGAGGATGAGGGGCACGCGCATCTCAGGCTCTGTAGCAGGGCTCGTGCATTCTGCCCTACGGCGCAGCTCCCATCCCCTCACAGGAGCCAGAACCCATGCATTCTCAGGCGTGCTGGAGGCTCAGAGACCAAGACCTGGTTTCTCTGCCACACTCTCTCTGGCTCAGTGCCAGCGGAGGCTGTCCTGGGACCGGGGACTTAAGCCCCTGTCCCCAGCCGCCCTGATTCCCACAATTTCCCCCCCTGCGATCCTTTGCTCTTTTTGAGTGTTTAAATTAAGATTTTGTTTGGTTTTGCTCATCAAAGGCAAGGGTGGACAGAAGCCAATCCCTATCCCTGTGGTCACTGCCTCCTATTCACAACCAGGCCAGCAGGTATGGCCTGAGGGACACTGCCACAGTACTGGATGCCCAAGCAGAGCACAGCAGGATTTCTTTGTTGCCTAAAAAAAAAACACCAACCAACCAAACAAACAAACAAAACACAAACAGATTTTAGAAGACCTAGGAACTATGGTTATGATTGAGGTCTCTAGGAAAATTCAGAAAACCAGTTTAGAGCAGTATAAAGTATAACTGGAAATTAACCAGAAGTATAGGAAAAAAGGTCTCCTTTAAAGCTAAATGGGCCTGGCTGAAATATGACATATAGCGTACTTAATCACCATGATATACACTTTCTTGAGAAAACATTTTCAATGGGTGTGTGTGGTAACAAAGTCCAAGGTGCAACTCTGCTGGCAGAGTAAAACTGGAGGTCAGTTAAGTTGAGGAAGCCAGGCTGCTATGAGTCATTTTGTCAAGTGGATCACCGACATGGAAATTTTGACCAATTAGGAAAGAGGGACAATTAAGTAGTAGGTAATCAGAGTTATTCTGGGATGCATTTTATTGATCAAAAGAGTTAAGTATGTTAGCTTCTTATGATTTCTTTAATAAGGTCCCACAGATTGGGTGGCTTAAAAATATAAATTTATTTTCTCCCAATTCTGGAGGTTAGAAGTCTGAGATAAAGTTGTTGTTAGGGTCACTCTGAGACTTGGGGTTGAATCCTTCCTTGCCTCTTTTTAGCTTCTGGTGGTGGCCAACAATCTATAATGTTCCTTGACTTGGAGCTGCATCATTACAAACTGACTCTTTTTTAAAAATGACATTTAAATCTTTTCTTGGGAAAATAATTGCCCTTTTTTGTTGCTTCCTTGATTGGTTTTTTAGTGTACTTTAATTCAACCTGTCTTTCAGACAGATTGTAAAACTCCTCCCAGTGGTACTTCAGATAAGCCACCAATTCCATTTATTTCTTGGCAATATTCTTCCTAAAGCCCTCTGCCTCCATGTCCTCCTATTACTTCCAGGACTTTTGCACAGCCATCTCCCCCTCATCTTGGAGACTTGCTTTGCCTTTCACTTTTATTGGACCCTCTGATTCAAGAACCCATGCCTTTCTCTTTGTTTACTCTCTCATTTTGGTGGAGATCATATTCCAGGAAGTTTCTAAAGAAAAGTACATGAAAGGTAAACTTTTTGAAGTTCTTCATCCATAAAACATCTCTAAATTCACTCCTGATTGGTGGCTGAAGGTAGTAACTGTTATCCTCCAGATTTTAATATGGCTGTTGACAAGTCTGATGTCATTCTATTCATTTCTCATCAAGTTCACTGAATCTTTTCTCATCTTGTGGTCAGCTTGCTGATTCAGCCATTGACATTATGTTTTTAAATTTCTAACTTTTCCATTTGATTCTTTCTTATAGGTTTCATGTTGTAGTTATGTGTCATAGCGTCACTCCTTTTCATGGGTGAGTAATATTCAATATGCATATATGTTTTTATATATTACATCCCATTTTGTGTACTCACTCATCTATTTTGTGCCATATTTAAATCATCATTAAACCCATGGCCATAAAGATTTTCCCGTGTTCTACAAGTTTTAAAATTTTAGTTCTTGTAGTTTTTTAGTCTTTGATCCATTTTAGTTAATTTTAGTACATGGTATAAGGTAAGAGTACAATTCCATTCTTTGGTATGTGGACATGCAATTTTCTCTGCAGTTTTTGTTTAAGTACTTGTTCTTTTTTCCTTGAATGCTCCTGGCATCTTTGTTGAAAATCCGTTGCCTGATTTACAAGTTTCTCAATTCTGTTGCATTGGTTAACACGTCCACCCTTACAGTTGCAGATTTACAAGTTTCTCAATTCTGTTGCATTGGTTAACACGTCCATCCTTATGACAGTATCACACTGCTGTAACTACTGTAGACTTGTAGTAAGTTTTAAAATCAGGAAGGTTGTGTCCTCCAAATTTGTTTTTCTCTTTCAAGATGTTTTAGCTACTTAGAGTCCCTTGAAATTCCATATGAAGTTTAGGGTGGATTTTTCATTTCCTCAAGAAAGCATCATTGGGATTTTGATAGGGATTGCATTAAATCTCTGTGTTGCCTTGGGTAGTATTTTCATTCTAACAATAATAAATATTTCAATCCAAGAGCATGGGTTATCTTTCCATTTATTTCTGTCTTCTTTAATTTCTTTTAACAATATTATGTAGTTTCTATTGTATGGGTCTTGTATCTCCTTGGTTAAATTTCATCCCTAAATTTTTAAATTCTTTTTGATGCTATTGCAAATGGAATTATTTTCTTAATTTTCTTTTCAGATAATATATAGAGAGATACAGATGTTCTTTTGTGTGTTGATTTTGTGTCCTGCAACTTTACTGAATTCATTTTGTAGATTCTTTAGGATTTTTAAATAACTACTCATGTCATTAATGAAATAGTTTTACTTCTTCCTTTCCAATTTTGATGGCTTTGTTTCTTTTCTTACCTAATTGCTCTGACTTCATGTACTGTACTGAGTAGAGTCAAGATGGGCATCTGTTTTGTCTCTGGTATTAGGGAGAACACTTTCAGTCTTTCATTATGAAGTATGACATTAGTTATAGGTTTTTAAAAATATATGGTTATTATGATGTTGAGGAAATTTCCTTCTATTCTTAGTTTATTGCATATTTCTTTTCATCATGAAAAAGTGTTGGAATTTATTAAATTTTTTTCTGCATCAATTCAGATGATCATGCAGGTTTTTTCTCTTCATTCTAATAATGTGGTATATTACATTGATTGATTTTCTTATGATGAACTACTCTTACAGTCTGGGAAAAATACACTTGGTCATGATATACAATCTTTTTAATATGTTGCTGAATTTGATCTGCTACTATTTTGTGGAGAATTTTCACATCTATTTTCATAAGGGATAAGGGCCTTTTTCTTATAATGTCTGTATGAATTTACTATCAGAGTAATGCCAGCCTTATATAATGAGCTAGGAATTATTCTCTTTTTGTCAATTTTTAGAAAGAGTTTGAAGAGAATTGCAATTTTTAAGATTTTAATTTTTAAATTAACATTAACATATAAAGTATTATTTGCTAATTTTTTTAATTTTAATTTTTAAATTAACATTAACATATAATGTATTATTTGCCCCCCTCTCACAGGGTTACAGGTCTGTGAATCATCAGGATTATATATTTCACAGCACTCACCATAAGACATACCCTCCCCAATGTCCATAACCCAGCCACCCTATCCCTACCCCACCATCCCCAAGCAACCCTCAGTTTGTTTCATGAGATTAAGAGTCTCTTATGATTTGTCTCCCTCCTGATCCCACCTTGGGGGATTTTTTTTTCCTTCCCTATGCCCCACCACCTCCTGTCCTGGCTCTCAAATTCCTCGTATCAGAGAGAAAATATGATAACTATCTTTTTCTGATTGACTTATTTCGTTAAGCATAATACCCTCTAGTTCCATCCATGTCATTGCAAACAGCAAGATTTCGTTTCTTTTGATGGATATATATATATATCACATATTCTTTATCCATTCATCTGTTGATGGACATCTAGGTTCTGTGCATAGTTTGGCTATTGTATACATTGCTGCTATAAACATTTGGGTGCATGTGCCCCTTTGGGTCCCTACGTTTGTATCCTTAGGGTAAATACCCAGTAGTGTGATTGCTGGGTCATAGGGTAGCTCTACTTTCAACTTTTTGAGGAAACTTCATGCTGTTTTCCAGAGTGGTGGCACCAGCTTGCATTCCCACCAACAGTGTAGGAGGGTTCACCTTTCTCTGTATCCTTGCTAGCATCTGTCATTTCCTGACTTGTTAATTTTAGCCATTCTGACTGGTGTGAGGTGGTATCTCATTGTGGTTTTGATTTGTATTTCCCTGATACTGATTGATGTGGAGCACTTTTTCATGTGTCTGTTGGCCATCTGGATGTCTTCTTTGTGGAAATGTCTGTTTGTGTCCTCTGCCCATTTCTTGATTAGATTATTTGTTCTTTGGATGTTGAGTTTGATAAGTTCTTTATAGATTTTGGATACTAGCCCTTTATCTGATATGTCATTTGTGAATATCTTCTCCCAGTTCCCAGTAGAATTCCCTTCTACAGTTTCCTGTAAACAGTATGTCAATGGGTCTTGGTTTATTTATTTATTTATTTATTTATTTTTAAAAAAGATTTTATTTATTTATTTGTCAAAGAGAGAGGGAGAGAGAGCGAGCACAGGAAGACAGAGAGGCAGGCAGAGACATCCTGATACCCTGTGTCTTTTGATTGGGGCATTTAGACTGTTTACCTTCAGGGTAACTATTGAAAGATATGAATTTAGTGTCATTGTATTGTCTGTAAGGTGACTGTTACTGTATTTGTTTCTGTTCCTTTCTGGCATGTTACTTTTAGGTCTCTCTTTGCTTTGAGGACCCCTTTCAATATTTCCTGTAGGGCTAATTTGGTGTTTGCAAATTCTTTTAATTTTTATTTGTCCTGGAAGCTTTTTATCGCTCCTATTTTCAATGACAGCCCAGCTGGATATAGTATTCTTGGTTGCATATTTTTCTCAGTTAGTGCTCTGAATATATCATGCCAGTTCTTTCTGGCCTGCCAGGTCTCTGTGGATAGGTCTGCTGCCAGTCTAATAGTTCTACCATTGTATGTTACAGACCTCTTGTCCTGAGCTGCTTTCAGGATTTTCTTTGTCACTAAGACTTGTAAATTTTACTATTAGATGATGGGGTGTGGACCTATTTTTATTGATTTTGAGGGAGGGTCTCTGTGCCTTCTGGATTTTGATGCTTGTTCCCTTTGCCATATTAGGGAAATTCTCTACTATAATTTGCTCCAATTTACCTTATGCCCCTCTCTCTCTTCTTCTGGGATCCCAATTATTCTAATATTGTTTCATCTTATGGTATCACTTATCTCTGGAATTCTCCCCTCATGGTCCAGAAGTTGTTTGTCTCTCTTTTTTCTCAGCTTCTTTATTCTCCATCATTTGGTCTTCTATATCACTAATTCTCTCTTCTGCCTCATTTATCCTAGCAGTAAGAGCGTCCATTTTTTATTGCACCTCATTAATAGCTTTTTAAATTTCAACTTGGTTAGATTTTAGTTCTTTTATAACCCCAGAAATGGATTCTCTAATATTTTCCATGCTTTTATTGCGCCCAGGTAGCACCTTGGTAATCATCATTCTGAACTCTAGTTCTAACATACTACTAATGCCCATATTGATTAGGTCCCTAGCCATCGGTGCTGCCTCTTGTTCCTTTTTTTGTGGTGAGTTTTTCCACCTTGTCATTTTATCCAGATAAGAATATTTGAATGAAGGGGGCAACTGCGTGGCTCAGGGTCCTGGGATCAAGCCCAATATCGGGCTCTTGGCTCGGCAGGGAGCCTGCTTCCCTCTTTCTTTCTCTGCCTCTCTGCCTACTTGTGATCTCTGTCTGTCAAATAAATAAATAAAATCTTTTAAAAAAAAAAGAATATTTGAATGAGGGAACAAAATACTAAAAGGGTGGCAAAGACTCTTATACACTAACCAAATCAGAAGAGACCCGAAACTGGGGGAAGAAGAAAGGGGGAAAAATAAAAAAATAAAAAATAAAAATATGTATATATTAGACTGGTGAATAGAACAGAGCCACCCAGTTGATTTGGGGTGTAGTCTGGTCTCTTAGAAGAAACTACCTCCCAAAATTTTAAAGTAAGAAAAATTTAAATATATACAAAAAGAAGGGTAAACATGGTGAAGGGATGGAATATGACTGTAAAGATGAAAATTTAAAAAGATTCTAAAAACAGGAATTGATAAGGTAAGTTGTTTGGGAAAAGAAAAAAAGGAAGAAGAGAGAATGTGATCAGACTGGATACTAGAACAAAGTCTTGTGCTTGATTTTAAAGGAAAAAAAACCTATATGTATACAAAAAATGAGGTTAAATACAATGAAGGGATAAAATAGGACTTTAATAATGAAAATTGAAAAGATTTTTTAAAAAGATATTAAGAAGATAAAATAGTAAAAAAAAAGTTAAAATAAGAAAGAGGAAAAGTTTAAAAAATAAATAGGAAAAAAAATAAAATGTATAAAATTTAACTTTGAAAGACTAAAGGATCATGGGGGGGAAAGCCATGAATTCTATGTGTTGCTTTTCCCTAGCTCTGGAGTTCTGCACTTCTCATTGATTGATGAACTTGGTCTTGGCTGGATGTTCTTGCTGATCTTCTGGGAGAGGGGCCTCTTGCAGTGATCTTCAAATGCCTTTGCCTGAGGCAGAATTTCACTGCCCTTGCCTGGGGCCTGGCTAAGTAATCAGCTTGGGTTTGCTCTCAGTAGCTTTTGTTCCCCTGAATGTTTTCCATACAGCTTTGGAGGAGGAGAATGAAGATGGTGGCCTCCAAATCTCCAGTTTATAGGAGTTAAGAATTCAGGGCTCCACTCCTCAGTTCACTCTCAGAGAGAAGCAGTCAATCCCTCCTGTCTCCCAGGTCTCTGGCCGTTTTTCCAGCTCACCCTGCCTGTGACTGATCTTTTCTATCTCTGGTGCACAGCCCTGTTTGGAGTCTCCAAACCCAGCAAATTCCTCCTGTGTGCTCCTGTGCCACTCCTCCCAGAGGAGGAAAGAGGAGGACTCTCTGGGTCTGCCACTTGTGGGGCAACATGCTCAAAGAGCAGTGGTCCAACTGTGCCTCGGATCATGGTTTAAGGTAACCCCAAGCTGAGAGCCCCCACTTCAGCTCTGTCTCTATAGCCAGCTTCCCCACTTTGATACCTGGGAGCTCTGCCACACTCAGACACCCCCAGTCTTTCTGTGACCCTGTGGGTCCTGAGACCAAACTGTCCCTGTGAGGGCTCCTCCCACCACTTAGCCTCTGGAGCTACATCTATCAGTGGAGCAGACTTCTAAAAGTTCTGATTTTGTGCTCTGCTTCTCTCTCACTTGCTGGGAGCTGGCCTTCCCCCACCCCGCCATGGTCTATCTTCTCTTCACTTCAGATTCATTTCTCTGCGCATCCTACCTACTGGAAAGTGGTCTCATAGTATTATTGTTGAATTATCTGTTTCTCCTCTCAATTCTGTCAGTGTTTGCTTCATATATTTTAGGGGTCTTTTGTTTGGTGGTTGTACATTTATAATTATTATCTTTTTTTGGCATGTTGACCCTCTTATTAACATATAATGTCATTCTTGTTTTTTGTAAGTTTTTAACTTAAAGTCTATTTTGTCTGATACTAGTATAGTCAACCCAGCTCTCTTTTGGTTAGTATTTGTATGAAATTATATTTTTCCATCTTTTCACTTTTAATTTATTTTTCTTTGGATCTCAAATAAATCTCTTGCAGGTAGCACAGAATTGGATCATGTGCATCTTTTTAAAGAAAAAAGTGTTATTCTACCAATCTCAGTCTCTTGACTGGGGAGTTTAATCACTTAATTTTGAAGTAGTTACTTATGAAGGAGGACTTATATCTGTCATTTTGCTATATTTTTCTCTGTGAAAAAGAACCTCCATGACTACTTTCTTTTGTGTTTAATTGATTTTTTGTAGTGTACTTTTTAAACTCTCTTCTCATTTTCTTTTATGTATATACTTCTTAGGTATTTTCTTAGTGTTTACCTTGAGGATCACCATTAACATCTTAAATATAACAATCCAGTTTGAATTGATACTAACTTAGCTTCAGTTACATGCAGAAATTCTGCTCCTGTGTAGCTCTGTTTTGATACAGTTACTCTACAGCTCTCCTTTATATTATTTTTTATATTATTTTTGCTGCAAATTGCATTGTTCTATATTGTGTGCCAGTTAGCATAAATGTATATTTTTTAATGATTTTTTCCTTTAAATCATGTAGGAGTATAATTAAATTTACAAACAAAAAAATAGCAACACTAGTTTTATACTTGTCTATATAGTTACATTTACTGGAGTTCTTTATTTATTCATATGGCTTTGAGTTACTGTCTAGTAACCGTTCCTTAAAGCTCAAGGATTCTTTTAGCGTTTTTACTAGGATGGTTCTGCTAGCAAAAGATCCCTAAGTTTTTATTTATCTGGAACTGTTTTCATTTCTTCTTCATTTTTGAAGGATGATTTTGTAGGTTACAGAATTCTCAGTTTACATTTTTTTTTCCTTTCAGTATTTAAAATATATTATCCTACTCCCTCCTGACCTCCAGGATTTCTGATGAGAAATCAGTTGTCAATCTTATTGAGAATCCCTTGTATATGATGATAAGTTGTTTCTTGCTGATTTAAGGCTGTCTTTGTTTTTGTCTTTTGCCAGTTTGATTATATATCTCAGTGTGAGACTCTGAATTTATCCAGTTTGGTGTTCATTGAACTTCTTGTATGTATATATTCATGTATTTAATCAAAATTAGGAAGCATTTTGGGGGCACTATTTCTTCAAATATTCTTTCTGTCCCATTTTTTCTTTCTCCCTCAATCTCTCTCTCTCTCTCTCTCTCTCTCTCTTTCCCTCTTCCTCTGCCTCCCTCCCCTGTCTCTTTCTTCTGGGACTCCCATAACACTTATTTTGTTATACTTGCTGTGTTGCACAGGACTCTTAGACTCTCTTCATTTTTCTTCTTTTTTTCTTTCTGTTCCTTAACTGGATAATTTCAATATTCTTATATTCAGATTCACTGGTTCTCTTTTTTTGCCAATTCTAATCTGCTGTTGATCCCCTCTGGTGAAGTTCTATTTTAATTTTTGTACTTATAAGTGCTAGAATTTCTACTTGGTTCTTTTTATTGATGTCCTCAATTCATTCATATATCATTTTCCTTAGTTCTTTGCCAATGGTTTCCTTTAGCTTTTCAAACACTTAAGATCATTGACTTAAAGTCTTTGTTTAGTAAGTCTAATGTCTACACTTACTCAGAGGTGGTTTCTGTTGATTTACTTTTTTGCTTTGAATGTGTCATACTTAAATGATTCTTTGTATATCTTCAAATCTTTTGTTGAAAATGGGCATTTTAAAATTACAGTTAATTTTTTTCCAAAGATTTTATTTATTTATTTGACACAGAGAGATCTCAAGTAGGCAGAGAAGCAGGCAGAGAGAGAGAGAGGAGGAAGCAGACTCCCCACAGAGCAGAGAGCCTGATGTGGGGCTCGATCCCAGGACCCTGGGATCATGACCTGAGCTGAAGAGAGAGACTTTAATTCACTGAGCTACTCAGATGCCCCTACAGTTAATATTTTGATGTTTTAAAAATATTTTACATAATGTAATTAATTTCCCTCAGGGTTTGCTTTTGTTGTTTTTTGATGAACTCAATTGTCAGTTTTATTAGTGACTTTTCCAGAAATATTTTTTGTGTGCGTAGTCTGTATTCTTGGTCATATGTGGTCACTAACATCTCTGTTCTTATTTCACAGGTCAGCCAGTGCCTGCAAAAGATTTTCTTAAAGGCCTGGGATCAAAGGGAAAAAAAGTCACTCTCTCAGTGTTTGCAGCTTGCTTATAAGTTGGGACATTCCTTCAGTGATAAGGCAGGACACTTATGACTTTGTTTTAGTCCTCACTTTCTGCTTTCAGAGAGCCTACAGATCCATGAGAGACCTATATT
Organism: Neogale vison; assembly: GCF_020171115.1. NCBI lineage: Eukaryota > Metazoa > Chordata > Mammalia > Carnivora > Mustelidae > Neogale > Neogale vison. Next base: position 83,064,890 of record NC_058095.1, read on the forward strand.
AAGCCCCAGGCAAAAGCAAGCTCCACCAGGAATGTGAGCCCTCATTCGCATAACTACTGTTATCCCTGTACTGGGGGATAGGATGGTAGTCAAGCAAGCAAAAATGCCATAATACCCTCTGACTGAATTTGGTTGTCTTTTTTTTTCATTTATCAGTGTCCTGTTTGTTATAAATTTCTGATTAGATTCCAGAGTTCAAAACAAAAGTTGATTCTGTCAGTATTTGCTAATTTCTGCTTGTTTCAGTGGAGGCACCACTTCTTTACTTTGCCATTTTATGTGATGTCATTCCTGTATTTTAAAAATTTCTGTTGTCATACTCTTAATTTCCTAAAATTTTATCTTATTCTCTAAATGTTCCATTTTTATAACATTTCTGATTTTATGAAAATGATATAATCTCAATAGAATACTAATTATAGTAAGAGATTTGGGAGATTTTTTTTTCTCCATGAAATTTCTTTCATCTGATTTCCATTTTCCAGTTTGTTTTGTTCTTCATGTGAGGGAGGGATTCTCATGTTCTTCATGAGAATATTAAGCTGGTGCCATGTCCAGTACAGAGCCTGGTGCAGGGCTCAATCTCACAGACTTGAGGTCATGACCAGAGCCAAAATCAAGAGTTGGACATTTAACCAACTGAGACATCCACTCTCCCTGTTCTTTGCCTTTTTTAAGTGCTTCTCAGGGGCTCCTGGTTGTCTCAGTTAGTTAAGTGTCTACCTTCAGCTTAGGTCATGATCCTAGGATCCTAGGATTGAGGCTAATATCAGGCTCCTTGCTCAGCTTTGTGTCCAATCATGTCATGGATCTGCTAGAACCCTTCAAAGGGCCTTCCATCTCACTGGGAATAAAAAGCCTGGGTCCTCATGAATGGTCTCTCAAGCTGCTGTGATCTGGCTGCTATACTCTGTATAGTCTCCTTGGCCATGTCTCTTATGAAATGGCCTCATTACTCTTACTTGATTTTATGCCAAACTTGCCCCTGCCTCAGGGGCTTCTCGCCTGCTGAAATTGTTCCCTGATATTCCTCACTCATTCCTTCACCACCAGCAGATCTCTGCTCAAATACCACCTTGTCAAGGAGCTTTCCCATGCCACCCTATTTAACATGGCAAATCACCCCATTTAGCCATCAACACATGCATCTCACCCAGGGCCCCACCAGTGACTCCAACCAATTTCCCTATTTTGTGTTTGGGCATACTGCTTAGCACTGTGTGATATACTATGGATTTTATTTATTTGCTTCTCTGATTTCCTCCACCAGAATATGAAATCCTTAAGTTCAGGGATTTTTTTGTTTGCTGCAACATCCCTAGCACCTAGAATAGTGAGTGGTACATTATAGAAGAGGGAAAGTGTGATGACGACCTAGAGGTCACCTTAATGTCCCAGGACTCACAGGGGATATGAACAAATCTCTGTGAATGAGCTGGAATCATCCCAGAAGACATGGCCCAGTGAAAGAAGGGTGGAAAAGAGAAAGGTTCCCCCCTTGAGCATGGTTTACCCTGTTAGGCTAACACCCACTAATACTGTAATGAGTGGTTATTGCTTTATTAGGGATTGATTGGTAGCAGGCTGAGAGAATGGGCCACAAGAAAAAAAAAGGGAGATTGATGGAGATTAATACTTACTTTCATTTGTATGCCACCCTGCAGGTACAGAGCATGTCCACCTGCACTATCTCACTTCTGTCTCATGATAATACTTTGACATAGGCAGGAAAGATATTACTATGCATTTTTTTTTCAATTTATTTATTTTCAGAAAAACATTATTCATTATTTTTTCACCACACCCAGTGCTCCATGCAAGCCGTGCCCTCTATAATACCCACCACCTGGTACCCCAACCTCCCACCCCCCGCCACTTCAAACCCCTCAGATTACTATGCATTTTTTATAGATAAGAGAAATGAAGCTCAAAGAGGCTGAATGACCTTTCCAAAGTCAGTTAATAGTAGAAACAGAAAGCAAACCCCAGTGCCCTTTTTAACAATCCATTCAGCCAAAAAGAAGCTTTGAACAAACTCTGGCCTATGGCATTCAAAACTACCTTGAAAATTGCCTTTTTGGTGCATGATATGGGTCACTTACCTCTCTTTGGAAAAAAGGGAATGGGGAATAGTTATTTTTCTCTTGATTTACCTCATAGTCTAATCCAATATAGCAATATTAGAATATGCTTAAAAAGACCATGATCCCAGAAATAGAATGAAATCACAAAAATATCATTTGTTGAGTGCCAAATATGTGCCAGAAATTATTCCAGGTGTTTTACATATATTTCTTCAAATTCTTAAAGTAACCATGTAGAGTAGGTGGTGGATCCCCATTTTATCAATGAGGAAACTGAGGTTCAGAGTGTATATTACTTGCCTAGATCCCAACTGCTGGGAGAAGCCATCTGAACTGAGATCTTTCTGGCTCCAAAGCCCATGTTCGTTCTGGTGCATCAAGCTGTCCCCTTATAACAACAAAGTGATTTCCAGATCAGGGTGTTCCATCTCTAACACTCATAACCTCTTGCTTGCTATAATAACTCTCAAGAAAACACGAGAGAAAGTTGTTTTCAGCGTGGTTAGTAAACAGATTTCCTCAAGGCCTTAGCCAAGCTGTAATTATTTCAAACACAAACTCAGAAAGTGTGAATCTCTCCTGTTTGTCAATTTCAGATGTTCTTTTGTCTTCTTACCTACATTTTCCTTTTATGTTCTTTATATTCTTGATCCATCAAGTGGAAATATCCCTTAAGGAAGAAGCCTACCATTATCTGGGCAGATTGGATGTTAGTGAGAAGAAAATTAAAAGACATGCATTTAAAATTGGTAGTTGTAACAAAATGGTGGTTGTCAGAGGAGAGGTGGTGGGGGGATGAATAAAATATATGAAGGGTTTAAGAGTACACTTACCATGATGAGCACTGAGTAAAGTGTAGAATTGAATGATTACACTGTACACCTAAAACTAATATAACACCGTGTGTTAATTGTACTTGAGTAAAAAAGTAAAATAAATAAAGGAAAGGAAGAAAAAGAATTAATAGCTGTACTGGAAGGTATTGATCCAAACTGCTTTTAGGGGCCTACTTCATGTTGGTTGGTTGTTTTATCACTGATCTCAGTCTGAGACATCTTGCCAGGGTCCACCCTATAATGTGACCTCTGATATTAGGTGCTTTTTCTAGCCCCGCTGATGGGCTTTAAGGCAGAGAACATCCTTGTATAAATTTTAGAGTTAGTAGTTGACTCTTATAAAGCTTCAAAATATGTTAATACTCCTATAATATTTCACAGGAACAGTTTGGTGCATAGAGAATGGAATGTACACAAGCAAACTTCCTTTAAGTATGTTACTAATTTTTTAAAAAAAAAAATCTTTTTTGGGCACCTGGGTGGCTCAGTGTGTTAAGCCTCTGCCCTTGGCTCAGGTCATGATCTCAGGGTCCTGGGACGGAGCCCCACATTGGGCTCCCTGCTCAGTGAGGAGTCTGCTTCTCCCTCTCTCTCTGCCTGGCTCTCTGCCTATTTGTGATCTCTCTCTGTCAAATAAATAAATAAAATCTTTGAAAAAATTCTTTTTTAACTGATATCTTGGTTAATATTAGCTGCATAGACAACTGCTTATTTAAATGACACTCATCCAAAGTTTTAGACCTAGGGTCATTCTTTCACTTCTTTAACAACTATATTTTATCTACATATGCCAGATACTGCTGCACTAGGCACTAAACATAAGTGGAGAACATGATAGATATGTCCCTCACTTCCTGACACAGGTAAGATGGATTTCATAAAAGTCATCATTTAATTTCAATTATGAACGTTTGCCTGAAAGAAAAGCACAGGTTATCACAGAGTGTATGACAGAGAGGGGCTTTATCTAGACCAAGAGATCATCTGTCTTCCTTTACTTCCTTTCCAGATCAGGAAATTAAGACTTACAGAAATCAAGCAACTTTATATAATAGGTTTTCCCATCCTGTCTCAATCTCTTAATTATGAAATGAAGTATTATATTCAACCAAATTATACTAATTTTTATTGGCACCAAATCTAGGGTACTTATTAATTTCTTCAAATGGAAAATAATAGTAGAACTTGAAAACAGTGTCAAGAGCTACATATTTCTCTCATGCTCTTTAGGGGAAAAAAAGTGTGTGTACATATTATAAATAAATGTTATTTATTTATATTTTATTTATATATAAATAATATATATTTATATTATACATAATACATATATATGTATGTGAACATACAAATATATTTTATACTACTATATTTCTAAGATTGGAGGTTTTTTGTTTTTTTTTTAAGATTTTATTTATTTAGTTGACACAGAGAGACATAAGAGGAGACGTGATATTAATTCTACATGCAGTGTGAATTCACAGAATGAAGAGATCCATGTGGACCCAAAGCATTAAACCAGGGGTGGTGACCTTGATTATGTGTCTTGCAGATCTTCAACTACAAGCATGTCATTGACCAAGGGCCCAAGCTACTGTGCTCTGAAATGTAGAGAAGTTCACACTAAGGCCAATCTGCCTATGGGCTGATCTGAGCCAGTGACTGTGTGAGCAGCAATCTAGTACATTTCCACCCAAACTTCCTTCCCTCTCTCACTTGGGGTAAGATTTGTAGGTTCTCTCAGCCTCCCCAGTATCCTTCCTTATTTTCTCTCATTAGACATTTCCCCTAATAAAATCCTCTTATGTGCAAACCCTTTTTGGTATCTATTGGGAGGACAGACGAATACAGTAGGCTTTAGGTAAGGAGCAAGACTTAGACTGAGCATTGAAAGAAAGGCAGGGAGAGATTAGAGGGTAGGACATTTGTGGCCATGGCAGAACTTGACCAAAGCATGGAAGCCAGTTATGAGCACATGTCTGCAAAGGACAGAGAAGAGCCAAATTGGAGGGCCAGAGGATACCTGTTGGGAATTTGGGAGAATAAGAATGTGAGCCAGACTGAGAGGACACAGTCTGGTGTCAAAATTGGACTTGTATATGAAACCACTTGGGGTTCTTGACAAGGAAGAAGTTCTAGAAAAGTAGTACTTTAGGAAGGATAGCTAGAAAGTAGGGTATAAGATAGAATAAAGCAGAGAGAGATGGGAATCAGTGAAGTTAGCTAGAAGGCTGATTGAGTGATTTGGTCCCACGGGGATAAAAGATGCTTAATTAAGTTTGATGGAATGAAGAAAAGGGGGGGATTTTAGAGGAAGAACCAACAGGATTTGTGCCTGCGTGGGATGAAAGATACAGGAATCTAGGTGCAGGATTAAGAGGACACATGAGTTGCAACTGTTTCCAAGCATTCTTTTTTTTTTTTTTAAGATTTTATTTATTTATTTGACAGAGATCACAAGTAGGCAGAGAGGCAGGCAGAGGGAGAGCGGGAAGCAGGCTCCCTGCTGAGCAGAGAGCCTGATGCGGGGCTTGATCCCAGGACCCTGAGACCATGACCTGAGCTGAAGGCAGAGGCTTTAACCCACTGAGCCACTCACATGCCCCTCAAGCGTTCTGTCTTGAAGGAGTGGAGGAATTATGGGTCTGTTGACTGAGATTAGGAAACTGAAATATGGGATGGAACTATTGGGGAAAATAAGGGGAAAAGAACAATGAGTTCTGTTATATATATTTACTGTTTGATACAACACCAATATGTATAAGTAGAAATGTCTGGAAGACATTAAGAAATCCAGGATGGGAGCTAGGCTGGAAATACAGTTTTAGGAATCAGCAGAATTAAGATGAAACTATAAGGATAGAGCACAGATGGAAAAGAGTAGCAATTTAAGGGACAAAATAAAAAGAGTTGGGGAAAAAATATGAAACTTCCTGTCTCTTAGTCATAATCACTGGAAGCCTTTCCTCTCCTGTCTCCCCACACTTGTCTGCTCTTATGCAGATGAATCCAGAAGACCTGAGCACAGAGAATGATACACCCCTCTTGAGTCAGTGGCCGTAGTCACATTTGCCTCTCATATGGATCATGTGATCAGGGGAACTCTGGCCTCCTTGTTCTTTATGCCTTCTTCTGCTTTGGGCTGAAGTCACCACTTACTGACCCTCTTTGCACACATGAACTTCTTTCCCTGCCTGGTCACTCAAATAGCGTTGGAGCTCTCAAACTCTGAACCACTCCTCTCTAGAGAGCTAATGGTAACCTTCTACATCAACCACTACCCCCTCTTTCATGACAAGCTTTGGCCATGTTTATGTTCCTGTCTTCTGTCATCAGTGTTGGTATTTAAACTTTCTACCTCCTGGTTCCCCATTTAAAAAATTTCTTCACTGCTGGCTGTAAATGCTCATGGGAGGATCTGGTTTGGGAAGACTAGGATTGAGAAAACACAGCTATTGCAGGAGGTGTGTGTGACTCAGTAGGTGGGGTAGATGACTTCTGAGTTAATTATGAACCCAGAATTTATGTGACATGCAAAACTACATGGCTTGTTGAAAGATTTCAGCCTTTTCCAGCAGTCCTGATAAATACTTTCTTTCCTAGACAAATATCATGTGCTTCTAACTTTATACATAAAACCATCAAGAGGATGTTTCAAATCAAATGGTTTATTTTATTGGCTATAACTTAAATCACTGAGATATTTTGGGAAATGGTTAATAAAAATCAAGTTAGCGGTGCCTAGGTAGCACAGTCAATTAAGTGTTCAATTCTTGGTTTTGGTTTAGGTCATGATCTCAGGGTCATGAGATCAAGCCCTGCATTAGACTCTGCTCTCAGCACAGAGCCTGCTTCAGATTCTTTCTCCCTCTTCCTCTGTCCTCCCACTTATGCTCTCTTTATCTCTCAAGTAAATAAAGAAAACTTTTTAAAAATTGAGTTCATGTCTTACATTTTTTTCATTTTTTATAAACATATAATATATTTTTATCCCCAGGGGTACAGGTCTGTGAATCGCCAGGTTTACACACTTCACAGCACTCACCATAGCACATACCCTCCCCAATGTCCATAACCCCACCCCCCTTCTTCCAACTCCCCTCCCCCCAGCAACTCTCAGTTTGTTTTGTGAGATTAAGAGTCACTTATGGTTTGTCTCCCTCCCAATCCCATCTTGTTTCATGTATTCTTCTCCTACCCCCTTAACCCCATCAACAGATGAATGGATAAAGAAGATGTGGTATATATACACAATGGAATACTATGCAGCCATCAAAAGAAATGAAATCTTGCCATTTGCAATGACATGGATGGAACTAGAGGGCATCATGCTTAGCGAAATAAGTCAATCAGAGAAAGACAACTATCATATGATCTCCCTGATATGAGGAAGTGGAGATGCATCATGTCTTACATTTAAAACACAACATTAAGAACTATAAGATAATAAACACCTTTAAAGGGTTTAGCTTAGGAGGTGGAAGATACATACATACATGCATATAAATGTGATATATGACATATATATATATATATATATATATATATATATATATATCAGACCACATGGGCTATGTGACAAAATGCTCTCAGAGTGGTTCTGTGGCTTCTTATTATAGTTACAATGTTGTCAGGAAGATCCTCCTTATTCATTATCCTTGAGAAAAAAAAGTCAATGTCCATAGTGACACACCTGTGAACTAAATGCTAGGTATTATCTCTTCAGATATTTCTGCCAACAGTGAGCTAGTTTTCTCCATACTTGCATAAAAATTTTTGAGCAGTGTTTTGATTTCTTTATACAATCCCTAAATCTGGCCCATCCTGTATCTTTTAGGATCAGGGGCAATCCGTCATGCAATTAGAACTAAAGCAACTTGTCCATATTGGTGCTGGCAATCAAGCAGTGCATCATTGGTGGTGATCACCACCTGGAAGAAGAGTGCACTAGAAGGATGGACTTCAGGTTTGTTTGAGGATAACTTCTTCAGAGTGAGTATATGATTAAAGGGAAGCAGCAGGGCCATGGATTGGGGTTTCCAAGTTTATCCCTTGTTCTTTTATGAATGCACAGATAAATTCCCAAGCCAGATCACTAAGCTTCTAAATATGATAAACCACCACCACCCAAGCTAATACAGTCAAACTTAAATCCCCAAGAAAACCATTATATACACAGTAGTAAGTGGAAGAGCAAATAGAGAGGAACAGGCTCTTAGAAAGTTTTTATACTTCTACTTAGAGGAAAAGTGCTCAGATTGGAGTCCATGGATTTAGAATTATATGCAAAAATGGAATTACTGATTTAACACAATTGCTTATATATGTAGAGTACAAAAGTCTGAAGATCAAAAGTGCAGGAGGTATTGGTAGACTTTAACAGTTCAGCTATGAAAACAGAAATGGTGAAAACAAAACACTTGCCAAATATAGTTCTGGGATGTGAGTGAAGACCTAAATAGCCTGGGATGGCTTAGGAACTCCCAGGGACCTCAGTCTATTACAACACAGCCCAGGAATTGAAATCCATAATGGTAACCCTGTGCCACCAGAAGTGGAATTATAATCAGAGCTATCTGTTTGAAAGACATGATTCATGTGAAATATGTTAAAAAATATTTTAACAATGTGAATACAATTATTATCATTGCACTTAGAGACAAACTTGAATTCTCCTTTTTTTTAAAATTAAATTTATTTATTTTCAGCATAACAGTATTCATTATTTTTTCACCACACCCAGTGCTCCATGCAATCCGTGCCCTCATTAATACCCACCACCTGGTACCCCCAACCTCCCACCACCCCACCACCTTAAACCCCTCAGATTGTTTTTCAGAGTCCGTAGTCTCTCGTGATTCACCTCCCCTTCCAATTTCCCCCAACTCCCTTCTCCTCTCTAACACCCTTTGTCCTCCATGCTATTTGTTATGCTCCACAAATAAGTGACCCATATGGTAATTGACTCTCTCTGCTTGACTTATTTCACTCAGCATAATCTCTTCCAGTCCCATTCATGTTGCTACAAAAGTTGGGTATTCATCATTTCTGATGGAGGCATAATACTCCATAGTGTATATGGACCACATTTTCCTTATCCATTCGTCCATTGAAGGGCATCTTGGTTCTTTCCATAGTTTGGCGACCGTGGCCATTGCTGCTATAAACATTGGGGTAGAGATGGCCCTTCTTTTCACGACATCTGTATCTTAGGGGTAAATACCCAGGAGTGCAATGGCAGGGTCATAGGTAAGTTCTATTTGTAATTTCTTTTTTTTTTCATTTATTTATTTTCAGCATAACAGTAGCATTATTTTTTTTCAATTTATTTATTTTCAGAAAAACATTATCCATTATTTTTTCACCACACCCAGTGCTCCATGCAAGCCGTGCCCTCTATAATACCCACCACCTGGTACCCCAACCTCCCACCCTCCCCACCACTTCAAACCCCTCAGATTGTTTTTCAGAGTCCATAGACTCTCATGATTCACCTTCCCTTCCAATTTACCCCAAACCCCTTCTCTCTAACTCCCCATGTCCTCCATGCTATTTGTTATGCTCCACAAATAAGTGAAACCATATGATAATTGACTCTCTCTGCTTGACTTATTTCACTCAGCATAATCTCTTCCAGTCCCGTCCATGTTGCTACAAAAGTTGGGTATTCATCGTTTCTGATGGAGGCATAATACTCCATAGTGTATATGGACCACATCTTCCTTATCCATTCATCCGTTGAAGGGCATCTTGGTTCTTTCCACAGTTTGGCGACCATGGCCATTGCTGCTATAAACATTGGGGTACAGATGGCCCTTCTTTTTACTACATCTGTATCTTTGGGGTAAATACCCAGTAGTGCAATTGCAGGGTCATAGGGAAGCTCTATTTTTAATTTCTTGAGGAATCTCCACACTCTTCTCCAAAAGGCTGCACCAACTTGCATTCCCACCAACAGTGTAAGAGGGTTCCCCTTTCTCCACATCCTCTCCAACACATGTTGTTTCCTGTCTTGCTAATTTTGGCCATTCTAACTGGTGTAAGGTGATATCTCAATGTGGTTTTAATTTGAATCTCCCTGAGGGCTAGTGATGATGAACATTTTTTCATGTGTCTGATACAAACATATAAATGTCTTCATTGGAGAAGTGTCTATTCATATCTTCTGCCCACTTTTTGATATGATTGCCTGTTTTGTGTGTGTTGAGTTTGAGGAGTTCATTATAGATCCTGGATATCAACCTTTTGTCTGTACTGTCATTTGCAAATATCTTCTCCCATTCCATGGGTTGCCTCTTTGTTTTTTTTTTTTTTTTGACTCTTTTCTTTGCTGTGCAGAAGCTTTTGATTTTGATGAAGTCCCAAAAGTTTATTTTCACTTTTGTTTCCTTTGCCTTTGGAGACATATCTTGAAAGAAGTTGCTGTGGCTGATATCGAAGAGATTACTGCCTACGTTCTCCTCTAGGAGTCTGATGGATTCCTCTCTCATGTTGAGGTCTTTTATCCATTTTGAGTTGATCTTTGCGTACGGTGTAAGAGAATGGTCGAGTTTCATTCTTCTACATATAGCTGTCCGGTTTTCCCAGCACCATTTATTGAAGAGACTGTCTTTTTTCCACTGTATTATTTTTTCCTGTTTTGTCGAAGATTAATTGACTGTAGAGTTGAGGGTCATATCTGGGCTCTCTACTCTGTTCCACTGGACTATGTGTCTGTTTTTATGCCAGTACCATGCTGTCTTGGTGACCACTGCTTTGTAATAAAGCTTGAAATCAGGTAACACGATGCCCCCAGTTTTATTTTTGTTTTTCAACATTTCCTTAGCGATTCGGGGTCTCTTCTGATTCCATACAAATTTCTGGATTATTTGCTCCAGCTCTTTGAAGAATACTGGTGGAATTCTCTTGAAAATTTGCTTAAGTGGAACAGTTCATTCTTTAATGAGGCCAGATATTGAGATAGGGCCACAGCACAAGGATATCATATGCCATTTATAGAATTTATATTATCCTGTTGTTGAAGAATCCTGAGCCTGGGAATGATATGATCAGATCTGTATTTTCAGGAAATCTCTATGGAATAGTGCTCACCATGGACAAAGGTCGATGAAGCCTAGAGCTATGGAGACCAATTAAGAGGCTTTTGAAATATCCCAAGACAGAAGATGTGCATTTGAGCCAAAAGAGTGGCATGAGAATGTGGAGAAAGATGTAAATTTATTTGGGTGTTATTAGAACAAAACCTAGTGACTGATGAGATATGGAAATAATGGAAGTATGATTCAGGTTGTATTGGGCAAATGGGTGGGTGATAGTGACATTTCAGGGATGAAGAAGAGGGAGGATGAGTTTGGTCTTGGCAGTACTGAGTTTGAGGTACCAAATATATGTAGGAAGTAGGCTTGAGAGATAACAGTACACAGCCAATTGTTGATTTCATGGATGTAGATGACAAGTTTCAAGAGGAGCATGTAACATGGTGAAGTGAAGGAGAGCTGTTAAAGAGGAGCTTAAGAAGGAAAGTGGGCAATTTTTTTAGGGGTCTGGGAAAGTATTTATTAACTCCATCATCAGATTAGAAAAAAAGTAAAAATCCCTACAGACTCAAGTTCCCTAGAACAATGATATTTCTTTACCCTTGACTGATTACCTTCCTTTTATAACTGTTAACTATTTTTACCTATCCTTTTTAACGTTTTAAGTTACACCAAATGTTTTTACAAATAGATTATAAATTAAATTAATATAAATTATAAGTAGGATATCTGTTTCTTGATTCTGTTGGTTTTTTAGGTCTTCATTCCTAAATATGAATGGAAAAGGCTTCTGAGGACTTACGGTTATATTGCTTTTTCAGTTGTAGAAGTTTAAATTCTCCTCCATCTAGCTTATGCATAATAGGTTATCAGACAAACATGATTTTTAAAAGCAAATACAAAAAAATGGTTAAATAAAAAACAAATGCAAGCAACGTTGTGTAATGAATACCTTTGTTTTCCAGCTCTTACCATATTTCCATTCTGGAACTTTTCAATTCTAACAAGATCAGTAAAATTTCTTCTTTATGTGCATTTTTGTGTATTTTTCTCCCTAGTGTGTTTACCATGTTCATGATGTCTGGCCAACAAAATATTTGGATTTTCTCACTTTTCTTTATACATATCTTTAGATATGATTGATGACTATTCTATTGATATACAACAGTAATACTATTTCTTCTGGGGAGGAATTCAGTATCTTAGGTCTACAATGTAATAGATATTGATAACCACTTACTAAATATAAAATATCAAAGACCTCAGCCCAGCTTCATGTTATAGGATAGACTGATGCATAATTTGATCCTGTGGCAGATGCTTCAGTAATGTGAATCTCCAATGTATTAAGATTCCCATGATGGTTAACATCAAGCAGTGCACCTGGTTGTTCACCTTGCTTGAAAGAAGCAATGGCCTGATGTGTAATTATATACTGTCACCAGTGGTTGGACTGGATGGTCAGGGACTTGGAAGAGACATGACTGGAAAATTGGTGCCAAAGCAGTCTGGGGAAACAGTATGTGGATAGACCTCTCTGAATGGGCAAAAACAAGTAGGTATCTATGTGCCACATAAATGCTCAGCAAAGGGTGAGCTCAGAAGAGGATTTCAATAATCATATAGTTAAGATGACCCTTTCTGTAGATACCATTCAGTATCTTCCCTCAGCCACTCCTGTCATCATCCAGTGGGCTAATGAAAAAGAGCCCATCCTGGAGGGGATGAAGGTTATGCATGGGCTCAATAACATAGATTCACCAAGGTCAGCTTGGCTTTGTCCACTTTTGAGTGCTCAATCTGCCAACAGCAGAGATCTGCAAGTCCCTGGTATGGCACCATTCCCTGGGGTGATCAACCAGCAACCTGGTGGCAGGTTGACTACACTGGACTGCTTCCACCACAGAAAGAGTAGCATTTTGTTCTTACTGGAAAAGACACTTAATGTGCATATGGATTTGCCTTCCTTGCATACAGTGCTTCTGCCCAAACTACTATCTGTGGACTTATGGAATGCCTTACCCACCACATAGTATTCCACACAGCATTGTTTTGGATAAAGAAACTCACTTCATAGCAAATGAAGTAACTCAATGATCTCATGCTCATGGAATTCACTGGCCATACCATGTGCCCCATCATCCTAAAGCAGCTAGTTTGATAGAAGAGTGGAATGGCCTTTAAAAGACTCAGTTATAGTACCAGCTATGTGGCAATGTCTTTAAGCCCTAGGACAAAGGTCTTCAGGAGACTCCAGACTGTGAATCAGGGTCCAACATAGAGTGTTGTTTCTCTCATGCCGGGAGAAATCCAGGAATCAAAGAGTTGAAATGGGAGTGGTACCACTTACTATTACCCTTAGTGACCTGGTGGCACAATATCTGTTTCCTGTTCCTATGAACTTATGCTCTGCTGGCCTACAGGTCTTAGTTCCAAAGGAAGAAATGTTTTCACTAGGAGATACAACAATGATTCCACTGAACTGGAAGTAAAGACTGTCACCTGGGCACTTTGGGCTTCTCAAGCTTTTGAATCAACCAAGAAGAGAGTTACTGTGCTGATGAATGTGATATATTATACTACTATAAGGAAATTGGATTAGTCCTCTACAAAGAAGGTAATGAAGAGTATTTCTGGAATACAGACTACTAAGAGATGTCCTAAGGATCTCCTATATTCCATGCTGGAAGCATGACCAGCTAAGGTACTTGTTGGGGTCAAAAGGAATATGGAATGGACAGTAGAAGAAGATAGTTGTAAATACCAGCTACAACCATATGAACAATTACAGAAATGAGAACTGTAATTGTCATATTTCTTCTTTATTTTGTTATGAATTATGTAAATATTAAGCAAGTATCTCTGTTTTCTTCTTTCTCTTATCCTCTTACCATGTGACATAAGATGTACTGACTTTATATCTTAGTATTCAAGTATTATTAACTTTACATCATAGTATTTAAGTTATGATGTCAAGGAGAAGAGTAAATATCATCCAAGGACTTTGCATCTTTTTTCTGAAAGGTTTAGTATGTTTTGGTTATACACAGGATAATTCTAACATGTTAGATATAACTAAGACCTTAATACTGTCTTTATTCAGAGATTAGGTATGTTTTTGGGAGATGTGTATATGTGCCAAATTAACAAGGGATGTACTTGGGATGATTAATTTTATGTGTCTACTTGTCTGGGCCATCGTGCCCAGATATTTGGTCAAACTTCATTCTGGATGTTTCTGTGAGTGTGTTTTTGGATGAGATTAAAATTTAAATTGGTGGGTTTGGGGTTCTGGTCACAGAAGGTCACATAGGAAAATCATAAACTCACCTACTCCCCAGACATACTTACTCTATAACAATATATGGAAGAATTTCCTCTAAGAAAAACCTAAAAACTGGCAGAGGGATTCCTACACATTGGACAAATTAGAAAAAAAAAAGTCACATTGAAGCAGGTAGGATCAGCTGAGACACAGTCTTACTTACCATAAACCCCATCCTGGTGAGAAATGAGCCACTTAAAACATCTAGATTTGAAAACCACTCACATCTGTGAGACCCATGTGGCTATAGTGATCTACCAAGCATCATTAAAGAATTCACGAGCCAGACTCCCTCACCCTAAGTCCAAGCATAGAAGCAGCCAGTTGCACTGACTTTATGTGAAAGGGGTCCATTTGCTAATTTTAAAGCATCACCCTGAAGAGCAGGCATCGAACTTAACGGTTTTTGTGGATGTCACCAGTGGACACCTCTGTACAATTAGACTTTGGTGGCCAGCAAGTCTTCTGCTCATGGGTACAATAAAACTGTAACCACAGTAAGAGTCCTTAAACAGCTACCACCCCTTGCCACAGCAAGAGGCAACAGACCCAAAAGTTCTATCTTTCTGTAAAAGAGGTCTATTAGCTTATCATCACAAATGCAGCCTGGAGGGGGGCGTGGGCGTGGTGAGGGTGGCAGCAGTGGTGGCATGCTTCTAACTAAACACATCTAAGGACTGCAGTCATTTCCAGAGACCTTGGAAGATGAGCACCATCAATGTGCTTTTTCCCTGCCATGCTCCAGAGCATCTCTATATCTCAGCAGGGAGTGATTACGTGCATCTGCTTTTCCAGTTTCTGTGACTGCCACGCAGGGAATGCACAGATTGCCTGGCTCTGGTGGCCAAGGGGCTGTGTTCATGAGTCACAGAGGACTGTAACAATTGAAGAGACAGTTCTTGGCAGGCTAACACCCCAGGGCACTACTCAGACTTTCTGAGTCAAAGAGACCACTTTGCTTGTCCTAGAGCTTCAGCCTGAAGGGAAAGCTTCAAGTTCAGCACACATCTATAGGCCTACAGAGGAAATCTCAAAGAATATAGGCCAGTGGAATGCCATCTTTGTGCTCTCTCTGCCTCATCATAGCTCACCAGTATCTCCCAAAAAGGAGCTTATATATTCCTGAAGCCACAAAATAAGTGTTAGTAAATTTAAAGACTGACATCATTTTAAGCTTCTTTTCTATATATAGAACTAGAAATCAATTATAAGAAGAAAGGCAGGAAAATTAACAAATATGTGAGATTTAAGAACCATGCTACTGAAAAACCAATGGATCAGCATAGAAGAGAAAGCAATACCTTCAGACAAATGAAAATGGAAATATAATGGATTAAGGACCTAAACATGAGACACTGAAACCATAAAAATTCTAGAAGAAAACACAGGCAATAATTTCTCTGACATGAACTGTAACAACATTTTTCTAAATCTGTTTCCTGAGACAAGGGAACAAAAGCAAGAATAAAGCAGTGGGACTACCTTAAAATAAAAAGTTTCTATACAGCAAAGGAAACAACCAATAAAACTAAAAGATAATCTACTGAATTGGAGATGTTTGCAAATGACATATTTGATAAAGGATTAGTATCCAAAATACATAAAGAACTTATACTGCTCAACACCAAGAAATCCCCAAATAATCTAATTAAAAATGGGTACCACATGAACAGACATTTCTCCAAAGAAGGCATATGAATGACCAACAGACACATTAAAAGTTGCTCAACAACAGTGATTTTCAGGGAAGAGCAAATCAAAGCCACAATGAGATATCACCTCTCACTTGTCATGATAGCTAGAATCAGAAATACAAGAAATAGCAAGTGTTGGCAAGGATGCTGAGAAAAAGGAACCTTCATACACTGTTGGTGGGAATGCAAACTGGTGTAGTCACTATGGAAGACAATATGGAGGTTCCTCAAAAAATTAAAAATATAGGGGTGCGTGGGTGGTTCAGCAGGTTAAAGCCTCTGCCTTTGGTTCAGGTCATGATCCCAGGGTCCTGGGATTCAGCCCTGCATCAGGCTCTCTGCTCAGTGGGGAGCCTGCTTTCCCCCTTCCCTGCTGCCTGCCTCTCTGCCTACTTGTGATCTCTCTCTGTCAAATAAATAAATAGAAATCTTAAAAAAAAATAACTATGATCCAGTAATTCCACTACAGGGTATTTACTTAAAGAATATGAAAAAAGCTGATTTGAAAGGATATACACATCCCTATATTTATAGCAGCATTATTTACAATAGCCAAATTATGGAAGCAGCCCAAATATCCATCAGTACATGAATGGATAAAAAAAAGATAATATATATATGAATATTATTTAGCCATAAAGAAGAATAAAATCTTACCATTTGCAAGAACATGAATGGATTTAGAGAGTATAATACTAAATGAAATAAGCTAGTCAAAGAAAAACAAATACCATATGATTTCATTCATATATGAAATTTAAGAAATAAAACAAATAAACAAAGGGAGAAAATGAGACTCTCAACTATAGAGAACAAACTGATAGTTACCAGAGGAGAGGTGGTTCAGGGGGGTGGTTGTGGAGATTAAGAGTACACTAATCTTCATGAGCACTAAGTAATATATAGAATTGTTGAATCACTATATTGTACACCTGAAACTAATATAACAATGTATGCCAATTATAATGGAATTAAGACTGTCTCTGTATTTCTGGTCAATGCTATTCTTGGGATTTTTCCTCTTTTATAGAACTCCCCTTAATATTTCCTGCAGCGTCGGCTTGGTGGTTGCATAGTCTTTTAAGCCTTGCCGGTCTTGAAAACTCTTTATCTCTCCATCCATTTTGAATGTCAGTCTTGCTGGATAAAGTATTCTTGGCTGCATGTTATTCTCATTTAGTGCCCTGAATATATCTTGCCAGCCTCTTCTGGCTTGCCAGGTCTCTGTGGACAGGTCTGACGTTATTCTGATGGCCTTCCCTCTGTAAGTAAGGAGCCTCTTTGCCCTGGCGTCTTTCAAGAGATTATACCTACAATTATAATTCCTCAATTTGACTATCAGGTGTGATGTTTTTTTGGAATGTATAATCTTGGTTGGATTATACAACGTTCAGCCTCTAGTACATGAACGCTGGTTCCATTTGCGAGATTGGGAAAATTTTCATGAAGGACTTGTTCCACTATATCTTCTAGACTTCTTTCTTTCTCCTTCCCTTCAGGGATCCCAATAATTCTGATGTTGGAATGCTTCATGGCATCATTTATTTCCCTGATTCTGTTTTTGTGGTTTCTAAGCTGTTTGTTCCAGGCTTCCTCCTGATCCTTTCTCTCTATCTGTTTGTCTTCCAGATCACTAATTCTATCTTCTACCTCAGTTACCCTAGCTTTGAGAGAGTTTAGATTAGATTGGAACTCATTGAGAGCATTGTGAACCTCCTCCTTGGTAGTTTTAAGCTCTGCCCTAACATTGTGAACATCCTGTCTGGTCACTTTCAGTTCGGCCCTAATCAATTCTGTTTGGTCATCCATGGCTTTCTCCAACCTAGCTATTGCCTGGATAATTGTTAGCCTGAATTCTCTTTCCGACATATTGTCTATGTTGATAGCCGTTAGCTCTGTTGCAGAAGGTCCATCCTCTGTATTTTTCTTCTGTTGGGCATTCCTCCTCCTAGTCATTTTGGTGGGAGATGGCTGAACAGATGTAGCTGGATGTATCAACTTTGGTGCAGTCAAGGTGCACCCTGGAACACTTCTGAGCAATCAGGATTCCCCACCCAAATGAGAGACAAAAGAAAAGAAAAAGAAAAAGAAAGAAAAGAAGAAAAAGAAAAAGAAAAAGAGAAAACAAAAGAGAGAGAGAGAGACAGGAAATAAAGGGAAGATGAAAAAGAAGGTTCAGCCCAGATGGGCCCCAAGGTAAAATTTATGAAGTAGACAAACAAAAAGAGATAAAAAGACTGATACAAGTATATGACAAGAGAAAAAATATATATATATGCAAATAAAGAAAGAACCTCGTCAAAAAGAACCACAAGTGTAAAATTTATATGCTATCAGGACAAACACAAAAAACACAGAAACACAGGTGGAAGAAGATGGGAGAGTTCTTATAAATTCTCAGAGTGTGCAAGGAAGGTTGTTTTGATTCTTCCTGGATGTATCTTGATATCTTTGTTAAAGGACTCAACTTTCCTAAGATAAAGGGGATTAAAAATGGGTTTACCTATAGGGGTAGTATTGATTGGGGAAAGGGGATTACTTTGACGTTTAACTCTATATGAATATTAGAGGATAAAAACAAAAAGGAATAAACTAGACTAAACTAAACTAAAATTTTAAAAAAGGAATTCAAAAAATAAAAATGCAAAAGAAAAACATAGGTGTATGTATCAAAAAGTTCAGGTTAGAAAGGGATTATGGAATTTGATGTACCGTACAACTCGCTGTGATGGTAAATAGGTTAAAAAAATTACCTATGTGTAAAAAAAAAAAAAAAAAAATGAACCGGAATAGTGGGAACGAGTGAACAATACAAGTTTTCCTATGAAGTAGTGGTTGTTCTCTTGTAGTCCTTTTTTTTTTTTTTCTTTCTTGGTTTGTTTTCTGGGGGAGGGGCCTGCCACGTGGGTTGTCAGTCAATGATGTTTCCTGAGTTAAGTTCTCCCGCCCCCCTCAAGGGGGTGGGCTCTGAGGAAACTGGTTTTTTTCAGGCTTTTGTTCTCTGGCGGTTTTTAAGCTTGTTCACTTTTTTTCTCTCTCACCTTGACCGCCTTTGATGGTTTTTGTAGTATTAGAGGAAATCAAACCGCACCCTGATCTCCCTCTCAGAGAGAAGCCTCAGTCTGGGTGCAGAACCTGAATAAGTTCCCCCTTGGCCGCCAGCAGAGCAGGTTCCAAGTTGCAGACCCTGGGGGCGCAGGATCTTTTGCTCGTACCCAAAGCCAAGGCATAATGGAATTAAGAGAAAAGAAAAAGAAAATGGAAATACAGCCATACCAAAACTTACAGAGGAGTAAAGCAGTTCTAAGAGGAAAGTTCACAGCATAAAAGCCTACTTCAAGAAAGAACACACAGCACAGTCACTTAAGCATATTACTCTTGGTTTCAGCTCAGGCCATGATCTCAGAGTTGTGAGCTTGAGCCCCACGTCAGGCTTTATGCTCAGTGCGGAGTTTGCTTGCTTGACATTCTCTCTCCCTCTCTCTCTGTTGCTCCTGCTCTCTCTCTCTAAAATAAATAAATCTTACCAAAAAAAAGAAAGATTAAAAATTTCAAATAAGCAACCTTTATACCTCAAGAAACTAGAAAAGAACTCGACTATTCTCTTACACCATACACAAAGATAAACTCAAAATGGATAAAAGACCTCAACGTGAGACAGGAATCCATCAGAATCCTAGAGGAGAACATAGGCAGTAATCTCTTCGAGATCAGCCACAGCAACTTCTTTCAAGATATGTCTCCAAAGGCAAAGGAAACAAAAGCAAAAATAAACTTCTGGGACTTCATCAAAATCAAAAACTTCTGCACAGCAAAGGAAACAGTCAAAAAAACCAAGAGGTAACCCATGGAATGGGAGAAGATATTTGCAAATGACAGTACAGACAAAAGGTTGATATCCAGGATCTATAATGAACTCCTCAAACTCAACACACACGAAACAGGCAAACACATCAAAAAATGGGCAGAAGATATGAACAGACACTTCTCCAATCAAGACATACAAATGGCTATCAGACACATGAAAAGAACAAATGAAACCCAAAGTTAGAAGGAAGGAAATAACAAAGATCAGAGCATAAATAAATGAAATAGAGACTTAAAAGACAACAGAAAAGAGCAATGAAACTAAGAGCTGGTTCTTCGAAAAGATAAACAAAATCAACTAGTTAGACTCGCCAGAAAAAAAAAGTCAGAAATAAAAGAAGAGATATTACAACTGATACCACAAAATTACAAGGGATCATAAGAGAATATTAGGAATATTTATGCACCAACAAATTTGACAATCTAGAAAAAGTGGATAAATCCTTAGAAATATACAACCTACCAAGACTGAATCATGAAGAAATAGAAACTCAATAAGGAGACTGAGTCAATAATCAAAAATCTCCCTACAAACAAAAGTCCACATATTCAAAGAAAAATTAGGATCAATACTTCTCAAACTCTTCCAAAGAAAGTAGAAGAGGGAATTTATAAGGCCAACATTACCCTGATACGCAAACTATTCAAGGGTATCACAAGAATAGAAAATCCCAGATCAGTACCCTTGATGAATATAAATGCAAAAATCCTTAACAAATATAGTAACAAATCAAATTCAATAATACATTAAAAGGATCATACACCACAATCAAATAGCTTTTATTGCAGGGATGCGAGGATGGTTCAACATCCACAAAATCAATCAATGTGACACAACATGTTAACAAAATGAACATAAAAATCTGATGATTATTTCAATAGATGCAGAAAAAGCATTTGACAAAATTCAAGATTTATTTATGGTAAAAACTCCCAATGAAGTCAGTATAGAAGTAATGTATCTCAAAATAATAAAACTCACAGCTAACATCAGAATGGTGAAAAACTGAAAGTTTTTCCTCTGAGATCATGACTAAGACAAGGACATCCTTGTTTTGTGACCATATTTATATGTAGAATGAAAAAAACTCATAAATAAAGAGAACAGATTGATGGTTGTCAGAGGTGGGTGGTAGGCTATAGGCATTATGGATAAAGGGGCCAGAAGGTACAAACTTCCAGTTGTTTTAAGTCCTGAGGATGTAATTATATCACAGTGACTATAGTTAACAATACCGTGTTGCATATCTGGAAGTTGCTAAGACAGCAGTTCTAAAAAGTTCTCATCACAAGAAAGAAAATTTTGTAACTATGTATGATGATGGATGTTCACTAGACTTGTGGTGATTGTTTCATAATATATACAAAAATTGAATCATGATATTATGTACCTGAAACTAATATGATGTTATATGTTAATTATACCTCTGGAAAAAATAAAAAATATCTGGTATGCAGGCCCCAGAATGAAAGGGCCATGGCCAGCTCAAGCCAAGCCTCCACAGTGCCACTGGCAATGGAAGACAGACTTTCAAGTGAGCTTTCTGCACCTGCTCTAACACTACCGACCACTTAGGTTTGCACAATCTTTGTATCCTGAGCTAAAGAGACTGGGGAAACTTGACAGAACACATGTGTGAGTGCATTCTACATCTGATCTGTAGCCTATCAGAAATGTTTTTTTTACCAGGAAGTCAAATGACTTTCCAAGAAGTATCCCAAAAGGGAAACTGAAGATTTTATCAGTAAGAGGAGAGCACTCATATTCACTGTCTTGTGAGAGTAGCCTAGTGATTTCTAAATTACTGTAGTCCAGGAGTAGTCTTTGAAATCAATTATGTGAATCACAACCAGAATTTTCTCAATAATCAGAATAAAACAAAGTTAAAATATCAGAGTGCATGGCATGTTGCAATGCACTGATTATGTATATATATAATATATATTTTCATATAAATATATAATGTATAAACATAAAATATAAATATATAAATGTAACATTATATAAATATATATTTTTTGGATAGTTGTGTGTATATGTGTGTGTATGCATGTGCCTGTGTGTGTGGTCACAATATGAAACATATTTCTTACTATAGATCATGGTCCAAAATGTTGAAAAACAATACAGAAGTTAATGTTAACAGATGATTAGAAGATTGTCAGGCTCAGGATGTCAGGTTTTGCTTCTCTTCAGGATACCAGTTTTAAGTCACGTATTTTTTTCCTGCTTTGCTTTTGTCTTTCACAGTTACTACTCAAATCTGCCTGAGAAGTCAGGAATGAGTGGGAAAAGTTTAAGCAGTGTTTCTGTGTTATTACACATATTAAATAAGAGGAATGAAGGGAGAGTGTTGAAAAGGTAGACAGCTCATAGTGCTGGCTGAAGAGTTCAAGAGACTTAGAGCATCTTATTTGTCAGAGAACAATCTTGGTACCTTCCATGAGAGGTGGAAAATCTTAAGACAAGTCATCATAACCCAGCCATTAGCTTACACCCACATTCCTCCGCCCCCACCCTGTCCCCCGGCTGCTGACTTCAGGATGAAGTCAATTTTGATGTTAGCCAAGATAGGAGGATTCTGTTCCCATCTTCAAGGTCTGCTTGTGTCCTAATTACTTTAATAAGTTGGGGTGGGGCATGATTACAAGATGAGGTGCTCTAAATCCCAAGTTTCATGTTTATTGTTGGACCAGTTGGCTATATGATCCCTGCAAAACAAATTTTTCACATTGATTTATTTTCTGCAGTTACAACATATGAATGTTGGCCTTTTGTCTCTTACATGTTGGGAAAATACCTAAGATATATTTGAAGATATAATATAGAAGTTGTTTCATAGAGTAAACACACTGCATTATTACAAAATTATCAATACAGAGTTGGTTCATTGAAGTTTTTCCCAGTGTGAATTAAAACAATGTGGTTTACAAACTTTTTTTGTTATCGAATGCCAGAAGTCACCTGAAAATCATTTCTTTTCAGAGTTCTTTGGCTGAGAATATATATTTTTAAACAGTATCACTTTTATAAGCTTTAATGGACATTCCAGTGGGGGAAAAAAGAGAGGGAGAGAAAAGTAGGAACACAGAAAAATACTAGATTTAATATCAAGCATTAAACCTGGAAACAAAAGCCACCAGCAAGGTGGGAGGGAAAGTCTAAGTGCAAAAAAGCAAGGGAAAAAACAATACAAGCATTAAAGACAACTGTTTTCCTTTAAATTATCATTTTAAAACATCAAAAACTGTCTTCCTTTATCATAGGCCCTCATCACGTTAGCTTGGGAACCCCCCAGAGTTAAGGCTGAGAATCAGATTTGGGACATGAAAGAAAAACACTTTGTATTCTGATGAAACACTCTCATCAGTAGTAGTAAACTGGTAAGAAATGTAAACAGTTCTCCCAAGACTTCTTGTCCATCGAGGGGTTTGTAAAATTCATCAGTAATTTAGGAAAAAGCCAGATTTTAACAATCCTATATTTCCTTTCATAGTTTCTCTGTGATGTCTCATAGTGATAAAGAATCTACTGAGCTACTGGCTGACATGTACAGATTTTAAATGAACATTTCTTAATCAATGGACATTATCAAGAAAATGAAAGTCTCCCAATCTACCAAATGGGAGGACATATTTGGAAATTGGCTTTCTAACAAGGGCTTAATATATAAAGATCCCCTATGCCTCAACAAGAGACAAACTAACCAATTCAAAAATGGGCAGAAACCTTGAAAGAAGATTTCTCCAAAGATCATGTGCAAATGTCCATAAGTACATGAAAACATGTTCCACATCACAGTCATTAAGGAAATGCAGATCAAAACTGCAAGAGACACCAGTTCGCATATATTAAAATGCTTACAATCTTTTTTGGAGGATATGGAAAGTTGGAAGCCTTTTACCTTGCTGGTGTGAAGGTTGCAGCTACCTTGGTGGTAGTTCCTCAAAAAGTTAAACATAGACTTAACACATCATCCAGCAATTCCACTCCTAGGGATATACCTAAAAGAACTGAAAATGGGAACTCAAGCAGATGCTTGCACATGAATGTTCAAAGCAGCATTTTCACAATTACCAAGAGGTGGAAACAACCCAAGTGCCCATTACAGATGAACCGATGAACTGTAGTTTAAACAATGGTATATTATTCAGCCATAATAAGGAATGAAATTCAGATACTTACTACACTAGGAATAAGCCTTGAAAATATGCCAAGTGAAAGAATCCAGACAGAAAAAGACAAATGTTATATGATTCAGCTTCTATAAAGTACTTAGGACTGGCAAATTCATAGAAACAGTAAGTAGAATGGTGGTTGCCAGGGGTTGTGTGGAGAGGAGAGAGGGAGTCAATGTTTAATGGTCACTGGGTTACTGTTCTGGGGGATGAAAATGTTCTGGAAATAGGTAGTGGTAATGGTTGTACGACACTGTGATTGTACTTAATGCCACTTACTGAGTCATACACTTAATAGTAGTTAAAATAGCCATTTTAATGTTATATACATATTTACCACAATTTTTAAAAATTTGTAATATTCCAAAAGCCACTGAATAGGTGAATTGTTTGGAATATAAATTACATCTCAATAAAGTTGTTTGAAAGGAAAAAAATGTGAAAGAAGAGGTTGGGTAAAACAAAAGTTTGCCCTCACTGGACTTTGTAATGTATGACCTATGTTACCTGGGTGTGTGGTGGGAGTGAGGGTGGGTGGTGGCTGCATGTTGGCCCCACTGTGCAAAGCAGGCATAGTGTGTATCCTTGGGGATTTTTCTGTTCCTAGAGCTGTTTTTACTTTTGGAGATACTGCTGAGTTAGGCAGAATTTTCTACATCAATTTGTATTTTTCTTGATATTCACTTTCTTACAAAAATGAACAATCAGGACAAAGGAAACAAAAGGTCCAATTACTACTCTTCATTTCATCCTGAAGCAAAACAAGATTAGTTTCCAATTTTTTTTTTAATAGAAAGCAATGCAGTTCTCATATAACCTCTTCTTCGATGAAGGAGCTTAAGGTGCTCAAAAGAAAAGTGATTTTCTCTAAGGGCAGGAGACTACCTGTGAGGAGTTTGTGTCAAAGTCAGTGGAATCTTGGCATGGGTTCAGGCACATATCCATGCCCTCATCCCAATAATTATCCCCCTTATCAGAATGTGCTTTGCATACCACCTGCAGCAGAATTTCCTACGGTGTAATTCTGGGGGTGACATCAACAGTAACATTTTTAACAGCACCCCCATTCATTTTTAGGAATAGCTGAGAGCCTCTGGTATGAATTCTTTTGCTTTCCATCTATATTAAGAGATTGCAGGCTTGACTCTAAAGAAGTGACTTGATGAAGTGACATTGGAAGTCTCCACTAGAAGTAAAAACTTGCCATGATGAGTCCTGGCTGCAATGCTCTTCCTTTGCCCATCTGCTTTGCTCATGTATGGTAAGTCCTGGTTCCTAGTTTGATCTAATTGAATAACTTGAGGTGGCTGAAGCCCCGCTGTGCCTAGGTTTTCTGGATTGGAGCCAGACTATATTCTCCACATCTCCAGCCTCAGCTTAGACCATCTCTTGTTTCCTACCACAACTTGCGTATTCCTAGAATGGCTGTCTTGACTAAGTCATTTCCAAACTCTGACCTGCAGTTGAGTAGAGTTTAAAAAGACAAACAAAATCTTTACCCTTCCCTAGTGCCCAGCTCTGAGATGTGGCCAGTTATTTTAACAATGTGACTAAGGCTTTGGTTTAGTCCCCTACTCTTGGAATGGATCCTCTAGATACCAAATCAGGGCTGGACACAGACCAGCGCAGCTGAACGTGTGCCCCACAGAATGCTGCCCACTTCTAGGCCCTTCTTACTGTTGGCAAGTTGCACTTTTACCAGAAACTTCAGTCAATGTAATCTTGTTAATAAGACTATAGCTTTATGTGGTGTTTTCGGTTGTATAAATCTTTCTGATTCAACTCTCAAATAGAAATGAAGGCCTCGGCCTTGGAAGAGTCCTCTGAAAAGTAGTCATGAATCCCTCCATTGCTTCCTTGGGCAGCTCTGAGGCTAAGAAATAATAACACAGTTGTAGCCGACAGTTATGGAGAGATTTAATTCTGTCTGGCATTGTGCTAAGCATCTTAGGTCCACTTCATTTAATCCTTAGCAATCATCAAGAAGATGCTGTTAGCTTCATCCTTCACAGGTGAAGAGACATACAGGGCTCAGAATGTGGAGGTGAAGCTGGGATTCAACAGTAGGTGTGTTAGAGTCTGAAGGCTCACTTTTTTTTTTTTAAAGATTTTGTTTATTTGAGAGAGTGAGTGAGCAAGAGAGCATAAGCAGAAGGAGAGGGAGAAGGAGACTCCCTGCTGATCAGGGAGCCCCACATGGGGCTAGATCCTGGGACTCCAGGATCATGTCCTGAGCTGATCAGGTCACCTGATCTGAGCCACCTAGCTGCCCCTGAAGGGTTACTTCTAACTACCCTCCTGAACCGCTGTTCTCTAGGAAGTCAGTTCTTAGATTGAACGGAACTGGGTCCCTTGATTCCTTCTTTGGGTTCTGCTGACAATCCATTCTCTTGTTGGATAACTCTTCAGGTATCATTTTCCTGTGAATTTTCTTCTTCTTCCCTAGGCTAAATATCCCCAGACCTTCCAGGATTCCTCAAACGCCAGAAAGATCAATCCCTTTGTCATTCTGGTTGCCCAAATCCACACCACCTGTATGCTGCTTGAAGCTGGGTCCCTAGTACAAGGCTGCACTCTGGGGAGCTGGGATGCAGGGCAGAGAGCCCTGGGAATCTAAAAGCTAAATTTCTGTAAGCAAACTTTAGTGTTTGGGGGAGGAACAATGTGGAGTAAAGTCATAGGCATGATGCAAATGGAGTTTATAAAACCAAAACAAAATTTTGTTTTTCTTTACATGCTGTGCTTTGTACTTGTGCACCTTTGTTATGAACCAAGTACAGGGGCTTACATTTGTTCTTAATAAATTTCATTCTAATAGTTCAGCACAATTTTCCAATTTATCTTAGTGTTTTTTAAAATCCAGTTCTGTTATTCGACATAGTCTCTTTGTTTCTAACTTCTGGTATGTGTAGCATTGCATAGTGAAAAGAACATAGTTTAAGGACATCCTACTTGGGGCTCAAGTTCTAGTTCTTCCACTTACTAGCTATGTAACCTTGGACAACCATGGTACTTAATTTTGCAAAATCTTTCTGTAATAACTGGAGAATTGTTTAGAAATAATTCTGTTCTTTAAGAGAAAAATGAATAGGTCCACATCCCAAAGTCTCAGGGAAGCAGGACTGTAATTTAGGAAGCAGAAAGCTAAGCAGCTTGAGAATAATCTATCCAGAGAGCAAATGTGTGACCAGAGCGGATGGGTCATACAAGAAGGGAGCCATAAACTGTGTTTTGGAGGAGGGAGACACTGCACCCAGGACAATGGAAGATCCTGGAACAGGCCTCACCATGGCCTGAGTGAAATAGCTCTCACCTCCATCTGGACAAATTTACTGTCACTTTCATTACACGCACATCAGGCAACTGTCTGACCACAGCAATAAGCTGGCCTCTCGAGACTATTAATAGGGCTCAGGAGCATCCTGGTTACCAGGAGAGAACATCCCCCAGTGAACTGGTATCTGCTGCACACACTTTAGTCTCCTGCAAGCTTCTCCTGAGCTGAGCTGCTCTTCCAGTGGAAGGAAAGGGGAGCATAGGTAGAGAGCTCGGCTGATGTAGTGAAAACTTTCCTAAGAACACTGCAGCTCCATTTTTCTTGCCATTGCATGAAATCTCTTCTAATCTCTTTACCAACGTTAGGTTTCTATTTTCCTTACGTAGTTCTTTATGTACTTTCAGTCTAAAAATGTTTCTCCTTAACACAGGAGATGAACTCATATTAGAAGATAATATATTTCACTTTCTGTATGCTTTCTATTAATATCCTACCACCAGCCACAAGTGACAGTAAATAATAAGCAAAAGATTTACCTTTATTGTCCTCTGTATTGTATTTTAGCTTGTTTGCAGCCATAATTTTAGATTCTACCTATTACTTCACATCACTCTTACATATGTTAGAGCCTTGAAAATCTCACCTCATCAGAGAGTGCTATCTATAATTGTGTTTATTTCTCTTTTTAATCCTCAATCATATAAATTACAATTGTAGCAAGAACTAAGTGTTTTAGTATTTTTGCACCATTTAGAAATATCTCATCTTTTAGTATCTCAGCTGAAATAAAATTAGTCTGCCTTTCTTACACCTAAGGCAAATGTCAAACCACTTATCCCTTCCTGCCTTGGCTGGGTAAAATGAACAATAGAAATTCTAAAATTACATGAACACTTTCTCCAAGGTTATAATCATTACTTTAAGTGAATCAGCTCTTGTTCTACTATGGACCTTAAAGCCATTGTCATAGTGATAGTGATAAGATTATATTCCTCTTCACTCAGTAGTGTGCATGTGATGAGTACTTACCATGTGTCAGCCAATCTGCTGGGTGGAATATAAAAATGACCAAGATATGGTTCCTATTTTCCACAATCTTGCATTCTAAACAATTGTAGTAATAATAATGAAAGCAATAATGTAGTAATAATGAAAACAAACTATTACATGCCAGGTATTCTTTTAGGTAATCTATATGCTCTAACTCATGTAAGTCTCAATGATTTGAGGTAGGTACTATTATTATTCCCATTAGAGGGTTGGGGAAATGGGCACAGCAGTTAATTTACCCTACAAAGTTCATGCATCTGAACGGAATGACCTAATTTAACAGTCTAACTCAGAAGCCTTGTTCTTCTCTTTACATCATACTGCCCATCTACATACCTCATTAAAATTTCAGATGCACTTTTTGTAACTCCTGCTCTGTGTATTTGCATATACTTCCCTACATCCTGAGTATCAATTCTAATGATCCTATTTTTTTGTTTGATTTATGTGATTTATGGGTATTTTGACTCTGTTGTTTCTTTTCAGTATCATCCCTGCCCTTAGATCTATTTGTCTATTTTTATTTCTGATTTATTTTTTCCTTCTGTATTGATCTGTATATTTTCTTATACTTTATTTGTCTAATTTCCAATTATTTTTCTCTTTCTCTCTTTAGTTTTTCCTCATATTATTCTTTTTCTGTGTCTGTTTACCTGTGTAAACAGGTACCGCCCCCAATACTCATGTATTTTAGTGAGTTTTTCTCTCAGGATCAAATATTGACATAAAAAAGAGAAGTGATTTGACACAGAGTTTAAATGGACAGGAAAAACAAATAATTTAAAGAATAAGAACTAAAAACAGCTAGGACAAAATAAAAAAAAACAATTGAAATTGTTTTGACATATCTTCAGACTCACTGATTCTTTCTTCAGCCATGCCTACTCTACTGATAAGACCATCAAAGGCATTCTTAATTTCTATTACAATGCTTTTTCTTTAATTTATAGCATTTCCCTTTGTACTTTCTTAGTGTTTCCAGCTCCTTGTTTACTTTATCCATGTGTTTTAAATATTGTCGACTTTTCCATTAGAGCCCGTACACATTAATTATAGTTATTTTAAATTCCCATTCTGATAATTCCAACATCTCTACCATATGAGTCTGGTTCTGATATTTGTTTTATCTCTTTAAACTGTTTTTGGCTTTTAGTATGCCTTGTAATTTTTTGTTGAAGCTAGAAATGATGTTCCAGGTAATAGGAATTAAGGTAAATAGGTTTTTTGTGTGAAGTTTTATGTTTATCTAGCTAGGAGTTAAGTTGTATTTACTGTTCGCTGAAGCTGTAGGTGTCAGGGCTTAAATTTCCTCTAACATCCTTGTTTTTGTCTTCCCTGTTATCTTTGGATTTCCATAAAATCCTTCTTAAATAGGATCTGAGCTCTGCTTCTTTTTCAGGTATAATTCCTTATTATTATACAGGTGCTCTATCTGTAGGGGTGGTGAAGTGTGGGGGAGGGTAAGTCCTTCACTGTACTATGATTAAATCTCAGCCTGCTAGTGAGCCCTGGGCTGTGACCTTCACAGGTGCTTCTCAGCTCTCTCCTCCCATAGGTGAGACAGAAAGGCTAAAGGGGACTGGCGTTTGGCATTTCCCTTCACCCACATTGGCTGAGCTGTGCCACAGCCCAAGTTGGTTAGGCTCTGGTGAAAGTTTCCCTTGAAGGCAGATGTATTTCAAAATGGTTACTTTTATCTTCCCTCTGTGGGAAGTTTGAGGGGATTGTCCTTCAAGCTGCATGCTGAGAACCTGACAGAGCTCCTGGACATAAAACCCATGAAAGTATGGAGCATCCCCTAAGGTTGGACCCAGAGTTTTTAACTCTTAAGTACTTAAGAGTTTTAACCCTTAAGTATTTGATCTACATTGAACCTTCAGAATTCATCAGCTTTAGTTAAGTGTTCCTATCAATTAGTGGGCTCTGCAGCTGGACTTCTGCTGCTGGTACGATATGGTCCTCTGTATCTTTCTCTCACATTTTCAGAACAGTGGTTTGCCCGATCTCAATTCTCTGATGGCTCAAGGAAGAATTGTGATTTTGTTTGTTCAGCTTATTTCTTGTTGTGACAAAATTGCATTTTCAAATAACCTAATAGGCCTTGGAAAAGTCTCATGGAATAATTTTTAGGTAAAAAAGCCAGATTTGAAGCTGAATATGGTAGGACAAATCAGGAGGCTTTGAAACAGAATTTTTCTTTCACAATTATTCTTTTGCCCATCTGGTTTCTAACCATTGGCTCAATGGCATTCAAGGATTGGAGGAAGGGAAGAACATACTGCCTCCTAAAATAAGGACATTTGAAGCACTGAAAGGAGTAAATTGGCATTGAGCACAACAGTCTGAAATCAAAGAGCTTTTTATTTTAGAGATTTAAGAGAGAACTCTGGAGAGAAGAAGGGAGAGGTTGTTTATTTTATTTATTTATTTAATTTTTTAAAAGATTATTTACTTGAGAGAGAGTATGCAGGAGCAGGGTGAAGGGCAGAGGGAGAGAGGCTTCAAGCAGACTCCCTACTGTGCATGGAGCAGGCTTCATCCCACGACCCATGAGATCACAACCTGAGGTGAAACCAAGAGTCTGATTCTTAACCAACAGAACCACCCCTATTTGTTTTAAAGGAGCTTAAGGACTGTTCACTGTTACCTTCTCCTTGGGGGAAAACAATGGGAGAAGAGGAATGAAAATCCCCCAGGAAAAGATTGTTATTTGAACAATATTACTTCTCTGAAATGACACCACCTTGTGAGGGCCCATCACCCAACATGGGGTGGTCAGTTAGGTACATGTCTAGGCAGAGGGAAATTTGAGACAGTGCTCACTAGTTCCTCACAGCTTACACTGTTTTTTTGGGAGAAGAGCCTCCCTGTGTTTAGTGGCAGAGGTGTCCTGGGGTGTGAGAAATGAGCACAGGGTAAAGACTGCAGGATTTTGCCAATGCTGGGACTGATCTGAATGACAGGTGCCCAAAGGCCAGGCCAGGCCAGTTGCATCAAAATGGCTGAAGCAGGGACTGAAACCAGCAGGGACAAGTGGATGGAGACATCTCAACAAGGCCAGAGATGATTAGGGGCTGCACATTGTAAGACTCTCCTTCCAGTCTCTGTGAGTGGTGAGGATTTGAACTATTTACCAGAAATCATTTGCTCTTCTTCTGGTGAGGGCTATAGTTCCTGGACTTCCTTCCAGTCAGATGTGGCTGGCAGGTGACTAGAATGTGAACACCACTGGTATTTGCATTTCCAGATCCAGGCTTTTTAGAAGCAAGTGTCCCTGCCATATACATGCTCTACTCACACAGAGTTAAATAGAGATAATAAGGTCCTATAGAAAGACAGAGACTTCTTCCCTGAATTATCTTGTGGAAAAAATCCCCTGCCAAGCTAGAATGGGCTTGCTCTGAGCAAGAAATAAACTTCAGTCACACATATATAGAGTGAATTTATTGTAGCTGCTTGCCTTGGTCTAGATCTCCACCTAGATACCACCCCAGGGAGAGGCAAAAGGGGAAGCAAAATAATTGAGGGAGTTTTGAACTTTTTTTTGAAGGAAAATTTTTATTATTTTTATATACAGAAAACTCAACAATGTACATTTAACCCAGTTTGGTAACAAGTTCTTTTGCCTTTACCTTTTCCAGCTTGGTAATGGGAGCCACAGATTTTGAACCCACAATGTTGTCCCCCCACTGAAGGATCTCATCAAATCTGTCATTGTAATTGGTCTCCTGGTAGCTTCCAGGATATTAGCCAGAAACCCTTCATTTTCTGAGTTAACCTGTGTCCAGGTGACCTGTGTGGTTCAGCAACTCTGTGGACCAGATGCTCCAGATTGGCCTTCCCCTTGAAAATACAGTAGGGAACCCCATCTTATGACAAAGGGCAGGCAAGAAAGCAACCAGATTGAGGGGATGCATGACATGTACAGTCATCACCAGTATGGACTTCTTGCTTTCCACCAAGATGGTGGCAGTGTTAACCCACATTCAAAGGACAGTGGTGAAACAGTGGTCTCAGTGAGGACATTCCCTTTGCCAGGTTGTTTTCTTCACAACCCAGGCCAATAATCTTGCTTTCTCTGGTCTGCACTTCCAGGCCAGCTTAAGCAGCTGAGTAGCTCTTTGGTTGTCCAAGGCCTGGGTAAACTAGTTAACCATAGGAGTACTTCCAGCCGCTTATAAAGGATAGCCCTTTGCCACTGCAACTGGGTGTAGTGAGACCATGTGATAAAGTCAGTGAAGTCCCTTTTGGGCTGGATGCCCTGTCCAGTACTAAAATTTTGGAACTTTTTCTCAAACAGGGGATTTGCCACCTTCTTGGCTTCTTGCTTCTTCATGACAGCCTCGTGCTAGGGCGACATATTTTGAACTTTTTAACTGAGAATAGGCCCTGACTTTATTGAGTACATTTCTGAGACAGCAACTCAACAAAAAACCAAATACCTAATTAAAAATGTGCAAAGGACTTGAATAGACATTTCTCCAAAGAAGATATACAAATGGCCAATAACCACATGAAAAGATGCTCAACATCAATAATCTAATTTAGAGAAATATAAGTCAAAACCACAGTATGAAAAAACTTCACATACATTAGGATGCTGTTATCACACAATCAGAAAATAATAAGTATTGAAGAAGATGTGGAAAAATTGGAACCCTGTGTATTGCTGCTAGGAATATAAAATAAAATAGCTTCTGTGGAAAGTAGTATGGCAATTTTAAAAATTAAGCATTAAATTCCCATAGAGTTCAGTAGTTCCACTTTCACCAAAAGAAATGAGAAGAGAGAGTAGAACTGATATCTGTATACCCATGTTCACAGCAGTATTATTCACAATAGCCAAAAGGTGGAAGAAACTTAAGAGTCCACCAACAGAGGAATGAATAAACAAAATGTGGTACATGCACACAATGGAATAATATTCAGTTTTAAAAAGGAGGGGATGGAGGGGGTCAAGATGGTGGAGGAGTGGGGGACTCCATTTCAACCTGTCCCCTGAGTTTAGCTAGATATCTACCAAGCTATGTTGAACATCCTTGAAATCAGTCTAAGATATAAGATATATGTCTGGATCTCTAAGGGGGCAGAAGATCATCAGTCAAGAGGTACAAAGGATGGTGTTGTGATTGCATGGACAGATGTCAGAGGATAAACAGAAGTGGGAAGAAGACACCAGAAGCCAGCCATTGGAAAGTAATACTCCAGTGCAAATGTGCCCTTTACCTGGGGACCAGAAATAGCTTGGAGAGTGGTGGTGGCAGGCTGGGCAGGGACTGATAACAGTGCTCAAAGAGAACAGAGGGACTTAAGGGGCAAATTCTGGGACCCAGCTGCCACAGGTGCAGACCTAAGCCCATGGACCAAGGGGCTGTATGTGCCCATACCTGTGCCAGAGAGGAAATGGTGGGGACCTGTGCCCGCAGACCCAGGGCTGGCCACCCGTCAGGGCCCAGCCTGCCCAGAGCAGGATTGATCAAGGGGAGGGGGGCAGAGATAGCAGGGGCACGCACTACTTGTGGGAGACTGCGGTTCAGCAGCACTTACAGAGAAGGAGTGCTCTGGAGGATTCAGAGAGGAGCAGGCTGTGGCTTCTCTCTAAGGTGAAGGTTGGGATATGGACAGTTTACTTTGCTCTGACCCTCTGAAAAGGCATGAAAAGCTGCCAAAGAACAAAAGCCACCAGAGAACAAAAGCCCCCAAAACCGGTTTCCATGGAGCCCAGCCCCTTGTTAAGAGGCAGGGCAAATCTGCCCAAGCAGGATTGACTGAAAAACAATGCAGCAGGATCCTCCCCAGAAGACAAACTGGAAGAACAAGAGGACAACAAACCCAGGGCCCCAAAGAACTGTAAAATCCCAACACCAGGGAAAAATAGTATATTAAGCTCCTGGTATTGTCTCACGGCCTGTGTATTTCTTGGATACAAGTTATATCTCTCTCTCTTTTTTGATTCTTATGTTGCTTCTTTTTTTAACCTACTTATCATTTCTACTAAGTGTTTAATACAACATATTCCATAGTGACTTTTTAACTTGAACTTTTTCACACATATTTTTTCTTTTTATATATATGGATATAAGCTTCAATGTAGTCCTTTATTCCTTATTCAAATATATATATATATAACATATTTATTTATATTTAATAATATATTTATTTATATATAATATATAATATATTTAATAAATATATAAATAATATATATTTATATATATAATATATTTAATTTCCCTGTATCTCTAACAAAGAGAACAAAATAGAAGAAGAACTGGAACACACTACTTGCCCACACTGAGGGATTATAACCACCTTCCCTTCACCACTCTAGTCCCCTTTTTTTTGGTATGTGGGTCTTTTTGTTTGTTTTCATTTTTGTACTATATAAATCTTATTCTTGGGTTTCATTTTGGTCAGGTTATGGGGTTTTTGGTTTGTTTGTTTGGTGGTAGCTTCTGATTGTTCTAAACTTACCCAGGGATTGTGGTTGATATTTTTGGCTGTACACCCCCTCAACCACAACTCAATAGAATGACTAGGAGGGGGACCTCCCAACAGGGAAAAGACCCAGAGACAATAGCCTCTCCCACAGACCTAATGGATATGGATATAAGCAAGATGTCAGAAAAAGACTTCAGGGTAACAGTTATGAAGACAATAGGTAGGGGGAGTCTGGGTGGCTCAGTGGGTTAAAACCTCTGCCTTCGGCTTGGGTTATGATCCCAGGGTCCTGGGATCAAGCCCTAAGTTGGGCTCCCTGCTTGGTGGGGAGCCTGCTTCCCTTCCTCTCTCTTTGCCTATCTCTCTGCCTACTTGTGATCTCTGTCAGATAAATAAATAAAATTTTTTTAAAAAAACAATATCTAGGCTGGAGAAAAACCATTAAAGGCAACATACACTCTCCTAAGGGAAGAAATGAGAGCTAATCAGGCTGAACTTAAAAATGCTATAAATGAGATGCAGTGTAAGCTTGAGTCTCTAACAGTGGTGGAGAGATAGAGAGGACTAGATTTGAGCAAATTGTAGCTGAGAACTTCCCCAATCTGGGAAATGAAACAAGCATTCATGTCCTAGAGGTGGAGGTGACCCCTCCCAAGATCAAGGAGAACAGACCATCCTCTAACATGTAATTGTAAAACTCACAAATCTCAGAATCAAAGCAACCATATTAAGGGCAGTTAGGGGGAAGAGATTCCTTACATACAGAGAGAGGAACATCAGAATAACCTCAGACCTGTCCACAGAGATCTGGAAAGCCAGAAAGGGCTGGCAAGACATATTCAGGGTACTAAATGAGAAGAATATTCAGCCAAGAATACTTTATCCAGCAAGGCTGTCACTCAGAATGGATGGAGAGATAGTTTCCAGGACCAGCAGAAACTGAATGAATATGTGACCACTAAGCCAGCTCTGCCAGAAATATTAAGGGTGGTTCTATCAAAGGAGAAATACCCCTAGAGTGATATACAACAGAAATTTACAGAGACAATCTATAGAAACAAGGATGTCACAGGCAACATGATAACAATAAAATCATATATTTCAATAATCACTCTCAATGTGAATGGTCTAAATGCTCCCATGAAATGGCACGGGGTTTCAGATTGGATAAAAAGGCAGGACTCATCCATATGCTGTCTACACAGACTCATTTTGAACTTAAATATACATTCAGACAAAAAGTGATGGGATGGAGAATCATTTCTCATGCCAATGGACCTCAAAAGAAAGCTGGGGTAGCAATTCTTATATCAGACAAATTAGATTTTAAGCTAAAGACTGCAGTTTGAGATACAGAAGTAAGCTATATCATTCTTAAAGGGTCTATCCAACAAGAGCAGCCAACTACATAAGCCAACTGTTAAACAAAATAGACATATTGATAATAATACATTAATAGTAAAAGACTTCAACACTCTACTCTCAGCAATAGACCATCTAATCAGAAAATCAACAATGAAACAAGAGCTTGGAATGACACACTGGACCAGTTGGACCTCACAGATATACACAGAACATTCCACCTTAAAACAACAGAATATTCATTCTTCTCAAGTGCAGAAGGAACTTTCTCCAGAATAGCTCATATACTGGGTCACAAATCAGGTCTCCACCAATACCAAAAGAATGAGTTATT
Source organism: Neogale vison (assembly GCF_020171115.1). Lineage (NCBI taxonomy): Eukaryota > Metazoa > Chordata > Mammalia > Carnivora > Mustelidae > Neogale > Neogale vison. The sequence goes on from NC_058095.1 coordinate 83,101,372, forward strand.
CCCAGACCACAATGATTTTAAACTGGAATTCAATCACAAGAAAAAATTTGGAAGAAATTCAAACGCTTGGAAGCTCAAGACCAGCCTGCTTGAGAATGTTTGGGTCAACCAGGAAATCAAAGAAGAACTTAAACAATTCATGGAAACCAATGAGAATGAAAACACACTCTTCTTGTCTCAAGATGGCGGAGAAGTAGCAGGCTGAGACTACCTCAGCTAGCAGGAGATCAGCTAGAGAGCTTATCTAAAGATTGCAAACACCTGCAAATCCATCGGCAGATCAAAGAGAAGAAGAACAGCAATTCTAGAAACAGAAAAACAACCACTTTCTGAAAGGTAGGACTGGCGGAGAAGTGAATCCAAAGCGACGGGAAGATAGACCCCGGGGGGAGGGGCCGGCTCCCGGCAAGCGGCGGAGCAACGGAGCACAAAATCAGGACTTTTAAAAGTCTGTTCCGCTGAGGGACATCGCTCCGGAGGCTAAACCGGGGCGAAGCCCACACAGGGTCGGCGTGACCACCGGTCCTGCGGGGTCACAGAAGGATCGGGGGTGTCCGAGTGTCGCAGAGCTTGCGGATATTGGAACGGGAAAGCCGGCTGCTGAGACAGAGCTGACAGTGAGCTCGCAGCTCGGAGTTGCCTTGAACCGGCCGCAAGCTCAGTAGCTCGGAGCGCGGCCGGAGGTTGGGCAGACGCGAGTTACTGGGAGCTGTTCGCTGAGGGCGCACAGGGGAGCGGGGCCCCGGGCTCTCGGCTCCTCCGGGCCGGAGACCAGGAGGCCGCCATTTCTATTCCCGTCCTCCGGAACTCTACGGAAAGCGCTCAGGGAACAAAAGCTCCTGAAAGCAAAGCCGAGCAGATCACTCAGCCCGGCCCCTGGTAAGGGCGGTGTAATTCCGCCTGGGGCAAAGACACTTGAGAATCACTACACCAGGCCCCTCCCCCAGAAGATCAACAAGAAATCCAGGCAAGACCAAGTTCACCTACCAAGGAGTGCAGTTTCAATACCAAGGAGAGAGCAGCAGAATTCCAGAGGAGGAGAAAACAAACCACGGAACTCATGGCTTTCTGCCTGTGATTTTTCAGTCTTGCAGTTAATTTAATTTTTTTCTTTTTCATTTTTTTTCTCTACTTCTGCTAAAATTTTTTATAACTTTTACCCTTTTCTCTTTTAAGGTTTTTTAACTAGATTATCTAATATATATATTTTTCTTTTTTATACTTTTGTTTATTCATTTTCTTTTTTTTTATTCTTTTTTTTCTTTTTTTTCTTTCTTTCTTTTTGAACCTTTTTTTATCCCCAAATCAGAAGAGATCCTAATCTCTTCCATCTTTTTTTTCTTAATTCTTTTTTAAATTCTTGATTGAATTTTTAATTCAATCTCTTTTTTTTAATTCTTTCTTTCTTTTTTTTCTTTCTTTCTTTTTGAACCTCTTTTTATCCCCAAATCAGAAGAGATCCCAATCAGAAAAGATTGGGAGATCCCAATCAGAAGAGATTGGGAGATCCCAATCAAAGGAGATCCCAATCAGAGGAGATCCCTCACCCAATCGTGAGGGGGGAGAAATCCCCCCTCACGATTTGGGATCTCTTCTGATTTGGTTAAAGCATATTTTCCTGGGATTGTTGCCACCCTTTTAGTATTTTACTTGCTCCTTCATATACTCTTAGCTGGACAAAATGACAAGGCAGAAAAATTCACAACAAAAAAAAGAACAAGAGGCAGTACCGAAGGCTAGGGACCTAATCAACACAGACATTGGTAATATGTCAGATCTAGAGTTCAAAATGACAATTCTCAAGGTTATAGCCGGGCTTGAAAAAGGCATGGAAGATATTAGAGAAACACTCTCCAGAGATATAAAAGCCCTTTCTGGAGAAATAAAAGAACTAAAATCTAACCAAGTTGAAATCAAAAAAGCTATTAATGAAGTTCAATCAAAAATGGAGGCTCTCACTGCTAGGATAAATGAGGCAGAAGAAAGAATTAGCGATATAGAAGACCAAATGACAGAGAATAAAGAAGCTGAGCAAAAGAGGGACAAACAGCTACTGGACCATGAGGGGAGAATTCGAGAGATAAGTGACACCATAAGATGAAACAACATTAGAATAATTGGGATTCCAGAAGAAGAAGAAAGAGAGAGGGGAGCAGAAGTTATACTGGAGAGAATTATTGGGGAGAATTTCCCCAATATGGCAAAGGGAACGAGTATCAAAATTCAGGTGGTTCAGAGAACGCCCCTCAAAATCAATAAGAATAGGCCCACACCCCGTCACCTAATAGTAAAATTTACAAGCCTTAGTGACAAAGAGAAAATCCTGAAAGCAGCCCGGGAAAAGAAGTCTTTAACATACAATGGTAAAAGTATTAGATTGGCAACTGACTTATCCACAGAGACCTGGCAGGCCAGAAAGAGCTGGCATGACATTTTCAGAGCACTAAACGAGAAAAACATGCAGCCAAGAATACTATATCCAGCTAGGCTATCATTGAAAATAGAAGGAGAGATTAAAAGCTTCCAGGACAAACAAAAACTGAAAGAATTTGCAAACACCAAACCAGCTCTACAGGAAATACTGAAAGGGGTCCTCTAAGCAAAGAGAGAGCCTACAAGTGGTAGATCAGAAAGGAACAGAGACAATATACAGTAACAGTCACCTTACAGGCAATACAATGGCACTAAAATCATATCTCTCAATAGTTACCCTGAATGTTAATGGGCTAAATGCCCCAATCAAAAGACACAGGGTATCAGAATGGATAAAGAAACAAAACCCATCTATATGTTGCCTCCAAGAAACTCATTTTAAACCCGAAGACACCTCCAGACTTAAAGTGAGGGGGTGGAAAAGAATTTACCATGCTAATGGACATCAGAAAAAAGCAGGAGTGGCAATCCTTATATCAGATCAATTAGATTTTAAGCCAAAGACTATAATAAGAGATGAGGAAGGACACTATATCATACTCAAAGGGTCTGTCCAACAAGAAGATCTAACAATTTTAAATATCTATGCCCCCAACGTGGGCGCAGCCAACTATATAAACCAATTAATAACAAAATCAAAGAAACACATCAACAATAACACAATAATAGTAGGGGACTTTAACACTCCCCTCACTGAAATGGACAGATCATCCAAGCAAAAGATCAACAGGGAAATAAAGGCCTTAAATGATACACTGGATGAGATGGACATCACAGATATATTCAGAACATTTCATCCCAAAGCAACAGAATACACATTCTTCTCTAGTGCACATGGAACATTCTCCAGAATAGATCACATCCTCGGTCCTAAATCAGGACTCAACCGGTATCAAAAGATTGGGATCATTCCCTGCATATTTTTGGATCACAATGCTCTGAAGCTAGAACTCAACCACAAGAGGAAGTTTGGAAAGAACACAAATACATGGAGACTAAACAGCATCCTTCTAAAGAATGAATGGGTCAACCGGGAAATTAAAGAAGAATTGAAAAAAAATCATGGAAACAAATGATAATGAAAATACAACGGTTCAAAATCTGTGGGACACAACAAAGGCAGTCCTGAGAGGAAAATATATAGCGGTACAAGCTTTTCTCAAGAAACAAGAAAGGTCTCAGGTACACAACCTAACCCTACACCTAAAGGAGCTGGAGAAAGAACAAGAAAGAAACCCTAAGCCCAGCAGGAGAAGAGAAATCATAAAGATCAGAGCAGAAATCAATGAAATAGAAACCAAGAAAACAATAGAGCAAATCAACGAAACTAGGAGCTGGTTCTTTGAAAGAATTAATAAAATTGATAAACCCTTGGCCAGACTTATCCAAAAGAAAAGAGAAAGGACCCAAATAAATAAAATCATGAATGAAAGAGGAGAGATCACAACTAACACCAAAGAAATACAAACTATTATAAGAACATACTATGAGCAACTCTACGCCAACAAATTTGACAATCTGGAAGAAATGGATGCATTCCTAGAAACATATAAACTACCAAAATTGAACCAGGAAGAAATAGAAAGCCTGTACAGACCCATAACCGTTAAGGAGATTGAAACAGTCATTAAAAATCTCCAAACAAACAAAAGCCCAGGGCCAGATGGCTTCCCGGGGGAATTCTACCAAACATTTAAAGAGGAACTAATTCCTATTCTCCTGAAACTGTTCCAAAAAATAGAAATGGAAGGAAAACTCCCAAACTCATTTTATGAGGCCAGCATCACCTTGATCCCAAAACCAGACAAGGATCCCATCAAAAAAGAGAGCTATAGACCAATATCCTTGATGAACACAGATGCGAAAATTCTCACCAAAATACTAGCCAATAGGATTCAACAGTACATTAAAAGGATTATTCACCACGACCAAGTGGGATTTATCCCAGGGCTGCAAGGTTGGTTCAACATCGGCAAATCAGTCAATGTGATACAACACATCAATAAAAGAAAGAACAAGAACCATATGATACTCTCAATAGATGCTGAAAAAGCATTTGACAAAGTACAGCATCCCTTCCTGATCAAAACCCTTCAAAGTGTAGGGATAGAGGGCACATACCTCAATATCATCAAAGCCATCTATGAAAAACCCACTGCAAATATCATTCTCAATGGAGAAAAACTGAAAGCTTTTCCACTAAGGTCAGGAACACGGCAGGGATGTCCATTATCACCACTGCTATTCAACATAGTACTAGAAGTCCTAGCCTCAGCAATCAGACAACAGAAGGAAATTAAAGGCATCCAAATCGGCAAAGAAGAAGTCAAATTATCACTCTTCGCAGATGATATGATACTCTATGTGGAAAACCCAAAAGACTCCACTCCAAAACTGCTAGAACTTATACAGGAATTCAGTAAAGTGTCAGGATATAAGATCAATGCACAGAAATCAGTTGCATTTCTCTACACCAACAACAAGACAGAAGAAAGAGAAATTAAGGAGTCAATCCCATTTACAATTGCACCCCAAACCATAAGATACCTAGGAATAAACCTAACCAAAGAGGCTAAGAATCTATACTCAGAAAACTATAAAGTACTCATGAAAGAAATTGAGGAAGACACAAAGAAATGGGAAAATGTCCCATGCTCCTGGATTGGAAGAATAAATATTGTGAAAATGTCTATGCTACCTAAAGCAATCTACACATTTAATGCAATTCCTATCAAAGTACCATCCATCTTTTTCAACGAAATGGAACAAATAATTTTAAAATTTATATGGAACCAGAAAAGACCTCGAATAGCCAAAGGGATATTGAAAAACAAAGCCAAAGTTGGTGGCATCACAATTCCGGACTTCAAGCTTTATTACAAAGCTGTCATCATCAAGACAGCATGGTACTGGCACAAAAACAGACACATAGACCAATGGAACAGAATAGAGAGCCCAGAAATAGACCCTCAACTCTATGGTCAACTAATCTTCGACAAAGCAGGAAAGAATGTCCAATGGAAAAAAGACAGCCTCTTCAATAAATGGTGTTGGGAAAATTGGACAGCCACGTGCAGAAAAATGAAATTGGACCATTTCCTTACACCACACACAAAAATAGATTCAAAATGGATTAAGGACCTCAATGTGAGAAAGGAATCCATCAAAATCCTTGAGGAGAACACAGGCAGCAACCTCTTCGACCTCAGCCGCAGCAACATCTTCCTAGGAACATCGCCAAAGGCAAGGGAAGCAAGGGCAAAAATGAACTTTTGGGATTTCATCAAAGTCAAAAGCTTTTGCACAGCAAAGGAAACAGTTAACAAAACCAAAAGACAACTGACAGAATGGGAGAAGATATTTGCAAACGACATATCAGATAAAGGACTAGTGTCCAAAATCTATAAAGAACTTAACAAACTCAACACCCAAAGAACAAATAATCCAATCAAGAAATGGGCAGAGGACATGAACAGACGTTTCTGCCAAGAAGACATCCAGATGGCCAACAGACACACGAAAAAGTGCTCCATATCACTCGGCATCAGGGAAATACAAATCAAAACCACAATGAGATATCACCTCACACCAGTCAGAATGGCTAAAATCAACAAGTCAGGAAATGACAGATGCTGGCGAGGATGCGGAGAAAGGGGAACCCTCCTACACTGTTGGTGGGAATGCAAGCTGGTGCAACCACTCTGGAAAACAGCATGGAGATTCCTCAAAATGTTGAAAATAGAACTGCCCTATGACCCAGCAATTGCACTACTGGGAATTTACCCTAAAGATACAAACGTAGTGATCCAAAGGGGTACGTGCACCCGAATGTTTATAGCAGCAATGTCTACAATAGCCAAACTATGGAAAGAACCTAGATGTCCATCAACAGATGAATGGATCAAGAAGATGTGGTATATATACACAATGGAATACTATGCAGCCATCAAAAGAAACGAAATCTTGCCATTTGCGACAACATGGATGGAACTAGAGCGTATCATGCTTAGCGAAATAAGTCAAGCGGAGAAAGACAACTATCATATGATCTCCCTGATATGAGGGAGTGGTGATGCAACATGGGGGCTTAAGTGGGTAGGAGAAGAATCCATGAAACAAGATGGGATAGGGAGGGAGACAAACCATAAGTGACTCTTAATCTCACGAAACAAACTGTGGGTTGCTGGGGGGAGGGGGGTTGGGAGAAGGGGGGAAGGTTATGGACATTGGGGAGGGTATGTGCTTTTGGGTAAATTGGAAGGGGAGATGAACCATGAGAGACTATGGACTCTGAAAAACAGTCTGAGGGGTTTGAAGTGGTGGGGGGGTGGGAGGTTGGGGTACCAGGTGGTGGGTATTATAGAGGGCACAGCTTGCATGGAGCACTGGGTGTGGTGAAAAAATAATGAATACTGTTTTTCTGAAAATAAATAAATTGGAAAAAAAAAAAAAAAAGAAAACACATTGGTCCAAAACCTATGGGATACTGCAAAGTTGGGCCTAAGGAGGAAATACATAGCCACCCAAGCCTCACTCAAAAAAAAAAAAAAAAAAAAATCCTGAATTCACCAACTAACTTTACACCTTAAAGGACTGGAGAAAAGACAACAAATAATGTATAAGCCATGCACAAGAAGAAAAATAATTAAGATTAGAGCAGAGATCAATGCATCAGAAGCTAGAAAAAATATAGTAGAACAGATAACAAAACTAGAAGCTGGTTCTTTGAAGGAATTAATAAGATCGACAAACCACTGGCCAGACTTATCCAAAAAAAAAGAAAAAGGGCCCAAATTAATAAAATTATGAATGAAAGGGGAGAGATCATGAATAACATAGGAAAAATAGAAACAATTATTAGAAATTATTATCAACAACTATATGCCAATAAATTAAGCAACATGGAAGAAATGGATGCCTTCCTTGAACCCTTTATAGGGTTTATAAAGTTTTTTTTTTATAGTTTATACTATCAATTCCTGAAACAGGAAGAAATTGATAACCTGAGTAGACCAATAGCCAGTAACAAGATTGAAACAGTGATCAAAAAACTCCAAAAAACAAGAGTCCAGGACCTGATGGATTCCTAGGGGAATTCTACCAGAAATTCAAAGAAGAAATAATACTTATTCTCCTGAAGCTCTTTCAAAAAACAGAAAGAGAAGGAAAACTTCCAGACTTGTTCTATGAGGCCAGCATTACCTTGACCCCCAAACCAGGCAAAGACCCCCATCAAAAAGGAGAATTTTAGAAAAATATTCCTTATGAATATGGATGCCAAAATTCTCAACAAGATCCTAGGTAATAGGATCCAACAGTACTTTAAAAGGATTATCCATCATGACCAGGTGGTATTTATCCCTGGGATGCAAGAATGGCTCAACATTTGCAAATCAATCAATGTGATAGAACATTAAGAAGAGGAGTGAGAACTATATGGTCCTCTCAATTGATGCAGAAAAAGCATTTGGCAAAATACAGCATCCTTTCTTGATTAAAACTCTTCAGAGTATAGGGATAGAGGGAATATTCCCCAATTTCATGAAATGCCCACAGTGAATATCATTCTCAATGGGAAAAGCTGGGAGCACACAAGGATGTCCACTATTACCAGTATTGTTCAACATAGTACTAGAAACCCTAGCCACAGCAATCAGACAACAAAAAAAAATTAAAGGTATTCAAATCAGCAAAGAAGAACTTAAGCTCTCTCTCTTTGCAGATAACATGATACTTTATGTGGAAAACCCAAAGGCTCTGCCCCTAAATTACTAGAACTCACACAACAGTTTAGTAATGTGGCAGGATACAAAATCAATGCACAGAAATCAGTTGTTTTTCTAGACACTAACAGTGTAACTGTAGAAAGAGAAATTAGGGAATCAATTCCATTTAAAATAGCACCAAAAACAGTAAGATATTTAGGAATAACCAAAAACAGTAAGATATTTAGGAATAAATCTAACCAAAGAGGTAAAGGATGTATACTCTAGAAACTACAGAACACTTAGGAAAGAAATTGAGGAAAACACAAAGAGATGGAAAAACTCCATGCTCATGGATTGGAAGAATAAATATTGTTAAAATGGCATGCTTCCTGGAGCAATCTACACCTTCAATGCAATCAAAATACCAGTGACATTTTTCACAGAGCTGAAACAAACAATCCTAAAATTTTTATGGAACCAGAAAAGACCCTGAATCACCAAGGAAATGTTGAAAAAGACATGAACAGACACTTCTCCAAAGAAGACATACAGATGGCTAACAGACACATAAAAAAAATGTTCACCATCATTAGTCATTAGGGAAATTCAAAACCACATTGATATACCACCCTGCACCAGTTAGAATGGCAAAAATTGACAAGGGAAAAACAACAAATGTTGGAAATATTGTGGAGAAGTGGGAACCCCCTTACACTGTTGGTGAGAATGCAAGTTGATATAGCCATTTTGAAAAACAGTGTGAAGGTTCCTCAAAAAGTTAAAGAGTTACCCTATGACCCAGCAATTCCAATACTGGGCATTTAACCCAAACCTGCACCCCAGTGTCCATAGCAGCAATGTCCACAATAGTCAAACTGTGGAAAGAGCTGAGATGCCCTTCAACAGACGAATGAATAAAGAAGATGTGGTCCATATATACAATGAAATATTACTCAGCCATCAGAAGGAATGGATACCCAACTTTTGCATCAACATGGATGGAACTGGAGGAAATTATGCTCAGTAAAATAAGCCAAACAGAGAGTCAGTTATCATACGGTTTCACTTATTTGTGGAACATAAGGAATAGCATGGAGGACATTAGGAGAAGGAAGGGAAACATGAAGGCAGAGAAATCAGGGAGGAGACAACCCAAGAGAGACTATGGACTCCAGGAAACAAACTGAAGGTTTTAGGGGGAGAGGGAAGGGGGAAAGGGGAATGGGTTAGCCCAGTGATGAGTATTAAGGAGGGCACATATTGCATGGAGCACTGGGTGTTATACACAAACAAGAGATCATGGAACACTACATCAAAGACTAGTGATATACTGCGGTTGTCTAACAAAAAGAAATATGAACACTTGATATACCATAAAAAATAATAAATAAATAAATAAATAGGAAATTCTGTCGTATGTACAACATGGGTGAAACTTGCCAGGTATTATGGTGAATGAAATAAGCCCACCATAAAAGGGCAAATATTGTACGTTTCCTCTTATTTGACATTTCTAAAGTAGTCTACCTATGATGAGACATAGGTAGAATGTTAGTTGCCAGGAGTTACAGGGAGGGGAAAAGGAGAGTTAGTGTTTAATGGGTATGGACTTTCAGTTAGGAAAGATAACTTTTTTTTTTTTAGATTTTATTTATTTATTTGGCAGAGAGAGAAATCACAAGTAGACAGACAGGCAGGCAGAGAGAGGGGGAGAAGCAGGCTCTCCACCGAGCAGAGAACCCGATGCGGGGCTCAATCCCAGGACCCTGGGATCATGACCTGAGCCGAAGGCAGAGGCTTAACCCACTGAGCCACCCAGGTGCCCCCAGTTAGGAAAGATAAAAGAGTTCTGGAGATAGGTGGTGATGGTAGTTGCACAATGATGTGAATGTACTTGATGCTACAGAACTGTACTTACTGTGGACTGTGGGAATGTCAAAGTCACTGTCTTAGGGCCACTGTCACCACTGATACACTTAAACCTGTTGCATTAACTTGATGTGAACTTCTTAGAAGGAAAAATAAACATCCACAGAGATTTAAAAAGAAATAGAAATGCTATAAAATTGTAGTAGTTGTCTCTGGATTGGGAGTGTGTAGATGTAGTTTTTTTATTTTCTAAGACATCCATGATGAGCATGTCTCACTTTCATAACAACTTTAAGAAGCAAAATGGAATTAAGTCGATCAAGAGTGATTCTTCTATTACTTGTCAATTTGGAAGATCTGTGGAAAATATTTCTGTCCCAGAGCATGCAAGAATGTTAATATTCCCACATGATATAATGAGGGCAGACTAGGCACCAAGGACACAAAGACACACAAGATGCAGTCCTTGTTTTCAGGCAGAGAGACCTGTAAATAGAAAACTTCAGCACAGCAGAGGGAGAAGTGGGTGTAGCCAGGCACATAGAAAGTTGAAGCGTTTACTCTCTGGCTCAGGGAAGCTCCTTCAGACCAGTGCTTCTTTGATCTAGCTAGGGCATATGTAACAAGCCACTGGGGGTGCTGGCCCCCGGACCACAATTTGAATGGCCAGGATGTGCACTTGATGGCTCATTTTCTATGTTCAGTTTTCTTTGGTCACTGGGGTTCCTTCAGGATCTCTCATATTGCCTTGTATTTGGACTCTTCTCTCACCTAGCCATGTTCCACTGATGACTCAATTAGGCAGTCTTTCTGGCTTTGATTTCATTTTCTCCACCAACATGCTGCTTGTCAGGTCACTTCCCTCAGCAAGCAATAGCCTCTTTTGTCCTGCCAAGGATCCCACCCCTCCTGCCACCTACATACTTGTTCAGGAGGGACAATACCAGAGTAGGTACTCACAAAGGGTGTGCCCAGAGGATCACAGATCATGCAAAGTAGGTGCCTAGGCAACCTGGGTGGTCAGCATCTACTTCCTGGAGGAGGTACTATTTTATCTACTGCAGGTCTGAGGGAGAAGAGGCATGGAGACACGAAATAGGTATTGTGAGTACAGTGCTGTGATGCAGTAAGACTACAAAGGGAAAGGGGGGGAGTGTAGGAGTTGAGACTTGTGAGGTAGGACTGGGATCATAGGGGCCTCATCAACCATCTGAGGAGCCTAGACTTCCTCCTTTAGGTGACAGGGCTGGGGGAAGTCATGGGAAGGTTTTTGGAAGGGTATGAAAGGGGAAGATGTCTATTTCAGAAAATCATTCTCATGGTAGTGGAGGATAAGATGGAGAAAAATGTATCCAGAGGCAGGTAGGCTTGTTAGGAGGCTGGATTTGGTGGGAGGGTATGGATAGAAAAGGCTGGAAGAAGGTGGAAGTTGGGAGCAGCCTTAGGACGTAGTGTTTGGGCCAATCATTTCATGGTCTCCACTCCAGGGCAATGGGAGTTTGCCCTCTGGTATGCAGGTCACCCTTTGAAGGATGTCACTTCGTGTAGTGGTTGATAATATATTGGCAGGTCATAAAATCAACACGTTAGGTTGCAAACAGCATTTCATTTATGTAAAATAGAATAGGCCAGGATGAAACGTAGGGTATTGTTTTTTGATTCACACACACACACACACTCTCTCTCTCTCTCTCTCTCTCTCTTTTAAAGTTTGAAAGCCTCTGTTCTAGAGCTATTGTCTACTAATAAAGTCAAGAGTGAAGGGGCACCTGGGTAGCTCAGTCAGTTGGGTGTCTGCCTTCGGCTCACGTCTTAATCTCAGGGCCCTGGGATTGAATCCTACATCAGGCTCTCTGCTCAGTGGAGAGTCTGCTTCTCCCTTTCCCTCTCTTTCTTACAGCAAGAACCCATTTAAAAGACATGACTTAGCTGATTTTTTAAGAAATAGTTTACAATGCTATGGATTTGGATAGAAGGCTATTCCACTGAAATTTATGTTTGTAATTAAGTGACACATGCTTGTGCACACATGTGTGACACACACACACGTGTATGTGTGTGTGTGTGTTGTGTCTTTTAGAGGAAATGACTAAGGACGCACATGGAGATAGCTACTAATGTGGTAGAGAAATGGAGCTGACTGGAGCAAACAGGTAAGGAGTCTGTGAGCACAGCAGAGAAACTTCTCACTGAAAACATCTAGTTTCCACAACTGGAAAACCTGCCAAGAGCCACTTAGATATTTCCAAGCTCCTGAGAGCTGCCTAGAGAGCCAGCTCCCACCATGCACCAATAATATAACAGTGTATATGGAAGATCTTCTAGTCACCCTGCCTCCCCTGGAGAAGCAGCACAGGGGTGGGGGATGGGAGGAATGTGCCCACACAAGAAAGCAGAAAACTCACTCCCACTGCCACCACTTTCTAGCTGGGTGACCTTGAGAAAGTTACTTCAATTCTCTGAGCCTTGGATTTCTCATCTTTAATTGTGGATAATTATAACTGCCCTACCCACTTCTCAGGGTTGTTGTGAAAGAGTATTGCAAGTGGTAAATCACAATAGCAGTGGAAGCTTTTATTATTATTATTAATGCTAATAACAACCTTCTGAGGCAGGCAGGGCACAAACTCATTTTATAAATGAAAAGAGAGGCTCCGTGATATTGAAGTGATTCGTTCAGTGTCACAAATGTGTGGGGTGGAAGAAAATTAGTCCAGGTCTTCTGATACTTGGTTCAATGCTATCTTCCTTATAATATAACCAAAGGAAATATAATTTAGTTGACCTTCAACTGACATTTTGATGAGGGAGCAGGAGGCTGGCTGAGGACAGAGTAGAAGCTGGCGCCTTGCACCCCCTCTTCACCTGCTCCCCTCCATATGTGTAGCATTCCTCAGGCACCCCTGACTGCCATAAAACAATAAATAGTTAACTTGCAGGGATCGCAATCCTGCAGAACAGGAATCTCCCTTGCTCTACAGGTATCCTAGAGATCTAAACAGGGAGGTTACCTTATCAATAGCACAAATTTCCAGAGGCAAATAACTCTCATTTCCTGAAGCCCTAATGTCCCCCTCCTCACTATAAACTGGAGGAGACTGCAGGTAGAAGGGAATGTAAATGATAGCAGAGTCATAATACCCCACTAAGAATCTCCCAACTATCTTGATGTTAATGCTTGACCTAAAAACGACATTGATCAAGCCATAAGGGCAAAGACTCCCCCCGGCACCTTGTAGGCCCACCTTAGCACGTGAGAGCTCTGTCGAAATCTCCCATCCCTTCACCACCTCCCCCCAACCACAAGGTATATAACACGCCTACCCTAACAACTCGGGGCAGCCGCATCTCTGCCTGCCCACGGGTCCTGTCCCCGTGCTCTAATAAACCACCTTTTTGCACCAGAGACGTCTTAAGAATTCTTTCTTTAGCCGTCGGCTCCGAACCTCATCCCACCGAACCTCACCTAGGTTCTAGAACTTCATCAATTTTACTTGTGGTTGATAATGTAAATGTAACCAAGACCTATAATGATGACATCTTTTTTCTCTCCTAAACCTTGATATAAGACTTGGAGCAATGTACTTAAATTCTTCCTACAATAGTTTTTTCATCAAAACTATACATAGTCATGTTCCTTATATTGATTCTTACAGCTTAATGCCCAGAAAAAGATGACCAGAAGAAACAGAGAATACACAAACAAAATGATGTAATGGATAGCAGCCATTAATGATCTTATTATTATTAATTTTGTAAAATTTTTTGACAGGTATTTCTAAAGTCCATGGAAAATGTGATGTCATAATTATGTCTATCTATCTATCTATCATCTACCCATCTATTTATCACCTATCATCTATCATCTATCTATCCATCCATCTACCTAGTTGAATTTTGCTCCAACTCGTGCTGAGTGAAAAAGGGTCTGTTGTTTATGGACTTCCTCTCCACTAAGACCAACAGGGATTACTCATTTATCTGGGCATAATGCCCGGTACATAGTAGGTTCTCAGTAACTATTTAATGAATAAATGAATTATTTACTAGAGTTAGGTCTCATTAGCCTCAAAGTCATCAAAAAATATGGATGTGGAGCTAGAAGTCAGAGGGTTTGATTTCATTCCTGGCTCTGCCAGTTATTAGCTGTGAGATCCTGGTTTCATCATTCAGTCTAGCTAAGTGTCCAGTTCTTCTTCTATGAAATGAAAGTGTTGGACTAGATCAGAGATGACAGGTTTCCATTCAAATGCCAGTTGCAGTCAGCTGATGGTGGCTGGAGGTGCTAGTTGAGAAGGATCCTGAAGCTGTGGTCAGACTCGGGGGACAGATGACCAGATGGAATAAAGTTTCTTACCTAAGGGCTGCATGCACGGGTGTGCAGGTGAGCCTGCCAGGCATTTGCCCTCACTGCACAGAGTCATCTCTAAGACCTTTGAGTTTTATGAATCTATAACCAGGAAGGGTACTGGACTTGGTAGAAACTGAATTTTGGAATTAACGTATGTAGCTCTGTATAATTTCTGTTGTTTATGTCAGGAGGATTTTCCTGGGGTTCTGCGATGCAAGAATAAAGAATTATAGAACTGTATATTGGGGAGTAACCAGGGTTACAGATGAAGAACTCTCTCTGAAAAGCCTCCCAACATCTCCAGGAAGTAAAAAAAAAAAAAAAAAAAAAAAAAAAAAAGAGTGTGTTACTTAGGAGTTTTATTTCTCCCATTTTGTAAAGGCAGAACCTGAGTCATGAAAGGTAGAATTATCTGCCTTAGGTCATTTGTAGTTCTAGGCATATATTTAGGTCATGTAACTCACTCATGCCTTCCTTTCTGGCAAAACAAGTCCTAGCTAATTCAGTGCACTGACAAGCCCTGCCTCCTTACCTCATCTGCTTATTTTCCTCCATCCCTTGGAGGCCTTCACCCTGGTGGTGGTGATGGGCTTGCTGTCACTCCCCTGGAAAGCCTTGTTAATTCCCCACCATGCCTCTGTCACCACCATGTCTCTCACCTTGGGGAAACTTGTTTTTATAGGAGCCCTAGCAGATCAAACCCAACAACCTCCTGACTCTCTCCACTCAGTGTTCCTTTACACATAATAGATGTTTCCTCTATTATGAAGAAACATCTATTACGTATGCTAATAAGTAATTATTAGCCACTTTAAATATTAAACCAATTCTATGGTCCTGGAAAGTGATTTGTCACCTGGAACAGAACCACACTTTAGAGTGTACAAATGCTTAAAGATATTCTTCTCCTACCCCTTTAAGCCCCCATGGGGTTATGGACATTGGGGAGGGTATGTGCTTTGGTGAGTGCTGTGAAGTGTGTAAACCCGGCAATTCACAGACCTGTACCCCTGGGGATAAAAATATATTATATGTTTATAAAAAAATAAAAAAATAAAATAATCAAATGCTTAAAGATAGCATTCCAGGAAGCAGCAATATTACACAGTAGAAAACATAATAGGCTTAGATCTGAATTTCAATCTTGGTGTTACTATTTATTAGCTATGTGACTTGGTTTCCTCAGGAGTAAAATGGGGACAACAAGAATGGTTGTGAGAAATAAAGGACAGAATTATACAAAGTACCTGCACATCACAGGGTTCCAGTGAGTGCTAGTTTCCTCCTCTGTTACAAAAAGATATTATATCATGAAATAGTACTTCACAATGTCACACACCCCAAAAATGCCAAAGTTCAAGATACTCAGAGCACTCATTTTATATATATATATATATATATATATATATATATATATATATATATAGTGTGTGTGTGTAGGTGCGTGTGTGTGGTTAGCATTTCAAGCTGTACTGATAAACACGCCTCCAGAGTTCTTTGCATCTGGCCAGGACACCAGGGAGAAGGGCAAAAGGGCACCTGCTAAACAGGAAAACCTGTTTTAAATAAGCCATCACAAATCATATGGTCAACAATGCAGGTCACAGTGGCACTAGAAGGTCTTTTAACTGCTTAAATGCTGCACTGAGGAGTCATCAAGGAAAAGCATGCAATGTTGTTCCCAGAAATAGGAAGACAGAATGGAGCCCTTGGGTTGGGGTGGCCACCAGTGTCCAGCAGAAGGGCAATTCTGAAGAGTCAGGCTACCTTTCTGCTGCAGGCCTGTCTGTCCTGGTTCAGGGATGAGGGTCAGCTGTCCTGAGAGTGTATTTGGTTGAGTCAGATGTGTTCCTTGAGTGTGAATCCCTCCCATCTGCCTCTGCTCTCATTTCTGCAGGGTGCTTCTTGTCTCTTAGTCCTGTTTTAAGGTGAGGAAGCTAAAGGGTCAGAAGCTAGGGTCAAAATCCTTACATCCCAATTATACATGCTTTGTTCTCAAAAGCTGACCATCTAACTGAAAGAGATGAAGTTCATCAGACAACAGACAAAATCATTTCTTTGTTTAAGAAAGAATGTAATGAGTGATCACACCTACCAGGGTACTGTAAGCAGGTGCTTCCCTAGCTCGATGATAGAAATTAGGCTGGTGTTCTCTGGAGAGCAGTTTGGTGTGTCCATCAAGGATGTAACATCTTCTCACACTTTGATTCAGGGAGTCCACCTTCTGAATCTATCAAAAGAAATAACAGAACTTTTGACAAAGATTTTACAGAAAGAACTCATTTTGGTAGTATTCTTTGCTAGTGTACAATAGTAGGTCTCACTGGAGGGCCCATGTGCCCCCAATCCCCAAAAGGACTGAGGGAGCAAAGTATCCTACTACCCTAATTTTTGTATAGGACTCCAGGGAGACATGGTTCACAGTGACGCTAGGCGGATTTCTGGGACCTCTCCAAGGGGTCTTGGCACCATTTCTGCATTGTTCCTGGAGGATTTGTAGAGTGGGTGAAAGTGCGTAGACCCATAAATGGTCAATTGGGTCCTTTCTGAAGGCTTATTAGGATCCTGGCACAAATCTGAGCAGGAGCATTGGATGGATGACTGTGGAAATGCTAAGAAGAACTAGATCCTCAACTTTTCCTGCTCGGAGGTGCCTCCCCAAACAAGTCTGTCAGACCATGCCTGGCTTTCACTCTCACCTTCAGTTTGCAGGTAATCTGGATTTGTTGGACCAGCTGTGTCATCACTGGGCATCGAGGGCAAGAAGCCCGGATGTGCATTTGACCTCATTCCATCACTCCCTACCTGTGATTTGGATGTGCTATTTAAGGACTCTGGGTCTCATAAATAATAAGTGTATAATGAAGAGGTTCAGATTTCACTTATTATCTCAGCAAGAATGTAAGTGTATTTTCTGTATGAGGCATCTGTGGGGATGAAGATATGGAGTAAAACACAAGTTGGTCTCTGTTCTCAAAGAGCTCCAAGTT
This sequence comes from Neogale vison, assembly GCF_020171115.1. NCBI lineage: Eukaryota > Metazoa > Chordata > Mammalia > Carnivora > Mustelidae > Neogale > Neogale vison. The sequence continues at coordinate 83,118,723 of NC_058095.1, forward strand.
GAATGGGACAGAGTCACGATGCAGGCACTTTCATCTAAGACACACACTCTGAAGGGTAGGGAAACAGGAGTGCAGAAGAGAGGTGTCTAAACCAGGCCAGGTGGGGGGGATGAGGGTGGGGAGTGGGTAGAGGTTGCAAGGTTGGGGGATGAGATGGAAGGTGGGGACAAGCCAGTGGCAGCCAAGGGAAAAGGTCCAGGATAGGTGACAGCCTGTGCTTTAATGTCATGATGAGCACTGGGGACAGAGCATCCAAAGACACCACATATGCCACTGGGGAGGATGGTTCCCAGATCTCTCAAGTCCCTGCTTCCACCACTCTAGGACTTCCATCAGCACCCCCTATACCGCCAAAGGCACTGGCAAGTGTGGATATGAAATGATGACTGATACTATTACACAAATATCTGAACAGAAGTTCCCATTGTCTGGGATGCCCATTGTCTAAGAACACTTTTCCAGAGACCCAAACAAGTCACTTGAGGTAGCAACCTAAGAGAGAAAGAAACAACAACAACAAAAAATGTTTCCTAAGCTGAATTCCTGACACAGAGATAGATTTGAACCTGCTGTGTCCTGGTACCAGCCAGGAGCAGCGATGTCTTGAATGGAAATCATCAGCCCAGGGCAGCCCACTGGAAACTCATGGAAGGGGGGGTGCAAACTGAGAGAGAGGAGCCCAGGCTTCTCTCCACCGTCCCGGCTTCCCTTGGAGCTTTCTTCTCTCCTCCTGGTTCCTTTTTTTTTTTAATTTGATAAAATATACACAACATAAAAGCTACCATCCTAACCATCTTAAGTGTACCATTTAGTGACATTAATGGTCAATTGTTGTGCAGTCATCACCTCCATCCATCTTCTGAACTTTTTGGTCAATTTCTTTTTTTTTAAAGTATTTATTTGACAGAGAAAGAGAGAGTGAGCAAAAGCAGGGGGAGTAGCAGAGGGAGAAGAAGACCCCCTGCTGAGCAGGGATCCTGATGTGGGGCTCGATTTCAGGACCCTGAGATCATCACCTGAACCGAAGGCAGGCACTCAACTAACTGAGCCACCCAGGCACCCCTGTCATCTTCTTTTAAAAAACTTTTCCTGGGGCACCAGGGTGGCTCAGTTAGTTAAGTGTCTGCCTTCCATATATATGGAAGTTCTTCCTGTCTTTTTCTTCCACCTTTCTAGGCACTCAACTAACCATAATGAAATTTATTTATAATTGGACTGTTGAATGTACAATCCTTCATTTTGAAACCCTTCAAAAGCCCACCATGAATTCATTGTAAGTTGCTTTTTACTTGCATCAGGTTGTTGGTTGAGTTCTTTTCTCCCTTGGAGGAAGGACCAGACTCTGCCCACTGTAAATTCACTGTTGGAGGGCAGGCTTTCTTCCTCTATACCAATATACTCCAAAAAAAGTCAGGTAACATAAATACCATGCAGATGACATAAGATGTCCTCAACAGGACACAAGATTCTTGGGCATATGAAATGGTCAGATGGTCAGCCAATACCCAGAAGACACACTTTACTCCCTCTTACACACTGATGTCCCTTGGCAGTGAGAGACCAGTGAGAGACCAGTGTGCTTGTGGACAAACTCACAGATGGCTATAACACCTGTGCCAGGCATTGGCTTGACTTGAACATTTGACAAGCCATTTGGGTGAATTGCTCTCCTAATGATGAGTCAGTTATTCCAATCCGGTTTACTGTATAATTCCATTATAATAACTGAATTACCTTATATACCTAATTTTCCCCTGAAATATTTTATTCTGTTCTGTTGATCTAGCTTATTTCTATATGAGCATCATCTGCCTTATTATTACAGTTTTAAAATACAATTGAAATGTGATTTGTTATTTAAAACTTTGGCTTGAATATTATTGTATTTACCCATACAGATGAAATTTAAATATGGAATCACATTACAAAAGCATCCCATTGAGATGTTAATCAGGATCACATTAAACATTTCATAGTTTACTTTGGAATGTTTATATTTTTATAAAATTATACTTTTTCAACTAGCAATATGAAATATGGCTCTCCATTAAGGTCTTCTTAAGATTGATCAAGATAGACATGACTTTTACAATATAGTGAGAATTCTGAAATTTTTAAAATGAATTTTAATAAGGGGTGCCTGGGTGGCTCAGTCATTAAGCATCTGCCTTTGGCTCAGGTCATGATCCCAGAGTCCTTGGATTGAGTGAGCCCCCACATTGGGCTCCCTGTTCAGTGGGAAGCCTGCTTCTTCCCCTCCATTCCCCCTACCTGTGCTCTCTCTCTCTCTGACAAATAAATAAAATCTTTAAAAAAAAAAGAATTTTAATAAAATGTGATGAACATTGACAGGGGAAGTACTAAAATGTCCAGAGGACTTCGCAGATCACCAAATCATTTGTATAATCATGAATAATACATCATTAAACGTGCTCACTCATGCTTACACACCCACACATACTTACTCACCCTCTACTGGGGAACATGGCCTCTCATCCCCTAATTCCCTTCCTTGTCCCCATGTTGTTTTCAGGGTGATTTTTTTGTCCTTTAGAAACCTAACTGGTGTCATCACTTTGGTGCTTCCCTTATTCCCCTGCACCCAGGGCTCATGTCTATTTCTGTACTTTGTGGCATGTATTTTGGATTCCAGCCCCATTCTGACCCCTGCTTTCTGTGAACTCTCTGAGAGATGCCCACTGCATGGCACATTCCTGATGCCATTGTGAATGTTTGTTGTCCTGGGCTGGAGGCTTTAAGAGAAACATTTTTTTTTAAAGATTGTATTTATTTATTTGACAGAGAGAGATGGTCACAAGTAGACAGAGAGGCAGGCAGAGACAGAGGGGAAACCAAGCTCCCTGCTGAACAGAGGGCCCAATGTGGGGCTCGATCCCAGGGCCCTGAGATCATGATGACCTGAGCCGAATATTTTAAGATAAACTTTAAAGGAGGTTACCATTTCATTCATTTTCTTATTTTCCCCCTCCCCCATCTTCCCTACTAGTGAAAGCTCCAGGTCACCTAAGCTGGGGGGTATGGGTAGGGGCGGTGGTCAGCAAATACTTCATTTCCACTGGCCAGTGTTGTCCTTGGCAGTGGATGGAAGAGTCAGCAGTCCTGGGTGGAGAAGTGGGGAATGAGTGTCCATGCAAGGCCTGGTGACAGAGGGTCTCTAGAGGAGATGTATTTCAAAACACTCCAGGCTCAGACACTCCGTGCCCTGCTTTACTTCCAGAACCCCTCCCTTTGCAAAGCTCTGCTTAAAACAATAAAAGCATAAAGGGGCTGGCCCTGCCTCCCTTCATCGAACCTCTCTTCTCCACAGGTGCACAGCAAGGGCCCTTTGTCTCTGATGGGACAGGCCCAGGCCGGAGTGAGAAAGACATGCACCATGGGCCCAACCAAATATTAGCTGTGGACACTTTCCTACTTTGAAAACATGAGATACTCTGCATTTAGGGCCTTGCTTTCCAGAGAACACAATCACTTCTGTTTTTCTTTTTCCAGTGGATTGAGGCTTAATACTGGCAGTAACTTTATCTTCACATTGCCCAAGGTTGGGAAAGTCAAAGCTTAAGCCCACTGATCAAAGCAGACAATGTCTGCTTTCCATTGATCTTCTCTGCCTGGGGCCCCCAAGAACAGGAGATAAAGTAGAGAAACAGAATACACTGAGGGTCCACAGGGACCCCTGGGATACTGATGAACTTTATCACGTCTTTAGGGGAATTTACTCTGAACTGATGTTAAATAAATTTTACTTCCTATACCTGATATTAAGATGGTTCCAAGATGCCATTATAACCTGTAACTAAAATCAATATTTTTCATGTCATTCTCTGATCATACAAGGAAGATCAATTTGTCAAATTAGAAAATGTTGCACAATGGGGCAACATTGAGTCATGGCTTAAAAAAAAAAAAAAAAGAAAAGAACTAGATCCAGGGCGCCTGGGTGGCTCAGTGGTTTAAGCCTCTGCCTTCAGCTCAGGTCATGATTTCAGGGTCCTGGGATCGAGCCCCACATCGGGCTCTCTGCTCAGCGGAGAGCCTGCTTCCCCCTCTCTCTCTGCCTGCCTCTCTGCCTACTTGAGATCACTTTCTGTCTATCAAATAAATAAATAAAAATCTTTTAAAAAAAGAAAAGAAAAGAACTAGATCCAACTGAAGCTAGGTTGTGGCCAGTCTATCTGGTTTGATTGTCATTTTTCTCAGGGTAGATCTTAAAGCTAAATTGACAATATGTCAAGAAAAGTTAATTTCACTTTCAATTCAGTGTGTAGTCTTAATTGAACATTATTCCTAATAATTGACACTGCTATGGCCTGAGGTCACAGAGGAAACAGGTAAGGTATGGTCCTGCCAGCACTAACCATGAACTTAGGTTTGAACCAAAGTGAATCTAGAGTGCTTTTTCCCACTAGAACAGTGAATTGAGAAATTATATGTTGAGTTATTTTAAAAACTGCTATCATCTAAAAGTGGAAACAACCCAAATGGCCATCAATTGATGAATGAACAAATAAAATGTGATGTATTTATACAATAGAATATTATTTGGCTGTAAAAGGACATAAAGTATTGAGACATGCTACAGCATGAGTGAACCTTGGAAACATTATGTTAAGTGAAAGAAGTCAGGCACAAAAAGCCACATATTTTTTATCTATTTATATGCAATGTCCAGAGTAAGCAAATCCATAAAGAAAGAATATAAATTAATGCTTGCTGGAGCAAGGAGCAGGGAGAATGAGGAATGGCTGCTAATGGTTATGGGATTTCTTTATGCAGTAATAGAGATGTTCTAAAATTTATTGTGGCCATGGTTGCACTACTTTGTGAATATATTAAGAATCACTGAAGTTTATACTTTAAATGAGTTAATTGTATGGTATGTGAATTATATCTCAACAAGGCTTAAAAAAAGAAAAACTGTATAGTTTTGTTATATATACATATAGTTTGGTTATATATACAGACCCATTTTACTTTTTTAAAAAAAATTTTTAAATTTCTTTTCAGCATAACAGTATCCATTGTTTTTGCACCACACTCAGTGCTCCATGCAATCCGTGCCCTTTACAATACCCACCACCTGGTTCCCCCAACCTCCCACCCCCCGCCCCTTCAAAACCCTCAGATTGTTTTTCACAGTCCATAGTCTCTCATGGTTCACTTTCCCTTCCAATTTCCCTCAATTCCCTTCTCCTCTCCATCTCCCCTTGTCCTCCATGTTATTTGTTATTCTCCACAAATAAGTGAAACCATATGATAATTGACTCTCTCTGCTTGACTTATTTCACTCAGCATAATCTCTTCCAGTCCCATCCATGTTGCTACAAAAGTTAAGTATTCATCCTTTCTGATGGAGGCATAATACTCCATAGTGTATATGGACCACATCTTCCTTATCCATTCATCCGTTGAAGGGCATCTTGGTTCTTTCCACAGTTTGGTGACCGTGGCCATTGCTGCTATAAACGTTGGGGTACAGATGGCCCTTCTTTTCACGACATCTGTGTCTTTGGGGTAAATACCCAGGAGTGCAATTGCAGGGTCATAGGGAAGCTCTATTTTTAATTTCTTGAGGAATCTCCAGACTGTTCTCCAAAGTGGCTGCACCAACTTGCATTCCCACCAACAGTGTAAGAGGGTTCCCCTTTCTCCACATCCTCTCCAACACATGTTGTTTCCTGTCTTGCTAATTTTGGCCATTCTAACTGGTATAAGGTGGTATCTCAGTGTGGTTTTAATTTGAATCTCCCTGATGGTTAGTGATGATGAACATTTTTTCATGTGTCTGATAGCCATTTGTATGTCTTGATTGGAGAAATGTCTGTTCATATCTTCTGCCCATTCTTTGATATGATTGCCTGTTTTGTGTGTGTTGAGTTTGAGGAGTTCTTTATAGATCCTGGGTATCAACCTTTTGTCTGTACTGCTGTACTGTCATTTGCAAATATCTTCTCCCATCCCGTGGGTTGCCTCTTTGTTTTTTTGACCCTTTCCTTTGCTGTGCAGAAGCTTTGATTTTGATGAAGTCCCAAAAGTTCACCTTCGCTTTTGTTTCCTTTGCTTTTTGGAGACAGATCTTGAAAGAAGTTGCTGTGGCTGATATCAAAGAGATTACTGCCTATGTTCTCCTCTAGGATTCTGATGGATTCCTGTCTCACATTGAGGTCTTTTATCCATTTTGAGTTTATCTTTGTGTACGGTGTAAGAGAATGGTTGAGTTTCATTCTTCTACATATAGCTGCCCAGTTTTCCCAGCACCATTTCTTGAAGAGACTGTCTTTTTTCCACTGTATATTTTTTCCTGTTTTGTCGAAGATTATTTGCCCATAGAGTTGAGGGTCCATATCTGGGCTCTCTACTCTGTTCCACTGGTCTGTGTCTGTTTTCATGACAGTACCATACTGTCTTGGTGATCACAGCTTTATAGTAAAGCTTGAAATCAGGTAATAAGATGTCCCCAGTTTTATTTTTGTTTTTCAACATTTCCTTAGCGATTCGGGGTCTCTTCTGATTCCATACAAATTTTTGGATTATTTGCTCCAGCTCTTTGAAAAATACTAGTGGAATTTTGATCAGAATGGCATTAAAAGTATAGATTGCTCTAAGCAGTATAGACATTTTAACAATGTTTATTTTTCCGATCCAAGAGCATGGTATAGTCTTCCATCTTTTTGTGTCTTCTTTAATTTCTTTCAAGAGTGTTCTGTAGTTCCTCGAGTATAGATCCTTTACCTCTTTGGTTAGGTTTATTCCCAGGTATCTTATGGTTCTTGGTGCTATAGTAAATGGAATTGATTCTCTAATTTCCTTTTCTGTATTTTCATTGTTAGTGTATAAGAAAGCAACTGATTTCTGCACATTGACTTTGTATCCTGCCACGTTGCTGAATTGCTGTATGAGTTCTAGTAGTTTGGGGGTGGAGTCTTTTGGGTTTTCCATATAAAGAATCATGTCGTCTGTGAAGAGAGAGAGTTTAACTTCTTCCTTGCCAATTTGGATACATTTTATTACTCTTTGTTATCTTATTGCTGTTGTTAGGACTTTTAATACTATGTTGAACAAGAGTGGTGAGAGTGGGCATCTTTTTCGTGTTCCTGATCTCATTAGGAAGGCTGCAAGCTTTTTCCCATTGAGGATGATAATTGCCGTGGGTCTTTCATAGATAGATTTGATGAAGTTCAGAAATGTTCCCTCTATCCCTATACTTTGAAGCGTTTTAATCAGGAACGGATGCTGGATTTTGTCAAATGCTTTTTCTGCATCAATTGAGAGGACCATGTGGTTCTTCTCTCTTCTCTTATTAATTTGTTCTATCACACTGATTGATTTGTGAATGTTGAACCATCCTTGTAGCCCAGGAATGAATCCCACCTGGTCATGGTGGATAATCTTTTTAATGTGCTGTTGGATTCTGTTTTTTAGGATCTTGTTGAGAATCTTAGCATCCATATTCACCAGTAATATTGGCCTGAAATTCTCCTTTTTGGTAGGGTCTTTGCCTGGTTTGGGGATCAGGGTAATGCTGGCTTCATAGAAAGTGTGTGGAAGTTTTCCTTCTGCTTCAATTTTTTGAAAGAGCTTCAGGAGAATAGGTGTTATTTCTTCTCTGAAAGTTTGGTAGAATTCCCCAGGGAATCCGTCAGGTCCTTGGCTCTTGTTTTTTGGGAGGTTTTTGATCACTGCTTCAATCTCATTACAAGATATCGGATACAGACCCATTTTAAAACAATCGCATTCAATGTTTCAAGGGGCACCTCTTTTAGCCACTTCTTAGTTCTGGAAAAATAAATATCTTACATTATATATAAGGCTTACTGACTTGATCAGAAGTGAGGATGTCACTCATGGTCAAGGTTGTGGGTTTACAGAATTTTATACCATTCTATTCCTTTGGGGGCCAAATGGGCTATAATAAGCTCTTGAATGCATGCAGCTTAAGATGGCTCCAAGATGCAGCTATATAATCTGTAGGCAAAATCAGAAAAGCAAGTCAAAAAAAGCAATCCTCAGAAAAGCCAATGTACCTAAATAGCAATGTTTCTCCAAGACTGGGAATCAGGTGGAAATAAAGAGAATTTTAATTTCATGCTGAGAGTCGCTAAAGGCCTCTGATACTGCCTTTATGAATGACCACTTCAGACCTGGCCTTTCCTCCCAATTCCAAGACTTTCATGCCTGCCACTACTCTTAGCCAATGACCTTCACTTGCATTTGTTGATGGGAACTCCTTGTTTCTCCACCTCCAATCTGTCAGGTCCCCTATGTTGCCCCTACTCTTCATTCTTCCTGTTATGGTAGGTGGGATACCATGGCTCTAGTCAGAGAGTCCATCCCTCTCACATTCTCAAGGAGCTTACACTTGCAATAAACTTACCCCTCTCTTTCTTTCACATTGTAAGATTCTGTCTTCTCTGAAATTTTCCCAGTAGTATATCAATATGCTCTGGGATACTTATGTCTTTGAGTTTTAGATTCTCCCTTGATTCTAATCCTTTGTCTTAACTATATTATATCTCTGATCCCTTCATGGATAGTCTAAAAAGAACTGCCTGTAATCACTGCCTCCACTTCTTCCCCTCCCATTCTTGTCACATCCAGTCATGATTTTTCTGTTGTCATTTTATTTGACCTCTAAGTAGTATTTGGCACAGTTGGCCACTCCCTCTTTCTTGATATACTCTTCTCTTTTTGTTTCTGTGACATCACACTTTCCTGGTTTTCTTTTCTTTCTATTTACCACTCTGTCTTGGCATTTTTTACCTTAATCCCTTTCTGGGCCTCTAAATGCTGGAGTACCCCTGGGTTTGGTCCTAAGACCTATCTAAGGCTTCATGATTTATACTTATTTTGCTAATTTGGTTGGGGCTGGGAGGTAGGTGAAGTTTCGTGGTATCTGGGAGCTTTAGTTTTAATACTCATTATAGGAACAGGCTAAGAGACAGTCGACTCAAATAAGACAGAATGTTAAAATCTATGCAAGTAAACCTGAGAATGTTCAAAGAGCTTTATCTTCAAGGAAAAAGTTTATCAGAAAAATACACAAAGTTTAAAAGTTGGCAAAAAATGGCATAAATAAGAAACAAATGAAACAAAATAAAGTCCAGAAATATTAACATTTTCTTTTTTTTCCCAATTTATTTATTTTCAGAAAAACAGTATTCATTATTTTCTCACCACACCCTGTGCTCCATGCAAGCTGTGCCCTCTATAATACCCACCACCTGGTACCCCAACCTCCCACCCCCCCACCACTTCAAACCCCTCAGATTGTTTTTCAGAGTCCATAGTCTCTCATGGTTCACCTCCCCTTCCAATTTACCCAAAAGCACTACCCTCCCCAATGTCCATAACCCTACCCCCCTTCTCCCAACCCCCCTCCCCCCAGCAACCCACAGTTTGTTTCGTGAGATTAAGAGTCACTTATGGTTTGTCTCCCTCCCTATCCCATCTTGTTTCATGGATTCTCCTCCTACCCACTTAAGCCCCCATGTTGCATCACCACTCCCTCATATCAGGGAGATCATATGATAGTTGTCTTTCTCCGCTTGACTTATTTCGCTAAGCATGATACGCTCTAGTTCCATCCATGTTGTCGCAAATGGCAAGATTTCGTTTCTTTTGATGGCTGCATAGTATTCCATTGTGTATATATACCACATCTTCTTGATCCATTCATCTGTTGATGGACATCTAGGTTCTTTCCATAGTTTGGCTATTGTGGACATTGCTGCTATAAACATTCGGGTGCACGCGCCCCTTTGGATCACTACGTTTGTATCTTTAGGGTAAATTCCCAGTAGTGCAATTGCTGGGTCATAGGGCAGTTCTATTTTCAACATTTTGAGGAACCTCCATGCTGTTTTCCAGAGTGGTTGCACCAGCTTGCATTCCCACCAACAGTGTAGGAGGGTTCCCCTTTCTCCGCATCCTCGCCAGCATCTGTCATTTCCTGACTTGTTGATTTTAGCCATTCTGACTGGTGTGAGGTGATATCTCATTGTGGTTTTGATTTGTATTTCCCTGATGCCGAGTGATATGGAGCACTTTTTCATGTGTCTGTTGCCCATCTGGATGTCTTCTTTGCAGAAACGTCTGTTCATGTCCTCTGCCCATTTCTTGATTGGATTATTTGTTCTTTGAGTGTTGAGTTTGTTAAGTTCTTTATAGATTTTGGACACGAGTCCTTTATCTGATATGTCGTTTGCAAATATCTTCTCCCATTCTGTCAGTTGTCTTTTGGTTTTGTTAACTGTTTCCTTTGCTGTGCAAAAGCTTTTGATTTTGATGAAATCCCAAAAGTTCATTTTTGCCCTTGCTTCCCTTGCCTTTGGCGATGTTCCTAGGAAGATGTTGCTGCGGCTGAGGTCGAAGAGGTTGCTGCCTGTGTTCTCCTCAAGGATTTTGATGGATTCCTTTCTCACATTGAGGTCCTTAATCCATTTTGAATCTATTTTTGTGTGTGGTGTAAGGAAATGGTCCAATTTCATTTTTCTGCACGTGGCTGTCCAATTTTCCCAACACCATTTATTGAAGAGGCTGTCTTTTTTCCATTGGACATTCTTTCCTGCTTTGTCGAAGATTAGTTGACCATAGAGTTGAGGGTCTATTTCTGGGCTCTCTATTCTGTTCCATTGGTCTATGTGTCTGTTTTTGTGCCAGTACCATGCTGTCTTGATGATGACAGCTTTGTAATAAAGCTTGAAGTCCGGAATTGTGATGCCACCAACTTTGGCTTTGTTTTTCAATATCCCTTTGGCTATTCGAGGTCTTTTCTGGTTCCATATAAATTTTAGGATTATTTGTTCCATTTCTTTGAAAAAGATGGATGGTACTTTGATAGGAATTGCATTAAATGTGTAGATTGCTTTAGGTAGCATAGACATTTTCACAATATTTATTCTTCCAATCCAGGAGCATGGAACATTTTTCCATTTCTTTGTGTCTTCCTCAATTTCTTTCATGAGTACTTTATAGTTTTCTGAGTATAGATTCTTAGCCTCTTTGGTTAGGTTTATTCCTAGGTATCTTATGGTTTGGGGTGCAATTGTAAATGGGATTGACTCCTTAATTTCTCTTTCTTCTGTCTTGTTGTTGGTGTAGAGAAATGCAACTGATTTCTGTGCATTGGTCTTATATCCTGACACTTTACTGAATTCCTGTATAAGTTCTAGCAGTTTTGGAGTGGAGTCTTTTGGGTTTTCCACATAGAGTATCATATCATCTGCGAAGAGTGATAATTTGACTTCTTCTTTGCCGATTT